>NC_058081.1:192853503-193453503 GCF_014858855.1 Bufo gargarizans | reverse complement strand
AGGCAATACCAAATATGTCTATTTTATTTTTTTAAATAATTTTTTTTATTCCTTACTTGGGGGATTTTTTATTTTTTGTTTACATGTGAAAACTTTATTTTTTTAATATTTTTTTTATTTTACACTTTGCGTCCCCCATAAGGTCATACAAGACATCTGGGGGACATTTAACTTCACTTTAGTTTTTTTTTTTCACTGTTGATTTCTCCTGTAACTGGGGCTGACATAGTAGCCCCAGTTACAGGAGAAATGGACCCCCCAGAGAGGCTGTACAGCAGTATACTTTGCTGTACAGCCTCAGTGCAGGGCTGATCAAGGTCTCTGAAAGACCTCGCAGCTCCTTCACTCTCCCGACTCAGGCAGTCACATGTCCTGGAGATCATGCTGATTGTTCTCCAGTGAAAACAGCTGCAGGGGGAGTGTAAATGTTCCGATCTCCCTCTCCTGCCAACACTAATGAGAGGGAGACAGTACAAGCCTTTCTGAGCGCTGTAACTGCAAATTACAGCGCTCAACACATGCTCTGGAGACAATGCTGATTTGTCTCAGCATACAGTGAAAAGAGCTGCTGGGGGATCGCTGCTGGAGTGTGAATGTACCGATCTCCCTCTCCTGCCAGCGCTACAGAGAGGAAGACGGTACAAGCTTTTCAGAGCGCTGTAACTGGAAATTACAGCGCTCACATGCCACGGAGACCATGCTGATCGGTCTCCAGGGCTTACAGTTTAACATTACAATCGCGATGCCTAGTTTAAATACCGATCTCCCTCTCTGACTGGCAGTAATGAGAGGGAGATGGTAGATGCATTTGTGATCGCTCTGACTGCTTGTCAGAGCAATCAAAAGCCCGGAGACCAGCAAAAAAGGTCTCAGGGTAAAGCTCCATGTTCTTGGCTGTCAGGAGGCAGCTGAGTCACAGAGTTTCTATGTAAAGGGGCAGAGCACAGGGGGGAAAGCTGCAGGACGTTTTAAAACGTGCTTTCAGAAAGAGATCCACCTCCTGGACGTTTATAGTCAATGGGCAGACGGGAGGTGGTTAAAAGATGCATTTGCCTTTCATGAGAGACCTACCTCCTTGGATTCTGCCATGTCTCGGGCTGTTCGTATTGACAGGCGTCTTAGAGAGGAGAGATCACTCCTTCCTGTCATACTCAGTCCAAGGACAGTGGGGTGGTCTCATTCAGTGAGCAGGAGCCTCAGTCTCTCTCAATCCTCTCTGAGCAGGAGCCCATGCAGCTGGGTTTGCTTTCCTCTGACAACAGAGGATTCAGCTCTCAGAGGAGGGTTTGTTTTTGAAGTGGAGGTATAAATCATTTGGCAAATGTTTGTCCCTCTAGGAGATTCAGGCAGTTTTTTTAGAGTGATAAAGAAACAAAAAGAAAATAAAGTCCTCTAAAAACGTTCCATCTGTTACTATTGGCAAGGTTGATGTGGAAATTGAAGGTTTTCCGTTTGCTTGTAGTTCCCGTTTTGTCCTACCTGCCAGGGTGGCGCTAGAGAGCAAGAACATTCTTTGTGAGATTTTTGTAGATAGTGGAGCAGCTGTCAATCTCATTGATAATCAATTTTCTATAACACATGGTTTCCAGGTATGCACTTTGGGAAACGATATACCTGTTTTTGCTATTGATTCCGCTCCTCTTTCTCAGAAATCATTAAAGGGCATAGTTCAAAAGATTGTGAGTGATACTCATGTTGAGGATGTGTCATCTTTCGTCCTAAGCGGGTTGCCTACTCCTCTAGTGTTGGGGCTACCCTAGCTCACTAAACATAACCCCACCATTGATTGGCAAGCGAGGCAAATAAATGGTTGGAGTGACTTTTGCAGAGAGAATTGCCTCTCGCTATCTGTTTCAGAGGTTTCTACTAAGACTGGACCATCTTTTCTCTCTGAATTTTTGGATGTGTTTTCTGAGAGTGGTGTTCAGGAGCTGCCCCCTCACAGGGAGTACGATTGCCCTATTAATCTCATCCCAGGCGCCAAGCTGCCTAAATCTCGTTTATACAATCTCCCAACCTGAAAGGGTTGCTATGCGTGCTTATCTCTCTGAGAGCCTGAGAAAGGGACACATACGACCATCGAAGTCACCTGTTGCCGCTGTTTTTTTCTTTGTTAAGAAAAAAGATGGTTCTTTAAGACCATGTCTGGATTTCAGGGAGATGAACAGTATCACAATTTGTGACCCTTATCCGCTTTCTCTGATCCCGGACCTGTTTAACCAGATTGTTGGGGCTAAAGTTTTTCCCAAGTTGGATTTAAGAGGGGCATACAACCTGGTCAGGGTCAGAGAAGGAGAAGAATGGAAGACGGCCTTCAATACCCCTGAAGGCCATTTTGAGAATTTGGTTGTGACTTTTGGTTTGACGAATGCTCCAGCCGTCTTTCAGCATTTTGTGAACAGCATTTTTTATCATTTAATGGGGAAATTTGTACTAGTGTATCTAGATGACATTTAGATTTTTTTCTCCTGATTTCAAAACTCATGAACGCTAAACTGGAAAAATGTGTGTTTGCAGTTCCAGAAATTCAATTTCTGGGGTTTCTACTCTCCGCTTCTGGTTTTCGCATGGACCGCGAGAAGGTCCGCGCTGTGCTTGAGTGGGAGCTTCCTGAGAATCAGAAGGCACTGATGCGCTTTTTGGGTTTTGCCAATTATTACAGGAAGTTAATTTTGAATTATTCCTCTGTTGTTAAACCACTCACTGATATGACTAGAAAGGGGGTAGATTTGTCCTCCTGGTCGGTAGAGGCGCATAGGGCCTTTTCTAGTATCAAGGAGAGTTTTGCTTCCGCTCCCATCTTGGTACAACCCGATATTTCTCTGCCTTTCATAGTTGAGGTGGACGCTTCTAAAGGTGGGTGTGGGTGTGGTCTTGTCTCAGGGTCCCTCTCCTGCCAAATGGCGACCGTGTGCCTTTTTCTCGAAGAAACTCTCCTCCGCAGAGAGAAATTACGATGTGGGGGATAGGGAGTTGTTGGCCATCAAGTTAGCTTTTGAGGAATGGCGCCATTGGCTAGAGGGAGCCAGACACCCTATTACTGTGTTTACCGACCATAAGAATCTGGCCTACTTGGAGTCAGCCAAGCATCTGAACACGAGACAGGCTAGATGGTCTTTGTTCTTTTCAAGGTTTAATTTTGTTGTCACGTTCCGCCCTGGGGTTAAGAATGTGAAGGTGGATGCCCTGTCACGTTTTCCGGGAGGGGGGTACTTTGAAGATCCGGGTCCCATTTTGGCTGAAGGGGTGGTTGTGTCGGCTCTTTATCCTGAATTGGAGGCAGAGGTTCAGGCAGCCCAGGCAGAGGCTCCTGATCTTTGTCCTCCTGGGAGGTTGTTTGTGCCTCTACCTTTACGACACAAGGTTTTTAAAGGAGCACCACGATACTGTCCTTGCTCGGCATCCGGGGGGTAGAGCCACAGTGGATCTCATTGCTCGGAGATTCTGGTGGCCGGCTCTTCGTAAGTCTGTTGAGGGTTTTGTGGCAGCCTGCGAGACCTGCGCTCGTGCCAAAGTCCCTCATTCACGGCCATCAGGTTCTCTCCTTCCATTACCCATTCCTTCCCATCCTTGGACACATCTGTCCATGGATTTCATTACGGACCTGCCTCGTTCCTCGGGGAAGACTGTGATTCTGGTGGTGGTGGACCGTCTTAGCAAAATGGCGCATTTTGTTCCTTTTCCTGGCTTGCCCAATGCTAAAACGCTGGCAGAGGCATTTATTGATCACATTGTCAAACTGCATGGTATCCCTTCAGACATAGTCTCTGATAGGGGCACGCAATTTGTTTCCAGATTCTGGAAGGCCTTCTGTTCTCGCTTGGGGGTTCGGTTGTCATTCTCTTCTGCTTTCCACCCGCAGTCGAATGGCCAGACAGAGCGCGTCAATCAGAAATATCTGTGTTGTTTTGTGGCGGAGAATCAGGAGGATTGGTGTTCTTTTCTCTCCCTTGCTGAGTTTGCTTTAAATAACCGTCCTCAGGAGTCCTCTGATAAGTCACCATGTTTTGGTGCATATGGGTTTCATCCGCAGTTTGGGACATTCTCTGAAGAGGGGGCTTCTGGTTTACCTGATGAGGAGAGATTCTCCTCGTCTTTGTCATCTATTTGGCAAAAGATTCAGGATAATCTAAAGAGTATGAGTGAGAGATATAGGCGTGTGGCGGATAAGAGACGTGTGCCTGGTCCGGACCTGAATGTTGGTGATCTGGTATGGTTGTCTACTAAGAATATCAAATTGAAGGTTTCTTCCTGGAAGTTGGGTCCTAAGTTTATTGGGCCTTACAAAATCTTGTCCGTCATCAATCCCGTTGCCTACCGTCTTGATCTTCCTCAGACTTGGAAGATCCATAATGTTTTTCACAAGTCCCTATTAAAACCTTATGTCCAACCCACTGTACCCTCCTCTTTGCCTCCTCCTCCGATTGTGGTTGATGGTAATCTTGAATTTCAGGTCTCTAGGATTGTGGACTCTCGTATTGTCCGTGGTTCTCTTCAGTACCTCGTTCATTGGGAGGGTTATGGTCCTGAGGAGAGGATGTGGGTTCCAGTGGCCGACATTAAGGCCACTCGTCTTCTCAGCGCATTCCATAGGTCCCATCCTGAGAAGGTGGACTCTGAGTGTCCGGAGTCCACTCGAAGAGGGAGGGGTACTGTCACCACCAGATCTTTGAGAAGTTCTGATAGCCGCTCTTCAGTACCTCCTGCATGATCTTCTTTTGTTTTGCTTTCGTTTTGACATCTCTCCTCCCTCTCCCAGCTGTCATCTATTAGCAGTGATTGCCTCCCTATATATCTCCTCCCTATACTGCCTCACCTTGCGGTTTATACAACTTCCTGGAGTGGGCTCATGCTGCAAACTGCAACTTATGTTTCTACAGATAAGGCTGTTCATTTATTTGTGTTTTCCTGTTGCCTTGATCCTAGGTGACCCTGACTCCCTCCGTATTAAGTGTAGGGAGCCGGTGGTCGTGTCCCCTCACTATTATAGGGTGTTCAGGTGTCATACAGTCGAGGCACGAGGGCATGCAATTTTTTATCATAGAGATCTTTGCATGGGCTGAGAAGACAGGGAGAGTTTCAGGGCTTAAATGGGGTCACCCTTTTGTTCCTTAGATTCGGATCAAGCCAGTCGGATCCTTATTTGTAACTTCTTGTTTTCTGTTACACCATCCGTGACAGCAAGATGCTGTGGTAGCCATGCTGGTTCAGTATGCCTTCAATTTTGAATAAATCCCCAACAGTGTCACCAGCAAAGCACCCCCACACCATCACACCTCCTCCTCCATGCTTCACGGTGGGAACCAGGCATGTATAGTCCATCCGTTAACCTTTTCTTCGTCGCACAAAGACACGGTGGTTGGAATCAAAGATCTCAAATTTGGACTCATCAGACCAAAGCACAAATTTCCACTGGTCTAATGTCCATTCCTTGTGTTCTTTAGCCCAAACAAGTCTCTTCTGCTTGTTGCCTGTCCTTAGCAGTGGTTTCCTAGCAGATATTCTACCATGAAGGCCTGATTCACACAGTCTCCTCTTAACAGTTGTTCTAGAGATGTGTCTGCTGCTAGAACTCTGTGTGGCATTGACCTGGTCTCTAATCTGAGCTGCTGTTAACCTGCGATTTCTGAGGCTGGTGACTCAGATGAACTTATCCTCCGCAGCAGAGGTGACTCTTGGTCTTCCTTTCCTGGGGCGGTCCGCATGTGAGCTAGTTTCTTTGTAGCGCTTGATGGTTTTTGTGACTGCACTTGGGGACACTTTCAAAGTTTTCCCAATTTTTCGGACTGACTGACCTTCATTTCTTAAAGTAATGATGGCCACTCGTTTTTCTTTACTTAGCTGCTTTTCTCTTGCCATAATACACATTCTAACAGTCTATTCAGTAGGACTATCAGCTGTGTATCCACCTGACTTCTCTACAACGCAACTTATGGTCCTAACCCCATTTATAAGGCAAGAAATCCCACTTATTAAACCTGACAGGGCACACCTGTGAAGTGAAAACCATTTCAGGTGACTACTTCTTGAAGCTCATCAAGAGAATGCCAAGAGTGTGCAAAGCAGTAATAAAAGCAAAAGGTGGCTACTTTGAAGAACCTAGAATATGACATATTTTCAGTTGTTTCACAATTTTTTGTTATGTATTTAATTCCACATGTGTTAATTCATAGTTTTGATGCCTTCAGTGTGAATCTACAATTTTCATAGTCATGAAAATAAAGAAAACTCTTTGAATGAGAAGGTGTGTCCAAACTTTTGGTCTGTGCTGTATATAGAGGGAGAACTGGAGGTGGGTATATAATGTATATAGAGGGAGGACTGGAGGAGGGTATATAATGTATATAGCAGGAGAACTAGAGGTAGGTATATAGTGTATATAGAGGAAGATATATAATGTATATAGAGGGAGGACTGGAGGTGGGTATATAATGTATATGGAGGGAGTACTGGAGGAGGGTATATAATGTATGTAGAGGAAGGACTGGAGGAGGATATATAATGTACGGTTGTAGCAGGGTTAACACACATGCTTTATGAGACATGTTATCTAAACTAAATGGGTTAAGCAATTGCTTTTTAATGGCTTCTATTTGAGCTTCTAGGGAGAACTGGAGGTGGGTATTAGAGATGCGCAAATAGACTTCAGATGAAACATTCGAAGTCGATTCCCATAAAACTTTGTTCCAATACTGTACAGAGAAGGCGCTCCATACAGTATTAGAATGTATTGGCTCAAATGAACCGAAGTTATTGCTTAGTGAAGTCCAACGAGACTTAATTTGTATTGTAAAAAACTATTTCCCGAAGTCGATTCGCTCATCCCTAGTGGGTGTATAATGAATATAAAGGGAGGACTGAAAGATGGTATGCAATGTTTATAGAGAGAGGAATGAAGGAGGGTATGTAATGTATATAGAGAGGACTGAAGGAGGGTATGTAACGTATCAAGAGGGAGGACTGGAGGAGTGTATATAGTAAATATTCTTCTCCAGTCCTCCCTCTATATACATTGTATACATTCCTACAGTCCTCTCTCTCATGTATATGTGCACCCCATCTATATACAGTGCACCCAAACAGAAAAATAAAGTTATTGCCAGAAAAAAACATAATTGAGATTATAATCATCCATAAAGTTGAAAACATTGCCCAGCCCTACAGTATAGTACAGTATATGTCACTTTTATATGAAGATTTACACTGTCCAATCAAGAATAGAGCCTTGTAATACTGATGGAATGACAACACAGAATACTTAGAGGTTTTCTTTTTATCACTAATTGTAACTGCACTTGGTAAAGGTCTATAATGAGGTGCAGATGATACACACAAGGCACAGGATGTGAGATAGCATTCCTTGGCATGTGACAAAATTCATCCCACTGCATGATTAAGGCAGTGACGTTCTGCTATTCTGCTGGAGGTGTTGATACATTACAGGATCCCCCACCGCCACTACACCAAGTGATTAAAAGGGATATCATTTTAAAAGTAGTCTTGTCTATGCATGTCTTTTTTGTTTTAATTCAGCAGCTGTGAATACCTCTGGGAATGAAAGTGTCATGTCTGGGAGGAAACTGATAGGATAACCATCCTGAGCTTTAGTGCTTATTAACACATTTTCATTTACTGCAGCCAGACATGTATGGTCAAATGTTGGTATCCTACAAAAAAAATGTAATTAATTTAAGTTTACAATAAACATAACTTTTTATTGCGTTTTATCCATTTCTTGAACATCAGTTATATTAAACACGAAGCATCTGAAAAATGCCAGATGCAGCATTCTGCTCCAAGCTGGATCAGTGTTAGGCCCCTTGCAGACGAGCGTTTGTCACGCTGCAAGTCCGCAGCGCAGCTCCCGGCCTGACCTCCCAGCACTGACGGGGTCACATAGTATTATTTTGATTTATGATATGTAACCCTTAGGCCCCTTTCACACGGGCGAGAATTACGTGCGGGTGCAATGCGTGAGGTGAACGCATTGCACCGATACTGAATCCGGACCTATTGTCACGGAAGGTGTACAGGAAACTAGAAGACACAAAATGAGGATCCGACTGACTGGATCCAAAACTAAGGAACCAAAGGGAGAGCCCTGCAACAGACCTGGCTCTCTCCCTAACTGCTCAGCCTATGCAAAAACCTCAATGGTAGATGATCGCATATCCTCGTTCCTCGACTGTATAACCCCTAAACACCCTATAATAGTGAGGGGACACGACCACCGGCTCCCTACACTTGATACGGAGGGAGTCAGGGTCACCTGGGATCCAGCAAACAGGAAAACACAAATGAATGAACAAAACTTATCTGTAGAAGACTCAGTAGTAGCATCCAGCATGCACACACTCCAGGAAGTTGTATAAACCGCAAAGTGATACAGTATGGGAAGGGATTTAAAGGGATGCAATCAGTGCAACTACATGACAGCTGAGAGAGGCTAACGAGATGAGAAAACGAAAGCAAAACAAAAGGAACCTCAAGGAGGAGGTTCTGAAGAACGTCTGTCAGAGCTTCTCAGATGTCTGGTGGTGACACCCATTCACTTCAATTTGGCTGTGCACATGCGCAGTGATTTTCACGCATCACTTGTGCGTTGCGTGAAGCAAGCTCTATACTGTGCGTTTTTCACGCAATGCAGGCCCCTATAGAAGTGAATGGGGCTGCGTGAAAATCGCAAGCATCTGCAAGAAAGTGTGGATGTGGTGTGATTTTCACGCATGGTTGCTAGGTGACGATCAGGATGGGGACCCGATCTTTATTATTTTCCCTTATAACATGGTTATAAGGGAAAATAATAGCATTCTTAATACAGAATGCAGAATGCTAAGTAAATTAGGGATGGAGGGGTTAAAAAAAAAATATTAAACTCACCACATTCACTTGTTCGCACATCCCAACTTGTCTTCTTTCTTCTTCTTTGAGGACCTGGGAGAAAAGGACCTTTAGTGATGTCACTGCGCTCATATGATGAGCGCAAAGGTCCTTTACTCCCAGTTCCTCAAAGAAGAAGAAAGAAGACAAGCCAGGCTGCACAAACAAGTGGATGAGGTGAGTTTAATTAATTTTTTTCAACCCCTCCATCCCTAAGTTACTTAGCATTCTGTATTAAGAATTCTATTATTTTCCCTTATAACCATGTTATAAGGGAAAATATTAAAATATAAAGAATACCTAACCCAAACAAAGGTTAGTAAAAAATGGACAGGAGATGCAGATCCGAAATGATCTTTAACCCCTTAAGGACATAGGACGTACCAGTACACCCTGTTTCCCGAGTCCTTAAGGACACAGGACGTACCGATACGTCCTAACTTTAAATCGGGATTCCGGCGCCCCAGGGGTTATTCTGAACAGAATGCCGGTCACAACGCCAGGGGACCGGCGCCAGGGGACCGCTGTATGGAAAAGGTTAACTGTCATCGGTCAGGGAGCTCCCTCCCTCTCCCATCGGGGGGCTGCTGTGCCTTTGCAGCCCCCCGATGGAGAGGGAGAGAGCCCCCAGGCAGCCCCCCCCCCCGAAGCCCCGTCCTCACCCTTCCCCGTATGCAAAGTTGTGGCAGACGGGGAAGGTTCCCATGGCAACAGGACGCCTGCTCAGGCGTCCTGCTGTCCATGGTGCTGAACAGATCTATGCTAAAAGCATAGATCTGTTCAGTGTAAGTAAAATACAGTACAGAACCCTATAGGGTTCTGTACTGTATTTTACAGACATCAGACCCACTGGATCTTCAAGAACCAAGTGGGTCTGGGTCAAAAAAAATGTAAAAAAAGAAAAGTGAAAAAAGTTAAGATAAAAAAAAAAATGTATCACTGAATAAAAATTAAAAAAATAAAATACACCACACATATTAGGTATCGCCGCATCCGTAACGACCTGATCTATAAAACGGTCATGTTACTTTCCCCGCACGGTGAACGCCATAAAAATAAAAAAATAAAAACTATGAGAAAATTGAAATTTTGCCCACCTTACTTCCCAAAAAAGGTAATAAAAGTGATCAAAAAAGTCGCATGTACGCAAAAATAGTACCAATCAAACTGTCATCTCATCCCGCAAAAAATGAGACCCTACTAAAGATAATCACCAAAAAACTGAAAAAACTATGGCTCTTAGACTATGGAAACACTAAAACATTATTTTTTTTTGTTTCAAAAATAAAATCATTTTGTAAAACTTACATAAATAAATAAAAAAGTATACATATTAGGTATCGCCGCGTCCGTATCGACCGGCTCTATAAAAATATCACATGACCTAACCCCTCAGGTGACCACCGTAAAAAAAAAAAAGTGTAAAAAAAATCACAAAAAGTCACAAAAAGTGTAATAGCATGCGATAAAAAAGTCATATGCACCCCAAAATAGTGCCACTCAAACAGTCATCTCATCCCGCAAAAAATTAGACCCTACTCAAGATAATTGCCCAAAAACTGAAAAAACTATGGCTCTTCGACTATGGAGACACTAAACAATTTTTGGGTTTTAAAAATGAAGTTATTGTATAAAACTTACATAAATAAAAAAAATTGTATACATATTAGGTATCGCCGCGTCCGTGACAACCTGCTCTATAAAATTACCACATGATCTAACCTGTCAGATGAATGTTGTAAATAAAAAAACGTGCCAAAAAAGCTATTTCTTGTTACCTTGCCGCACAAAAAGTGTAATATAGAGCAACCAAAAATCATATGTACCCTAAACTAGTACCAACAATACTGCCACCCTATTCCGTACTTTCTAAAATGGGGTCACTTTTTTGGAGTTTCTACTCTAGGGGTGCATCAGGGGGGCTTCAAATGGGACATGGTGTCAAAAAAACAGTCCAGCAAAATCTGCCTTCCAAAAACCGTATGGCATTCCTTTCCTTCTGCGCCCTGCCGTGTGCCCGTACAGCAGTTTACGACCACATATGGCGTGTTTCTGTAAACTACGGAATCAGGGCCATAAATAATGAGTTTTGTTTGGCTGTTAACCCTTGCTTTGTAACTGGGAAAAAAAATTAAAATGGAAAATCTGCCAAAAAAGTGAAATTTTGAAATTGTATCTCTATTTTCCATTAAATCTTGTGCAACACCTAAAGGGTTAACAAAGTTTGTAAAATCATTTTTGAATACCTTGAGGGGAGTAGTTTCTTAGATGGGGTCACTTTTATGGAGTTTCTACTCTAGGGTTGCATCAGGGGGCTTCAAATGGGACATGGTGTCAAAAAAAACTGTCCAGCCATACGGCACACCTTTCACTCTACGCCCCGCTGTGTGGCCGTACAGTAGTTTACGGTCACATATGGGGTGTTTCTGTAAACAGCAGAGTCAGGGCAATAAAGATACAGTCTTGTTTGGCTGTTAACCCTTGCTTTGTTAGTGGGAAAAAATGGGTTAAAACGGAAAATTAGGCAAAAAAATGAAATTCTCAAATTTCATCCCCATTTGCCAATAACTCTTGTGCAACACCTAAAGGGTTAACGAAGTTTGTAAAATCAGTTTTGAATACCTTGAGGGGTGTAGTTTATAGAATGGGGTCATTTTTGGGCGGTTTCTATTATGTAAGCCTCGTAAAGTGACTTCAGAGCTGTAGTGGTCCCTAAAAATTGTTTTTTTGTAAATTTCTGAAAAATTTCAAGATTTGCTTCTAAACTTCTAAGCCTTGTAACATCCCCCAAAAATAAAATATCATTCCCAAAATAATTCAAACATAAAGTAGACATATGGGGAATGTTAAGTCATCACAATTTTTGGGGGTATTACTATGTATTACAGAAGTAGAGAAACTGAAACTTTGAAATTTGCACATTTTTCAAAATATTTGGTAAATGAGGTATTTTATTATGCAAAAAAATTATTTTTTTTGACTTTATTTTACCAGTGTCATGAAGTACAATATGTGACGAAAAAACAAACTCAGAATGGCCTGGATAAGTCAAAGTGTTTTAAAGTTATCAGCACTTAAAGTGACACTGGTCAGATTTGCAAAAAATGGCCTGGTCCTTAAGGTGAAATAGGGCCGTGTCCTTAAGGGGTTAAAGGGAATCTGTCACCTGGTTTGAGCATATTATGGTGTTACTACTGCCATGTAAAATAAAATAACTTATTTCTTGCTGTAGTTTACATTTTTTTGTTTCATGGTTTCATTAGCGATAAAATCCACTTTTCAAGTTATGCAAATGAGTGTCCAAGGTGCCCAGTGGGGGACTGCCTGCGCAATGAAGAAGCCCCTGAGGGCAATAGCTTTAAATCTGTCACTGGGCTCGGCGCATGCCTAGTGACACATTTCAAGCTGTTGCCCTCAGGATCTTCTAGATCGCGCAGGAAGTCAACGGTACTGAGCCTGCATGAAATTTCACATAGCGGAGGGGGGCGGCGGCGGCAAAGATTTCGGGTGTGGGCAGTTACTTATGTTGGAAGAGGCGTGCTTGGGCTCTAAAGGAAAGCGGGCTGGGCACTGTACGGGAGAGTTACTGGGCTCCAGATTAGGACAATAACGCCCCTCTGGGCACCTTGGACACTCATTTACATAACATAAAAAGTGGATTTTATCGCTATTGAAACCATGAAACAAAAATTACAGCAAGAAATAAGGTATTTTATTGTAGATGGCAGTAGTAACACCTTAATATGCTCAAACCAGGCGGCAGATTCCCTTTAAAGAAGGCACCCGCTCTGAAGCAGAGCGAGCGCCATAGCTCCCAGGTGAATGCTGCTTCGCACAGGTAACGCCGTTTGCAGACATTTAACCCCTCAGATCTGAGACCTAAAACTTGAAAGCACATAGTTCCCGGGCAGGAATACCTCCCCCAGGCAGAGATGGGGGAAGGTGTTCCATGTCAGTAATGAGCCAGAGCCTGTACTAGGCTTCTAGACTCATTACATGTATATTACAATTAAGGCCAGCAGGTGGCAGCACTGAACTGTAATATAGCAATCTAAGTTGGGTACTGGAAAAAATTCCATTGCTCTATACAAATTGCAATCTAATGATTGCATGTCTGGGTCCATTTGGGGACCTAAAAAAAAAGTGGGGGGGGGGAGAACCACTAAAAAAAAAAAAGTTTAAAAAAATAAAATTAAAATTACCCCCTTTCCCAAAATTTTTAAAAACAATCATGGGCATTAACGTGTGCGAAAAGACCTGTACTATTAAAATATGTAAAAAAATAAATAAATAAAAAAAAAACTATCCCATAGTGAAAGGCATAATGGAAAAAAAATGGCCAATTTGCAGTTTTTTCATCATTTTAACTCCTCCAATATGCCGCCATAAGTGACCCACAGCTTTCCCAGACTGCAGAAAGCCACCCCAGCCGGTTTATCAATTGGTAAATCCCCAGTATTGTAAAACACCTAGCTGGAATTGCTAGCCAGGGGCCTTGAAAAACTAAGTATGAATGCCAGTGACAAAGCTTCCATACTGTAGCATAGCTAGACAGATTCAAGGTCCCGGAAAAGCAGGGTAACAATTTAACATACTAACATAGTATATAAGGCCGAAAAAAGACATTTGTCCATCCAGTTCGGCCTGTTATCCTGCAAGTTGATCCAGTGGAAGGCAAAAAACAAACAAACTGTGAGGTACCAGTGATGATAATGCCTGTAAAGCGCTGTGGAATATGTTGATGCTACAGTGAAGTGAATAAAATCAATAAATTTTATGGACCTGTAGTAGAGACTGCTAAATAATATGTTTCCTTACTCCCAAATAGTGCCATAGTTGAGCTTCAGTCACACGTCCGTGTCAGTGCTCAAATCCGTGAGCAGGTGATCAGTGATGCATCCGTGTTGGGTCCGTGTTTCACTGACACTGAACAGCTGAAAAATTATTTTCAAAGCATCTCTTCTTAATGATCCGTGGGTTTTCACAGACCCATAGACTATAATGGACGTGATAGATCCGTGAACACGGACAAAATAGAGCATGCATCCGTGCTAAAAACACTAACCCACAAACAGTGCTAAAACACTGATGTTTGAATACACACATTAAAATAAATGGGGACGTGTGCTGTCTGGGGAGAACACGTACAACACACATCCCTGAAACACTGACATGTGAAGGAGGCAGGTTTGCCTTTCAGGGTACTGGGTAAGCTGAGTTACAACTATGTGGAACTGTAATATACTGCTGAAAACTAAATCTACCAAGATAAATACCATATTTTTCGTCCCATAAGACGCTCCCACCCCGGGGGTGATCCGGGGTCTTTCACATTGGGGTCTGAGTTGAGGTCTGATTGAGGGTCTTATTAACATTGGGGGTCTGATTGGAGCTCTGAGCTGAGATTTGATCTGAGGTCTAATGAAAAATATTTTCTTTCTTATTCTCCTGCTCTAAAACCTAGGTGCAGGGCAGGTACGTCTTATAGGGCTAAAAATACTGTACCCTCTTTATTCCTACATAGTGCAATAGCTAGGCACATTTGCCTTTCACGGTCCTGGGAAAGCTGGGTAACTAACTACATGTGGAATTGTAATAAACTACAGAATACTAAATCAACCAAGATAAATTCCCCTTCTCACTCCTAAATAGTGCCATAGCTAGGCAGATTTGACTTTCAGGGTCCAAGGAAAGCAGGGTTATTTGCACATGTTATGGGAAACATTATATGGTGAGTGTGTACAGACTAGTAATACAGTTCTCCAGAACTGATGAATGTCATATTTGCCTAGATAGACAGTGAGAAATCAATCATGGTGATATAGGCAAAGTTGACATTCTGGCACCTGTGAAAGCTGGGTAGCACTTTTTGTAGTTTCAATGGTCTGGTACTGTACAGTATACCTGCACATATACACGGGAGGTTTTGTAAGAAGCTTCTAAGTTTTGCAACTTCTACCTCTTTCACACTGCTCTGAATGTGTATTGAGGTGAACGCAGTGTTAAGCTATGGCTATGTCCAGATGTTGCAGAGAGCATTCCTCATGACTGAGGGCCCTCGTCTGTGTGGTAACGACTGGGTTTTTCAACAGGACAACGCTACAGTACACAATGCCCACAGGACAAGGGACTTCTTCCAGGAGAATAACATCACTCTCTTGGCCCATCCTGCATGTTCCTCTGATCTAAATCCAATTGAGAACCTTTGGGGATGGATGGCAAGGGAAGTTTACAAAAATGGACAACAGTTCTAGACAGTAGATGGCCTTCGTACGGCTGTCTTCACCACTTGGAGAAATGTTCCCACTCACCTAATGGAAATGCTTGCATCAAGCATGTCTAAACAAATTTTTAAAAAGTGATAAACAATAACGGCGGAGCTACTCATTACTGGGTTCCTGTTTGGAACTTGGATTTCTGTTTAAGGGGGGTTTAGTTTTTTTTTTTTTGGAGGTGTGGTCCTAAACTTTTGATCAGCTGAAAACCAGCCTGTATCAGTTTATTCGTTGTTTTCATTAAATTGAATTGAATGCTCAAAAAATATTTTGTCTCACTCCCATTTCTTCTTTTTGCATGTTGAAGCTCTACTTGGAACCTCGTTAAGATCCAGCCATGCTAAATATGATTTTTTGCCATTTTTCAAGTGGTCTTAAACTTTTGATCAGGACTGTATCTCATAAGCATTCATTTAAGCCATACAAATTGAGCCATTAAAGCAGATCTGACATTTTTCACTGAGCAGAAGGAATAGTCTACAAATTAGGGCTGCAGTAAATTATTATTTTAGAAATCGAGTATTCTATTGATCATTTTTATGATTAATCAAGTAATCTAATAAGAAAAAATGAATTAATATTAGGGATCGACCGATATAGATTTTTTAGGGCCGATACCGATACTTTGTGAACTTTCAGGCCGATAGCCGATAATCACACATTTGGGCCCCTAAATTGCCAGGGCAGTATAACTACGCCACAAGTGACCCCATTTTGGATAGAAGACACCCCAAGGTATTCCGTGAGGGGCATGGCGAGTTCCTAAAATCTTTTATTTTTTGTCGCAAGTTAGTGGAATATGAGACTTTGTAAGGAAAAAAGAAAAAAAAAGAAAAATCATCATTTTCCACTAACTTGTGACAAAAAATAAAAAATTCTAGGAACTCGCCGTGCCCCTCACGGAATACCTTGGGGTGTCTTCTTTCCAAAATGGGGTCACTTGTGGCGTAGTTATACTGCCCTGGCAATTTAGGGGCCCAAATGTGTGAGAAGTACCTTGCAATCAAAATGTGTAAAAAATGGCCTGCAAAATCCGAAAGGTGCACTTTGGAATATGTGCCCCTTTGCCCACCTTGGCTGCAAAAAAGTGTCACACATCTGGTATCGCCGTACTCAGGAGAAGTTGGGCAATGTGTTTTGTGGTGTCATTTTACATATAACCATACTGGGTGAGAGTAATATCTTGGCAAAAGACAACTTTTCCCATTTTTTTATACAAAGTTGGCATTTGACCAAGATATTTTTCTCACCCAGCATGGGTATATGTAAAATGACACCCCAAAACACATTCCCCAACTTCTCCTGAGTACGGCGATACCAGTTGTGTGACACTTTTTTGCAGCCTAGATGCGCAAAGGTGCCCAAATTCCTTTTAGGAGGGCATTTTTAGACATTTAGATCCCAGACTTCTTCTCACACTTTCGGGCCCCTAAAAAGCCAGGGCAGTATAAATACCCCACATGTGACCCCACTTTGGAAAGAAGACACCCCAAGGTATTCAATGAGGGGCCTGGCGAGTTCATAGAATTTATTTATTTTTTTTTTGCATAATTTAGCGGAAATTGATTTTTTTTTTGTTTTTTTCTGACAAAGTCTCACTTTCCGCTAACTTAGGACAAAAATTTCAATCTTTCATGGACTCAATATGCCCCTCACGGAATACCTTGAGGTGTCTTCTTTCCGAAATGGGGTCACATGTAGGGTATTTATACTGCCCTGGCTTTTTAGGGGCCCTAAAGCGTGAAAAGAAGTCAGGAATATAAATGTCTAAAAATGTTTATGCATTTGGATTCCGTGAGGGGTATGGTGAGTTCATGTGAGATTTTATTTTTTGACACAAGTTAGTGGAATATGAGACTTAGTAAGAAAAAACAAACAAAAAAAATATATATTTCCGCTAACTTGAGCCAAAAAAATGTCTGAATGGAGCCTTACAGGGGGGGGTGATCAATGACAGGGGGGTGATCACCCATATAGATTCCCTGATCACCCCCCTGTCATTGATCACCCCCCTGTCACTGATCACCCCCCCTGTCAGGCTCCATTCAGACGTCCGTATGATTTTTACGGATCCATGGATCGGATCCGCAAAACACATGCGGACGTCTGAATGGAGCCTTACAGGGGGGTGATCAATGACAGGGGGTGATCAGGGAGTGTATATGGGTGATCACCCCCTGTCATTGATCACCCCCCTGGTGAGGCTCCATTCAGACGTTCGCATGATTTTTACGGATCTATGGATACATGGATCGGATCCGCAAAACACATGCGGACGTCTGAATGGAGCCTTACAGGGGGGTGATCAATGACAGGGGGTGATCAGGGAGTGTATATGGGTGATCACCCCCTGTCATTGATCACCCCCTGTAAGGCTCCATTCAGACGTCCGCATGATTTTTACGGATCCATGGATCGGATCCGCAAAACACATGCGGACGTCTGAATGGAGCCTTACAGGGGGGTGATCAATGACAGGGGGTGATCAGGGAGTGTATATGGGTGATAACCCCCTGTCATTGATCACCCCCTGTAAGGCTCCATTCAGACGTCCGCATGATTTTTACGGATCCATGGATACATGGATCGGATCCGCAAAACACATGCGGACGTCTGAATGGAGCCTTACAGGGGGGTGATCAATGACAGGGGGTGATCAGGGAGTGTATATGGGTGATCACCCTCTGTCATTGATCACCCCCTGTAAGGCTCCATTCAGACGTCCGCATGATTTTTACGGATCCATGGATCGGATCCGCAAAACACATGCGGACGTCTGAATGGAGCCTTACAGGGGGGTGATCAATGACAGGGGGTGATCAGGGAGTGTATATGGGATGATCACCCCCCTGTAAGGCTCCATTCAGACGTCCGCATGTGTTTTGCGGATCCGATCCATGTATCCATGGATCCGTAAAAATCATACGGACGTCTGAATGGAGCCTTGCAGGGGGGTGATCAATGACAGGGGGGTGATCAATGACAGGGGGTGATCAGAGAATCTATATGGGTGATCACCCGCCTGTCATTGATCACCCCCCTGTAAGGCTCCATTCAGACGTCCGTATGTGTTTTGCGGATCCGATCCATGTATCTGTGGATCCGTAAAAATCATACGGACGTCTGAACGGAGCCTGACAGGGGGGTGATAAATGACAGGGGGGGTGATCAGGGAGTTTATATGGGGTGATCAGGGGTTTATAAGGGGTTAATAAGTGACAAGGGGGGGTGGGGGGTGGAGTGTAGTGTTTGGTGCGACTTCACTGACCTACCTGTGTCCTCTGGTGGTCGATCCTAACAAAAGGGACCACCAGAGGACCAGGTAGTAGGTATATTAGACGCTGTTATCAAAACAGCGTCTAATATACCTTTAGGGGTTAAAAAAAAGATCACATCTCCAGCCTGCCAGCGAGCGATCGCCGCTGGCAGGCTGGAGATCCACTCGCTTACCTTCTGTTCCTGTGAGCGCGCGCGCCTGCGTGCGTTCACAGGAAATCTCGGGTATCGCGAGATGACGCGCCGATGCGTCCAGGAGGAACAAATCAACCACCTCCCGGACGCATCGGCGCGTTAGGCGGTCGGGAGGTGGTTAAAAGTCCCACAAGGGGACTATAATATACAGTATTTTGATTGCTTTTAAAATGTAATGCATTATCTCTATAAGGCATTACATTTCAATAGCAATGCTATTCAAACCTTGACCAGCAGGCTGCGCCAGAGAGGCACAGCCTGCTGGAGAGAACTGAAGACAGGCTCGGGGCCCTGATCGGAAGCAAGGTAAGCTTCCGAACACATCAGCACCCCGCGATCTTATTTTCGGGGTGCTGATGGGAGACAGAGTCCGCTCCCTCTGTCACCACTTTACATGCAGCACTTCTGCCGGTCCGGGCTGTGAGAGCAGGGCCCCGGCTCTAATGTGAGAGCCGGGTCCGTGTTCCCCGCTGCACGGGGGATCCGTGCAGCACTTAGACCGGGCCGCCGTAAGAACGCGGCGGCCCAGCCTAAGGCCCCTTAGTGACCGCTGTAAAAACACGTATGGGTGGTCACTAAGGGGTTAATGGACGTAGATGTTTAGTTCTGCAACCCAGTTCTGGTGCCAGAGCTACTCCTGAACAGCTAAGGCTACTTTCACACTAGCGTTTGGGTGTCCGCTTATGAGCTCCGTTTGAAGGGGCTCACAAGCGGCCCCGAACGCATCCGTCCAGCCCTAATGCATTCTGAGTGAACGCGGATCCGCTCAGAATGCATCAGTCTGGCAGCGTTCAGCCTCCGCTCAGCAAGCGGACACCTGAATGCTGCTTGCAGCATTCGGGTGTCCGCCTGGCCGTGCGGAGGCAGGCGGATCCGTCCAGACTTACAATGTAAGTCAATGGGGACGGATCCGTTTGAATATGAGACACTATGGCTCAATTTTCAAACGAATCCGTCCCCCATTGACTTTCAATGTAAAGTGTGGACGGATCCGTCTGAGGCTACTTTCACACTTTTTTTTTTACAGAATTTTTTTTACAATATAATGCAGACGGATCCGTTCTGAATAGAGATGAGCGAACTTCTGTTTTAAGTTCGGCGTCTAAAGTTCGGCTTCCGGTTAGCGGAGAATCCAGATATGGTTCCCGATATGGATTCCGACTTCCGTTGTGGTCCGTGGTAGCGGAATCAATAATCGGCCATTATTGATTCCGCTACCACGGACCACAACGGAAGTCGGAATCCATATCGGGAACCATATCGGGATTCTCCGCTAACCGGAAGCCGAACTTTAGACGCCGAACTTAAAACAGAAGTTCTCTCATCACTAGTTCTGAACGGATCCACCGTCTGCATTATATGAGCGGATCCGTCTCAGACGGATCCGCTCTGAACGCAAGTGTGAAAGTAGCCTAACCATCAGGGTGTCAGACTGCCACTAAACAAATATTAATGGTCAATCCCGAGGATAGGCCACTGTGAAAAATGGACAATTCTCATAACTTTTACTATCTGTGTATGTTTATATAACTGTCGTGTGATCCAATACATTTTGATGCCATTCTGTGATAGTACGTGTCGTTCCGTTCGGGCCTGCAGTTGGAATACGCATTGCCCTTGGAGGAAATCAGTTTATCACCTGAATGTTAAAGAATTGGCCCTTTGCAAATGGTAATGAAGATGGTTCCTGGAAATGCAGACACGAAGACCGTATTGGAATCTCCTCAGCGGGGGTTCAGCAGCTTTTCAAATCCAGTAACAGAACAGTGCTCCAGACTAAAAAAAATACCTAGTAGCCATTGGCTCCTGAACTGAAAAATTTAGGAGCCAAATCAAATCGAAACCGAATCAAAATTTTGGTATTGTGACAACGCTACGCCGATCAGATCGGCATAGGGTTGTTTTGATACCAAAATTTTGATTAGCTTTCGTCACCATAAAAAAGTATTGCGATACTAAATACCGCACAGAAAATAAAAAATAAAAAACACCCAAAAAAGCCTTGTGCATTTCGCATTTTATGAAACATTCGGCCCATAATAGAACAGTCCTATCCTATTTTTTGGGGTGACAAGGTGACTAAAAATGGCGAATGCTAACCGCATAGGAGATATTTTTTAATAATGTAATAGTTTGGACAGCGCTATGTAATATGTTTATTTATTTATTGTTTATATATTTTATATGTAAAATTGGGAAAGGGGGGATTTAAAATATTTTAGGGTACTTTCACACTAGCGTTTTTCTTTTCTGGCATAGAGTTCTGTCACACAGGGGCTCTATACCAGAAAATAACTGATCAGGCATATCCCTATGCATTCTGAATGGAGAGTAAGGTTACTTTCACACTTGCATTCGGGGCTCCGCTTGTGAGTTTCGTTTGAAGGCTCTCACAAGCGGTCCCGAACGGATCCGTACTGCCCTAATGCATTCTGAGTGGATGCGGATCCGCTCAGAATGCATCAGTCTGGCACCGTTTGGCCTCCGCTCCGCTCAGCAGGCGGACACCTGAACGCTGCTTGCAGCGTTCGGGTGTCCGCCTGGCCGTGCGGAGGCAAACTGATCCGTCCAGACTTACAATGTAAGTCAATGGGGACGGATCCGTTTGAATATGACACACTATGGCTCAATTTTCAAACGGATCCGTCCCTCATTGACTTTCAATGTAAAGTCAAAACGGATCCGTTTGCACTATCATGAACAAAAAAAAAAAAAAAAATTGTTTATTTTTTGTTCATGGTAATGCAAACGGATCCATTTTGAACGGATCTAAGCGTTTGCATTATAGGTGCGGATCCGTCTGTGCAGATACCAGACGGATCCGCATCTAAACGCAGGTGTGAAAGTAGCCTAATCCGTTCAGGATGCGTCAGGATGTCTTCAGTTCAGTCATTTTGACTGATCAGGCAAAAGATAAAACCGCAGCATGCTACGGTTTTATCTCCGGCGAAAAAAACTGAAGATTTGCCTGAATGCCGGATTCAGCATTTTTTCCCATAGGAATGTATTAGTGCCGAATCTGGCATTCAAAATACCGGAATGCACCCGCACTAAATACGGACCCATTCACTTCTATGGGGCTGTGCACATGAGCGGTGATTTTCACACATCACTTGTGCGTTGCGTGAAAATCGCAGCATGCTCTATGTTGTGCGTTTTTCACGCAACGCAGGCCCCATAGAAGCTAATGGGGCTGTGTGAAAATCGCAAGCATCCGCAAGCAAGTGCGGATGCGGTGCGATTTTCACTCATGGTTGCTAGGATGAAAGTCTAATCAATGCATTATTCTCCCTTATAACATGGTTATAAGGGAAAATAATAGTATTCTTTAATACAGAATGCATAGTAGAAGGTCAATATAATAAACATTGGTGGCGCAGTGCGCCCCCCCCAACACCCCAGTATGATAAACATTGGTGGCGCAGTGTGCCCCCCCTCAATATAATAAACATTGGTGGTGCAGCGCGCGCACCCCCCCAACACCCCAGTATAATAAACATTGGTGGCGCAGCGTGCCCCCCCCCCCCCCTCAATATAATAAACATTGGTGGTGCAGTGTGCCCCCCCTCAATATAATAAACATTGGTGGCGTAGTGCGCCCCCCCCCCCCCAATATAATAAACATTGGTGGTGCAGTGCGCCCCCCCCCCAACACCCCAGTATAATAAACATTGGTGGGGCGAAGTGTGCCCCCCCCCCCCCCAATATAATAAACATTGGTGGCGCAGTGTGCCCCCCCCCCTCAATAAAATAAACATTGGTGGTGCAGTGTTCACCCCCCCCCCCAACACCCCAGTATAATAAACATTGGTGGCGCAGTGTGCCCCCCCCCTCAATATAATAAACATTGGTGGCGTAGTGCGCCCGCGCCCCCCCCCCCCCCCCCCCAATATAATGAACATTGGTGGCGCAGTGGGCAGTGCCAATGAGGGGGAAAAAAAATAAAAATTAACTCACCTCCTCCAATTGATGTCTCCTGTTCTTTCTTCACGACCTGTCAAAGGACCTGTGGTGACATCACTGTGCTCATCACATGATTCATCACCATGGTAATGGACCATGTGATGAGCTCAGTGACATCACCACAGGTCCTGAAGAAAGAACAGGAGACCGGCAGCTACACGATCAACTGGAGGAGGTGAGTTAATTTTTTTTAAATTATTTTTTAACCCTCATTGGCACTTCCCACTGAGCCACCAATGTTTCTTATACTGGGGTGTTGGGGTCGGGGGGGGGCACACTGTACAGGGAGTCTAAGAAAGAATCGAATGAGTCACTAAGTCGGATCTTTAGATTCTTTTAACCTGTGACTCATTCGATTCTTTCTTAGACTCCCTGTACTTGTGTCAGTGACTCAGACTCAGAGCTGCTAAGTGCTTGCCTTGCCTCAGCTCTGATTGGTTGGTGGGCGGGGAGGGGAGGGGCTGGCAGAAGCAGCTTCCACTCTAGGATCAGATTACACTCCTCCCGAGCCCCTCCCCTCCCTGCTGCCGGCGTCTCTGCTATTGTGTGCTGTGACTCACTGACTCAGAATGAGAAGAACATCGGAGGCGGCGGTGCAGAGAACTATCAGCTCCTGTGCCCGCCGCTGTTCTACTGCAGAGCTGCCGCGGAGGGTCTAGTCGCAAATGGCGACAAGACTAAAAAGTCTAGTCGCCATTTGTAAATTCTAAGTCGCATTGGCGACCATTTTGGTCGCCATCTGGAGCCCTGCAGAAGATAAAAAAATATATCATAAGCAATAACGCATCTCTGGTATAACTCACATATTAATAATTAAAATCAATGCATTCCGTGTGACGTGAGCATCGTAGGGAGCCCAAACGTCGCTCCCCTGACCGCCAGCATTCCCAAATAACTAGTATCTGACCTTCTGGGACAACCACATCAGTCATGTGTGGTATTAAAATGATCAGCCGGATATAATATACATTATTAAAACATGGGTCCCAAATATCCATTAGTGTGGATGGGAAGCCATGATATATTAATATTTCATGTCTGCCAGATGAGTAAGAGAGGTGGAGCATGCACAGGTAATGAGGGCCATCCCAGAAGGCTGGGAAAGAATAAAGAGACTCCTCTCAGCTCCACCCTCTGCCGAATAAGGATAAAAATTAACTTTCGGGAACATTTCTTGGACACAATTTGGGGATCCGATCAACATTGGGTTGTGTTCCACTTTCCTCCTGTCGCTTCTTGGCCTTTTGGCTAAGATCAAGTGTAGCCATGGCCTCGACCTCCAAGCCTTCCAGGACCACCAAAGAGGCTGCAGGAGCAGCCAAGAAGCCCCAAACCACCAAGCCTCCTGGATCTTCTGGTGCTGACCCCACCACTTCTGACCAGAAGGTGGGCGGAAAGCCTGGCTAGGTATCTCCTTCCCTGGAGCCCAGGATGCGGCAGACCGTCGCCCTTAAACTGAAAGAGGTGGATGGCAAGGTCCCAGACATGAGCGAGGAGATCTTCTACAAGAAGATGTTGGTGGACCAGGGGTTTTCAAAGCCAGAGAGCCTCAACATCCAAGGATTCGTGACCGGGATCTTCAACGTGACCTTCGCGTCAATAAACATCTGTAGAAGATACTGGAAAACTGTGAAATCAGCGGCACCGGATTCCCAATTTTCTTGCTTTGTTGGGAACTGTGATTATGAGGAACCCGCACACCCCTGGCAAAGACATCACCATATTCCTGAAGCGCTTCTGTACAGTGGTGAGGGAATTCACCCACATCCTGAATGGACTCTGCTTCTGGACCAGGAAATGGTCAGTAATCATCAAACTAAACAAGAACTCGACCTCTGAAAACGGCCTCCAGCACCTGCCCCAGTCATTTTCTCTTGGAAAGTCCCACGGTTTCATCCACTACCCGGATATGAAACAGTTCTTCCCGGAAATGTGAAAAGAAGGGCCACAAGATGTAGAACTAGGAGGAGAATACTTGCCGAATTATCCGGGTCACAGGTCACAAGACAAAGAATTGCCCCAAGAAGATGGCATGCAACCTGTGCGGACTGTCCTCTCATGTCTACAAGGACTGTCAAAAGAGGAATCGCACCTGGGCATACGTTGCAGACAAGGGTCCGGTCAACAGCAAACCCACCCCAGCCTCAGCTCCGGCAGTGACAAAGCCAAAAGAGAAGCCATCTAAGAAGAAGGGTAAGCGGACATCTGCCCCTGGACACGCTCCAAAGTCCACCCCTCCCTGCCCAACCCCTCTCCCCCGTCATCACCACTGAGGCTATCCAAATTCACCTGCCCATCACCTCAGTGGCACCTCCCCTCTCCAAGCCCAACCTGCCCCTTTGCCACTGCTGTAGCAACACTAACCCCATCTACAGCTGCTGCAGTCTCCAGCGGGCAAGACGAAGAGAAGCCGCAGGACGACCGAGGCGGTAACTAAGCTGTATCGTTCCCACTAACCTGTTTCTTTCTCCTTCATGATGGCAAATTTTAACCTTTTTTCCATTAGTGTTAGAAGTATTAGGGATAGGTCTAGGTGCCAGACGGTGCAAGCTTTTCTTGCTTCTCAGGTCGGCGACGTGTACATGTTGCAGGAGTGTGCACTGCCCCCCTCTAGCTCTCACAACCATCTGGCCAGGCAGTGGTCCCATGGCCCGTCCTACCGGTTCAGTGGTGGTGACTAAGTCGACTGGGGTTGCCATCCTACTCAGGGGAAGCACTTTTACACTTGACTCCGTCCAGGAGCTTGTTTGCGGCAGACTTCTTGTCGTAGACGGCTCCTGGGCGGATGAGCCGGTTAGGCTCATCAATGTGTATGCTTCCCCTGACAAGGGTGAGCGACTGGAGCTCTTCCAGGCCCTGTGACTGCAGCTCGCTACCACTAGGACCATAGTGATGGCCGGGGACTTCAAATTCCTGATCGAGGAGGACGGACGCAGCTCTGGCACTTCAAGCAAGTCAGATGTCACTTCCAAACTGCTTATTGAGATGGTGACCGAAGCGTCCTTGCAGGACGTTGTGGGCTCCATGGGGAAAGGCTCCAAAAATTATACATTGAGCCGTCCCGATGGCTCATTCCGTTCTGGGATAGACTTTGTATTTACCTCTCGTGAAGTTGTAACATCCCAGAGTATGTCACTAAACTCTGTTCCCCTGCTACAACATATCAGGTGCATATTTCTTATCATCTTGTGTAATCTAACTTTGCATTTTCCTGTATATGTACTTTCCAGTAGGGCTACACGATATGGGAATTTTGTGCGCTTGCGATTAGGGCCCTAAAAATGTCGATAACGATATGCGTTGCAATATTTTAAAGGAATTGTGCTAGAGGCCTATTTGCTTGGATTTTCCCATATGAGCCGCTGGCGCGGCTGGGTATGACATAGTTATGGGGGATCTGTGGAGGACGCTGTGTTGTGGGGGATCTGTGGAGGACGCTGTGTTGTGGGGGATCTGTGGAGGGCGCCGTGTTGTGGGGGATCTGTGGAGGACGCCGTGTTGTGGGGGATCTGTGGAGGACGCCGTGTTGTGGGGGATCCGTGGAGGACACCGTGTTGTGGGGGATCTGTGGAGGACGCCGTGTTGTGGGGGATCTGTGGAGGACGCCGTGTTGTGGGGGATCTGTGGAGGACGCCGTGTTGTGGGGGATCTGTTGAGGACGTCGTTATATGGGGGATCTGTGGAGGACGCAGTTATATGGGGGATCTGTGGAGGGCGCTGTTATATGGGGGATCTGTGGAGGACGCAGTTATATGGGGGATCTGTGGAGGGCGCTGTTATATGGGGGACCTGTGGAGGACACTTATGGGGGACCTGTAGATGGCACTGTTATAGGGAATGTGTGGAGGACACATAGGGCCATGAGGGGGGCCAGCTTAAGACATATAGCATCTTATTCTGGTCCCCCTCATGTGTCCTAAACTGGGCACATAACTGCCTTTTGCGTGTAAAGTGTTTTACTAGTGTGTGTGTGGGTGAAACAATCTCTCTCCTAACAGGTCCGGCCTCTGTACTCACTATGAATGCAATGCACTGCAGCGAGCGGCAGCGAGGTGACCGGCCGGCGCGTGACTGACGTCACTTAGTAATGCTCCTGCTTCCTGAAGTGGGAGGAGCGGTACTAAGTGACGTCAGTCACGCGCCGGCCATCTCGCTGCCACTCGCTGCAGTGCATTGCATTCATAGTGAGTACAGAGGCCGGACCTGTTAGGAGAGAGATTGTTTCACCCACACACACACTAGTAAAACACTTTAAACGCAAAAGGCAGTTATGTGCGCAGGGCCCCTTTATATATAATCGCATTATTTTCGGGTCGGCCAGATCGCCAGATCGCATTTGGCGAATATCGCGATTCGATTATTTTTTCGATTTATCGTGCAGCCCTACTTTCCAGGCTTGTATCATGTATTTGCTGAAATTTTCCTGTCCGCCAGCAGGTGGCAGCAATATGTAAGCAGACCAAGGTTAGTTAGTATATCTAGTCCAGGGGTGGCCAACCCGTGGCTCTCGAGCCGCATGCGGCTCTTTGCCGCTTCAAGTGCGGCTCTTGCTGTGGAGATGGGAAGCAGCTGCGCAGCCTAATAGAGAACATAGCATGCGCCGCTCTCAGCACCTACCATGTTCTGTTCACTATCACAGTGGAGAAGGAGACACTGCGCCACCAATGGTTAGTATTTATAATACTGGGGGAGGGCGCACTGCACCACCAATGAATGTAATTCATTCAAGTATAGGAGGCAGCGGGGGTGCCGGTATCACATACCCAGCCTCAATAACAGGGCAAGCGATCCTCTGAACCGTGGAAATTAACCCCTCAGGGCAGCCAGGGCGCTACTGAAGCCCTGGCTGCCATGGTACGCTCCCTGCTGCTGTGTGTACTATGCACAGGACAGCAGGGAGAGTGTGAAGTCCTATTCACCCTAATAGAGCTCTATTCGGGTGAAGAGGACAAGGGTTCTAGCCCCTAAGTAAATAGTGAATAAAGTTAAAAAAAGAAAACATCAAAATACTAAAAGTTAAAATCGCTCCCTTTCCCAATTTTACATATAAAATTTACAAACAATAAAAAATAAACATATTACATATTGCCATACCCGAATAAATGTCTGAATTATTAAAATAGAAAAAAATATTTCCTATGCAGGGGACGCCGTAACAGAAAAAAATAATCACAACCGCGCGATGTATAGCTTGTGGCTCCTGGTAGACATACGGTTTTTTTTCTGGCTCTTTGTGTCCGTATTGTTGGCCACCCCTGATCTAGTCATTCCAGTCTAGACTCTCCTGTATGAGCAGAAGTGGGACGTTCCCATGTCCTGTCTCATGAGGAGGAGAAGGAAGTGTAGTCAGTGTACCAGCCACCCCCTGCTGGGGTAGGTTGTGTTGGTAGGATTTCCCAGAACCAGGGATCCCAACCCTGGATCCCGCCTCGGCTGAGGCAAGGATCCATCTTCCCAGCCTAAGTTATCAGCCTCAGCTGGTTGACAAGAAAAGCAGCCACCTCCAGCCTCCAGGAAGAAGCATCCCCTGTGAGCCAAGCTGTGAGTACATATCCAAAGTCCAGGAGAAGCCGAATTCCTCCTCAGCTAGTCAGGCCCATTACAAGCAGAAGACAGACAGAGCAGAAGACTAATACCTGCCAGACTCTTTAGGCATATGATAAGCAGCAGAATAGATATAAATTCCTGCCACATATTGCCAATACCTCCTGGGACCCAAGACTATTGCTGTAACTTGTATGGATTTAAAGCTGCCATTCAGTAAAGACAAGTTGGATCATATTACCTGTTTGGATCTTATTTACTGCTACTAAAGTTCCTAAATTACTCCTATTGACCACACTCAATTTATTGCAAGTGAGCCAGGATCCAGACGTCCAGCCGTACAAAGGTAGGAGACACCGTTGACACTACCATATCTGCTATATAGACACATTATCCCCCTCTGGCATTCCTCACCTGGTACAAGAGCTATAACATCTTAAAGGGCCCTGCTACAGTACCTGCGCAAGCTGCAATTGGCGTCACAAACTATTACACATATACATTGACCCACTGCATAGCTGACCCACTGTACCGGTGTCCTGCTCATTGCACAGTCAGGTGGTGTGGACACTCTATGATCCCTTGCTTCTTCTCAGATCACATTGCCATTCAGGTCCAGTGCGTCCTCCGCGACGACTTCCCCCCTGGCTCTAGATCCTGGAAGCTGAACTGCTCTCTGTTGAATCAGGAGGACGTGCTTGCAGAGCTTAGAGAGATCTACATGGCTTGGTGGAACGACAAATGCTTGTTTGAACGGACTAGTGACTGGTGGGAGTATGCTAAAGACCAGTTTCATTGGTTCTTTCAGGCCAAGAAACAACAGGCGTGTGAGAAGAGGGACTTCAGAGAGCTGCAGCGATCCCTGCAAGACCTTTACCTGTGCGGTTAGAGCATTAGAGAGGAGCTGGAGGAGACCAAAAAGATCCTGAAAAGGCACTTTGAGAAGGAATTCAAGCGAATCATCTTCCATTCCAAAGTGGAGAACCTGGAGAAGGGTATGAAATGCAACTTGTTCTTTTTCACAAAACTCCACGCCGGCCACACGCCCCTGAACAAACTTTAAGACAAGGATGGCAACATGCGATCAGGGAAGGAGGAAGTGATGGGAAAAGTCACGGACTACTACAGCGACCTCTACTCCCTTAAGAACACCAACCCAACAGCCGCCGATAAATTGCGATCAGGTATCACTAACCATCTTGATCCTGCAGGTGCGGAGGCAATGGATGAACCTTTGACGGTGGGGGAGCTGCTCTCTGCCGCTAGATCCTTTAGGTCCGACAGGACGCTGGGCAGTCTTCCAGCGGAGCTCTATGTAACGCTGGGGGATCTGATCTTCTGATCGGTCCGGACCTGCTGGAACTCTATGAGGAGATAGTGGTGGAGGGTAGAATGCCCCCATCATTGAGGGAAGGAATGATCACGATCTTGTATAAGCGGAAGGCTGAGAGATGTGACCTAAAAAACTGGAATGCCATCTCTCTCATAAACGTGGACTACAAGATCCTCGCCTAGGTACTAGCCAACCGGCTGAAGGTTGTCATCAGCTGGATCGTTCACCTGGATCAGACCTGCGGTATTCCTGTCCGCAGGATCGCAGTCTCGCTCTCATAAGATACACGGTACAATACATAAAAGACCGCCGTGTACACGCGGCCCTGGTCAGCCTTGATCAGGAGAAGGCCTTTGACCGAGTCTCCCATGAATTTATGGGCAAGGCTTTGCGCAAGCTGGGTCTGGGCAGGAGGTTCTGTTCATTTGTTAACCTGTTGTTTGCGATGTACCTTGATATTTACAGCATGGTGTTGGTAAACGACTGGAAGACTGACCCCTTACCGGTGCTCTCTGGGGTCAGACAAGGCTGCCCTCTACCACCTCATTTTTGTTTGTGTTCTAGAACTCTTTGCAGAGTCTATCCGGCAGAATATAGAGATCAGAGGGATCACCGAACCAGGACACCACGGGGGTCAAGTGTTCGCTGTACATGGACGATGTGACCGTCTTCTGCGCTGACCGAAATTCGGCGACTGCACTCGTCCAGACCTGCGAGGAGTTCAGACAAGCTTCAGGGGCCAAAGTCAACTGCGGGAAGTTGGAAGCTATGCTCTTCGGGGACTGGCAACTGGCTTGCACTGCCCCCTTCCCATTTACCATCAAATCGGACTTCATCCAGATCCTGGGAGTCTGGTTCGGGATGGAAGGCGCAGCCCTCAAGCCTTGGGAAGAACGTTTGGCAAAGGTTAACCAAAGGATTGAACTGTGGAGCCTCAGACAGCTAACTATTGAGGGCAAAGCACTCCTCCTGCGTAACGAAGTTCTGCCTGTGCTAGAGTACACCACAAAGGCATGACCCTCTCTTGCCACCGTTTCTAGGGCCATCACCAGGACAGTGTTTCGCTTTGTTTGGGGATCCAAATGGACAGAGTGAAGCGAGCCATCATGTACAAAGAGCCCCGCAAGGGTGGAAAGGGCATTCCGGACCTGCCCACCTTACTGTGGATCACCTTTGTTTGTGACAGTGTTCGCTGGACTATGATAACTGCAAACGGCTCTGCGGACAAGGTCATGTCTCGCTTCTTCCTCCTACCCCTCTGGAGGGGTCTAGGCTGGGACAAATCCATTCCTTATAACTGGCACGCTCCCTGGTATTACGGAGAAGTCGTCAGGTTTGTTAGGGAACATCAACTGGAGGGCCTCAAGCCTGACTTGTGGAAACCCAAGACGATCCACAAGCTAATCAGAGCAAGGGACTTGGTGGAGTCAATTCCAGGGCTCCCTGATGACACTACAGAGACAGTATGGACTAATGTGTCTTAGACAGGTTAACCAATGGGCATAAGGACTTGTTATGGATGGCAATCCAAAGAAGCTTACCCATCTGGTCATTCATGTACGGCCGCAACCTGTGAAAAACCCGGTACTGCCCCAGGTGCCCTTTCACGGAGAAAACATCTTATCACCTGTTTTGGGAGTGCCCCTTTGCACGCAGGGCCTGTTGGATGCCCTGGAACATGAACTCAAAGACTCTTGCCCAGGAACAGCCTGCAACAAACCTAGGTGTTGTACAGACTATTTCCTGGAATACAAACAGTTGAGGCCATCCAGGAGGTCTGGCGCCTTATGAACGGTTTTAAGGACGCTAAATTGCTTGCCAGGAACCTGCTAATCATTAGGATAGAGAGCATGTCCTTCTTGGACTTCCGCAGGCTTATCCACAGCCTGTTGCGGGACTACAACATCTTGGATGTCGACGAAGAAGAGGACTAAACCCCTCTCCCCCCATTTGTGTCTGTCCTTTCAATAAAGCTTCGGGCATGTGATTTCCCCTCCCTACCCCCTCCTTCTCATCCCCCACCCGTCATCAGTGTCTAAATGCTTTCTTGGAAGGTTTGTGTTCATTTGTGATTGAATAGGAATGCTAGTATAGCATGCATTGTGATGTATAGTGTAGGTTAGCCTGTGCTTTACATAACAATACCATGCTAGGAAAGACGATTGTAAGTATTTATTAAGTGCTGCCTCGTGGCCCGCGCCGCGTCGCAGTACTAAGTATGTATGTATGACAATTTAATTGTAATAAAGGCGTTTTTAATCAATCCACTTTTCTCCTATCCTCGGAAAAACCAGAATGGACTCTGACCACACAATCCGTTGAGCAAGAACCTTTCTGCTTTTTATCCTTTTATATTTATACTGTTTTGTGCACATGTATGTATGTTATTTCTTGTTACTTTTTTGTAACCAAGTACTGTACCTTTTTAGTACATTAAAGGGAACCTGTCACCTCCCAAAACCATTCCATGCCGCCAGCAGTACCTGCATGTAACCCGCAGTGTGTTTCTGATGATGCCCTTGCTCCTGAAGGCAGATGCAGCAGAAGCACTGAAAACGATGTTTTATCCCCTGTGGCCTCCTTGCTTAAAGTCACGGTAACCACGCCCCCTTCCCTGCCCCTTCGCTGTGACTGACAGCACTTATGTAGAGAGTTCGGGAAAGCAAGACGAACTGCCAGCTGTCAGTCACAAGCAAAGGGGCAGGGAAGCGCGCTGGGAAGGTTATAAAACAACGTTTTCAATACTTTTACTGCATCTGCCTTCAGGAAGAAAGGCATCATCATAAACACACTGTGGGTTACACGCAGGTACTGCTGGCAGCTTGGGAAGGTTTTGGGAGGCGATAGATTCCCTTCAAAGCACATCCTTAGTGGTTTTGCCTTGTGCCCTGAATGAGCCCATTAACCTCCTTTCTTAAGTGTATGTGTGCTGTTTGTGTTACCATGTATTTTATAATTAATTGGTGCATTAATTTAAATGTCATAGATGGTGGCAGCGTGTTGGGTGCATGAGAGGCTGTGTCGGGGTGTGATCTAGGCTCAATCTGAGGCCTGTGGGTAGGGGCGCGAGAGATTGAGTGCATGTAATGGATCGACCCGTGGCAGTTGCACCCGGTTCACGTGACAGGGCGGTTCCCGTCCCTGACAGCCACCTATCCCCAGGATTGAGGAGTGCAGTGGACAAATCCTTTTAACGGCAACCTGTCACATTGAACTTATTTTCTGAGCTACAGGCAGCATGTTGTAGAACAGGAGAAGCTGAGCAGATTGATAAAGTGGGGATAGTTTTGTGGGAAAGGCTGCAGAATAACTTCTAATTTATATATTTAAATTCCTGCTCATTCTGAGCTTTGAAGTCAACGAGGTGGTCCCATTAGTGATTGACAGCCTTCCCTCTATGACTGTGTATATAGAGATAGCTGTCAGTCACTGATAGGACTGTCTCCTTGAAATCAAAGGCTAGAATGAGCAGGAATATACACTCACCTAAAGAATTATTAGGAACACCATACTAATACGGTGTTGGACCCCCTTTTGCCTTCAGAACTGCCTTAATTCTACGTGGCATTGATTCAACAAGGTGCTGATAGCAATCTTTAGAAATGTTGGCCCATATTGATAGGATAGCATCTTGCAGTTGATGGAGATTTGAGGGATGCACATCCAGGCCACGAAGCTCCCGTTCCACCACATCCCAAAGATGCTCTATTGGGTTGAGATCTGGTGACTGTGGGGGCCATTTTAGTACAGTGAACTCATTGTCATGTTCAAGAAACCAATTTGAAATGAATCGAGCTTTGTCACATGGTGCGTTATCCTGCTGGAAGTAGCCATCAGAGGTGGTCATGAAGGGATGGACATGGTCAGAAACAATGCTCAGGTAGCCAGTGACATTTAAACGATGGCCAATTGGCACTAAGGGGCCTAAAGTGTGCCCAGAAAACATCCCCCACACCATTACACCACCACCACCAGCCTGCACAGTGGTAACAAAGCATGATGGATACATGATCCCATTCTGTTTACGCCAAATTCAGACTTTACCATTTGAATGTCTCAACAGAAATCGAGACTTATCAGACCAGGCAACATTTTTCCAGTGTTCAACAAGCTTGTGAGCTCGTGCAAATTGTAGCCTCTTTTTCCTATTTCTAGTGGAGATGAGTGGTACCCGGTGGGGTCTTCTGCTGTTGTAGCTCATCCGCCTCAAGGTTGTGAGTGTTGTGGCTTCACAAATGCTTTGCTGCATACCTCGGTTGTAACGAGTGGTTATTTCAGTCAACGTTGCTCTTCTATCAGCTTGAATCAGTCGGCCCATTCTCCTCTGACCTCTAGCATCAACAAGGCATTTTCGCCCACAGGACTGCCGCATACTGGATGTTTTTCCCTTTTCACACCATTCTTTATAAACCCTAGAAATGGTTGTGCGTGAAAATCCCAGTAACTGAGCAGATTGTGAAATACTCAGACCGGCCCGTCTGGTACCAACAACCATGCCACGCTCAAAATTGCTTAAATCACCTCTCTTTCCCATTCTGACATTCAGTTTGGAGTTCAGGAGATTGTCTTGACCAGGACCACAACCCTACATGCATTGAAGCAACTGCCATGTGATTGGTTGACTAGATAATCGCATTAATGAGAAATAGAACAGGTGTTCCTAATAATTCTTTAGGTGAGTGTAAATGAGTAAATTACAAGTTGCACTGAATCGTTTAAAATAAATCTATACATCATTCTGCTCATCTCCTCCTGCTCTATAACGGAGGCAGATTACATTTTCATGGCGAAAGGTTCCCTTTAAGGACCTTTTGATTTTTCATGTTTTTCATTATAGCATCCCAAAAGCGATAACTGTCTTAACTTTAAAACAAGACCTGGTATCTCTAGCTGCTATATGTCCAGAGAAAGAGCAGATGTAATGTGAAGAGGTTGTGGAACCACTGTATCAACCAACTGGTCTGACTTTGGGCTACAGAAAAGCCACCAAACTACCTCCTGGAATAGTCCTGGTGTGGTTGAGTGCTGACCGATGGTCAGAGACACTGATATGGAGCAGCGAGCTATTAGGCAAACTCACAGTCAGTAACTGGGAGAATTCATATGAAAGCGGAGGAAGCGGTCAGGTCAGGAAGCAGAGGGTCAGACTCAGGAATTCTGCAGGGGTCAGTACATGGGCAGACAAACGAAACAGACATCTCTGCAGGGACTAGCAAGCTAGAAACACCTATTGCTCAGGCACTCTCCCCTAGGGGACGGTGCCTTAAGTACACTGAGGTAGCCAGCCATTGCATGACGTTGAGTTTGTTTTTTTGAGAGTAAATACTATTCTAGATGTATATACTTGTAATATATATGAGTTTTCACTAACAGCTGTACATTATTTTGTGTTTGAATGTGAGTTTTAGGCAGAGTTTGTTTTGATGTATTTTTTAACATGATTCCTATTTGTCACACAATTACATGAAGGTGGGGACATTCCCGTCAACAGCCTGTCATTGCAACTGCCTTCATCATGTTCTGTTTTCAGGAAATATATAGGTTTTGGGGGTATACTTACTTTTAAAGTTGTGTCAGTTGGTACTTTTTAAAAATTCTAGCTAAAAGGGCATCTGTCAGCAGATTTGTACCTATGAAACTGGCTGACCTGTTACATGTGCACTTGGCAGCTGAAGGTATCTGTGTTGGTCCCATGTTAATATGTGCTCGCATTGCAGAAAATAATGAAGTTTTAATATAAGAAAATGAGTCCTTAGGAGCAATGGACTCAGCTAACTCTGCAATGGCAATGCCCCTATTGCTCCTAGAGACTAATTTCAATATATTAACCCCTTATAATGTAACTAAATGGAAAGACAGCACTACTCACTGAATTTCACAAAAATAAGTTCCAATGGTGGTGGTGCCAGCGGTGATGAGCCCAAGCCCGGCGGGTCTCTGATGATTTATAGAGAGAATCGATAACCGCAGCACTCACTGTCTTCAATAGTATGGAGATTTATTCACCAACTGTGCAACATTTCAACTTCACAGAGTCTCTCTCAAGCATGTCAAGTCTCAAGTCTTTCTTGAGACTATGAAGTCGAAACGTCGCACAGTTGATGAATAAATCTCCATACTATTGAAGACAGCGAGTGCTGCGGTCTTCAATTCTCTCTAATAACCCCTTAATGACCATCCATACACCTTTTTACGGCAGTCACTAAGGGCCTTAGGCTGGGCTGCCGCCTTTTCAAGGCAGGCCGGTCTAAGCGCTGCACGGGTCCCTTGCTCTCACATGAGCCTTGTGCTCTTGCTCTAGCAGTCCAGACCGTTAGGAGTGTCCATCCAGGCTGTTTAACCACTTACATGCCACGGGCAATGTTGCACGCTGCATGTAAGCTGTGACAGAGGGAGTGGACTCAGTCTGTCTACCATCGACACCCCGCAAATGCACTTGCGGGGGTGCCTATGTATGGACTGGCTGGGATCTGGTGTAGGCACCAAGCCTGCCTTACCTCTCTAGTGCAGCCAGCTGGTCAATGTCAGTATAGCACTGACATTAACCACCTCAGCTCCCCTAGCTTAAACCCCCTTAATGACCAGAGCACTTTTTACAATTCTGCACTACACTACTTTCACGGTTTAATGCTCGGTCATACAACTTACCACCCAAATGAATTTTACCTCCTTTTCTTCTCACTAATAGAGTTTTCATTTGGTGGTATTTCATTGCTGCTGACATTTTTACTTTTTTTGTTATTATTCGAAATTTACAGATTTTTTTTTTGCAAAAAAATGACATTTTTCACTTTCAGTTGTAAAAATTTTCAAATAAAACTACATTTCTATATAAATTTTTCTCCAAATGTATTGTTCTACATGTCTGATTAAAAAAAAATGCAATACAGATGTAGCAGGGTTAGCACTCCAGCTCTTAACTCAAATTTCTTAACTCATCGTATTATCTCGAGACAAAATCCATTGAAAAGCAATTGAAGGTGTTTGCTTAGATTAGATAACACAACTGAGACATCTCAGAAAACAGGAGTGCTAACTCTACTCCATCTGTAAGTGTATATTTATTGGTTTGTGCAAAAGCTATAGCGTTTACAAACTATGGTACAAAAATGTGAATTTCCGCATTTTTAAGCAGCTCTGACTTTCTGAGCACCTGTCATGTTTCCTGAGGTTCTACAATGCCCAGACAGTAGAAACACCCCAAAAATGACCCCATTTCGGAAAGTAGACACCCTAAGGTATTCGCTGATGGGCATAGTGAGTCACACATGTGGTATCGCCGTACTCAGGAGAAGTTGGGCAATGTGTTTTGGGGTGTCTTTTTACATATACCAATGCTGGGTGAGCGAACTCTCTCTCTAAAAGTCGACATTTTTTTTATACAAAGTTGTCAATTTAGAGAGATATTTCTCTCACCCAGCATTGGTATATGTAAAAAGACACCCCAAAACATATTGCCCAACTTCTCCTGAGTACGGCGATACCACATGTGTGCCACTTTTTTGCAGCCTAGGGGAGCAAAGGGGCAATGTGACCCCATTTTGGAAAGAAGACACCCTAAGGTATTTCGTGATGGGCATAGTGAGTTCATGGAAGTTTTTATTTTTTGTCACAAGTTAGTGGAATATGAGACTTTGTAAGAAAAAAAAACAAAAAAAAATCATCATTTTCCGCTAACTTGTGACAAAAAATAAAAACTTCTATGAACTCACTATGCCCATCAGCGAATACCTTAGGGTGTCTTCTTTCCAAAATGGGGTCATTTGTGGGGTGTTTGTACTGCCCTGGCATTTGAGGGTCTCTGCAATCATTACATGTATGGCCAGCATTAGGAGTTTTTGCTATTCTCCTTATATTGAGCATACGGGTAATGAGATTTTTCTTTTCCGTTCAGCCTCTGGGCTGAAAGAAAAAATGAACGGCACAGATTTCTTCATTCGCATCAATAAATGTGGATGAAAAAATCTCGGCCCCAAAAAAAATAAAAGGGGGGGGAAAGGCGTCTGCCAGGATATAGGAGCTCCGCCCAACATCCATACCGACTCAGCTCGTATGCCCTGGCAAACCCGATTTCTCCATTCACATCAATCGATGTGGATGAATAAATCATTGCAGTTTTTTTTTTTATATATCTATATATACACTCACCTAATGAATTATTAGGAACACCTGTTCTATTTCTCATTAATGCGATTATCTAGTCAACCAATCACATGGCAGTTGCTTCAATGCATGTAGGGATGTGGTCCTGGTCAAGACAATCTCCTGAACTCCAAACTGAATGTCAGAATAGGAAAGAAAGGTGATTTAAGCAATTTTGAGCATGGCATGGTTGTTGGTGCCAGACGGGCCGGTCTGAGTATTTCACAATCTGCTCAGTTACTGGGATTTTCACGCACAACCATTTCTAGGGTTTACAAAGAATGGTGTGAAAAGGAAAAACATCCAGTATGTGGCAGTCCTGTGGGCGAAAATGCCTTGTTGATGCTAGAGGTCAGAGGAGAATGGGCCGACTGATTCAAGCTGATAGAAGAGCAACGTTGACTGAAATAACCACTCGTTACAACCGAGGTATGAAGCAAAGTATTTGTGAAGCCACAACACGCACAACCTTGAGGCGGATGGGCTACAACAGCAGAAGACCCCACCGGGTACCACTCATCTCCACTACAAATAGGAAAAAGAGGCTACAATTTGCACAAGCTCACCAAAATTGGACTGTTGAAGACTGGAAAAATGTTGCCTGGTCTGATGAGTCTCGATTTCTGTTGAGACATTCAAATGGTAGAGTCCGAATTTGGCGTAAACCGAATGAGAACATGTATCCATCATGCCTTGTTACCACTGTGCAGGCTGGTGGTGATGGTGTAATGGTGTGGGGGATGTTTTCTGGGCATACTTTAGGCCCCTTAGTGCCAATAGGCCATCGTTTAAATGCCACAGGCTACCTGAGCATTGTTTCTGACCATGTCCATCCCTTCATGACCACCATGTACCCATCCTCTAATGGCTACTTCCAGCAGGATAATGCACCATGTCACAAAGCTTGAATCATTTCAAATTGGTTTCTTGAACATGACAATGAGTTCACTGTACTAAAATGGCCCCCACAGTCACCAGATCTCAACCCAATAGAGCATCTTTGGGATGTGGTGGAACGGGAGCTTCGTGGCCTGGATGTGCATCCCTCAAATCTCCATCAACTGCAAGATGTTATCCTATTAATATGGGCCAATATTTCTAAAGAATGCTATCAGCACCTTGTTGAATCAATGCCACGTAGAATTAAGGCAGTTCTGAAGGCAAAAGGGGGTCCAACACCGTATTAGTATGGTGTTCCTAATAATTCTTTAGGTGAGTGTATACAAAGTGTTTGCCAAAGCATATGAACACCGCCCCTCAGCTCATAAGCCTCGGCAAACATATATTTTTTTACTGCAGAGGATTTTACTGCAGAGGAGAAATCTCGTCTTGTAGCGCCACATACACCGACTTTTGTGTAATCTGACAACAGCGCAATGCTTCTGTCAGAATGCACATCAGTGCTGCAGCTGGTTCATCGGTTGGTCCACCTAAAAGGTTAAAAAAAAAAAAAAACGGGGTGCAACACAATAAATTTATTAACATGAACTTTATAATAACATTTGAACAGAACATTAACTTTTATCAACTTTTTTGAACTTTTGGAACAAAACATTTTTGCTTACCGGTGATTTTTTGGGGGGGTTTTGCTTTTTTTTTTTTTACCTTTTATAGGACAAACCTCTCCTTCCCCATGGGACAATGTGCAAAGAGCCTGACCCTTTCACAGAGCTTATACAATTTGACCCCATACCGGGCGCGCTTACTTGGGATGTATTGTTTGAAGCCAAGGCGCCCGGTAAAATGTATAAGGGACTCGTCTATGCAGATGTTTTGCTCAGGGGTATACAAATCTGCAAATTTGGTGTTAAAGTGGTCTATGAGGGGCCGAATTTTGTGGAGCCGATCAAAAGCTGGGTGGCCTCTGTGACGAGAGGTGCTGTTGTCACTAAAGTGCAGGAAACGCAGGATGGTATCAAATCGTCTCCTGGACATGGACGCAGAGAACATGGGCATTAGGGATCGACCGATATTGATTTTTTAGGGCCGATACCGATAATTTGTGAACTTTCAGGCCGATAATTTAGACCGATATTCTGGGAATTTTCATTTTTGAAAAAAAAAAAATTCCCACAAATCTGCTGAAAATTAATGTTTATTGTTAACGTGTATTTTTTTAATGTAAATCTTTCTTTTTCATTTATATTTCATATTTTGGTGTTTTTTATTTTTATAACTTTTTTTTTGTAACTAACTTTTAGCCCCCTTAGGGACTAGAACCCTTGTCCTATTCACCCTGATAGAGATCTATCAGGGTGAATAGGAGCTCACACTGTCCCTGCTGCTGTGTGCTTTGTGCACACAGCAGCATGGAGCTTACCATGGCATCCAGGGCTTCAATAGCGTCCTGGCTGCCATGGTATCCAATCGGAGGAGGGGATCCTGTGGGGGGCGCACTGCGACTGGGGTGGGGGGGCCCTATGGGCCACCACTGCTTAATACTGGGGGGGAGGGGGGGCGCACTGCGCCACCAATGCTTAATACTGGGGGGGCTTGGGGGGGGGGGGCACTGCGCCACCAATGCTTAATACTGGGGGGGGGGGGGGTGCACTTTGCCACCAATGTCTAATACTGGGGGGCTTGGGGGGGCGCACTGCGCCACCCATGAAGCTTAATCTCTAATTTATTCATATACAGGAGGCGGGAGCTGGCTGCAGGATCACATAGCCGGCTCCCGACCTCTATGAGCAGTAGCTGCGATCCGCGGCACCTGAGGAGTTAACTACCGCAGATCGCAGCTACAGCTCATAGAGGCCGGGAGCCGGCTATGTGATCCTGCAGCTCCCGCCTCCTGTATATGAATAAATGAGAGATTAAGCTTCATTGGTGGCGCAGTGGCCATAGCTCCTCCCCTTCTCTTGTCCCCTGTACTTTCATTGGCGGCGGCAGCAGCAGCACAGGGGGAGGAGACACTGCTCCTTCTCCCCTGTGCTGCTGCTGAGGGAACACGGAGAGCGCTGAGAGCAGCGCGATCTGTGTTCCCCATACGCTATCGGAATATCGGCAAAATAAATGCCGATACCGATAGCGTTCAAAATCCTGAATATCGGCCGATAATAATCGGTAAATCCGATAATCGGTCGATCCCTAATGGGCATGTGATGAATTGGGTTCGTGGACCAATATGACCGCAATTCATGCTTTTTTGTTAGGCCCATGTTGAGGAGAAGGCCCATAAAAGTTTTAAATTCGGAAACTTGGACAGGTTTCCACCGGAAAGACTGGGCATAAAAGCTTCCCGGGTTGGCGGCTATAAATTGAGTGGCATACTGATTTGTTTCTGCCACAACTAAGTCCAAGAGCTCCGCAGTCAAGAACAACTCAAAAAACCACAGTGCCGATCCGATCTGAGCTGTCTCAACTTAAACTCCAGACTGGGCAGTGAAAGGGGGAACTACTTGTGCGGCTGAAGTTGGGGGCTGCCAATCAGGGTTTGCTAGCACCTCAGGGACTCTAGGGGCCTGTCTGTGCGGTGGCTACGACGGGGGAACTACTGCACGTGCCACCGTACCAGCTTCAACTGCCCTTCTGGTGCTCGCCACTTCACCATGTTGTACGGCAGTGCTGGTACTAGGTCCAGGATGGGCTGCGCTGCTGGTGTATGCCTCACCACGTAATCCGACAGCGCCAGCCCCACTCTGCTGCCCTTGAAGTGGATCCTGCGCAACCTGTGGTCTAGCAACACGGGGCCAGGTACGCCTGGTGGTATCAGGGACCTCAACCTCATCGTCCGAACTTTTGGGATTCGTCAGATGAGGGTTCCCATTCCTCATCCGACTGGGTCAGAAGCCCAGAATACCCCTTATTTGCCATTTGGTCAACTAAATTTAGGGGGTATTCCTTGAGACTACCCAAGAAAAAAAGCAAGCCTGTCTTGTAAAGTGATTGTGCAGTGATCAAAAAATATATATATTTTTTTGTCACTGTGGCGGGGCGGGCGTTGGTGAACGCACGTGTGGGCGACCGATCAGGCCTGATCGGGAAAACACTGCGTTTTGGGTGGAGGGCGAACTAAGGTGACATTAATACTATTATAGATCTGACTCTTATCAGTTCTGATCACTTATAGGTACTATAAAAGTACCGATGCTGATTAGCGATACTCTAATCAGCAAATCAGTGACTGCGGTGCGGTGGGCTGGGCGCTAACCGACGCTAACTACCTAAAAAAGGGGCCTAAACTATCCTAAAACCTAACCGTCAATACTAGTGACAAAAAAAAAAAAGGTGACAGTTTACACTGATCACTTTTTTCCCTTTCACTAGTGATTGACAGGGGTGATCAAGGGGTTAATTGGGGTGATCTGGGGCTAAGTGTAGTGTTTGGTGTGTACTTACAGTAAGCACACAAGCCATTTAACACCTTATATTTATAAATCTAAAAAGTGTTAAATGGCTTCTGATTCAGTTTTTTTGAAAATCACCAGCCTGCCAGCGATGATCATTGGCTGGCAAGCTGGTGACGAAATACTCCTAAGTTTTGTTGGCCCGCAATGCGCATGCGCGGGCCGGCTGTGTACGTAATCTCACGTCTCGCGAGATGACGCACTGCTGCGTCTACGAGGAATGAATCGACCGCCTCCGGACCGCGATCCTGCGTTAGGTCGAAACCTGATCTAATCAAGGTTGTGCCTTTGGGTGACGGGGCATAAATGGGCTGAGATTTTCGAGGTTAAGGTTGGGGTTGTTTTTCTGGGGGGAGGGGGGTAATAAAAAAATAAAAAATAAAAGTGTTGTGACAACATCTGAAGGTGATGATTATAAGTACAAGTAATAATGTACATGTATACTGTCATATTCTGTGTCTACTGTAATTCTGTTATTGGCATGTATATGCTGATAAATCTGGCTCAAGAACAATAAAGATATGTGGGGGGAAAAAAGCGAACTTATCTGGTATAGTCCCCTTGTAGGACTATTAAATGGTTAAAAAAAAAAAAAGTAAAAAAAAAATTTACTAAATAAAAAATTATTCCAATTAAAATTATTTATCCCAAATGATACCAATGAAAGTCGGACGAAAAAAATTAAGTCCTCACACAACTCCATAGAAAGAAAATTAAAAAAGTTATGGGTCTTGGGATGTGACGATGCAAACAGATTTTCTTCTTTTTTTAAAAGAGGTTTTATTGCACAAAAGTAGAAAAACGTAAAAAAACTAAAAACCTATATGTATTTGGGATCGCTGTAATTGTAATCACCCAGAGAATAAAGATATTATGTTATTTATGCCAAAAAATTAACGCTGCAAAATTTATAATGTAAAAGAGTTAATAAAAGTGAATCAGAAAGATATGTATACCCCAAAATTGCACCATTAAAAACTATACCTTGTCCCTCAAAAAACAAGCCCTCATACAGCTACATAGACAGAAATAGGGCTTCAGTAAACGATTATTTCAGTAATCGAGCATTCTACCAATTATTTTTACGATTAATCAAGTACTCTAATAAGAAAAAAATGAATAAACTGTTTTCCTTAATAAAAACACATGAGACCATCATTCCCCAACACCCTTCATTCCCAACTGTGCGATCAGCCCAAGTGCATCAGTTCCCCAAAATTGTGATCAGCTCCGTTACCCCCAGTGCCATCAGCTCCCCCCCCCCCCCCATCCTTGTGCCTTCAGCTTTCCCCCCACTGCAGAGCCATCATGATAACATACTGCATGGGGTCACAAGGTGACATTATACTGTATGAGGCAGCTAGGGACAGGTTGACATTATACTATATGGGGAAGATTATACTGCATGGGGTGGCTGAGGCCAAGGAGACATACTGCATGGGGTGATGGGTGGGCCAAATGGCGACATTATACTGCAAGGGGCAACAATTCAGCGGGCCTCTTATGGCTGCTCTCACATGAGGTGCATATGAGAGAAGCACTGGGATTGGCTGGGAGCAGCTGCCTGAGGGATTGTCATGCTGGTATGGTGTCATGGTCTTACCTTCTTGCTGTTCTCCTTCGTTTGACATGTGCTGGCGGCCATCTTGGTTTCTGGGTTTCTTGTAGCCTCCCACCCTGCGGCTTCTCCTTCCCACTGGGAGGAGCTGGATGCCTAGCTCATATATATAGGAGGTCTGTGGCTTCAGTTCCTTGCTTGGTCCTCCTGTGTTCACATGCTTCTAAGACTGCTGCTGCTTCTGGTTCCTGATCCTGGCTTCGTCTGACTACCCTGCTGGTTCCTGATCCAGGCTTCGTCTGACTACCCTGCTGGTTCCTGATCCAGGCTTCGTCTGACTACCCTTCTGGTTCTTGACCTCTGGCCTCGCAAGACCCTGCTTCGGTTTAGCCATCCGTTTGGACTTTTGCCTTACAGCTTGATTTTCAATAAAGCCTTCATATTTCCACTTATCTCTTGTTGTACGTCTGGTTCATGGTTCCATGACATTAGGACCAAGCCATGAATTCTGACGGTACAGGGCCATCCTCGCTACCTACGCTGGTTGCCAGACTTGATCAGCAGGATCACCTGTTGGGTCGGTTCGCTGTGGCGTTGCAAACCCTGCTTGAACGCACGGCTCATTTAGCTTCCGTTGCCGATGGGTCGGTTGTCGCTCCTGGGCCCGCTCCTACTGCCGCTCCGGTTGTTGCGCCAGAGTCTACCCCGACACCTGTTGCTGCGCCTGCGGTGTTTCGGGGTATGACCGGTTCTGCCCCCCTTCCACAGCGCTTTGGGGGAGAGCCAACTCAGTGCCGAGGTTTCCTTAACCAGGTGGGCATTTATTTTGAGTTGCTGCCACATGCCTTTCCTACTGAGAGATCAAAGGTGGGCTTCTTGATCTCGCTGCTCTCGGACAAGGCCTTGGCCTGGGCCAGCCCTTTATGGGAGAACAACAATCCGGTGGTTGCCGAGTTTTCCGGTTTTGTTGCTTCTCTTCGGAAGGTATTCGATGTGCCGGCTCGTGCTGCCTCTGCTGTGAAGCTCCTTATGTCCATCAGACAGGGTTCACGATCCGTAGCTGAATACGCCATTGAGTTTCGTACCCTGGCAGCAGAGGTGGGCTGGAATAATGAGGCTCTGGTCGCTGCTTTCTCTCATGGTCTCTCGGATGCCTTGAAGGATGAGGTTGCAGCTAAGGACCTACCAGTGGAGCTCGAGTCTCTTATTTCTTTCCTGATTTTGATTGACACCAGACTCAGGGAGAGACCTTCCTTTAAGGAGAGCCTGCGGAGGTCTTCTAACAGATTGGCGCCTACGTTTGCTGTCCCACCCGTGCCTCCCTCTCCTCCCACGCCTCCTGGGGGTGAACCCATGCAGCTGGGGTTTGCTCGCCTGTCCGAGGGGGAGAGGGTACTCCGGAGACGCGAGGGTCGATGCATGTACTGTGGTCTCGGTGGGCATTTTCGGTTGGCATGCCCGAACCGTCCGGGAAACGCTCGCACCTGAGATCCTGTCGGGGGCAGATCTTGGGTGGAGTCTCCTCGTCCCCGGTTTCCCGTGTTGACAAACCACTGATTACTGTTGTCCTCTCCTGGGTCGGGGGCTCGGTGACGACCCAGGCGTTGGTGGACTCTGGTGCTGGTGGTTTGTTCATTGATAGTGTGTTCGCTGCCGCCAATTCCATTCCTCTGCAGCCTCGAGGTTCCCCACTGGCTCTTGAGGCGATAGACGGCAGACCCCTTCTGCCGCCACACGTGACTCAGGAGACCCTTCCAGTGGGGATGGCCATTGGTGCCGTTCACAGAGAGTCGGTCTGTCTCCAGGTTATTTCGTCTCCACACTACTCGGTGGTCTTGGGGTACCCCTGGCTCCAGAAGCATAATCCGACTTTCGATTGGAGATCGGCCGAGATCCTCTCGTGGTCACCGCAGTGTGGGGCTAGTTGCATCCATGGGCCTGTCAAGTTGCTGTGTACTTCCTCGGACTCTCTGTTGCCTCCTGAATACGAGGAGTACCGGGATGTATTCGATAAGGTGCGTGCGGTTGCCCTACCTCCGCACCGCCCATACGATTGTGCCATAGAGTTACAATCTGGTGCCGTTCCTCCTCATGGCAAAGTCTACCCACTGTCGGTAGCGGAGAATGAGGCCATGGAGGAGTACGTGAGGGAGGTGCTTTCACGCGGACACATTCGCAAATCCTCGTCCCCGGCAGGGGCTGGATTTTTCTTTGTGAAAAAGAAGGGCGGTGAGTTGAGGCCTTGCATCGATTACAGGGGTCTCAATCGCATCACGATCAAGAACGCTTACCCGATACCCTTGATTTCCGAGCTGTTCGATCGCCTCAAAGGGGCCACGGTCTTTACCAAACTCGACCTGAGGGCGGCATATAACCTGGTAAGGATCAAGGCGGGCGATGAGTGGAAGACCGCGTTTAACACCAGGACCGGTCATTATGAATCCTTGGTTATGCCCTTTGGGTTGTGCAATGCGCCCGCAGTCTTCCAGGAATTCAACGATGTTTTCCGTGACCTGTTGCAGCAGTGTGGTGTGGTCTATTTGGATGACATCTTGGTATATTCTGAATCCATGGAGGCCCACATTCTGGATGTCAGACGAGTGTTGCAACGGTTACGAGAGAACAAGCTGTTCGGTAAGCTTGAGAAATGCGAATTTCACCGATCCCAGGTAACCTTCTTAGGTTACATCATTTCCGCTGAGGGGTTCTCCATGGATCCTGAGAAGGTTTCGGCTGTCTTACAGTGGCCCCAGCCCAGTGGTCTTCTTGCCCTGCAGCGCTTTTTGGGCTTCGCCAATTATTATCGGAAGTTCATCAGGGACTTTTCCATGCTAGCCAAGCCTCTCACGGATCTGACCAGGAGGGGCAGTAATCCCCAGGTCTGGCCGCTCGAGGCCATCCGAGCTTTTGAGGCTCTAAAATCCGCCTTTGTGTCGGCTCCGATTCTGTCGCATCCCAACCCTGGGTTGCCTTTTGTCCTCGAGGTGGACGCGTCAGACGGGAGTAGGCGCCCTTCTGTCTCAGCGTAGAACACCAGAGGGTCCTCTGCTTCCTTGTGGGTTTTACTCCCGGAAACTGTCTTCCGCGGAGAGCAACTATCAGATTGGTGACAGGGAGTTATTGGCCATCGTGCAGGCCCTTAAAGAATGGAGGCACTTGCTCGAAGGCTCGGTGGTTCCGGTTCTCATCCTGACGGACCACAAGAATCTGACCTACCTCTCTGAGGCCAAGAGATTGATACCACGTCAGGCCAGATGGGCTCTGTTCTTGTCACGTTTTAATTACGTGGTCTCCTACCTACCCGGTTCCAAGAACATCAGAGCGGATGCCTTATCACGGCAGTACTCAGAGCTGTCCGGGGAGGAGTCGATTCCGACTTCGGTCATACCTCCGAATCAGATCCTGGCCGCTATTCGCACCAGCCTGACCTCTCCCCTGGGTGAGCAGATTTTGGCGGCTCAATCTGGTGCTCCCTCTGGGAGACCCAACAGCAGATGTTTTGTGCCTGAGGAGTTGCGCACTCGGTTGTTGCGAACCTACCATAACTCCAAGGCCGCGGGGCATCCTGGAAAGAATCAGCTGTCCTGGGCTGTTTCACGTCTGTTCTGGTGGCCTTCTCTACGTTCCGACATCGCCGCATATGTAGCGGCATGCTCCGTTTGTGCCCAGAGTAAGTCCCCTCGGCACCTTCCGTTGGGCCTTTTGCAACCCATAGCCACCGGGGAGCGTCCATGGTCACACCTGGGGATGGATTTCATTGTGGACCTCCCTGCATCCCGAGGCCATACGGTCAGTCTCATGATTGTGGATCGGTTTTCCAAAATGTGCCACTGTGTTCCTCTCAAGAAGTTACCCTCTGCACAAGAGTTGGCCTCGATTTTTGCCAGGGAGGTCTTCCGGTTGCACGGTTTGCCCAAGGAGATTGTGTCGGATCGGGGGAGTCAGTTTGTGTCCAGGTTATGGCGCGCCTTTTGCTCCCAGTTGGGGATTCATCTCTCTTTCTCCTCGGCCTACCACCCTCAGTCCAATGTGGCCGCAGAACGATCCAATCAGGCCTTGGAGCAATTCCTTCGTTGCTATGTCTCCGATCACCAAGACAATTGGGTTGACCTCCTGCCTTGGGCTGAGTTTGCCAGGAACACGGCGGTGAACTCTTCCTCTGGGACGTCTCCCTTCATGGCCAATTATGGGTTCCAACCTGCCGTGTTACCGGAGGTATTCTCTCCCCAGGATATTCCGGCTGTGGAGGATCACCTTTCCGTCCTACGTGCTTCTTGGGTACAGATCCAGAGGTCCCTTGAGGTCTCTGCGCAGCGCCAGAGACTCCAGGCTGATCGCAGACGAGCGCCCGCTCCTTCCTACCAGGTCGGAGACCGCGTATGGTTGTCCACCCGCAACCTCAACCTTCGAGTGCCCACTCCCAAGCTGGCGCCTCGCTTTGTTGGTCCCTTCCGAGTGCTTCGCAGGGTAAACCCGGTAGCCTATGCCCTTGCGCTTCCTCCTGGCATGCGGATCTCCAACGTGTTTCATGTCTCCCTGTTGAAGCCACTGGTGTGTAATCGTTTCACTTCCTCGGTTCCTCGGCCTCGTCCGGTCCAAGTGGGCAATCGTGAGGAGTATGAGGTGAGCAATATCCTGGACTCACGCCTGGTCCGCGGTCGGATGCAGTTTTTGGTCCATTGGCGTGGTTATGGTCCAGAGGAGCGTTCCTGGGTTCCCTCCGCAGATGTCCATGCTCCTGCCTTGCTCCGAGCCTTCCACGCACGCTTCCCGCAGAAACCGTTCTTTACTCAGCGGAGGAGGGGCCCTTGAGGGGGAGGTACTGTCATGGTCTTACCTTCTTGCTGTTCTCCTTCGTTTGACATGTGCTGGCGGCCATCTTGGTTTCTGGGTTTCTTGTAGCCTCCCACCCTGCGGCTTCTCCTTCCCACTGGGAGGAGCTGGATGCCTAGCTCATATATATAGGAGGTCTGTGGCTTCAGTTCCTTGCTTGGTCCTCCTGTGTTCACATGCTTCTAAGACTGCTGCTGCTTCTGGTTCCTGATCCTGGCTTCGTCTGACTACCCTGCTGGTTCCTGATCCAGGCTTCATCTGACTACCCTGCTGGTTCCTGATCCAGGCTTCGTCTGACTACCCTGCTGGTTCCTGATCCAGGCTTCGTCTGACTACCCTTCTGGTTCCTGACCTCTGGCCTCGCAAGACCCTGCTTCGGTTTAGCCATCCGTTTGGACTTTTGCCTTACAGCTTGATTTTCAATAAAGCCTTCTTATTTCCACTTATCTCTTGTTGTACGTCTGGTTCATGGTTCCATGACATATGGAGAGTGACTGCTCCTGCAATCGCTTCACTCCCGCTCCGTGGTCACGTGACACAAACAAATTCTCGATGCAAAAAATTTGCATTAAGGATTTTTTTGCGCCGAATTACTGGATTTAATCGAGTACTCATTGCAGCCCTAGACAGAAAAATAAAAAAGTTATAGCTCTTCAAATTCGACAATGAAAAAAAGACGGTTGGTCAGTAAAGTCCAAAACAGGCTGGTCACTAAAGTGTTGAAGCAATTTTTCTCAGCAATGCTCGCACATATGAACATAGGACCAACACAGATGCCTTCAGATGCCCAGCGCAGGTCTGCCAATTTCAGAAGAAGCCCTTTAAGGAATTTTTATGAAAAATGACAATTTAAAACAAACTGCATAAAGGTGCCTGTACATATAATGTGGTAAATGTGTCATACTTTTACAAAAAGTATGGGAGAGGAGTTTTAATGATTTTTTAAATTTATGCTTTATCCGTGTTTTTTTTTTGTTTTTTTTAGCTAAAAGAGGTGCAGACAATTCTCTCATTACAACAACAAATGTGTATGAGCTTCCACATATACAGTCTGTCTAAAAATACATTATTTAAAGGATAACTGTCACATTTAGACCCTAATTTCAATTTTCATATACCGTATATACTCGAGTATAAGACAAGTTTTTTGGCACATATTTTTGTGCTCAAAAAGCCCCCTCGTCTTATACTCGAGTCTAGGTCTTGATTGCGAAAATTCGCAAAAAAAAAAATCGCATTCAAATTTTCGCATAAAAATTCCCATGAACTGGTATTTTCCCAAAAATCGAATATTCGCTTTAGTTGGTTTTTGTACTGTTAAAGTTATTGTTGATACCATATTGTTTTTCTTTGAAATAAATATTCAAAAACCTTTAACCTACTGATGCCTCAATTAATGTAATTTTATTGGTACGGTACCTATTTTTATTTTTGAAATTTACCAGTAGTTGCTGCATTTCCCACCCTAGTCTTATACTCGAGCCAATAATTTTTCCCATTTTTTGGGGGTAAAATTAGGGGCCTCGGCTTATATTCGGGTCGGCTTATACTCGAGTATATACGGTATGTAGTTACTAATAACATGATATTCAAGAATCAGTTACTATTAGATTGACTTACCCCATATTTAATAAGATTCAGCCCTTAGCAACCATTCTGCATAAAACTGCAATTTCACTATTCAGTTAAGATGGCCGCTACAGCCCTCACCCTGAGACTAATCCTCCCTGCCCACACTACCCACAATGCATTGAGATCCTCACAAGCCCTAGCCCAGGGATAGCCAACCTGAGGCTCTCCAGATGTTGCAAAACTACAACTCCCAGCATGCCCAGACTGCCAACAGCTATCAGCCTACAGCAGGGCATGGTGGGAATTGTAGTTTTACAACAGCTGGAGAGCCTCAGGTTGGCCATGCCTGCCCTAGCCAGTAACAATACCCCCCCTAAAAGTGTCAGTAACCAGAGCTCTCCCCCCTAAAGGGTTATTCTACTGCAGTAAAAAGGGGTCCTCTTACCACATGTTGCTTTCATTTATACACAGATCTCCCTTCCCTGGTCTGCGCTGCTCCAACTCTGCATTCTCCAGCTCTGCTGAGTGAGGGAGCGTCTGCCAAGCTCCGGGACAGGGAGAAGTGCACACAGCCCAGGCACTGTTATCAGCTGCTGGGGATGACCTGGCTTTAATCATTTACTTACAGTCCCTGGCTGTCAGTAATGTGACCTTGCACACAGCCTGCATGCTGTGTGCTCTGTGCTTCAAAAAATAGATGGACCATGCCTAGCAACCCTATATTAAGCACAGGTAAAAGTAGGCACTACAGGGAACAAAAATGTGGAATTAAGAGGTAATTGAAAACACAGTGAAAAGTTGAAATAGGGCCACCAAGGTGATATTAATCACCACAATCCAATACTCCCCAAAAAATATATACAACAGTTATCCTTTAATAATATCTAAATAGGAATCATATAATAAAAGAAAAACCTGTTTAAAACAAAAGATATTTAGACCATAAAGATAAAGGCATAAATACAATAAACGCACACAAACCGCATACAAACTACACCTATGGTTTCTATAGATTTTTTTAACCTTAAATAATGTCCACTACAATCCCCAGCATAAAACAAGTCTCTAAGCACAATATTTCTCAATATAACATAGCTTAATGTGTTTATTCTACCTCAAAAGATATCTGTGAACTATGACTCAACTCTTACTGAGATTACCTGATAGCCACACTGATTTTATATTTACAATATTTTACCACTGGCAATGAATTTTTACTATTAGCAATAATTTTATTCTTTTTTTTATACCTTTTCTATTAAAGATTTCTTAAAACAATTTTTTCTTATAACCTCTTTGATATCCTGTAATTGGTTACACACATTATTGATGTCTTTCTTATTCATAATTTATATCCAATGACAGACTCTATCAACAAATTTAGACTATGAGTATTAACCTCCATGCATCTAAAATAAATTATCCAGTCCATAATTTGGAAATGACTCAATTTATTCCAGGCAACACCCCCTTTAGTAAAATCATTTAAAAACCCTCACTTATTTCCAGTGTATAAACACTAACCACTGAGGAAGGAGCAGGAATACACTCCGAAACGCGTCTAATATTAACGAACAGTGAGGAATACACAAGCTGGTGAACTGCTGCCATTTATTGCTGTACTGTCACCAGCAGACATCTGAGAAGCTCTGACAGACGTCTAGAACCTCCTCCTTGAGGTTCCTTTGTTTTGCTTTCATTTTCTCATCTTGTTAGCCTCTCTCAGCTGTCATGTAGTTGCACTGATTGCATCCCTTTAAATCCTTTTCCCATAGTGCATCACTTTGCGGTTTATACAACTTCCTGGAGTGTGTGCATGCTGTTCCTACTTCTGAGTCTTCTACAAGATACGTTTTGTTCATTTATTTGTGTTTTGCTGTTTGCTGGATCCCAGGTGACCCTGACTCCCTCCATATCTAGTGTAGGGTGCCGGTGGTCGTGTCCCCTAACTATTATAGGGTGTTCAGGTGTTATACAGTCGAGGTACGAGGATATGCGATCATCTACCATTCGGATTTTCGCATAGGCTGAGCAGTAAGGGAGAGAGCCAGGTCTGATGCAGGGCTCTCCCTTTTTGTTCCTTAGTTTTGGATCCAGTCAGTCGTATATTCATTTTGTGTTTTCTAGTTTCCTGCACACCTTCCGTGACATGTACTAACTGCCAACCTTTCAAAAAAAAAAAAGAAAAAGAACTGCATTTTTCACAGCCTCAGTATCTCCGAAAGAGGACCAATCACCAATCCCGATACGAGTGACGCACCGCCCCGCCCAAGTCACGTGGGATGCCACGTGATATAAGCAAGCGACCATGTGGAGCGGTAATATACTCAGTAATTCTTTTATCTCTATAAAGGCTGAAATTTTAACGGCTAAATATCTAATGGTTAACAATTAACCCAATATGAGAATATTGGAAAGAGGACTTTGCATAGGAGTATACAGTTCATCAAAGTCCGCTTAGTATGCTGTGAGCAAAGTGTGAATTTTAACTACAGCAATCTTCTTATGAAAAATTTCTGGTGCATATATAATAGGCACACATTGTACACTATAGTGCCTATATCTCAATACCTACATATACAATGTATTACTATGTACCCAGCTTACACGTAGCACTTTATGCATTTAGTCTGCACACACCACCTCTATATACAGTTGCGAGAAAAAGTATGTGAACCCTTTGGATTGATATGGATTTCTGCACAACTTGGTCATAAAATGTGATCTGATCTTCATTTAAGTCACAACAATAGACCATCACAGTCTGCTTAAACTAATAACACACAAAGAATTAAATGTTACCATGTTTTTATTGAACACACCATGTAAACATTCACAGTGCAGGTGGAAAAAGTATGTGAACCCCTCGCACAAAAGAGCTCTCAGAAGACCTACGATTAAGAATTGTTGACTTGCATAAAGCTGGAAAGGGTTATAAAAGTATCTCCAAAAGCCTTGCTGTTCATCAGTCCACGATAAGACAAATTGTCTATAAATAGAGAAAGTTCAGCACTGCTGCTACTCTCCCTAAAAGTGGCCGTACTATAAAGATGACTGCAAGAGCTCAGCGCAGACTGCTCAATAAGGTGAAGAAGAATCCTAGAGTGTCAGCTAAAGACTTACAGAAGTCTCTGGCATATGCTAACATCCCTGTTAGCGAATCTACGATACGTAAAACCTTAAACAAGAATGGATTTCATGGGAGGATACCACAGAGGAAGCCCATGCTGCCCAAAAAAACATTGCTGCACAATTACAGTTTGCACAAGAGCACCTGGATGTTCCACAGCAGTACTGGCAAAATATTCTGTGGACAGATGAAACCAAAGTTCAGTTGTTTGAAAGAAACACACAACACTATGTGTGGTGAAAAAGAGGCACAGCACATCAACATCAAAACCTCATCCCAACTGTGAAGTATGGTGGTATGGACATTATGGTTTGGGGCTGCTTTGCTGCGTCAGGGCCTGGACGGATTGCTATTATCGAAGGAAAAATGAATTCCCAAGTTTATCAAGACATTTTGCAGGAGAACTTAAGGCCATCTGTCCACCAGCTGAAGCTCAACAGAAGATGGGTGTTGAGACAGGACAACAACCTAAAAAGTGTAGAAGTAAATCAACAACTGAATGGCTTAAACAGAAGAAAATACGCCTTCTGGAGTGGCCCAGTCAGAGTCCTGACCTCAAGCCGATTGAGATGCTGTGGCATGACCTCAAGAAAGCGATTCACACCAGACATCCCAAGAATATTTCTGAACTGAAACAGTTCTGTAAAGAGGAATGGTCAAAATTACTACTGACCGTTGTGCACGTCTGATCCGCAACTACAGGAAACGTTTAGTTTGAAGTTATTCCTGCCAAAGAAGGTTGAACCAGTTATTAAATCCAAGGGTTCACATACTTTTTCCACCTGCACTGTAAATGTTTACATGGTGTGCAATAAATACACGGTAATATTTAATTCTTTGTGTGTTACTAGTTTAAGCAGCCATATCAGCATGGCTTCGTGAGGGATTGGTCATGTCAAACTAATTTAATCAGTTTCTATGAGGAGGTAAGTTCTAGACTGGACAGCGGCGAATCAATGGATGTCGTATATCTGGACTTCTCCAAAGCATTTGACACTGTACCATATAAAAGATTAGTATATAAAATGAGAATGCTCGGACTGGGAGAAAACGTCTGTATGTGGGTAAGTAACTGGCTCAGTGATAGAAAACAGAGGGCGGTTATTAACGGTACAGACTCAGATTGGGTCACTGTCACTAGTGGGGTACCTCAGGGGTCAGTATTGGGCCCTATTCTCTTCAATATATTTATTAATGATCTAGTAGAAGGCTTGCATAGTAAAGTATCAATTTTCGCAGATGACACTAAACTGTGTAAAGTAATTTACACTGATGAGGACAGTATACTACTACAGAGGGATCTGGATAGATTGGAGGCTTGGGCAGATAAGTGGCAGATGAGGTTTAAGACAAGTTATGCACATGGGAAGAAATAATGCAAGTCACCCGTACATACTAAATGGTAAAACACTCGGTAACACTGACAGGGAAAAGGATCTAGGAATTTTAATAAACAGCAAACTAAGCTGCAAAAACCAGTGTCAGGCAGCTGCTGCCAAGGCCAATAAGATAATGGGTTGCATCAGAAGGGGCGAAGATGCCCGTGATAAGAACATAGTTCTACCACTTTACAAATCGCTAGTCAGACCACACATGGAGTACTGTGTACAGTTCTGGGCTCCTGTAAACAAGGCAGACATAGCAGAGCTGGAGAAGGTCCAGAGGACGGCAACTAAAGTAATAACTGGAATAAGGCAACTACAGTACCCTGAAAGATTATTAAAATTAGGGCTATTCACTTTAGAAAAAAAGACGACTGAGGGGAGATCTAATTAATATGTATAAATATATCAGGGGTCAGTACAGAGATCTATCTCATCAGCTATTTATCCCCAGTACTGTGACGAGGGGACATCCTCTGCGTCTAGAGGAAAGAAGGTTTGTACACAAACATAGAAAAGGATTCTTTACGGTAAGAGCAGTGAGACTATGGAACTCTCTGCCTGAGGAGGTGGTGATGATGAGTACAATAAAGGAATTCAAGAGGGCCCTGGATGTATTTCTGGAGCGTAATAATATTACAGGCTATAGCTACTAGAGAGGGGTCGTTGATCCAGGGAGTTATTCTGATTGCCTGATTGAGTCAGGAAGGAGTTTTTTTATTCCCCTAAAGTGGGGAAAATTGGCTTCTAACTCACAGGTTTTTGTTTTTTTTGCCTTCCTCTGGATCAACTTGCAGGATGACAGGCCGAACTGGATGGACAAATGTCTTTTTTCGGCCTTATGTACTATGTTACTTATTGTTATGACTTAGATGAAGATCAGATCACATTTTATGACCAATTTGTGCAGAAATCCATATCAATCCAAAGGGTTCACATACTTTTTCTTGGAACTGTATGGAAAACTACATTGAAGTACCTGAACGGATAACTTCAGCACATCATGCCCATTCACAATGTACTCAGCTTGCACATAGCACATTTGTGTGCCAAGCTTGTATATTACACTTTGATATACTGGGCTTGCACATAGCACTTTGTATATTCAGCCTTTAATTGACATTTATATGTACTCAACTTGCACAAAGCATCCCAGAAGTCCAAGAATATCTTCCATCTGTGACCATACAGCATACCTTAGATAACACTTTCAACTTTGTAGAAGATTTTAATTTTTTTGTTTTTTATTCTTCTCTTTTGTGTCATTATTAAACATAATTTTATCATAATCAAGATACTCATTATTCCATTTTTTTACCACATGTGAGTGTGCCATCACATCTTTATATATTGAATTATCCTTACTATAAGGTCTCTGGGTGTACCGGGGATAGAGCACCTCTAAACATAATACCTAATCGATGAGCCAGTGAATAACTATATTGCAAATTATATAACACCCTTGCAACAAAAGAGTTAAAGGGGTATTCTCATCTTAATGATCACTGAAAAATCTATACTTAAATGACTGTTGTTTCTATCTCCCCTGGTTACGGCCACCGCTCTTCTCAGGAAACACGGTGGCCGCGCACGCGCGGACGACTTCTCTTCTCCCGGCCGGGCCGCGCGCTGTACTGAACGCACACGCCGAGGCCGCGCATGCGCTCTGGTGATTTCTTCCTGGCCAGTATACAAACCGGATTCCAAAAAAGTTGGGACACTAAACAAATTGTGAATAAAAACTGAATGCAATGATGTGGAGATGGCAAATGTCAATATTTTATTTGTAATAGAACGTAGATGACAGATCAAACGTTTAATCCGAGTAAATGTATCACTTTAAAGGAAAGATACGTTGATTCAAATTTTCACGGTGTCAACAAATCCCCAAAAAGTTGGGACAAGTAGCAATAAGAGGCTAGAAAAAGTAAATTTGAGCATAACGAAGAGCTGGAACACCAATTAACACTAATTAGGTCAATTGGCAACATGATTGGGTATAAAAAGAGCTTCTCAGAGTGGCAGTGTCTCTCAGAAGCCAAGATGGGTAGAGGATCACCAATTCCCACAATGTTGCGCAGAAAGATAGTGGAGCAATATCAGAAAGGTGTTACCCAGCCAAAAATTGCAAAGACTGCATCTATCATCATCAACATCATCCGATGATTCAGAGAATCTGGAACAATCTCTGTGCGTAAGGGTCAAAGCCGTAAAACCATACAGGATGCCCGTGATCTCCGGGCCCTTAAACGACACTGCACCACAAACAGGAATGCTACTGTAAAGGAAATCACAGAACGGGCTCAGGAATACTTCCAGAAACCATTGTCAGTGAACACAATCCACCGTGCCATCCGCCGTTGCCAGCTGAAACTCTACAGTGCAAAGAAGAAGACATTTCTAAGCAAGATCCACAAGTTCAGGTGTTTTCACTGGGCCAGGGATCATTTAAAATGGAGTGTGGCAAAATGGAAGACTGTTCTGTGGTCAGACGAGTCACGATTCGAAATTCTTTGGCTGCGTAGGAGAAGGATCTGGGTACTGAAATGGCCAGTCTGCAGTCCAGATCTTTCACCTATAGAGAACATTTGGCGCATCATAAAGAGGAAGGTGCAACAAAGTAGGCCCAACACGATTGAACAGTTAGAGGCCTGTATTAGACAAGAATGGGAGAGCATTCCTATTTCTAAACGTGAGAAACTGGTCTCCTCGGTCCCCAGACGTCTGTTGAGTGTTGTAAGAAGAAGGGGAGATGCCACACAGTGGTGAAAATGGCCTTGTCCCAACATTTTTGGGATTTGTTGACATGAAATTCTGATTCAACATATTTTTCCCTTAAAATGGTACATTTTCTCAGTTTAAACTTTTGTTCCGTGATTTATGTTCTATTCTGAATAAAATATTAGAAGTTGGCACCTGCACATCATTGCATTCAGTTTTTATTCACGATTTGTATAGTGTCCCAACTTTTTGGGAATCTGGTTTGTAGTATACTTGCCAGGAAGAAGTCACCAGGGCGCATGAGCGGCCTCGGCGTGCGCGTTCAGTAAAGCGCGCAGCCCGGCTGGGAGGAGACTTCAATCAAGGTGGAGCCCGCCCCCTGCCGAAACCAGGAAGTGGACAGCTCGCCAGGAGCAGGTAAGTATGAAACTGCGTGTTGATAATACCCCTTTAAAGTTCCCAAATTATTAGAAGGAGCATCAGAACTAATATGTACTAAGGCATGTTTATTATTCTTACCTTAAAATGCTAAATTCAAGTTATGAGTAAACTTTTTTTTAAACACAAGCCCTATGAGAAAATCCGAGAATTCTCTCCTTTATGGGCTAAACAATGACACTGCCACCCCACCACGTAAATATCACGTCTTCTTAGGCTACTTTCCCATCTGTGTTTTTGCTGGATCCGTCATGGATCAGCAAAAATGCTTCCATCATGATAATACAACCGGCTGCATCCGTTTTAAACGGATCTGGTTGTATTATCTCTAATAGCTATGACGGATCCATCTCTAAAACCACTGTATGTCAATGGGGGACGGGACCATTTTCTTTGTGTCAGAGAAAACGGATCTGTCTTCATTGACTTACATTGTGAGTCATGACGGATCCCATGATGGATCTCAATAGTGGAAAGGGAAAGCGCAGGTGTGAAAGTAGCCTAACACATGAGTTGCTGGCAAAAGTTGTCAGTTCAGGCTCAAATCCACAGCCTACAAATCATATGGTCTATACTACCCTTGATTAGTCGATCTGTAAGGCTAAGTTCACCTCACTGTTAGGCATCTTGAACACGAACGTATTTTCATTCCGCGTCTGTTCCGTATTTTTTATTTTTTTTGCGGACCGTATATGGAACCATTTATTTCAATAGGTCCGCAAAAAAATGGAAAGTACTCCGTGTGCATTCCGTTTCCGTATATCCGTTCCGGGTAAATGAATTCAACTTGCACTACTATTGTCCGCATAACGGACAAGGATAGTACTGTTCAATTAAGGGTCAGCTGCTCCGTTCTGCAAAATACAGAATGCACACGGACATCATCCGTGTTTTTTGCGGACTGCAAAATACATACTGTAGCGTGTGCAAGAGGCCTTAAGCTGATCCTTTAGAAGAACAGGAAAAAAACTAAACACAGATTTGTTATTTAGAGCATCAGTTATGACAGTCAGAAATCAGCTATTTTAACAAGAGAAAAAGTCCTACTTTTTGGCTTGTTTCACACTGCCATTCCAGCAGGCTCTTCCAGCATACAGTCGTGGCCAAAAGTTTTGAGAATTACATAAAATATTGGAAATTGGAAAAGATGCTGCTTAAGTTTTTATAATAGCAATTTGCATATACTCCAGAATGTTATGAAGAGTGATCAGATGAATTGCATAGTCCTTCTTTGCCATGAAAATTAACAATCCCAAAAAAAACTTTCCACTGCATTTCATTGCTGTCATTAAAGGACCTGCTGAGATCATTTCAGTAATCTCAGGAGAGAATGTTGACAAGCACAAGGCTGGAGATCATTATGTCAGGCTGATTTGGTTAAAATGGCAGACTTGACCTGTTAAAAGGAGGTTGATGCTTGAAATCATTGTTCTTCCATTGATAACCATGGTGACCTGCAAAGAAACGCGTGCAGCCATCATTGCGTTGCATAAAAATGGCTTCACAGGCAAGGATATTATGGCTACTAAGATTGCACCTCAATCAACAATTTATAGGATCATCAAGAACTTCAAGAAAGAGGTTCAATTCTTGTTAAGAAGGCTTCAGGGCGTCCAAGAAAGTCCAGAAAGCGCCAGGATCATCTCCTAAAGAGCATTCAGCTGCGGGATCGGAGTGCCACCAGTGCAGAGCTTGCTCAGGAATGGCAGCAGGCAGGTGTAAGCGCATCTCCACGCACAGTGAGGCGAAGACTTTTGAAAGATGGCCTGGTGTCAAGAAGGGCAGCAAAGAAGCCACTTCTCTCAAAAAAATACATCAGGGACAGATTGATCTTCTGCAGAAAATATGGTGAATAGACTGCTGTGGACTGGGGCAAAGTCATATTCTACGATGAAGCCTCTTTCTGATTGTTTGGGGCATCGGGAAAAAGGCTTGTCCGGAGAAGAAAAGGTGAGCGCTACCATCAGTCCTGTGTCATGCCAACAGTAAAGCATCCTGAGACCATTCATGTGTGGGGTTGCTTCTCATCCAAGGGAGTGGGCTCACTCATAATTTTGCCCCAAAACACAGCCATGAATAAAGAATGGTACCAAAACACCCTCCAACAGAAACTTCTTCCAACAATCCAAAAACAGTTTGGTGAAGAACAATGCATTTTCCAGCACAATGGAGCAGCGTGCCATAAGGCAAAAGTGATGACTAAGTGGCTCGGGGACCAAAACGTTGACATTTTGGGTCCATGTCCTAGAAACTCCCCAGATCTTAATCCCATTGAGAACTTGTGGTCAATCCTCAAGAGGCGAGTGGAAAAACAAAAACCCACTAATTCTGAAAAACTCCAAGAAGTGATTATGAAAGAATGAGTTGCTATCAGTCAGGAATTGGCCCAGAAGTTGATTGAGAGCATGCCCAGTCGAATTGCAGAGGTCCTGAAAAAGAAGGGCCAACACTGCAAATACTGACTCTCTGCATAAATGTCATGCAATTGTCGATAAAAGCCTTTGAAACGTATGAAGTGTGTGTAATTATATTTCACTACATCACAGAAACAACTGAAACAAAGATCTAAAAGCAGTTTAGCAGCAAACTATGTGAAAACTAATATTTGTGTCATTCTCAAAACTTTTGGCCACAACTGTACAATGCCAGAAATCGGCTGGACAAAAAGCGCCAATTCTTGGCATAATTGCTGGATTTCCCCCAGACCCCATTATAGTTAATGGGGCTGGACGATTTTCCAACAGTGATGGATCCGGCAGGCAGTTCGTGAATGGAACAGCCTGCAAGATCTGTAAACTAGCCTTTCTATCGTCAAAAATAACTGATTTCTGACGGAAATTACACAAATTGATCATAACCGATGCTCAAAATAAGATGGAGAGGGGCGTGGCTCGCTCATGGCAGAGTAGGACGCAGGGAAGTGAAATTCTCCAGCCATCTCCACATCATTTGCCATTTCTACAAGAATACCTGCTTTTTCGAGATCCCCGATGGGTCACAAAACTGCCAAGGGGCCACAGGAGCCTGCACAGCAGCCGGAGGGTTCCGGAATACAGAAGTTTTTCGGTTCACAGACGAGCGGTGCAGGGTCTACAGAGACGCCCAAGATGGCGACCGGGAGTAATATACCCGCGGCTGTCGGAAGCATGAGCCCGCCGTCTGCAGATAGAGAGCCCAGGAGTCCGGCATCCAGTGTTGCAGATGGAGATTGGAATATCCGCACCTATTTGCAAGCGCTGCCTACTAAAGATGACCTGGCGCAGACTTACCGATCCGAGATGGAGACCCTCAAGGGGGAAATTAAGCACCTGGGAACCAGAGTGAAGGCCTCGGAGAAAGTGCAGGAGGCCTTCCACAACCAGCTGGAGGACCAGCATAAGGTACTGTCGGCGCATTCGCAGCAGATTAACCATCTGTTATCCCATGTGGATGACCTTGAGAACTGCCATCGCAAGAATAACCTGCGGATCCGGGGGGTAGCGGAATCGGTCCCCACGTCTGAGTTGGAAGCGATGATCCAGACCATCTTCGGTTCTCTACTAGGGGACTCTGCACAGTTACCGGTGGAATTGGATCGTCTGCACAGGGCCTTGGGTCCTAAATCTAATGATGCCTCCAGACTGAGGGACATTGTGTGTAGGGTGCAATTCTTTAAAGTGAAGGAAGATAATCTGAGAGCGGCCAGACAGGCGAACACTCTTGAACTTGGAGGGTCTTCAGTCCAGATTCTACCGGACCTTTCCAGGCGCACTCTTCAACTCAGAAGGGCGGTGCGACCCTTACTGACCTTGCTAAAAGAGAAGGAGATCCCATACAGATGGGGTTTTCCGCTTCAGCTGCACGCCAGGAAGGATGGCAGGTCGGCGGTGTTCAAAGATCTGGAGTACCTTCCCAAGTTTCTGGAGACTTTGGCGCTCCCGCGTGTCTCACTGCCGCAGTGGCCGACTGTTTCGGGGCCTGCGCCATTGTCCCAGAGGGAAAGGTGGTCTGTGGTCTCCCCAAGGGCCTCCAGAGGAAATCGCCATGACTCTGGACTCTTTAGTATGGGGGTAACTTCATTTTCACAGAGGCCGATTAGAGGGTTGCTGTAGTGGGTTTCAGTTACAAACCGGATTCCAAAAAAGTTGGGACACTATACAAATCGTGAATAAAAACTGAATGCAATGATGTGGAGGTGCCAAACTCTAATATTTTATTCAGAATAGAACATAAATCCTGGAACAAAAGTTTAAACTGAGAAAATGTACCATTTTAATCGAAAAATATGTTGAATCAGAATTTCATGGTGCCAACAAATCCCAAAAAAGTTGGGACAAGGCCATTTTCACCACTGTGTGGCATCTCCCCTTCTTCTTACAACACTCAACAGACGTCTGGGGACCGAGGAGACCAGTTTCAAGTTCAGAAATAGGAATGCTCTCCCATTCTTGTCTAATACAGGCCTCTAACTGTTCAATCGTCTTGGGTCTTCTTTGTTGCACCTTCCTCTTTATGATGCGCCAATTGTTCTCTATAGGTGAAAGATCTGGACTGCAGACTGGCCATTTCAGTACCCGGATCCTTCTCCTACGCAGCCATGATGTTGTGATTGATGCAAAATGTGGTCTGGCGTTATCTTGTTAAAAAATGTAGGGTCTTACCTGTAAGAGATGACGTCTGGGTGCGAGCATATGTTGTTCTAGAACCTGAATATATTTTTCTGCATTGATGGTGCCTTTCCAGACATGCAAGCTGCCCATGCCACATGCACTCATGCAACCCCATACAATCAGAGATGCAGGCTTCTGAACTGAGCATTGATAATAACTTGGGTTGTCCTTGTCCTCTTTGGTCCGGATGACATGGCGTCCCAGATTTCCAAAAAGAACTTTGAATCGTGACTCGTCTGACCACAGAACAGTCTTCCATTTTGCCACACTCCATTTTAAATGATCCCTGGCCCAGTGAAAACACCTGAGCTTGTGGATCTTGCTTAGAAATGGCTTCTTCTTTGCACTGTAGAGTTTCAGCTGGCAACGGCGGATGGCACGGTGGATTGTGTTCACTGACAATGGTTTCTGGAAGTATTCCTGAGCCCATTCTGTGATTTCCTTTACAGTAGCATTCCTGTTTGTGGTGCAGTGTTTAAGGGCCCGGAGATCACGGGTATCCAGTATGGTTTTACGGCCTTGACCCTTACGCACAGAGATTGTTCCAGATTCTCTGAATCTTCGGATGATGTTATGCACAGTTGATGATGATAGATGCAAAGTCTTTGCAATTTTTGGCTGGGTAAGACCTTTCTGATATTGCTTCACTATCTTTCTGCGCAACATTGTGGGAATTGGTGATCCTTTACCCATCTTGGCTTCTGAGAGACACTGCCACTTTGAGAAGCTCTTTTTATACCCAATCATGTTGCCAATTGACCTAATTAATGTTACTTGGTCTTCCAGCTCTTCGTTATGCTCAAATTTACTTTTTCCAGCCTCTTATTGCCACTTGTCCCAACTTTTCTGGGATTTGTTGACACCGTGAAAATTTGAATCAACGTATTTTTCCTTTAAAATTATACATTTACTCGGATTAAACGTTTGATCTGTCATCTATGTTCTATTAGAAATAAAATATTGACATTTGCCATCTCCACATCATTGCATTCAGTTTTTATTCACAATTTGTTTAGTGTCCCAACTTTTTTGGAATCCGGTTTGTATGTCCCATATAAATGTGGTTACAGCCGGCAGGCTGTCCTGTTATGTTCGCTCATAATGTGTTCCTAATGTTCAGGATTTTGGGAGGAACGAGTGTTATGTTTATGTGGGGTACGCTGCAGCATATCGAGTACTCGACAGGTGGTTAGTAGGGCCACAAGGGTTAAAATAATGTATACTTGAAGCAGGATGTATTTTTATATTCTGGGTTTTTCCTTTTTCGAATAGCATTTTCTTGATTGTCAGTTTGTTCTATCGCATGGAGATGGTGGGGGACCTGCTTTGTCATCTAGGGCCTGCTTTGTCATCTAGGGCTTCCTCTTCTCCCTTAGTTGTGTAGGTAGTGGACAGACGTTATGTTCCACCGCCTAGTGTTACTTATAGGTAATATTACTGCCGTGCATTACGAGGGCTTATTTGTTTTATGTGTTTGTTGTGTGCTTCCCCTGGTGTGGCTTGTCCTCCGTTGGGTAATGGTTTTACCCTTCTATATATGGTATCCATAGTATTATCTGAATATTACTACAAATAGCTATGTCATCCATTAAGGTTTGCTCTTACAATGTCAATGGCCTAAATGAACCGGTCAAGAGGAATCATATAACCTCCATAAGCAGAAAGTGGGTATAGCCTTCTTGCAAGAGACCAACTTTAACCACCTCAGCTCCCCTAGCTTAAACACCCTTAATGACCAGACAAGTTTTTACAATTCTGCACTACACTAATTTCACAGTTTATTGCTCGGCCATACAACTTACCACCCAAATGAATTTTACCTCCTTTTCTTCTCACTAATAGAGCTTTCATTTGGTGGTATTTCATTGCTGCTGACATTTTTACTTTTTTTGTTATTAATCGAAATTTACCGATTTGTTTGCAAAAAATGAAATTTTTCACATTCAGTTGTGAAATTTTTCAAATAAAACTACATTTCTGTATACATTTTTATCTAAATTTATTGTTCTACATGTCTTTGATAAAAAAAATGTTTGGGTAAAAAAAGAAATGGTTTGGGTAAAAGTTATAGCGTTTACAAACTATGGTACAAAAAATGTGAATTTCCGAATTTTGAAGCAGCCCTAACTTTCTGAGCACCTGTCATGTTTCCTGAGGTTCTACAATGCCCAGACAGTAGAAAAACCCCACAAATGACCCCATTTCGGAAAGAAGACACCCCAAGGTATTCACTTATGGGCATAGTGAGTTCATAGAACTTTTTATTTTTTGTCACAAGTTAGCGGAAAATGGTGATTTTTTTATTTATTTTTTTCTTCTTACAAAGTCTCATATTCCACTAACGTGACAAAAAATAAAAACTTCCATGAACTCACTATGCCCAACATAAAATGCCTTGGGGTGTCTTCTTTCCAAAATGGGGTCATTTGTGGGGTAGTTATACTGCTCTGGCATTTTAGGGGCCCTAATGCGTGAGTAGTAGTTTGAAATCAAAATGTGTAAAAAAAAAAAAAAATGCCCAGTGAAATCCTAAAAGGTGCTCTTTGGGATTTGTGCCCCTTTGCCCACCTAGGCTGCAAAAAATTGTCACACATGTGGTATCGCCGTACTCAGGAGAAGTTGGGCAATATGTTTTGGGGTGTCTTTTTACATATACCCATGCTGGGTGAGAGAAATATCTCTCTAAAAGACAACTTTTTGTTATACAAAGTTGGCATTTGACAGAGATATTTATCTCACCCAGCATAGATATATGTAAAAAGACACCCCAAAACACATTGACCAACTTCTCCTGAGTACGGCGATACCACATGTGTGACACTTTTTTGCAGCCTAGGGGCGCAAAGGGGCACAAATTCCTTTTAGGAGGGCATTTTTAGACATTTGGATTCCAGACTTCTTATCACGCTTTAGGGCCCCTAAAATGCCAGGGCAATATAAATACCCCACATGTGACCCCATTTTGGAAAGAAGACACCCCAAGGTATTCCATGAGGGGCATGGCGAGTTCATAGAAGATTTTTTTTTTTTTTGGCACAAGTTAGCGGAAATTGTTTTTTTTTTTTTCTCACAAAGTCTCCCTTTCCGCTAATTTGGGACAAAAATTTTAATCTTTCATGGACTCAATATGCCCCTCAGCGAATACCTTGGGGTGTCTTCTTTCCAAAATGGGGTCATTTGTGGGGTGTTTGTACTGCCCTGGCATTTGAGGGTCTCCGCAATCATTACATGTATGGCCAGCATTAGGAGTTTCTGCTATTCTCCTTATATTGTTTTTTTTTTTTTTTTTCGTTCAGCCTCTGGGCTGAAAGAAAAAAGAAATGAACAGCACAGATTTCTTCATTCGCATGGATCACTGTGGATGAAAAAATCTCTGCCAAAAAAAAAGGAGGGGAAAGGTGTCTGCCAGGACATAGGAGCTCCGTCCAACATCCATACCCACTTAGCTTGTATGCCCTGGCAAAGCCGATTTCTCCATTCACATAAATCGATGTGGATGAATAAATCATTGCTGGGATTTATATATATATATATATATATATATATATATATATATATATATATATATATATTCACAATGCAGGTGGAAAAAGTATGTGAACCCTAGACTAATGACATCTTCAAGAGCTAATTGGAGTGAGATGTCAGCCAACTGGAGTCCAATCAATGAGATGGGATTGGAGGTGTTGGTTACAGCTGCCCTTCCCTATAAAAAACACACCAGTTCAGAGTTTGCTTTTCACAAGAAGTATTGCCTGATGTGAATGATGCCTCGCACAAAAGAGCTCTCAGAAGACCTACGATTAAGAATTGTTGACTTGCATGAAGCTGGAAAGGGTTATAAAAGTATCTCCAAAAGCCTTGCTGATCATCAGTCCACGGTAAGACAAATTGTCTATAAATGGAGAAAGTTCAGCACTGCCGCTACTCTCCCTAAGAGTGACCGTCCTGAAAGATGACTGCAAGAGCACAGCGCAGACTTCTCAATGAGGTGAAGAAGAATCCTAGAGTGTCAGCTAAAGACTTACAAAAGTTTCTGGCATATGCTAACATCCCTGTTACCGAATCTACGATACATAAAACACTAAACAAGAATGGATTTCAGGGGAAGATACCACAGAGAAAGCCACTGCCGTCCAAAAAACAATTGCTGCATGTTTACAGTTTGCACAAGAGCACATGGATGTTCCACAGCAGTACTGGCAAAATATTCTGTGGACAGATGAAACCAAAGTTCAGTTGTTTGGAAGAAACACACAACACTATGTGTGGTGAAAAAGAGGCACAGCTCACCAACATTAAAACCTCATCCCAACAGTAAAGTATGGTGGTGGGGGCATCAAGGGCTGCTTTGCTGCGTCAGGGTCTGGAAGGATTGCTATCATCGAAGGAAAAATGAATTCCCAAGTTTATCAAGACATTTTGCAAGAAAACTTAAGGCCATCTGTCCACCAGCTAAAGCTCAACAGAAGATGGGTGTTGCAACAGGACAACGACCCAAAGCATAGACGTAAATCAGCAACAGAATGGCTTAAACAGAAGAAAATACGCATTCTGGAGAGGCCCAGTCAGAGTCCTGACCTCGACCCGATTGAGATGCTGTGGCATGACCTCAAGTTAGTGATTCACACCAGACATCCCAAGAATATTGCTGAACTGAAACAGTTCTGTAAAGAGGAATGGTCAAGAATTACTCCTGACCTTTGTGCACGTCTGATCTGCAACTACATGAAACGTTTAGTTGAAGTTATTGCTGCCAAAGGAGGTTCAACTAGTTATTAAATCCAAGAGTTCACATACTTTTTCCACCTACACTGTGAATGTTCACACGGGGTGTTCAATAAAAACATGGTAACATTTAATTCTTTGTGTGTTATTAGTTTAAGCAGATTGTGAATATCTATTGTTGTGACTTAGATGAAGATCAGATCACATTTTATGACCAATTTGTGAAGAAATCCATATCATTCCAAAGGGTTCACATACTTTTTCTTGCAAAAAAAATAAAATATATATATATATATATTAGGGATCGACCGATTATCGGATTTACCGATATTATCAGCCGATATTCAGGATTTTGACCGCTATCGGTATCGGCATTTATTTTGCCGATATTCCGATAGCGTATGGGGAACACAGATCACGCTGCTGACAGCGCTCTCCGTGTTCCCTCAGCAGCACAGGGGAGAAGGAAGCAGTGTCTCCCTCCCCCTGTGCTGCTGCTGCCGCCAATTAAAGTACAGAGGACAAGAGGAGGGGAGGAGCTATGGCCACTGCGCCACCAATGAAGATTAATCTCTCATTTATTCATATACAGGAGGCGGGAGCTGCAGGATCACATAGCCGGCTCCCGACCTCTATGAGCGGTAGCTGCGATCTGCGGTAGTTAACCCCTCAGGTGCCGCGGATCGCAGCTACTGCTCATAGAGGTCGGGAGCAGGCTATGTGATTCTGCAGCCAGCTCCCGCCTCCTGTATATGAATAAATTAGAGAGGGGTTGTCCAAGTTATATTTATTGATGACCTATCCCCAGGATAGGTCATCAATATCAGATCGGAGGGGGTCCGACACCCGGCACCTCCTCCGATCAGCTGTTTGAAGAAGAGACTCGCACGGTGTCAGCGCTGCCTCCTCTTCACTGTTTACCTTCTAGCCGTTGCATCTGCAGTGGTGAGCAGGTGTAATTACACCCAAGCCTTCCTATTGAAATGAATGGGACGGCTTGGGTGTAATTACACCTGCTCACCACTGCAGATGCAAAGGCTAGAAGGTAAACAGTGAAGAGGAGGCAGCGCTGACACCGTGCGAGTCTCCTCTTCAAACAGCTGATCGGAGGGGGTGCCGGGTGTCGTACCCCCGCCGATCTGATATTGATGACCTATCCTGCATCAAAACTATGAATTAACACATGTGGAATTATATACATAACAAAAAAGTGTGAAACAACTGAAAATATGTCATATTCTAGGTTCTTCAAAGTAGCTACCTTTTGCTTTGATTACTGCTTTGCACACTCTTGGCATTCTCTTGATGAGCTTCAAGAGGTAGTCACCTGAAATGGTCTTCCAACAGTCTTGAAGGAGTTCCCAGAGACGCTTAGCACTTGTTGGCCCTTTAGCCTTCACTCTGCGGTCCAGCTCACCCCAAAACATCTCGATTCGGTTCAGGTCCGGTGACTGTGGAGGCCAGGTCATTTGGCGCAGCGCCCCATCACTCTCCTTCATGGTCAAATAGCCCTTACACAGCCTGGAGGTGTGTTTGGGGTCATTGTCCTGTTGAAAAATAAATGATGGTCCAACTAAACGCAAACCAGATGGAATAGCATGCCGCTGCAAGATGCTGTGGTAGCCATGCTGGTTCAGTATGCCTTCAATTTTGAATAAATCCCCAACAGTGTCACCAGCAAAGCACCCCCACACCATCACACCTCCTCCTCCATGCTTCACGGTGGGAACCAGGCATGTAGAGTACATCCGTTCACCTTTTCTGCGTCGCTCAGACATGGTGGTTGGAACCAAAGATCTCAAATTTGGACTCATCAGACCAAAGCACAGATTTCCACTGGTCTAATGTCCATTCCTTGTGTTCTTTAGCCCAAACAAGTCTCTTCTGCTTGTTGCCTGTCCTTAGCAGTGGTTTCTTAGCAGATATTCTACCATGAAGGCCTGATTCACACAGTCTCCTCATAACAGTTGTTCTAGAGATGTGTCTGCTGCTAGAACTCTGTGTGGCATTGACCTGGTTTCTAATCTGAGCTGCTGTTAACCTGCAATTTCTGAGGCTGGTGACTCGGATGAACTTATCCTCCGCAGCAGAGGCGACTCTTGGTCTTCCTTTCCTGGGGCGGTCCGCATGTGAGACAGTTTCTTTGTAGCGCTTGATGGTTTTTGTGACCTAGAATATGACATTTTCAGTTGCTTCACACTTTTTTGTTATGTATATAATTCCACGTGTTAATTCATAGTTTTGATGCCTTCAGTGTGAATCTACAATTTTCATAATCATGAAAAGAAAGAAAACTCTTTAAATGAGAAGGTGTGTCCAAACTTTTGGTCTGTACTGTATCTATATACAAAGTGTTTGCCAAAGCATATGAACCCCACCGCCTCCTCAGCTCATAAGCCTCGGCAAACGTATCTTTTACTGCAGAGGAGAAATTGCGTCTTGCAGCGCCGCATACTCCGACTTTTGTGTAATCTGACAGCAGCGCAATGCTTATGTCAGAATGCACATCAGTGCTGCAGCTGGTTCATCGGTTGGTCCACCCAGAAGGTTAAAAAAAAAAAAGAAAAAAAAAAGAAAGAACAGGCCGCAACGCAATACATTTATTAACATTGTAATAACATTTAAACGGAACATTAACTTTTATAAACTTTATTTAACTTTTTGAACAGAACAAAAAGCCCTGTGTGCCTGTCCTGTGAGATGCAATCCCTATGCTAATAGTGTACCTGTGAGTGGTACTTCCGGAAACACTCCCCTAAGCATAGGGCAGGGTGGTCAGGGCAGTCAGGACAAAAATAGCGGGTGTCACGCCTTATTCCACTCCTGCTACAGACACAACATCTTTTTCGGGGTGACGCTTGGGTTTAGGTACCAGAAACGACATTGGGGAAATGTCGCTCGTGTAGACGGCTCACTACACTGGTGGATGGGGCCACGGAACCTCCTGGATACAGGAGGTTCTCGATGATCTCTTCCTGAAATTTGAGGAAGGATCCTGTTCTCCCAGCCTAACTGTAGAGAACAAAACTATTATACAGAGCCAATTGAATTAAATATACAGACATCTTCTTATACCAGCGTCTGGTGCAGCAGGACACTAAATAAGGAGCCAACATCTGGTCATTGAAGTCCACCCCTCCCATGAGCAAATTATAGTCGTGTACACAGAGGGGCTTTTCAATGACACTGGTTGCTCGTTCAATTTGTATTGTCGTGTCTGCGTGAATGGAGGAGAGCATGTAAACGTCACGCTTGTCTCTCCATTCCACAACTAGCAGTTCTTCGTTACACAAGGCAGCCCTCTGCCCCCTTGCAAGACGGGTGGTAACGAGCCGTTGGGGGAAGCCCCGGCGACTAGGTCGCACAGTGCCACAGCAGCCATTCTGTTCTAAAAACAAATGATTGAAGAGGGGCACACTTGTATAAAAATTGTCCACATAAAGATGGTACCCCTTGCCAAATAAGGATGACACCAAGTCCCAAACTGTCTTCCCACTGCTCCCCAGGTAGTCAGGGCAACCGACCAGCTCCCGGGTCTGATCTTTACCCTCATAGACACGAAATTTGTGCGTATAGCCTGTGGCCCTTTCACAGAGCTTATACAATTTGACCCCATACCAGGCGCGCTTGCTTGGGATGTATTGTTTGAAGCCAAGGTGCCCGGTAAAATGTATAAGGGACTCATCTATGCAGATGTTTTGCTCAGGGGTATACAAATCTGGTGTTAAGGTGCTCTATGAGGGGCCGAATTTTGTGGAGCCGATCAAAAGCTGGGTGGCCTCTGGGACGAGAGGTGCTGTTGTCACTAAAGTGCAGGAAACGCAGGATGGTATCAAATCGTGTCCTGGACATGGTTGCAGAGAACATGGGCAAGTGATGAATTGGGTTCGTGGACCAATATTACCGCAATTCATGCTTTTTTGTTAGGCCCATGTTGAGGAGAAGGCCCAGAAAAGAATCACTTTTTCTGTTAGATATATTAGGGACGGTGTAATAATGATTTTATAACAAGACACTGAGGCTCGTATTGCATAACTCCTTTACTCAAATCCACAGCAGCAAAGAATTTACATAAAAAACTAAGGACAACCCCCAAAAGAACCCCTCCCAATAGCCAGTCCATAAATAGGTCCTCCCTGACATCTCTTCCTCTTTCTTTGCTGCTGCCCACAGCAGATAAGTACTATCTTGTCCATTGTGAAGTGTATTAGTTATCGTCTTATATCCTTGTGGGATTTATTATTATCCTAGCTCGGATTATTGTTATTGCTGTTTGATCCATTTTGCATATATATATATATATATATATATATATATATATCTGTTTATTTACTGAGTATGCCTTGTTGTATTTATTATAAGATTTAACTTTTATTCTTATTATTTAAAAATTTGTGAGACAGCTGAGTTTAGTGAAACTGCTGCGCTATTTAATTAGAGAGGGAGGAGGGGGACACTATATATAATGTATATAGGCATTAAAATGATAACTAACAACGAACCTATATACCTATACTTGAAATCATCACTGAAAGCGGAATATAATTATAACAATGTCAATATCAAAATGATGGTAACCAAAATAGCTAAAAATGTAATATAACATGGCAGAGAAGACAGGACTCTACAACCTGTGCCCATTTATAGTCCTGGCCGTTTTTTCAATAAACTTAACCGAACTATAAACAATTTCCAGGCAATAGAAAACCTTGCTATACAGAAAGCCGGCCGGGGACGCGGTTCGAGATCCCCATGACAACTAATCACTCCCACACACCACGTCACTTCCGGACTAGAGCGGAGCATAGCCGGGCTGCCCGACGCAAGACGCGGCATAGGTCTGCGCATGTCTCCAGTGGGGATATCAGATATTTGAGACCACTGAGAATACTTTATAGTGGGTCTATTTTATAGACACCTACTATAAACATATGACATATTTTGCATATATATATTATCATAGATTATTTTTGTATTCATTCGGGGGGGGGGGGTTACGCTCTGATCCGTTTTTCTCTCTTTTAGGCTCTTCTACCGTAGGGCTGTCGCCTTTTTCCTGGCCTCAGTACCTGTTGCGGTCTCTCTCTCTCTCCCCCGCCCCGCGTTTTTCCTTACCCTTACGGCCAGCGCCATCTTCCTGTCTTCTCCTACCCGTTCGCGCGTCTTGCCGGCCGAAGTTTCGCGATTGCGAGATTTTGACGACATTCGCGCACGGTTTCGGCGGCGGGTTCGAGAATCTCGGGCGCCATCTTGTAGTGGACAACAGTGTATGGAATATTGGGCGCCTGAGACCGGAAATCTCGGGCGCCATATTGGTACTCTTTTGTCCGGGGGCGGTTTTCTCTATCTCCACCCCTTCCTGGTTGCTGGCGGCGCCATTTTACTTATCTCGCCGGACATCGGTACCTGGTCTGCCAGCGCTTGCCTCTCAGCTAAGTAACGGCTTGTTCTCAGCTTACCCTGCTTGCTCAGGAGTGACTAACTCCTGCAATCATGTCCCTTCCTAGTGATGCCCCCTCTGCCCCCACCACTAGCTCTACCCCGGTCCCTGCAGCTCACTGTCAGAATGAGCCTCAGGTCGGGGATCTGCAGCTTTCAATTTCGACGGCTATTGCTAATGCCATGGGCAATATGTCATCCATGATTAGTCAATCTATCACCCAGGCACTCAGAGCGCAAAACTCTGTTACTACTCCGGCTACAGCTCCGGTCTCCGATACCTCCAGAATTCTTAGTACTGATAGCTTAGTTCTATCAAAAGACGGTGTGCCAAGGTCACGCAAAAGAGCCTGCCAGCGCCAGGCGGAAAAAGCGCGCTCCTGGAAATCCGCTCGGGCTCAGCCCGAACCCAGGTCTGACTTGGATATGGAGTCTGAGGAGGAGGTTTTTGATGAGGGTCATTATATCTCAGATGTAGATCTGGACGGGGTCCAGGTATCTGATATTTTAGAAGGGGTCTCCCCGCCACTGCAACCCGCTTCTAGTGCGGCTCAGCAAACCAATGCCCCGGGACCTAGCTCCCTTGTTGACCCACAGGGCGACCCCCTGTTTGACCCGGACAGCCTGCACCACCCTAGGTCGGCTGAGTGGCTCCCCATCCCACATGTGGCCCGCTATCTAGAGGACAGGGTCAGGAAACCACTATCTAAAGAGACCCGAAACAAATTGAAGGCGGAATGTCCCCGTCCCTTGGTGCAGAATAAGGTGTGTGAAACACCGAACGTAGACCCCCAAGATGGTCCAATTCCTATCTAAGACGGGCTTTAATCCCCGCAAGGGCCAAGATTCCGCTCTTCGGGCTTGTCAGGACAAGCTCTTAGACAGTCTGGGACCCCTAAAAAAGATTTTTCAGTTGGCTGAGACAGCCAGGACGGAGGGCACGTCCATAGACCCAGAGGAGCTCAGTGGCTGGGCTCAACGCGCCATTTGCTTGATAGGGAACGTCAATTCCTCCCTCTCTATTGAACAGAGGAAAGCGCTTCTCATGAAAATAGAACCCAAACTGTCGAATATGGCGCTTACTGAGACGGGTAAGGAGGCCCAGGGCTCCTTTTTGGTGACAGTTTCATTAAGGATTTAGGCAAATTCGTAGGGGCCTTTACTGCGCTCGATAAGGCCCAGTCCTCTATGCGCAAAGTGTTCCATGGGCGTGTCTCTTCTACGGCCAACAGCTTCAGGGGCCGACTGTCCGGCCGTGTCCAGTTCCAGACTCGTGGAAACGGTCGAGGTCCCTTTAATCAACACTCCTCGTTCCAGGACCAGAGGCAGCAGTCCTCTTTCTTCCCGTCCAGAGGCCCAGCGTATCGCTCCAGAGGATTCAGGGGCAACTCGGGATCTAGACGTCCCCTTGGTAAGTCTCATAAACCCACAGTTTTCTTTCAACCCTTGTATCGGGGGCAGACTCCGACATTTTTTGCCTGCTTGGAACCGTGTCACCTCCGATCCGTGGGTGCTTGCCACGGTTCAAGGCTTCCAGATAGATCTGATAGACACCCGTCTATCTCTTCCAGAATCTCCACCCTTAGTGCTATCAGGGCCAGCCCAGTCGTGTATGAACCAGGAACTCCGTTCCCTTGTGGACAAAGGGGCAATAGAGAGGGTTCCACCCCACTCTGTTGGAGTTGTCAGCAACATTTTCCTGGTGGAAAAGAAAGGAGGCCAATTCCGGCCGGTAATAAATTTAAGGAACCTAAACAGGTTCGTTCGCTACCGCCATTTCAAAATGGAGGGTATTCATTTACTTAGGGACCTTCTGCTCCCGGGGGACTGGATGGTGAAGTTGGACCTGAAGGATGCTTACCTGACGGTTCCTGTGGCTCCCCAGTCCCGGCGTTTCCTTCAGTTTCGCTGGCACTGCCACCTTTGGCAATTCATGTGCCTGCCGTTTGGCCTCTCGTCAGCCCCTTGGTGTTTTACCAAGTTGATGAGGCCTGTGATGGCGTGGCTCCGCTGCCAGGGCATTCGTCTAGTGATCTATCTGGACGATATCCTCTTCATGGCTCGGTCTCCCTCGGAACTTCTGCTTCACCTGCGATCGGCATTGTCCCTTCTTACCGGGCTTGGTTTTGTCATCAACGCCGAGAAGTCGTGTCTTCAGCCTTCGAGATCAATGGAGTTTCTGGGGTTTGTGGTGAACTCCAACGAACAGACCCTGTGCCTTCCGGGTTCCAAGTTCAGGGCCATCCGCAAGGAGTTGCGTCACATACTGAAGCTTCCTCGGATCTCGTTGCGTCATCTTGCACGCATTATCGGTCTCCTCTCTTCCTCCATACAGGCGATTTTTCCGGCACCTCTTCATTATCGGGCGTTGCAGCGGTTAAAGATCGCACACCTTCAAGCGGGAGCGTCCTATGCGGACGAGGTGGCTCTGGATCGCGAAGGAATGGAATGGCAAGGCCATTGTGGGGCCGCAACCGGACCTGATCGTGGAGTCGGATGCCAGCCTTCTCGGTTGGGGTGCTTACTGCGATGGGATTTCCACCGGAGGACCCTGGTCAGGCAGCGAATCTCACCTCCACATAAACGCGCTGGAGTTGATGGCGGGATCCTTCGCCATCCGCAGCTTCACCAACCACAGGATCTCGGCGTGCATCAAGCTCAGGATGGACAACATGTCAGCCGTGTGGTAGGTCAATGCCATGGGGGGCACTCACTCATCGATCCTTTCCCACCTAGCGAAGGAGTTTTGGTCCTTTTGCCTGGACAAGGGTTTCACGGTGATTGCGGAATATATTCCGGGCCTCCGCAATACTTTTGCGGATTGGAGTTCTCGTCATTCATCGGACTTCAGCGATTGGAGATTAGAGCCTGCGGTTTTCTCCTCCATCGTGTCGATCTGGGGACCCCTCTCTATGGATCTCTTCGCCTCACGTTGGAACGCCCAGCTTCCGCGCTTTTACAGTTGGAGGCCGGACCCTCTGTCGGAGGCTGTGGACGCCCTGCTTCAGGATTGGTCGGGTCAGCTGGCTTACGCTTTCCCTCCGTTTGCACTTATTCCTCGGGTACTGTCTCAGGTTCGCCTGCAGGTGGCGGAATTGGTTCTGGTGGTTCCCTTTTGGCAAGCCCAATCATGGTTCCCTCAACTTCTGGAACTCCTGGTGGAGGATCCCAGTCTCCTTCCGACTTTTCCGGATCTCCTCTGCGGACCACTGGGCCAACGTCATCCGCTGGTAACAGACGGCTCGCTCCGCCTCCTGGCGTGCAGACTTTCGGGGAGCGCTGGGATGTCGCAGGTTTATCGGGAACGACTCGTATCCTCTTGGAAAGTGCATGGGCCCCCGGCACCAGGCGAGCATACCTTTCAGCCTGGCGACGTTGGGCTGGCTGGTGCGTGGGGCGGGGTTTGGATCCCCTTTCGGCTCCTGTGAACGACATGCTCGACTTTTTGTCCTCTCTTTTTGATGAGGGCAAGGCTTATAGGTCTATTAATCTTTTTCGGTCGGCTATCTCTTCTCGTCACTTGGGTTTTGCGGGCTGCCCAGCGGGCCAGCACCCCTTGGTGTGTCGGCTTCTCAAGGGGTCGAGTTTGTCTCGACCTCCTAGGCCCCGATTTACTAGCACTTGGGACGTGACGGTTCTTCGATTTTTCTCTGGGTGGCCTCGCAATTCTGATTTGTCTCTGCGCCAACTTTCGGCGAAACTGGTCACCTTACTATGTCTGATCTCCTGCAAGAGGGTTTCGGATGTTCGAGCCTTGGATTTTGATGCACTCTCTTTTACCCCTGGTGGTGTTTCCTTTAACATCTCTCGCCGTACGAAGACTAGTATCCAGTCGGTGTCCTATCCGACTTTCCCGGATAATCTGGCACTTTGTCCGGTAGAATGTTTGAAAGAATATTTGGGCCATACGGCCACTCTGCGTTCCACTTCTGCTCCTCAGTTGTTCATTTCTTTCCGCAGGCCGTTCCTTCCGGTTGCTGCTGTCACCTTGTCCCGTTGGGTGACATGGATTCTGTCCTTGGCCGGTGTGGATACTTCGGTATTCACAGCACATTCGGTTAGGGGAGCTTCTGATACCTCCATGGCCGTCGCAGGGGCCTGCCTGGAAGATGTGCTACGGTTAGCAGATTGGTCTAGGGCCTCCACTTTTAGGGAGTTTTATTTCAGACCTCCTCCGCATGCTTCTTCTGTTATATCGTCACTTTAAACTTGCAATACGAGCCTCCGTGTCTTGTTATAAAATTGGACAAACAAAAATGACCCAGGGTATCCCCAAGGCGGGTAAGAGACAGTGCCCCCCCTGAATAGCCGCAGGGGATACACCTAAAGTGTAACTCGGTAAAAGCTCCCGAGTAGAATAGCAGAAACAAATGAAAAGAGAGCTCATATTACCAAAAATATATAAATTTTATTAAAATAAGTTAAAAATAACAGAAAAAAGAGAGAAGAGTAAATTAGTACATAAGATGCCGTAAAGCAAGGTGATGGGAGCGGAGAAAAAACAGCACCACCCTGGGAGGAAGGAGCACACGGTTATAACAAATAGAAAGATGTAATATACGTGATATCTGACATGGGAGTAAGCGATCTAGGGTACAGTGCCCAGCCCATGCAAAAAGTGAATGGAGAAATGGAACCATACAGTATCAGGTAAAGCACGGTCCGTGCTTTACCTGATACTGTATGGTTCCATTTCTCCATTCACTTTTTGCATGGGCTGGGCACTGTACCCTAGATCGCTTACTCCCATGTCAGATATCACGTATATTACATCTTTCTATTTGTTATAACCGTGTGCTCCTTCCTCCCAGGGTGGTGCTGTTTTTTCTCCGCTCCCATCACCTTGCTTTACGGCATCTTATGTACTAATTTACTCTTCTCTCTTTTTTCTGTTATTTTTAACTTATTTTAATAAAATTTATATATTTTTGGTAATATGAGCTCTCTTTTCATTTGTTTCTGCTTGTTATAAAATTGCATGATTTTCCTATTCTATGACGTAAAGTCATGATTTTATTAAAGACACGGAGGCGAGTATTGCCCTCTCTTTTCCCTCCCTCTTATTATTGACCGGTTCATTGTACTTATGTATATTTTTACTTGATCTATCTTACTTTACGTATTATATGATATTAATGCTTGATGTCTTTATATTTTCAGCTTGATTGACGATTTTCAAATCCGGTACAGTACCCCGTACTCTCCTGTTTTTTCTTCCCATAGGTTGATCCCTAATCCGGTATTCCTGAGTACACTAAATGGTGGATTTTTTCCTCCAAGACGTTCTTAGTTCCGGTTGTCGTCTGTTCCGGTTGAGCTCTGGCTCCAGATTCTCGGTTCGTGGTTCCAGTTTGGAGTTTTTCCGTTCAAGTAGGAGTTCGCTCCGATGTTCGAGTATTGTTCGGCTGGTCACATCAAAGAAAGAGGAAGAGATGTCAGGGGAGGACCTATTTATGGACTGGCTATTGGGAGGGGTTCTTTTGGGGGTTGTCCTTAGTTTTTTATGTAAATTCTTTGCTGCTGTGGATTTGAGTAAAGAAGGAGTTATGCAATACTCGCCTCCGTGTCTTTAATAAAATCATGACTTTACGTCATAGAATAGGAAAATCATGCAATTATGGTCCATAAAAGACATCTTAATGCGGGGATATTGGAGCTTGAGAAATAGAGAAACATGGAGAAATACATCTGATTCAGTCACTAAAGGGTTTATGGCAAGATCTAGCCCCCTGGGATAAAGAATAGGAATCTGTATCACGATAATGTTATTTTATCTCAATGTTATTTCATCTCGGTCGATTTAATCTGCATGAGGGAGGCAGCAACTAGTCATCCAAATCCCTCTGATTAATAGTGAATAGACTAAAACCGCATTGATACCGCAGGAATGTTTTTTTCATTTTTTTTTTTTTTATTTGGCTATGGTGTATATACTAATATAGTGCATTTTAGCTTATTACTCTAGCATATTGAGTATATAGGGGTTTGTGAATATAAAGGTGTGTATAGCTGAGTAATTTTTTTAACGTGGGGAAGTTTTAATGGAAGATTAGGCTTAAATCCACAATGAATGAGTTAAAAATCCGTACCAGCTTTTATGGAGAGTGGGGAGAATCAACACCTGTTTGAGGAACTTGAATCACCAATGGCTCTATAAAAGGAACTGCTTGTGGGGGAATCATTACCACTGAGGAAGGGGCAAAGTACCCCGAAACGCGTTTGGTGAAAGACCCCCTGACCAACCACATAATTTATACTCTGGAACTAAAGGCTTTTTCCACCCAAGAATTTGAGTATTCCATGAGTAACCAAGTCCTGACACGCCGGCGACTAAAGCACACAGCACGAGGATATAAAGTACCGTGGTTCAAGTAAGCTGGCGTGGGAGAAGGCGATCTGAATCTCAGGGAGTACCGGCTCTGAGAAGCTACGGAGCGGTACCCAGAGCACTTCAGAGGCACGGTAGTGGAAGCCTTAGAATGTAACAGCTACGGCACGATCTTTTGGACAGCAAGTACAGCAGCAGGAAAATTATCGCTGCGCAGTGAGTATAGCGGGACGCCGTGTTAATACACTCACTAAGGGTTAACTATCCAAACTGTAGTATCCCAAACCTTTAAGAGGGAACTTGAAGTGGGGGGTCAAAAAGGACTTTTTGAGAAGATTATCTTCAGTTACAAGATCTGTATCAGCAATTAGTCTGGATTCAACCCCATTGTCCACATATTCTTATGGACTTGTCAGTCTCATAGCTATAGTGCGGTATTTTACCATTTAGTGATTTATTGTACAATTTTAGGTAGTATTTTAGAGTTTTATAAGTCTTACTGATGTCCAATTATATTGTTTTATAAGTCATGATTATGCTTCTATATATTTAAATAAACTGTATGATTCTACATAAGGTGAGAGTGCCCAGTATTCTTATCTTTACATTAATCTCCCTCTGGATGCTAAATTGGACACGTCATCAGGTGAGTCTTCAATTTCTCCTGGGGTGGCCCGGGGCTTCAAGAGACACCTACATTCACTTTGTCTAGTGGATGTATGGCGGATTCTTCATCCGTCTGTGAAAGACTTCATGTTTTTCTCCATTGCTCATAATTCATATCACCGCCTAGACTATGTGTTTATCTCTCACAAATTATTAGACCTGCGCCCAACAGCGGCGATAGAGCCTATCCTCTTTTCTGACCATTCGCTGACATGGGTTGCTCTGGACCGGGGAGACCCCACTCGTACAAAGAGCTCTTGGAAGCTAAACGATAACGTGCTGAGGGACAGTGTGTGTGTGGCTGACATTAAAAAGGTTATTGAGGAGTTTATGGAGGCTCATGTAGGAGATCCCTCTAGATCCACTATTAAGTGGGAGGCTCTTAAATGTGTGATTAGGGGTCGCTTGATTTCTCATGCGTCCCGATTAAAGAAGATGCGATCCATCCAGATTGTTGAACTGCTACAAAAAACAGCAGAGTTAGAAGGGCGCCATAAGAAAAGTTTGGATCCGAAGGTGTATCAGGAGCTCTGTGATGTTAGGAATGCCTTGTGGAAACTCATTGACCAGAAATATTTAGGGGCCAGAGACAGACTTAAACGTTTGTTTTATGGCTTAGGTGACAAAAGTGGTAGACTCCTGGCGAGGACGTTGCGAACGCGGACAGCCTCCGGCTACATTCCTTCTCTCAACTGTAGAGTGAGGGGGGAGGTTCATGCTACTGGGGACATTTTGAAGGAGTTTCAAACTTTTTATGAGAAACTATATAGCTTGAACGGTAAATATGCAGATTTGGCACCTGAACTTAAAGTTAAAAAAATAAGTCAGTACTTATCAGGGTTGAAGGGACCTAAACTATCAAGTGTAGATAGTGCAGACTTAGAGGGGGAAGTGACCGAACAGGAGATTAAGGGGGTCGTGAAAAAGCTGGAAGTGGGTAAATGCCCGGGACCAGATGGGTTTACTTCCAGTTTTTATTTAAAAAAAATCCTAGACGAGGTGTCGGGGCCCTTGAAGGATATGTGCAATTCTATAGACCGGGGTGATATGTTTCCGGCGCAGGCGGTTACGGCATACATCTGTGTTATCCCTACACCAGGAAAGGACCCTTTGGTTTGTAGTAATTACCGACCAATTTCTTAGATCAACATTGATGTTAAGATTTATGCTAAAATTTTGGCAAACAGACTGAAGGTTCATATTCCTTCCCTGGTTTATGCAGATCAAGTGGGGTTTGTACCTGGCAGGGAATCGAGAGACAATACTATTAGATCCCTAGCTCATATTGCAAGGGCTACGGCCAATAAGATGCCTCTCTGTCTACTCTCAGCTGATGCGGAAAAGGCGTTTGACCGCGTAGACTGGGATTTCCTTAGAGAGACCTTGCAGGCATTTGGACTTGGCCCTATTATGTTACTTAGGATAATGGCTCTTTACAATAAGCCAAGAGCCCAGGTGAGAGTGAATGGTGCGTTATCTTCCCCGTTTGAGATTCACAACGGGACCCGCCAGGGGTGCCCGTTGTCACCATTACTGTATATTCTGGTCATGGAGTTTCTGGCAAGGGCACTTAGAGCTAATGCGTCCATAAGAGGCCATTATTTTGGAACACTAGAATCTAAAATTGCCATCTATGCAGATGATCTACTGATATATTGCTCCGACCCGGTGGTTAGTTTGCCGAATATTACGAAATAATTCTCTCTATTTTGGGATTTAAGTAACTTCAAAGTGAACTTCCATAGTCACAGTTCCACACACCACTGTGCAATCCTTGAAACATGCTTTTCCGTTCCAATGGAGGACGGGTTACATTTCTTATCTGGGGGTGTCTATCCCAGCCCGTTTAGAGAACCTGTATCAGCTGAATTTTTCTGCAATATTGGCAGAGATTAAATCGGATCTCTCTGCCTGGAAACATCCACCATTGTCGTGGTTTGGAAGAATACATGCGTTGAAAATTAATGTACTCCCTAGGATTTTGTATCTTCTTAGGACCATCCCCATCCTGCTACCGTGTGTGTTCTTCAAAACCATGAGATCTATGTTCATAGATTTCATCTGGGCTGGGGCCTCACCTAGATTGGGGATTAAGTTCCTCTTTAGAGCTAAAGACAGGGGTGAAGTGGGTGTCCCTGATGTTACTTTATATCATAGAGCGGCAATCCTTGCGCACATATTAGACTGGTTCCTTAATGGTTCCACTAAGAGGTGGGTTGGTTTAGAGAGAAGTGAGGTGGGAGTTCCCCCTCAAAATCTTCTTTGGGTACCTAAAGCTTCATGTAGTAGCAGACTCACACTTATCACGGCAGGTGTTCTTCGATTTGCCAGGCCGGGGAGGGAGGGGGGTGTGGATAATGTATAGTGGGTTGAGGAATTTCATCGTATCCTTGGGCCCGTTAGAAGCTCTTTCTAGGGATTTAACACCCTTTGAGGAAGTGTGCTTACAATCATCTCCACCTACGCATTTGGTGTCTCTGGTCTACGGGCTGCTCCAGGAGAGTGTTGGACCTCCCTCTTCCTTATGTTCGGGCATGGGAGAAAGTATTCTCTATTGACCACTGGGTAAAAGCATTTATGCTGTCTCACAAGTCCTCCATATGCTGTGGGGTGCAAGAAATTTTTTTTATAAAGGTCCTTTCTAGGTGGTACAGAACTCCTGCTATCTTGCATTACTTTTATCCGGAATGTTCTAATTTATGTTGCAGATATCTGGAGGAGGTGGGTACAATGTCCCATATATGGTGGCAGTGTGCGAAAATAGTTCCGTTTTGGTCTGCACTAAACGAGTTGTATAATCGCGTTACGGGCTCGACGGCCAAATGGACTCCGGAGGAAGCTCTGCTTTCGATGTTTGCCAGTTCCATTCAGGTAGCTAAGAAGGGCCTCCTGAGATTTTTGGACAGGCGGCACGTTTGGTGGTGCCGAGGCACTGGAAGTCTCAGGATGTCCCAAAGGTGGCTAGAAACGTTCGAAAATATGCGCAGGATGGAAGAATTAATTGCTGAGGATGAGGGAATGGATCAGAAATATCTAAAACTGTGGATGACATGGCTTCTTTTTAAGGGGTCTCAGGAGTTCTATGATTGGCTGGAGCAGGCCAGTACCTCTCTGGCTGCTTCAGGGTGACTGTATATGGTTTCATGGGGGATACCTTGGTTGTTTGTCTTTACCCTTATGTGTCGTGTGTGTGTTGTTTCAGTTTGTCTAACCTGTATGTCTTTTCTACGTGTCTATGCATAGGTTTTAGAGGAAATTATTTTGTGCTAGGGGATTATTCATTTGTGCGGGCTTCTTCAGTCAGGCTGTGTAGTCCACAGTGTACTTGAACATGTTGGTACATACTCAACCTTAATAAAATGATTGAACAACAAAGTAAGATGGATGTTATTTTAAGTGCAAACTGATCAAAACTGATGGGATCTACTCTGTTCTTCTGACAAATCATTAGAACGGAAAGCTAAATGGTGCATTTTTAGACAATTGTACTGTACTATATCTCAAATTGACACTACATCTAACTGGTCTATTAGACAGAGCAATTATTGCTTGAATTCTGATATAGTTGTTAGCAGTGGTGTTCTAGGGGTGAAGGAGCAACGATTGTAACAAGCAAACTGCTAAAAGCTATTTACCGATCATTGTTTCGTGTAATTAAACGTCTTATGACCACAAAAGACTTGATAAAGCATCAATCTGCTCGTTGATGAAAAAAAATGTCGTCCCGTCTTAGGGTGGGTTCACATTTGCGTTCTGGATTCAGTTATGGATTTACGTTATAACCTTGTTATAACGGAAAATAACAGAATCCATAAAACGGAAGGACGGATCCGTTCTGCTGCAAAATAGACTTGTATTATGATGGAATGCAAAACGGAAGCCTTTAAAAGGCATTCCGTCTTAATAGAAGTCTAAGGGCTGTTTCACACGAGCGGATGCCGTGCGTGACATCCGCTCCGTGAATGACAGCCAAGACCCGATGCGGACTGCAGAAGCACGGAGCATTATCAGCCCTAAGGGAATCATAATTGATCTGTCCCGCTTCGGTTATGCAGAACGGAGAAAAAAAGTCCTGTTGACAGGACTTTGTTTTCCGTCTTGCATAACAGGAACCAGACGGATCCGTTAGGATTCCCATAGAGTTCTATGAGGACGAATCAAAACGGAATGCCTCTTAAAGGCTTCCATTTTGACTTCCGTCTCATGGATTGTTATTTTCCATTACAACCATGTTATAACGAAAATCCATAACGGAATCCAGAACGCAGATGTGAACCCAACCCTTAGGCTACTTTCACATTAGCGTTAATATTTTCCGGAATTGAGATCTGTCATATGATCTCAATACCGGAAAAAAAAAAAAACGCTTCCGTTTTGTCCCTATTAATTGTCAATGGGGACAAAACATAACTGAACGGAATGCACCAGAATGCAATTTGTTCCGTTCTCATACCATTGTTCCGTTCTCTGCGGTTTTCTTTCCGTCCTATGATGAGGAACAAGACGGATCTGTCATGACCCACAATGTAAGTCAATGGGGACGGATTTCTCTGACAATCTGCCACAATAGAAAACGGATCCGTACCCCCATTGACTGTCAATAGAGTTCATGACAGATCCATCTTGGCTATATTAAAGATAATACAACCGGATCTGTTCATAACGGATGCAGATGGTTGTATTATCAGTAACAGAAGAGTTTTTACTGAACCCTGCCGGATCCAGCAAAAAAGCTGGAGTGAAAGTAGCCTAATAGGGCTCTTACGCATAGCCCACCCACCATTCCTGCCTAACAGAGATCTGTCAATAGTACACCAACTAGACAAACCATGAATCTCCAATTACTTCTTCCTTCTTACTTATGTTAATAGGGTATTAAGTGTAAAGGAAACTAATTATGTCTTTTTTTTAATGCACAATTTGTTCTGCTTCTTGTGTGCATTGTCTAACTTGACATTCCCTCCTTGCAGCCATCTTCAAAAGGGGAGGAACTACAAAGAAGAACTGTCTGTTCGTTTTTACTCATTTTATGTCATGCCATTCTTGTTCATTTGAAAAATTTGATTTTTTTTTTTTGCTGTGCTAATAAATCTCATTTCCCCATGAACTATGTAGTTGCTCTCAACCACAGTATTTTAACGCAATCCAGTTTACAAATTGAGAGCTCTTCATGTGTGAATACATTTTACTCTCTATCCTTAGGCCTCATTCACATGGGCGAGTTTTCCGCGCGGGTGAAATGCATGAGGTGAACGCATTGCACCCGCACTGAATCCGGACCCATTCATTTCTATGGAGCTGAGCACATGAGCAGTGATTATAACTTTTCTCTGCATTTCATTCCAATTGTTGCAATGCTGGTGTAGCTTTGGATCACCTTAATTAAAAATCAGTTGCCACAGGCTAAACTGGAGCATAGACTAAGGCCTCTTTCACACAGGCGAGATTTCTGTGCGGGTGCAATGCGTGACATGAACGCATTGCACCCGCACTAAATCCGGACCCATTCATTTCTATGGGGCTGTGCACATGAGCGGTGATTTTCACGCATCACTTGTGCGTTGCGTGAAAATCGCAGCATGCTCTATATTGTGCGCTATAACCATGTTGGGAAAATAATAAAATTTACACAACACCGATCCCAAACCCGAACTTCTGTGAAGAAGTCCAGGTTCAGGTCTGGGTACCAAAGATGGCGATTTTTCTCACGCGTGTGCAAAACGCATAAAAAATATTTTTATTTTCCCACAACGCACCCGTATCTTTAACCGCACGTCACCCGCAACGCCCATGTGAAAGAGGCATTATTGTTATGCTTACATGTGCTTGAATTAACCATTTAAGGACCAAGCCATTTTTCACCTTTCTTTCCAGGTCATTTTGAGCAAATTTGACATGTGTAAAACGCTTTTACTTATCCAGGCCATTTCTCGTCACATATTGTACTTCATGACAGTGGTAAAATTGAGTCAAAATATTTAATTTTTATATATATAAAAAAATTTACCAAACTTACCAAAAATTGGGAAAAATTTGCAAATTTCAATTTCTCTACTTTTATAATAAAAAGTAACTCCAAAAATTGTTATTTATTTACATTCCCCATATGTCTATTTTATGTTTGGATCATTTTGTGAATGGCATTTTATTTTTTGGGTACGTTAGAAAGCTTAGAAGCAAATTTTGACATTTTTCAGAAAATTTCCAAAACCCACTTTTTAAGGACCAGTTCTGAAGTCACTTTGTGAGGCTTACATAATAGAAACCACCCCAAAAATTACCCCATTTTAGAAATTAAACCCTCAAGGTATTCAAAACAAATTTTACAAACTTTGTTAACCCTTTAGGTGTTCCACAAGAATTAAAGGAAAATGGAGATGAAATTTCAGAATTTCCCTTTTGGCAGATTTTCCATTTTAATAAAAAAAATTCCACTAACAAAACAAAGGTTAACAGCCAAACAAAACTCAATAATTATTGCCCTGATTCTGTAGTTTACAGAAACACCCCAGATGTGGCCGTAAACTGCTATACAGGAACACAGCAGGGGGCAGAAGGAAAGGAACGCCATATGGTTTTTGGAAGGCAGATTTCACTGAAATAATTTCAAGCTGCCATGTCACATTTGAAGACACCCTGATGCACCCCTAGGAGTAGAAACTCCAAAAAAGTGACCCCATTTTAGAAACTATGCCCCTCAAGGTATTCAAAACTGATTTTACTAACTTTGTTAACCCTTTAGGTGTTCCACAAGAAGTAATGGAAAATGGAGATGAAATATCAGAATTTCACTTTTTGGCATATTTTCAATTTTAATCCATTATTTCCAGTAACAAAGCAAGGGTTAACAGCCAAAAAAAACACAATATTTATTGCCATGATTCTGTAGTTTACAGAAACACCCCATAGGTGGTCGTAAACTTATGTGGTCGTAAACCACTGTACGGGCACACGGCAGGGCACAGAAGGAAAGGAACGCCATATGGTTTTTGGAAGGCAGATTTCACTGGGATAATTTTGAGCTGCCATGTCACATTTAAAGACCCCCTGATGCACCCCTAGAGTAGAAACTCCAAAAAAAGACCCCATTTTGGAAACTACAGGATAAGGTGGCAGTTTTGTTGGTACATATGATTTTTGGTTCCTCCATATTACACTTTTTGTGAGGCAAAGTAACAAAAAATAGCTGTTTTGGTAGTCTTTATTTTTTGTTATTTACAATGTTCCTCTGACAGGTTAGATCATGTGGTATTTCTATAGAGCAGGTTGTTACGGACGCAAAAATACCAAATACTTTGAAAGAACTCTTAAAAGGTGATTTTAATACTTGTCCATATAAGACTGGGACCAAAGAAATTCTGAAAAGTATAGTAAAAAGGTAATTTTAATGACAATACAAAGCACTGTAAGAGAGCAGAACATAACTCTCCTGCTATCTGCCTTGATATAAATGCTGGTCACGTAAGCCTCTATTTCTAAAGCAACATTGCCATGGCAAAGCTTGATCTTTTACAACTAGGGGGAGACAAAGGCGCTGCCTGCTGCTATATGTTTTTTTATCTTCCTCAGAGAACAAAAATCAGTAGAATGCATCTTTACTGGTGACATGGCATAGTTTGTTGAAAAAGTGTGTAGGCAGCATGGGGTAGAGAATAACATGGGCTCCTGCCTGAAGGGTTACTGTAGCAACCATGGCAACTATAGATATAAAATATCTGATTTGGTCAATGGTTAAATACCTCTACACAATTGTCTCAAAGGAAAAAAATCACGTACAGAGATTATTTGTCAGCAATTTCATTGAATCAGATGTAGTCAATTAAAACTGGTGTATAAGGCTACTTTCACACTACAATTATTCTCCGGTATACCGGAAAAAAAACGCTTCCGTTTTGACCCCATTCATTGTCAATGGGGACAAAACTGAACTGAACAGAATGCTCCAAAATGCATTCCGTTCTCATAACGTAACATCATAACATCATGCTGCGGTTTGCTTTCTGTCATGGGATGCGGAGCCAGACGCATCCATCATGACCCACAATGCAAGTCAATAGGGACGGATCCGTCTTGGCTATGTTACAGATAATACAACCGGATGCAGACGGTCGCATTATCAGTAACGGTAGCATTTTTGCTGAACCCTGCCGGATACAGCAGAAATGGTAGTGTGAAAGTAGCTGTAGGCTATCCTCAAAGAATAACAAGTTGAACCCACTGGCATTTCAGCTGAAATAGACAAAACATATGTCCAGACTTACTAAGGCTACTTTCACACTGGAGCTTCTGGGTCCGCTTGTGGGATCCGTTTCAGGGCTCTCACAAGCGGCCAAAACAGATCAGTTCAGCCCCAATGCATTCTGAATGGATAAGGATCCGTTCAGAATGCATCAATTTGGCTTCGTTTGGTCTCCGTAGCATTTTTTGAGGCGGTCACTAAAACACAGCTTGCAGCGTTTTGTTGTCCGCCTGACGATGCGCAGCCAAACGGATCCGTCCTCACTTACAATGTAAGTCAATGTGAACGGATCCGTTTTTCACTGACACAATATGGTGTAATTGAAAACAGATCCATCCCCCATTGACTTTCAAAGTAAGTCAAGAAGGAGCCGTTTTGACTTAAATTTTTTACAATGAATAATGCGAACGGATCCGTTATGAACGGATACAAGCGTTTGCATTATCGGTGCGGATCAGTCTGTGCAGATACTGACGGATCAGTTTAAAATGTGTTGCAAACTGGTGCATCTAGGGAAGGGGTGCAGAACCTGCGGCCCTCGATATCATTCTGTGCGGCCCCCAACTATCTGGTGATAGACCTGTATGTCTATGTCTTGTGGCTGCTCACATTTATTTTCATGTATTCTGCCATCAGATGGGAATCCTGGAGGTATAACCACACATTTATAGTATATACCAGGCATGTTCAACCTGCGGCCCTCCAGCTGTTGTAAAACTACAACTCCCACAATGCCCTGCTGTAGGCTGATAGCTGTAGAGTGTTCGGGCATTCTGGGAGTTGTAGTTTTGCAACAGCTAGAGGGCCGCAGGTTGAGCATGCCTGGTATATACTATACTAGCAGAAGGACAGGGCTTCGCACGGGTATATTTCATCTATTTCATTTAATGTTTTTGTGTGTGCCGTTAAGGCCTCATGCACACGACCGTTATGTGCATCCGTGGTCGTTGTGCCGTTTTCCTTTTTTTTTTTCTTTTTTTCGCGGACCCATTGACTGTCAATGGGTCCGTGGAAAAATTGGAAAATGCACCGTTTTGCAGCCGAGACCGTGATCCGTGTATCCTGTCCGTCAAAAAAATATGACCTGTCCTATTTTTTTGACGGACAATGGTTCACAGACCCATTCAAGTCAATGGGTCCGTGAAAGAACACGGATGCACACAAGATTGGCATCCGTGGCCATAGGTTACTTTCATACAGACGGATCCGAAGATCCGTCTGCATAAAAGCTTTTTCAGAGCTGAGTTTTCACTTCGTGAAAACTCAGATCCGAAAGTATATTCTAACACAGAGGCGTTCCCATGGTGATGGGGACGCTTCTGGTTAGAATATACAACGAACTGTGTACATGACTGCCCCCTGCTGCCTGGCAGCACCCGATCTCTTACAGGGGGCTGTGATCCGTACAATTAACTCCTCAGGTGCTGCACCTGAAGGGGTTAATTGTGCGTATCATAGCCCCCTGTAAGAGATCGGGTGCTGCCAGGCAGCAGGGGGCAGTCATGTACACAGTTCGTTGTATATTCTAACTAGAAGCGTCCCCATCACCATGGGAACGCCTCTGTGTTAGAATATACTTTCGGATCTGAGTTTTCACGAAGTGAAAACTCAGCTCTGAAAAAGCTTTTATGCAGACGGAACTTCGGATCCGTCTGTATGAAAGTAACCTATGGCCACGGATGCCAATCTTGTGTGCATCCGTGTTCTTTCACAGACCCATTGACTTGAATGGGTCTGTGAACCGTTTTCCGTCAAAAAATAGGACAGGTCCTATTTTTTTGACGGACAGGATACACGGATCACGGTCTCGGCTGCAAAACTTTAGCAGTGACCTCCACAGCGGCCTCCCCTCTATTAGTGACCTCCACAGTACCCTGTCTCGCTACGGCCGTGTGCGGGCCGTGGAACCGAGGCCTGGATCCCTCCTGAGAGCAGGAGCGCACGGCGTCACTGGTTGCTATGACGCCATGCGCTCCCTGCTGCCGCCGCAATACAGTAATACACTGGTATGATCTATACCAGTGTATTACTGTATTGTGGCGGCAGCAGGGAGCGCACGGCGTCATAGCAACCAGTGACGCCGTGCGCTCCTGCTCTCAGGAGGGATCCAGGCCACGGTTCCACGGCCCGCAAACGGCCGTGAAACACGGCCGTGTGCATGGGGCCTAACAGTGATATCCACAATAACCCGCCCTTCAACAGTGACCTCCACAGAGCTCCGTTCCCTTAAAATGTGACGTCCACAACACCCCACCACTTTAATAGTGACCTCTAAAGCACCCCGCCCCTTAACACTGACCTCCATAGTGGATCTTTCCCTTAACTGTGACCTTCACCGTTCCCTGCCTGACCCCTTAACAGTGACCTCCACAGCGCCCGCCCCTTTAAAAGTGATCTGCACAGCATCCCGCCCCCTTAACAGTGACCTCAACAGCAACCGCCCCTTTATTAGTGACCTCCACAGTACCCCATCTCCTGAACAGTGAGTTCCACACCACCACATCCTCTTAACAGTGGCCTCTACAGTAATCTGCTCTTTAACACTGACCTCCATAGAGGACCGTCCCCTTAACTGTAACCTTCACAGACTTCTGCCCCTAGGGTGGCCAGAAGTCTGGATTTAGGCCCGACAGTCCGGCTTTCAGAATCCCTATCTTCTGTCTGACACAGGGCCTGGACGGACACAGGGATGTCCTTTTGAACATCTCACTCTGACAGCAGCACTGTGCTGTCCGAGAGTGAGTTGCAGGGAGAAAGTCACCCTCCCTCCCACCTCTGCAGCTGATAGAAGTTGATTTTGACCTTCATTTTTTCAATCCACGTCGGCTGTGGAGTGGGAGGGGGCATGGTCTAACCGGGTCAGGGTGTGGCTTAGGGGGAACTGGGGGCGGGGTTTAAGTTCATCTGTTGAGGGTGGCCTGAACGGGCAAGCCTACCTGCCCCCTTAACTGTGACCTCCACAGGACTCTGCTCCCAGTGTCATCCACAGCACCCTGCCCCTTTAAAGCTGACCTACAGCAGTGAAGAAAAATGGCTGGGTTGTTATGGAAACCTGGTGTAACACTGTGTGTATGTGGAGACTAAGATTCTTTTTATCGTGCGTCTTCCGTGATTTTTGGAAGGATCACCAGACATGAAGGAAAGTAAAAAAAATAAATAATAAAAAAGTTGTTTTGGTGTCCGCCTGGCCGTGCGGAGCAAAACGGATCCATCCTGAGACTTACAATGCAAGTCAATGGGGACGGATCCGTTTGACGTTGACACAATATGGTACAATTGCAAACGGATCCGTCCCCCATTTACTTTCAATGTAAAGTCAGGGTATATTTTAACTTGAAGCGTCCCCATCACCATAGAGGGAACGCCTCTATGTTAGAATATACCATCGGATTTGAGTTGTATCGTGAAAACTCAGATCCGACAGAATACACGGATCACGGACGCGGATGAACAACGGTGCATTTTCCGAGTTTTCAACTGACCCATTGATGTCCGTTTTCACGGACACGGATGCACACACCGGTCGTGTGCATGAGGCCTTATATATTAGACTAGCTGAAGGACCCAGCTTCGCTTGGGTATATTTAATCTAGTTCATGTAATGTTTGTGTGTGTTGTTAAAACCTTTACAGCAGCCTTCCCTTTTAACAGTGAATTTACACAATAATTAGTGATTATGGATTATCATCACAGCAGCAACAACATATGAAAATTTAATTTTGAGTGAAAATATGACAGTTATCCTTTAATGACAGTGATTGTCACTAAATAGGTCCTATAGGCCTCTTCCATCGCTGTCTTTATGGAAATGTTATAGATGCTGTAGATTATGCCAGGTGTACTGAAAGGACATGTCTCACAACTCAGTGACATTACTCACCAAAAAGTCTCTGATACATAGGTACAGTATTTGTGATCGGCAATGTGCTATTCAAAAACAGAATTTTTTTTTAGCTACAACACAAATATCTCTTAGAATTATCAGTGAATCTCACATTATGCTAAGAGAATGTAAAAGAGTCGGAGATGTGCACCATGTGATCTAGTATGTGCAGACTGAATACATAAGCAGAGAATTCCCAAGGTGTCTTATCCGGTAATAGAAACAGACTCAGAGGTCAAACTGCATCACTCAAGAAATAGGCAGCCATATTCTTATCTGCTGCATAAATAAAGGCCTGCTAAAACATGGACACGAGCAATTAAAACACAGAAAAGGAAATAAGAAAAGATTAGGAAATACTGTGATGAAGCCAGAGTAATAATAAGAAAAACAATCAAATGAATTATGTCTCCCCCTGGATTGCTTATTTCATTGTATTTCTCTAAATTTAATGAAATATAAAACAAGCAATAAACTATGTAACACAGTAACATAGTACATAAGGCCGAAAAAAGACATTTGTCCATCCAGTTCGGCCTGTCATCCTGCAAGTTGATCCAGAGGAAGGCAAAAAAAATAAAAAAATAAAAAACGGAGGTAGAAGCCAATTTTCCCCACTTTAGGGGAATAAAAATTCCTTCCCGACTCCAATCAGGCAATCAGAATGACTCCCTGGATCAACGACACCTCTAGTAGCTATAGCCTGTAATATTATTACACTCCAGAAATACATCCATGCCCCACTTGTATTCCTTTATTATACTTACCATCACCACCTCCTCAGGCAGCGAGTTCCATAGTCTCACTGCTCTTACCGTAAAGAATCCTCTTCTATGTTTGTGTACAAACCTTCTTTCCTCCAGACGCAGAGTATGTCCCCTCGTCATAGTCACAGTCCTGGGGATAAATAGATGATGGGATAGATCTCTGTACTGACCCCTGATATATTTATACATAGTAATTAGATCTCCCCTCAGTCATCTTTTTTCTAAAGTGAATACCCCTAATGTTGATAATCTTTCACGGTACTGTAGTTGCCCTATTCCAGTTATTACTTTAGTTGCCCTCCTGTGGACCCTCTCCAGCTCCGCTATGTCTGCCTTGTTCACAGGAGCCCAGAACTGTACACAGTACTCAATGTGTAGTCTGACTAGTGATTTGTAAAGTGGTAGGACTATGTTCTGATCACGGGCATCTATGCCTCTTTTGATACAACCCATTATCTTATTGGCCTTGGCAGCAGCTGCCCGACACAGTTTTTTGCAGCTTAGTTTGCTGTTTATAAAAATTCCTAGATCCTTTTCAATGCCAGTGTTACTGAGTGTTTTACCATTTAGTATGTACGGGTGACTTGCATTATTCCTTCCCATGTGCATAACTTTACATTTGTCAGTGTTAAACCTCATCTACCACTTATCTGCCCAAGCCTCCAATCTATCCAGATCCCTCTGTAGCAGTATATATCCTCTTCAGTGTTAATTGCTTTACACAGTTTAGTGTCATCTGCAAAAATTGATATTTTACTATGCAAGCCTTCTACAAGATCATTAACAAATATATTGAAGAGTATAGGGCCCAATACTGACCCCCGAGGTACCCCACTAATGACAGTGACCCAATCTGAGTGTGTAAGTGCACCGTTAATAACCACCCTCTGTTTTCTATCACTCAGCCAGTTACTTACCCACATACAGACGTTTTATTCCAGTCCAAGCATTCTCATTTTATATACTAATCTTTTATATAGTACAGTGTCAAATGCTTTGGAGAAGTCCAGATACACAACATACATTGATTCTCCGCTGTCAAGTCTAGAACTTACCTCCTCATAGAAACTGAGTAAATTAGTTTGGCATGACCGATACCTCATGAAGCCATGCTGATATGGAGTTATTTGCTTATTTCCATTGAGATGCTCTAAGATAGCATCTCTTAGAAAACCTTCAAACAGTTTACCCACAACAGATGTTAAACTTACTAGCCTCTAGATTCCAGTCTCTGTTTTTGGACCCTTTTTGAATATTGGCATTTTTACATTCGTCATTTCATCTGACATTGCAGTGCTCCAGACAAAACAAAATCTCAAGGAGCCATTGGCTCCTAATCTGAAAAATTTAGGAGCCAAATGAATTTTTTAGTGGCCAAATGTAAAATACATATAAATATAATAAAAAATAAAACACTTGTCTGGCTACAGTGCGGGGAAAGCGGACTGGGGTGAGGTTACGCAGTCCGGCATGCTGCCGAGGTGTGGCATGGCACAGTAGGCCCATCCCTTGCGGCTCTTCAGCATACGGGGCCCCTGTGAACACTGAACAGACGCGTCCACTCTGGGGTTCACCTGAACCCCTACTTCTTTGGTGTAAGAGCGGCTCAGTCAGCCCCAACTCCGGCCCCAGCTGGCTGAGCAAGACTAACAGCGGAGCCCATAACCGGTAGTTATCCAGGCAGTTAAGGGGAAGGGCAGACTTCATGGGCCCCCTTGTAGGGAGGCTTCCAGTAGGGCCCCTTGGGTTTGTAGTAGGGGGGCTGTAGCCGGTAAGTGGGCCCATAGCTATGGAAGGGCGGCTATGGAGGGTGCATGATCAGAGTTCTGCAAGGAGCAGGTGGGCTGCGCGGCTGCCCCTTATATCAGCCTAACATTACTTTAACGACCGTCAGCCCTGCAGCCTTAACACCTTCACTTCCAGCCACTCCTGAGCCTCCCCAGCGTGGTGGCATCTCCGCATCGTAGGCTGTACAAATGGAGGAGTGCCCCCTCATACCGCCGCACATGCGCCAACTGATGGAACTGGTCACAATCACACTTATCAGGCTCACACCAGAAAAGGTCCCCATCCCCCTTCAGCATAAAATAGGAGATGCGCAGAGAAAGTTAGGTAGGTAGGCGGGGGGGATCCTGGGCAGCGGCAGCCATTAGCAAGTGGCGAGGTGATCATCTGTCATCTCACCACTTGCTAATGTTAAGTATGTAAAGGGTTAATAGGAGCCCCGCGCTGGTCAAGACACTAAAAAGCCAGTGAACCATATCTCTTTCAAAAGTCTGTGCTTAGTGGGAGGGGAGGTTATCTCCTCCTACTAAGCACGGATTATTGAAAGAAATATGGTTCACCGGCTTTTTAGTGTCTTGACCAGCGCGGGGCTCCTATTAACCCTTTCATTCCCTTATTAAGAATGTTTGTGAGCCTAGGCAGGGAGCTCACATGGAGCACCAGCAGCGGCCCCCTGAGTGTTATCAGGGTTGTAAAGACAATAAGGATTAGCCTTTATCAGCGGCAGAACAGGGGTGACTGTGACGGTCTGTTTGTGGATTGTTAAGTATTCGCTTCTCAAGCTAACCTCTGTTCTATGGAGCAGTTGGCATGGAGCGGCTCCCTGTCTTCATGACTCTGACTGAAGAGCAAGCTGCTACTGTGTTCAGCGCGGGAGAATTGGGAGGGTGGTGTGAGAGGAGCAGCCAATGGCAGGGCGGCCGGGGGGAATACTATCACCAATCAGCAGCCTCCAGCTCTGTACTGTGCGGAGCTCCGTTATTGGATTGCCGCCTGCCTGCTGTATGAAATCCCGTTCTTAAAAGCGGCAGAGCATTGGAGGGTCTAGGCGCAAATGGCGACAAGACTACAAAGTCTTGTCGACATTTTGCAATTCTAAGTCGCATTTTGGTCGCCATCTGGAGCCCTGCATTGGAGAAAAAAATATTTAACAGCTTTGCTTTCTCCTCGTTGCTCTCTGCGACTGCCCCCTCATTACTCTTTAAAGGGCCGACACCTTCAGATTTATACTTTTTAACATTTATATAATTGAAGAACATTTTAGGGTTAGTTTTACTCTCTTTGGCAATTAATCTCTCGGTCTCTAGTTTGGCTGCTTTTATTTTAGTTTTTTACATGTTCTATTTTTTTTCCTTATAGTTTCAGTGCTTCCTCGTTACCCTCCTGTTTTAGTGAATTAGATGCTTTCTTTTTGTCATTTATTGCTTTCTTTACAGTTCTATTTATCCACATTGGTTTCTTTTTGTTCCTTAACCTTTTATTCCCATACGATATGTACCTCTCACAATTAGATTTTAAGATGCTTTTAAAGAGATCCTATTTTGTGGCTGTATTTTAATTTTTGATGACTTTGTCACAGTTAGTTAGGCCTATGGCTTCTCTTAGTTGGCAAAATTATTTGAAGTTTGGTATTTTTGTTCCTCCCTGTAGAAATGCTCTTTTGAATGATAATTGGAAGGTTATTACTTTGTGATCACTATTTCCCAGGTGTCCCCCAGGTGTCTGTTGTTCTGTCAGGTCTATTGGTTAATACTAAGTCCAGTATGGCCGTCCCTCTAGTCGGGTCCTGAACCAGTTGGGAGAGGTAATTGTCTTTGGTTATTGCCAAGAACCTGTTTCCTTTATGGGATGTACAGCTTTCAGTTTCCCAGTCTATAGCTGGGTAGTTGAAGTCCCCCATAATAACAACCTCATTATGATTTGCCGCCTCGTCTATCTCGTTTAGTAGTAGATTTTCTGTGTACTCCATTATATTAGGTGGTTTATAGTAAACTATTAGTAACTTATTATTGTTTTTTGCTCCATGTATCTCTACCCACAGTGACTCCACATGTTCATGTCCCTCACTTATATCTTCCCGTAGTGTGGGTTTTAGACAGGACTTTACATAAAGGCAGACCTCTCCCCCTCTCCGGTTTTGGCGATCCTTTCTAAACAGACTGTAACCCTGTACATTAATTGCCCAGTCACAGCTATCATCCAGCCATGTTTCCGTTATTCCCACTATGTCATAGTCCTCCACACACATCACTAATTCCAGTTCACCAGTTTTATTAGTCAGGCTTCTTGCATTAGTATACATACATTTGAGAGGTGTATGTATATTTTTTACCCTACACCTTGCCTTCTGAACTGAACTGTTCTAGTCCCTCCTTCCATTCCTCGCCAATCCCACTACCTTGCCCCCGGTCTCTATCTGCACTAGCTTACCCTCCTATAATGTAGTTTCCCTCCCCCCAGTCCCTAGTTTAAACACTCCTCCAAACTTCTAGCCATCTTTCTCCCCAACACAGCTGCCCCTTCCCCATTGAGGTGCAGCCCGTCCCTACGATATAGCCTGTAGCCTATAGAGAAGTCAGCCCAGTTCTCCAGGAACCCAAACCCCTCCTTCATACACCAGTTCTTGAGCCACTTGTTAATCTCCCTAATCTCCCGCTGCCTTTCTTGTGTGGCCAGTGGTACAGGCAATATTTCGGAAAATACTACCTTTGAGGTCCTTGCCCTAAGCTTTTGACTTCAGTCCCTGAAATTTTTAAGGATTTTCTACCTACCTACTTGGTTCCGATATAGACCATGACTGCTGGATCTTCTCCAGCCCCTCCCAGTAATCTGTCAACCCAAATCCGCGATGTGTCGAACTCTAGCGACAGGAAGACAGCACACCGTTCGGCGTTCACGGTCTTTGTGACAGATTGCCCTATCTGTTCCCCTAATAATGGAGTCTCCCACTACCAGTCCCTGTCAGCATTGCCCTGCTCTCCTTGTCCCTTGCTTACTGGAGCTGAAATTCCCCCGACTGGCAGAGGAAGCATCTGGCTGCAGCAGTGCCGTCCCTGAACTGACATCCCCCTCATCTGCCAAATGTGCAAACTTGTTGGGGTGTGTCAGATCAGGGCTAACCTTCCTGGCACTCTTCCCTCTACCCCACTTTTTTTTTTTTTTTTATCAATTTTTTTTTATTGTAACAAATAATGTAAAGTTTTGAAACAATCACATGCCATTGTCTTTTTCCAAGATCTTACAGTTACATTGCAGCGTAAAATTACATGGTAACATAAAGACATAGAAATATTCCTATTACATACATAGTATTTTCCATATAATATAAAAAAGGCGAGCAAGAAAAATCCTGTAAACCACCCCCTCCCCCCCCCCCCCCCCAAACATACAAGTGTCTCAAAAATTAAAGAACTATTGGGCTATGTGCCAGCCAATTGCCCCAAATGTTATCGAACTTTTGAGGGCAGCCTCTCTTTAGTAAAACTCTCTTTGCGGCCATCAACATATCATGAACCTTCGGTGGGTTACTCAATCCAGTGCAGCGCCACTAATTTTCTGGCAACATACAACAGTCTACCTGTAGCTATTTTAGCAGACTCAGTAGCTGCGAGCTCTCAGACATATCCCAATATACATATTTTCGGGTCACTTTGTACCCTTAAAGGGAACCTGTCACCAGTTTTATGGTGTCCTAACTAAGGGCAACATAAATAAGTGACTGATTCTTTTAGCAAAATGCTGGGTCACTTTCTTTAATTGACCCAGTCAATCTGCCAACATCTTGTATTGAAAAGCTCCAGCTGATCATGATGAGCCATGAATATTCATGAGCTCCTGACTCTCCCCGCCCACCTGCTGCTGAATGACAGTTTGTTTCCATAGGAATCAGCAGCAGGTGGGCAGGGGAGTGGCTATAGCTCTGAATTAAATATACGCTGGACTCAATGACATCACGCCGGACTCGATTCAGCTCATTAGCATGCGGCATGAGGCATCTTTGTGTGTACATTATGAGGTAACCATCTGTCACACCAGTAAGTGAATACATCTAAGGTACTTTTTAGTAGTTAATGATTGTATATAATTAGTTAGATTACAATCAAATATCCAAATGACAGGTTCCCTTTAACTCTATATGCTGATGTATCAAGTCTAATATCTCTTCCCAGTAGCGTGCAATAACTGGGCAAGTCCAAAGCATATGCAGTAAGTCCGCAGGTTCTTCCAAACATCTAGGACATCTTGCATCAGCCCTACATCCATCCTTATGCAAAAACACCGGTGTTTTATGTATAATAAAGAGTTGAGACAGCTTGCCCTGCTCACTCAGGGACACCTTTGGCACTGCTTCCAGTATATCAGCCCATTGATCTCTCGGAATCTCTCCTACATCCCGTTCCCATTTAATCATCCTCGACAATGGATGAGCAGCAAGGAATTCCTCCAATAACAGAGCATATACTTGGGATAGCAAACCTCTCTTGTTACTTCCCATCAAAATCAGCTTTTGAACTGCCTCCACTTTCGCTACTAAGCAGTCAGTCCTTATGGTGGTCTCATACGCATGTCTAAGTTGGAGATACTGATAAAAGCAATTACGAGGGATATTAAATTCCTCCTGCATATCCTGGAGCAACTTAAAGACATTTCCCTCAAGTAGGTTCCCTATTCTCCACATCCCTCTGGACTCCCAGTTCTTAGAATTAGAGAAGTGTAAGAACTCCGTCAATATATTGTTATTCCAAATTGGCAAGAGTTCACTTACACCTCCTATTCCTCTCAATTGTTTAATTTTGGCCCACATTTTCTTCATGAGATCTATCAATGGCAATTTCTCTTTCCTTAAAGTAACCCAAGCTCCTTCCAGGATACACATAAGGTCTCTCTTACCTAGCCAATGTTGTAATATTTGGCACGTAGTTTCCTGAAGGTTGCCCTCCATCCATCCCTGATAGTGTTGGCTCTGTGCAGCAAGGTAATAAAGCCATGAGTTGGGCGCCGCAAGTACCCCCTCTGTCTTAGGGTATTGCAGCGTCTCCAGCTTAATCCGTGCCTTACCACCTTTCCATATCAGTTCCCTAAAAATAGTGTTGATCCTCCGGAACCTGTAAATGAACACAACCTATAATAGGAAGCTGGTCACACTTGTATATAATGACGCCCAAAGTATATAAACGTTAATAGAATTATGGATAGTCTTAAAAGATAAGTCTTTAATTAGGTAATATTAAAATGATAGGCTCAACAATTGGATGTGTAATAACACAGACCTCTCGTGGAGGACAAAAAGAAGAAAATTATTCCCTGCCAACTACAGTGAACTGGTCAGGTTTGAAAAAATGTGGAGCCAGGAGGTGTGAACACTGGCCCACTCGGAGGAGTGAGTTGGAGAAAAAACAAAGGTGATAGATATATAGAGAGGGAGACAGATGCTGGGTCTCAAACCCTACATTTATCCCTGTGTTCAATCATATGTACTCCTACCGTCTGACCCTAGATGGCCCTCAGACCTAATGTTTGACTGCCCAGCTTCGTCGGAAGTAAAAAGGACCAGTCACTTCTAGGAGATCAGATGCAATGAAAAGAAAAGAAAAAATGACGACAAAAGAAATTTGTCCCTGTCCAAAGGTATCCAAGTCGGAGCATTGTGTAATATATACAGTAATTGTGGCATCAATACCATTTTCAGTAGATTTACTCTACCCACTACAGAAAGAAATAATCAGCACCATGTCCTGACCTTGAGCCTAAACCTAGCTAAAAGCAGATTCAGGTTAAGCTCCTCAAAATCCAAAATTCTAGGGGTAACATATATTCCAAGATATTTAATTTTAGTCACCCGTGGTACCAGATCAGCACTCGGCACGCTCAATAAGTCTTGACCATCTATAGGCATCAGCACTGACTTCTGCCAGTTAATTGGAAGACCAGAAAACCCCCCAAACTTATCAGTAAGGGACATAACGGCGCTCAGAGAGGAACTAGTATCCCTCAGAAATAACAGGGTGTCATCCGCACATAGAGTGACTTTATTTTGTATAGAGCCATATTGGAATCCCTTGATTTGCTGTGATCTTCGGATCTACGCCGCTAAGGGTTCTATCGCCAGGGCGAATAATAGAGGCGTCAGTGGGCAACCCTGTCTAGTACCTCTTTGCAAGTGAATGTAGTCAGATATTCCTCCATTTGCTCTAATCCGTGCTCGTGGATTGAAACAGAGCACTTGGACCCAACTAATAAATTGAGTACCAAAGCTCATACAATTCAGCACCTTCCAAAGATATTTCCACTCTATACTATCAAACGCCTTAGCAGCGTCAAGCGTCAGCACAGCTCTATCACCACTGTCTTCCCCTGGAATCTGTAAACTGGTGTATAATCTCCGGATATTAATGGCAGTAGATTTGCCGGGCATAAAGCCTATTTGATCCGGATGTATTATGGCAAGAATCAACCTAGACAGCCGTGTCGCCAACACCTTCGCTAGCAGTTTTACATCCGCTGTCAGTGATATTGGCCTATAGGAATCCGGATACTGGAGATCCTTTCCAGGCTTCGGTATGACTACAATTAGTGCTTCTTGCATAGAAGGCAGCAACGACCCAGCACCCAGGGAGAATTCAAACACCTTAAGCAGTTCAGGTAGCAATATCCCTTTAAATACTTCTACTGGGAGTCCTTCCACCCCTGGAGCCTTATCACTTGCCATGTCTCCAAGAGCTTCCTCCAGCTCCTCTATCGCAAATGGTTCATCTAGTTTTTCCATATCTTCGTCCGACAACTTGGGCAGCTCAGCTTCCTCCAGGAAATCAATCATTTCCTACACTGTGCTGGAAGTCATAGACGAGTACAGAGAGGCGTAGAAATCCTTAAGAACTTCTAAAATGCCATGAGTGTCCTGCCTAGACGTCCCCTGACTATCTACCAACTCCTGAATACACGTTGTCCCACGTTGAGCTTTAGAGACGACAGAAAGTAAATGTCCCACCCTTTCTCCTTCCTCACATGTCCTCATTTGATAAAAGCTTCTCTTATGTTCAGCCGCCTGCATTAGGTGACACCTCAGTTGCTTCTGTACAGCATCAAGGGTCCTACTATTTTCTAATGTGGGGGCTAACCTAAACGCCTGCACTGCTTCTGAAACCAATAGGTGAGCCTTAACATCGGCTTCTCGCGATTTAGTTTTAAGACGACTGATATCTTTAATCAGTAGCCCTCTAAGGTATGCCTTCATGGCGTCCCATACTCCATGAGGAGAAGCCGTCCCTCTATTAATTGTGAAAAAAGCCTTTATATCTTCCGCCATACCCGACAGATCTCCCATGATCTGCAGCCAGTAAGGTTTGCATTTCCATAGAGTCAGTCTTTGCCGAATTATTGCAAGGTTTACACACGCACCTGCATAGGCGACTGATCCGACAATGACCGAGGTTGGTACTCAACAGTATGGAGCAACGGCAGCATTGCATCATTAACCAGTGCTAGATCTATTCGCGATAGTGAGTGATGTGTGGCCGATCTCCAGGAGTACTCACGCGAAGTAGGGTGGCGCAGTCTCCAAGCATCTAACAATCCTGTCTCCCTCATAATATTTTTCAGCGCCGAACTGCCTGGTGAACTGCCCCTTCCCTCTATCCTACATCTATCCAAGTGATCGTCAGGTGTACAGTTAAAGTCTCCCAAAAGCAACCAGGGAAGTCCGCCATAAAGTCCATAATCCGTCTCATCAAGGGTGAAGCAAACGGGGAAGGGATATATACCGCTACCAACACTACCTGAACCCCATCAATTTTACAAAGAAGGCATATAAATCTTCCCTCATCATCCACTAATTCCTTAATAGCCTCATAGCGAATACTTCTATGTATTAGCACACTCACGCCCCTAGAGTGAGAGGACATGACAGCATGTCCCACCCATGGCTTATTCATCCACTGTATAGTCTCACCAGTTAAATGCGTCTCTTGCAGACAAAGTATAGCTGGTTGAAATCTCTACAAATAGCGGAAAATACAGTGTCGTTTATGCGCATCTGCCATGCCCCTCACTTCCAGCTAATTATAGTGACCCCGCGCAACATGGTGAAATGTTAAAACAATACAGCACTTTACACCATACCCACTTGGGGATTCCAAAATCCCAGCGTAACCAGGCACATCTTTAAACAGTAAACATACCCCAGAGTCCCTCCCCCCCCCCCTCCCCTCCCCCCAAATGAACAATGCATATAAGTGCACACATAACACTTGGATTTACGAATCCAAATTTGGGGCTTCTACTTAGTAACATGCCCACCATTGGAAAAATAAAAATAAAAAGCACGCAAAGAAACAATATGGTACACACAATCCCTCTTGGGTACAACCGCTTCAACTCAAATCGTTGGCAAATACCCAATCTGCACCTTCTCCCGCCACCAAGGATATCATGCAAGCATGAAAAGTCCCAACAGGAACCAATAACTAGAACACATAGGTATGGGTATACTCAAGTGTCCATCTTCGGCTCTTTCCGCTTCAAGTGTCCTTGACGCAGTCTCTCAACTGCCGCTCATGAATATCCAACCAATGCGCAGCCTCCTCTGGGTCTTCAAAGAATCTCGTAGAGCCCAGCACCACCACTCGCAATCTGGCAGGGAACAGCATAGCATATTGTACTTGCAATCCTCTAAGTCTCTTTTTAATATCCAGGAAACGATTCCTCCGTCATTGGACTTCATTTGAGTAATCCGGAAAGATAGATAATTTAACGCCATTCACGTTCATGTCCGCACAATCTTTAGCGTCCATATCTCTGAAGTGTAAAATCTTTGCAAGTATAGGCCTTGGAGGTCTGCCCGGTGGTAGTTGTCTCATAGGCACCCTGTGCGCCCTTTCCACTGCATATAATGGTGACAGTCCTTGATCATGGAAAAGTTGGTGAAGCCATTTTTCAATAAATTCAGCATCGTTCGCTCCTTCCGTTTTTTCAGGCACTCCCACAATTCGGATATTATTTCTCAGCGATCTATTTTCTGAATCGTCGGTTTTGGCATACAACGCAGCAATATCCTTGTTCACCGCCCTGCTGTATAGCTGAAGGGGCTGAATCTCATCCTCTATTGTGGATACCCTCTTCTCCAATTCAGAAGTGCGCTCCGATATTTTGTGTAAATCATGTTTAATTATAGAAGCATCTGAGCGGAGGCTACCAACTTGAACAGTAAGAGCCTTGAGGGTGGCATTGCAGCTAGAAACAGCCATCAAAATATCTTCCTGAGTAGGTTCTGACACTGGCACATTTTGAGGGCTCTGTCGCTTTAACAGGACTTTTAGCAACTCAGGATGGCTGACCAGGCAGTACTTGCTCTTCCTCGTCAGAGAAACCCTCCTCCTGATCCAAGGTTTCAGGCATCTCAGCTTCTTTATCGCTAGCCCAGTTCCCCTCTGCTGCCACCACTCTAGCATATTTGCTCAGCCGTGCCGCTGCCTGTCTGCTCACAGCATCATTCTGCGCTGCCTCCTCCTTCCGTTAGGTGCCATATTGCTCCGGCTCTCGCTTGTCTTGCTGCGCCGGCTTCTTTAACTTTTTTGGCATGTTCTCAAGCCTGCCACTCACACACTGTATCCTCGTTCACACCCGGTCCCCGGTGGGAGAAATTGAAGTGGCACAGGATCGCTGTGCAGCTTTTTAAAACTAGGATACCGGCTGGAGCTCCGAGCAGTGCGACTGACTCGATGCAGCGGTAGGCCCTCTACCCCGCTTTCTAACTGTAGCTACCTTACTTTCCTCAGCCTCCTCTCTGTCACCCTCCCCCTCCATCTACCCCAAAGAGTGCTTGCTCGGTGAGAAGCAAACTCTTTTGCAAATGCCTCTCAGTGTTGCAACTTGCCTGTTTAGAGACTCGATTTGCGATTCCAAACAGGTAATTTGCTCACATCTTAAACAAAGATATACACCCTCGAACGGCTGTTCCAGGACTGCATACATCATGCAAGATGTGCACTGGACTGCGTTGTCAGTTGTGCAACACATACTAAATGGGAGTGTGGGCATCAAGCATTAATTGTCATCATTAAAATATTGCCAGGTGTTTAAATTTTAGTGAAATGATCTTCCCTTGAACTGAAAAATAAATGTAAAAAAATCACTTTATTGATAATATTCATTAAAACAAAGCACACAATTAGCTTGCCCACAGATCTCGTCCAATCATTCGATGCAGGGGATATCAGTGTGTATGTATTATATCCCCTAAGCATAAGACTCCTATAGTGTCTGTGTGTCTACACAATTATAATGGCTGTTAAAGCGCTCTGATCAGTTACTCTTTTCATGTTCATTTGGCAGTGAAACAATGGATGAATGTACCTCGTCCAAAGGATTATGGATGAGGCTCATTGATGATATCTTCATCCTATGGAATGGTAGCAAGTAGAAATGTATCACCATTCTGATTTAGGCCTTTTTTTTAAAGGGGTTGTCTCAATTCAGACATTGGGGACATATTGCTAGGTCCCCCTTTGGGACCCACAGCTATCTTTACAACAGAACCCACAAATTGAAATAAATGGGAAGCTCACCACGCAAGTGAGGCCACCGCTCTATTCACTTCTATGCGGCTGACGGAAATAGCTAAGCCATCGATCAGCTACTTTCAGCACTCTCATAGGCATGAATGGAGGGCCCCCTTCTTCACATTGTGGGCGCCGTTTTAAAGATAGGTACGGATCCCAGAGGTGGGATATCCCTTTAACACCTTAAATTAAGGTCAAGGATTATATTTCTGGACCTTTTAGACAAAGTGTGGCCCTGGGCAAAATTTTAAGTGGGGCCCTAAATTGAATATTGCACAAACAACACAGTCACACATAGCCTGACTGCTCAGATTGCGGAGTACACATTTTTTTTCACGCAGATTATGGTGCAGACAAAATGCAGCGTAATACAGTACCTGCAAGGTGTATAAGATTAGACAAATCTCATGTAAATTTTGCTTATTTGTTCCTGGTGCAAATTGACCGGCCACGTGGATTTAGAAATCCGCAGAATGTAATGTATAGACAGCAATTATCAAATAACACTACTATACCAGGACCAATAATTAACACTATAAATTCATCGACACTCTTTAATTCTCTGACAACTCCAAGTGCAAACACGACCACACTAGGATGGAATAGATTTTTTTTTTAATTATTGGCAACAATACAAAATAAAAAATAAGAAAAATCTATTCCATCCTATTGTGGTCATATTTGCGTTCAGAGGTGTCAGAACACTGCAGAACAATACACCCCCCTGCTTATACTCATCCTTAGGTTGAGGACATAACGACACTGGCAGCACCAACCAATTGCACCTACATACCTGTCACGGATGTACAAAATACAACAAGAAGGAAGGGAAAATACACTAGGCCTCACCGTTAGGGAAGCAAAAGGGTCACCACCTACAAAACCTAGCTCCTGGCATTAAATCCTATCCGTATGGGCACCTCTCGATGGTAGAGATGCCCATACACAGGTACCTAGAATATCCTGGTGACCCTCGGATGCCTTAACCGTCTCCGGACCGCCTAACGCAGGACCGCGGTCCGGGGGCGGCACGCTGCGCAGAGTCACGCATATACGCGCCATCTCGCGAGATCGCGGGCCGGCAAAAGTTAGAGGGCTGGTAGGCTGGCGATTTTTAAAATCACAAATCACAAGCAATCTAACACATCATATTAGTAAATATAATGTGTTAGGCTACTTTCACACTAGCGTTCTGCTTTCCGCTCGTGAGCTCCGCTTGAAGGAGCTCACGAGCGGAGCAGAACGCTTCCGTCCAGCCCTGATGCAGTCTGAATGGATGCGGATCCGCTCAGACTGCATCAGTCTGGCGGCGTTCAGCCTCCGCTCCGCACGGCCAGGCGGACAGCTGAACGCTGCTTGCAGCGTTCAGCTGTCCGCCTGGCCGTGCGGATCCGTCCAGACTTACAATGTAAGTCAATGGGAACGGATCCGCTTGAAGATGACACCATATGGCTCAATCTTCAAGCGGATCCGTCCCCCATTGACTTTACATTGAAAGTCTGAACGGATCCGCTCAGGCTACTTGCGCACTTAGAAATTTTTCTAAGTTATTAATGCAGACGGATCCGTACTGAACGGAGCCTCCGTCTGTATTAATATGATCGGATCCGTTCAGAACGGATCCGATCAAGCGCAAGTGTGAAAGTAGCCTTAAATGGCTTCCCTGCTCCTCTGCTGGTCCTTTTCGTCGGTTGGTTCCAGCAGAGGAGCAGGCTTCACAGTGAGTAGCACCAAACACTACACATAGCCCCAGACCACCCCCCTGCACCCCAATTAACCCTTTGATCACCCCTTCTTGCCCCTGTCAATCACTAGTGAAAGTGAAAAAAGTGATCAGTGTAAACGGTCACTTTTTTTTTTTCACTGGTATTGACCATTAGGTTTTAGGGATAGTTTAGGCCCCTTGGTTAGGTAGTTTAGCGATCGGTTAGCGCCCAGCCCACCGCACCACAGTCACTTATTAGCTGATTAGCGTATCGCTAATCAGCTTTTGTACTTTTATAGTATCTGTAAGTGATCAAAACTGATCACAGTCAGATCTATAATAGTATTAGTGTCACCTTAGTTCGCCCTCCACCCAAAACTCAGTGTTTGCCCGATCAGGCCTGATCAGTCGCCCACACGTGCGTTCACCCACGCCCGCCCCGCCGCAGTGACAAAAATTATTATTTTTTTGATCACTTTACACACGCTGCGGCGATTAAAAAAAAAATCTGTTTTGATATTTTTTATCAACCGCAGCGGCGTCCGGTACTTCGCTAGCCTCCTATTTGTAAGACAGGCTTGCTTTTTTTCTTGGGTAGTCTCAGGGAATACCCCTAAATTTAGTAGCCCAAATGTCAAACAGGGGGTATTCTTCTGAAGAGGCCTACAGGCTTCTGACCCAGTCGGATGAGGAATGGGAAAACTCATCTGATGAATCCAGCGGGTCAGAATATGAACCTGTAGAAAGCAGTGGCAGTCTGACCCAAAGTTCGGACGAGGAGGTTGAGGTCCCTGATACCACCAGACGTACCCGGCCCCGTGTCGCTAGACCACAGGTTGAGCAGGATCCGCTTCAAGGGCAGCAGAGTGGGGCTGGCGCTGTCGGATTACGTGGTGAGGCATACACCAGCAGCGCAGCCCATCCTGGACCTAGTACCAGCACTGCCGTACAACATGGTGAAGTGGCGGGCACCAGAAGGGCAGTTGAAGCTGGTACGGTGGCACGTGCATTAGTTAACCCCGTTGAAGCCACCGCACAGACGGGCCCGCAGACCCCCTAGAATCCCTGAGGTGCTGGCAAATCCTGATTGGCAGTCCCCAACTTCAGCCGCACCATTAGTTCCCCCTTTCACCGCCCAGTCTGGAGTTGGGGTTGAGACAGCTCAGATCGGTTCGGCCCTGGGATTTTTTGAGCTGTTCTTGACTGCGGAGCTCTTGGACGTAGATGTGGCAGAAACAAACCGGTATGCCACACAATTTACAGACGTGGACAAAATTGTTGGTACCCTTTGGTCAATGAAAGAAAAAGTCACAATGGTCACAGAAATAACTTTAATCTGACAAAAGTAATAATAAATTAAAATTCTATAAATGTTAACCAATGAAAGTCAGACATTGTTTTTCAACCATGCTTCAACAGAATTATGTAAAAAAATAAACTCATGAAACAGGCATGGACAAAAATGATGGTACCCCTAACTTAATATTTTGTTGCGCAACCTTTTGAGGCAATCACTGCAATCAAACGCTTCCTGTAACTGTCAATGAGACATCTGCACCTCTCAGCAGGTATTTTGGCCCACTCCTCATGAGCAAACTGCTCCAGTTGTGTCCGGTTTGAAGGGTGCCTTTTCCAGACTGCATGTTTCAGCTCCTTCCAAAGATGCTCAATAGGATTGAGGTCAGGGCTCATAGAAGGCCACTTTAGAATAGTCCAATTTTTTCCTCTTAGCCATTCTTGGGTGTTTTTAGCGGTGTGTTTTGGGTCATTGTCCTGTTGCAAGACCCATGACCTGCGACTGAGACCAAGCTTTCTGACACTGGCTAGTACATTTCTCTCTAGAATTCCTTGATAGTCTTGAGATTTCATTGTACCCTGCACAGATTCAAGACACCCTGTGCCAGACGCAGCAAAGCAGCCCCAGAACATAACAGAGCCTCCTCCATGTTTCACAGTAGGGACAGTGTTCTTTTCTTGATATGCTTCATTTTTTCGTCTGTGAACATACAGCTGATGTGCCTTGGCAAAAACTTCGATTTTTGTCTCATCTGTCCACAGGACATTCTCCCAGAAGCTTTGTGGCTTGTCAACATGTAGTTTGGCATATTCCAGTCTTGCTTTTTTATGATTCGTTTTCAACAATGGTGTCCTCCTTGGTCGTCTCCCATGTAGTCCACTTTGGCTCAAACAACGACGGATGGTGCGATCTGACACTGATGTTCCTTGAGCATGAAGTTCACCTTGAATCTCTTTAGAAGTCTTTCTAGGCTCTTTTGTTACCATTCGGATTATCCGTCTCTTAGATTTGTCATCAATTTTCCTCCTGCGGCCACGTCCAGGGAGGTTGGCTACAGTCCCATGGATCTTAAACTTATGAATAATATGTGCAACTGTACTCACAGGAACATCTAGTTGCTTGGAGATGGTCTTATAGCCTTTACCTTTAACATGCTTGTCTATAATTTTCTTTCTGATCTCTTGAGACAGCTCTTTCCTTTGCTTCCTCTGGTCCATGTCGAGTGTGGTACACACCATATCACCAAACAACACAGTGATTACCTGGAGCCATATATATAGGCCCAATGGCTGATTACAAGGTTGTAGACACCTGTGATGCTAATTAGTGGACACACCTTGAATTAACATGTCCCTTTGGTCACATTATGTTCTGTGTTTTCTAGGGGTACCATCATTTTTGTCCATGCCTGTTTCATGAGTTTATTTTTTTACATAATTCTGTTGAAGCATGGTTGAAAAACAATGTCTGACTTTCATTGGTTAACATTTATAGAATTTTAATTTATTATTACTTTTGTCAGATTAAAGTTATTTCTGTGACCATTGTGACTTTTTCTTTCATTGACCAAAGGGTACCAACAATTTTGTCCACGTCTGTATATCCGCCAACCCGGGAAGCTATTATTCCCAGCCTTTCCGGTGGAAACCAGACCAAGTTTCCGAAATTAAAATTTTCCTGGGCCTTCTCCTCAACATAGGTCTAACCAAAAAGCATGAATTGCGGTCATATTGGTCCACGAACCCAATTCATCACATGCCCATGTTCTCTGCTGCTATGTTCAGGGCACGATTTGAGGCCATCCTGCGTTTCCTGCACTTTAGTGATAACACCACCTCCCGTCCCAGAGGCCACCCAGCTTTCAACCGACTCCACAAAATTCGGCCCCTCATAGACCACTTCAACCTTATAAATTTTACCGGGCGCCTTGGCTTCAAACAATACATCCCAAGCCTGGTATGGGGTCAAATTGTATAAGCTCTGTGAAAGGGCCACAGGCTATACCCACAAATTTCGGATCTATGAGGGAAAAGATCAGACCCTGGAGCCGGTCGGTTGCCCTGACTACCTGGGGAGCAGTGGGAAGACAGTCTGGGACTTGGTGTCACCCTTATTTGGCAAGGGGTACCATCTTTATGTGGACAATTTCTACACAAGTGTGGCCCTCTTCAGGCATTTGTTTCTAGAACAGATTGGCTGCTGTGGCACCGTGCGAACTAGTCGCGCGGGCGTCCTCCAACGGCTCGTTACCACCCGTCTTGCAAAGGGGGGGGGGGGAGAGGGCTGCCTTGTGTAACGAAGAACTGCTCGCGGTGAAATGGAGAGACAAGCGTGACGTTTACATGCTCTCCTCCATTCACGCAGACACGACAATACAAATTGAGCGAGCAACCCGTGTCATTGAAACGCCCCTCTCAGTCCACGACTATAACCTTCACATGGGAGGGGTGGACTTCAATGACCAGATGTTGTCTCCGTATTTAGTTTCCCGACGCACCAGACGCTGGTGTAAGAAGGTGTCTGTATATTTAATTCAATTGGCTCTGTAGAATAGTTTTGTTCTCTACAGTAAGGCTGGGAGAACAGGATCCTTCCTCAAATTTCAGGAAGAGATCATCGAGAACCTACTGTACCCAGGAGGTTCCGTGGCCCCATCCACCAGTGTAGTTAGCCGTCTACACGAGCGACATTTCCCCAGTGTCGTTCCTGGTACCTCAACCCAACCGTCACCCCAAAAAAGATGTTGTGTCTGTAGCAAGAGTGGAATAAGGCGTGACACCCGCTATTTCTGTCCTGACTGCCCTGACCACCTTGCCCTATGCTTTGGAGAGTGTTTACGGAAGTACCACACACAGGTACACCTAGCATAGGGATTGCATCTCAGAGGACAGGCACACAGGGCTTTTAGGGCCCATTCACACACAGCTGCTGCAAACCTCTGCTTTCACCTGGGACAAAGTGCATAACGCACTTCGCCACATCTTTGGGCGATTTACGCTTTGCACATTGTCCATTGGGGAAGGAGAGGTTTGTCCTATAAAGGTTTAAAAAAAAAAAAAAAAAAACACCAGTAAGCAAAAAAGTTAACGTTCAGTTTCAAAAGTTAAATAAAGTTTATATGTTCTGTTCTAAAGTTATTATAAAGTTAATAAAATTTATTGCCTTGCAGCCTGTTTTTTTCTTTTTTACCTTCCAGGTGGACCAACCGATCGACTAGCTGCAGCACTGATATGCATTCTGACAGAAGCATTGCGCTGCTGTCAGATTACACACAAGTCGGTGTATGCGGCGCTGCAAGACGAGATTTCTCCTCTGCAGTAAAAGATACGTTTGCCGAGGCATATGAGCTGAGGAGGTGACGGTGTTCATATGTTTTGGCAAACACTTTGTATATAAAAAAATTAATAAAAAATCACGGCAATGATTTATTCATCCACATCGATTGATGTGAATGGAGAAAAATCGGGTTTGCCAGGGCATACGAGCTAAGTGCGTATGGATGTTGGGCAGACGCCTTTCCCCTCCTTTTTTTTTTTGGGCAGAGATTTTGTTCATCCACATTGATCGATGCGAATGAAGAAATCTGTGCCGTTCATTTTTTTCTTTCAGCCCAGAGGCTGAACGGGAAAAAAAACATCATTACCTGTATGCTCAATATAAGGAGAATAGCAGAAACTCCTAATGCTGGCCATACATGTAATGATTGCGGAGACCCTCAAATGCCAGGGCAGTACAAACACCCCACAAATGACCCCATTTTGGAAAGAAGACACCCCAAGGTATTCGATGAGGGGCATATTGAGTCCATGAAAGATTGAAATTTTTGTCAAAATATATATATATATATATATATATATATATATATCAATTTCCGCTAACTTATGCCCAAAAAAATAATAATTCTATGAACTCGCCAGGCCGCTCATTGAATACCTTGGGGTGTCTTCTTTCCAAAATGGGGTCACATGTGGGGTATTTATACTGCCCTGGCTTTTTAGGGGCCCTAAAGCGTGAGAAGAAGTCTGGGATCCAAATGTCTAAAAATGCCCTCCTAAAAGGAATTTGGGCACCTTTGCGCATCTAGGCTGCAAAAAAGTGTCACACATGTGGTATCGCCGTACTCAGGATAAGTTGGGGAATGTGTTTTGGGGTGTCATTTTACATATACCCATGCTGGGTGAGATAAATATCTTGGTCAAATGCCAACTTTGTATAAAAAAAAAAAATGGGAAAAGTTGTCTTTTGCCAAGATATTTATCTCACCCAGCATGGGTATATGTAAAATGACACCCCAAAACACATTCCCCAACTTCTCCTGAGTACGGCGATACCAGATGTGTGACACTTTTTTGCAGCCTAGGTGGGCAAAGGGGCCCACATTCCAAAGAGCACCTTTCGGATTTCACAGGCCATTTTTTACACATTTTCATTGCAAACCACTTCTCACGCATATGGGCCCCTAAAATGCCAGGGCAGTATAACTACCCCACAAGTGACCCCATTTTGGAAAGAAGACACCCCAAGGTATTCCGTGAGGGGCATGGCGAGTTCCTAGAATTTTTTATCACAAGTTAGCGGAAAATGATTTATTTTTATTTATTTTTTTCCCTTACAAAGTCTCATATTCCACTAACTTGCGACAAAAAATAAAAAAAAAATCTAGGAACTCGACATGCCCCTCACGGAATACCTTGGGGTGTCTTCTTTCCAAAATGGGGTCACTTGTGGGGTAGTTATACTGCCCTGGCATTTTAGGGGCCCAAATGCATGTGAAGTAGTTTGCAATCAAAATGTGTAAAAAAAATGGCCTGTGAAATCCAAAAGGTGCTCTTTGGAATGTGGGCCCCTTTGCCCACCTAGGCTGCAAAAAAGTGTCACACATGTGGTATCGCCGTACTCAGGAGAAGTTGGGGAATGTGTTTTGGGGTGTCTTTTTACATATACCCATGCTGGGTGAGATAAATATCTTGGTCAAATGCCAACTTTGTATAAAAAAATTGGAAAAGTTGTCTTTTGCCGAAATATTTCTCACCTAGCATGGGTATATGTAAAAAGACACCCCAAAACACATTCCCCAACTTTTCCTGAGTACGGCGATACCAGATGTGTGACACTTTTTTGCAGCCTAGGTGGGCAAAGGGGCCCACATTCCAAAGAGCACCTTTTGGATTTCACAGGCCATTTTTTACAGATTTTGATTTCAAACTACTTCCCACACATTTGGGCCCCTAAAATGCCAGGGCAGTATAACTACCCCACAAGTGACCCCATTTGGGAAGGAAGACACCCCAGAGTATTCCGTGAGGGGCATGGCGAGTTCCTAGAATTTTTTATTTTTTGTCACAAGTTAGTGGAATATGAGACTTTGCAAGAAAAAAAAAAAAAAAAATCATTTTCCGCTAACTTGTGACAAAAAATAAAAAGTTCTATGAACTCACTATGCCCATCAGTGAATACCTTAGGGTGTCTACTTTCCAAAATGGGGTCATTTGTGGGGTGTTTGTACTGTCTGGGCATTGTAGAACCTCAGGAATCATGACAGGTGCTCAGAAAGTCAGAGCTGCTTCAAAAAGCGGAAAGTCACATTTTTGTACCATAGTTTGTAAATGCTATAACTTCTACATATCAAAGACATATAGAACAATAAATTTAGCGAAAAATTTATATATGGATGTCGTTTTGGTTTTTTTTGCAAAATTTTACAACTGAAAGTGAAAAATGTCATTTTTTTGCAAAAAAAATCGTTACATTTCGAATAATAACAAAAAAAAGTAAAAATGTCAGCAGCAATGAAATACCACCAAATGAAAGCTCTATTAGTGAGAAGAAAAGGAGGTAAAATTCATTTGGGTGGTAAGTTGCATGACCGAGCAATAAACTGTGAAAGTAGTGTAGTGCAGAAGTGTAAAAAGTGGCCTGGTCATTAGGAGTGTTTCAGCTAGGGGGGTTGAAGTGGTTAATGGTAATGACAGGGCAGAGACAACCCGCTCCTTCCCTGGTGAAGGGACCAGCGTCTCGCTGAGGCCTAGTAAACAACAAAGTTGGGGGGGGGGAATACAAAATACAAGTGGAACACTTAACTTCTGAGGATGATGGATGAACATGACTTCAACTAGAACCACACTCCAGCTCTTTCAAAAACCAAATTAAGCTATCCAGAGCAAGGAGTGATGGGTAAAGTCAGACTAAATAGGGGGAGTTAAAGGTCACATGATCCACACCTGAACAGACGGTGTGGACATATAAGCAACACACAAAAGTCTGTCAGATCAGTAATGTGCAGATATTCTTTCAGACCTTCTAAAACCTGTCACCGTTGTGACAGTACCCCCCTTCTACGGGTGACCTCCGGGCACCCAGGACCGACCTTATCAGGATGAGCTCTGTGGAATGCTCTCACCAGACGACTAGCATTAACATCAGTCGCTGGAACCCACATCCTCTCCAATGAATGAGATACTGGAGGAATCTCCAGAGAACTTGGGAGTCCACAATCCTGCTGATCTGAAATTCTAAATTGCCGTCCACCATGACAGGAGCGGGAGGAAAGGAGGACAGCTCAACAGGTTCAACACATTTCAACAACGATTTATGAATAACGTTAAGGATTTTCAATGCCTGAGGAAGTTCAATACAGAAGGCTACAGGGTTAACAATGGCAGTGATCTTATATGGACCAATACATCTTGGTCCTAACTTCCAAGAAGGTACCTTAAAGTTTAATGTTTCTTGTAGACAGCCACACAGAATCACCCACTTTAAGGTCCGGACCACTCATACGTTTCCTGTCAGCCGCACGCTTATACCTGTTGCCCATCTTTTCCAGGTTATTTTGGATTTTCCGCCAAATAGAAGACAAAGAAGAAAATCGTTCCTCCTCAGGAATGCCAGAATTATGAGCAGCAGAAAATGTACCAAACTGTGGATGGTACCCATACGCCCCCAAAAAACGGCGACTTATCAGTGGATTCCTGTCTACGGTTATTTATAGCAAACTCAGGGAACGACAAAAATGAAGACCAATCTTCCTGGTTCTCTGAAATAAAACATCTCAAGTAAGTCTCCAGATTCTGATTAGTGCGCTCCGTCTGTCCGTTCGACTGAGGATGAAAAGCCGAAGAGAAGGACAATTGTACACCCAGACGGAGTACAGAACGCTCTCCAGAATCTGGAAACAAACTGTGTCCCTCTATCGGACACCACATCAGAGGGAATGCCATGTAGTTTCACGATGTTGTCGACAAACACCTGCGCAAGAGTTTTAGCATTTGGTAGACTAAGTAATGCAATAAAGTGTGTCATTTTACTAAAACGATCGACAACCACCAGAATCACGGTCTTTCCCAAAGAATTTGGTAAATACGTGATAAAATCCATGGACAAATGGGTCCAAGGTCTGGACAGAATGGGCAATGGAAGCAGAGATCCGGAAGGCCAAGTATGTGTCACGTTAGCACGTGCACAGGCTGACACATAGTCCTCAATACACTTACGCAACCCCGGCCACCAGAATCTGCGAGAGATGAAATCGGCAGTCGATCTACTCCCAGGGTGCCCAGCAAGTACCGTACAGTGATGCTCCTCGAACACCTTGTGACGTTAAAAAACAATGACCATCTGGCCTGCCTTGGGTTCAGTCGCTTAGCCGAATCCAAGTAGGCCAGATTCTTGTGGTCCGTAATTACCGTAATAGGATGAATTGCTCCTTCCAACCAATGCCGCCATTTCTCGAAACGCCAACTTAATGGCCATCAATTCCCTATTCCCCACATCATAATTCTTTTCAGCAGTCGAGAGGTGTTTTTTTTTTGTTGTTGAGAAAAATGCACATGGGCGCCATTTACTGGGTGAAGGACCCTGCGACAATATTGCTCCTACCGCTACCTCAGTCGCATCAACCTCAACAATAAATGTCTGAGACACATCCGGTTGCACCAGAATAGGGGCCGAAGCAAAACATTCTTTCACAGCAGAAAAGGCCTGTAATGCCGCATCAGACCAGATAGAAATATCAGCACCCTTCCTAGTCATGTCTGTTAAAGGTTTAACCACCAATGAATAGTTCAAAATAAATTTACGGTAGTAGGTGTTAAACCCCAAAAACAGCATAAGCGCTTTCAGTTTTTCGGGTCGATCCCAGTCCAACACGGTACGGACCATCTCGGGATCCATACGAAAACCTAAGGATGAGAGCAGGTAACCCAGAAATTGCACTTCCTGTACAGCAAATACACACTTTTCAATCTTAGCATACAACTTATTCTCTCTTAGGATCTGTAAGGCCTCTTTCACACGAGTGACGGATTAGATCCGGATGCGTTCAGCGTGCGTTCAGTGAAACTCGCACTATATTGCAAGCAAGTTCAGTCAGTTTTGTCTGCGATTGCGTTCAGTTGTTCAGTTTTTTCCGCGCGGGTGCAATGCGTTTTGTAGCGTTTTTCACTCACGTGATAAAAAACTGAAAGTTTACAAACAACATCTCTTAGCAACCATCAGTGAAAAACGCATCGCACTCGCTTGTGGATGCAATGCATTTTTCACGCAGCCCCATTCACTTCTATGTGAAAAACGCACAATATAGAACATGCTGCGATTTTCACGCAACGCACAAGTGATGCGTGAAAAGCAACGCTCATGTGCACAGCCCCATAGAAATGAATGGGTCTGGAAAACTCGCCTGTGTGAAAGGGGCCTAACACCTTTCTCACATGATCCTGATGAGTCTCCATATTAGGAGAATAAATTAGTCTGTCATCAAGGTATACAACGACAAACCTCCCCACCAGATGATGAAAGATGTCATTGATAAAGTGTTGAAAACCTGCAGGAGCATTGGTTAACCCAAAGGGCATGACCAGGTTTTCAAAATGACCCTCAGAGGTATTAAATGCGAACTTTCACTCATCCCCCTCCTTGATCTTTACCAGATTATATGCCCCCCTCAGATCCAATTTAGAGAACACCTTGGCACCGACAATCTGGCTAAACAAATCCGGAATCAAAGGAAGGGGGTAAGGATCACGGACAGTAATACGATTGAGCTCACGGAAGTCTAGAGATGGTCTCAGGGTACCATCCTTTTTTTTTTTACAAAGAAAAATCCAGGAGGTGGGCTTGGATGGTCTAATATGTCCCTTTTCCAAACTCTCGGTGATATACTCTCGCAAAGCCTTTCTTTCGGGTTCCGAAAGATTATACAACCGAGATTTGGGCAATTTAGCTCCGGGAATAAGATTGAAGGGCCAGTCATACTCCCGGTGCGGAGGCAACTCCTGATTACCACTCTCAGAAAACACATCAGAAAATTCTGAAATGAACGAGGGTACAGTTTTTGTGGTAACCATAGAGAATGATGCATTAAGACAGTTGCCCATGCAAAAATCACTCCAATCGATAATCTGTCTAGTTTGCCAATCGATGTTGGGCTTACCATGGTTAAGCAAACATAACCCTAACACCAACGGAGCAGGCAGACCCTCCAACACATAACAGGAGATAGATTCCTGATGCAAATCACCCACTCTTAAATCAATGTCATTCACTACCTGCGACAGGCATTTTCCCAACCTACGGTCCGTGGGCCAAATCCGGCCAGCGAAGCTGTGTAATGCGGCCTGTGCAGTGCCGTGACTTACTACTGTGAAGGAGGCACAGAGGGAATTACTACTACAAAATGCCCAGATGTGCCCCTTTCACAGTGGTAATGCCCAGATGTGCCCCTTCACAGATAAAATGCCCAGATATTAGCCCCTTTACAGTAGTAACGCTCATATGTGCCCCCTCACAGTGTTTGCATTTCTTTCTGGCAAAGCTACCTGGCTCTGGCCCACGAAATTTATACCATGTCTAGTGCGGCCCTCAAACGAGAAATGGTTGGGCACCACTGCTCTAAAACATTAGTAGTCAACCCATGAATGCGTACAAACTGTCCATCAATCAAGTTAACTCCTGCCCCGCGGTCGATAAATGCTTTGATTTTCACAGTTTTGGACTCTAGCGCCACCTCGGCAGACAGGACAAAAAGGGTACTACCAGTAAAAGCCAAAAGTAGGTTTTGTTGCTCCCCACCCACACTACCAATAGTAATTTGGGGATTAAACTTTTTTTTTTCTTTTTGTTTACACCTTGATGCTGCAAGTACGGACAAATATTCACAAAATGTCCCTTCTTGCCACAACAAAAGCAGACTCCTTTCACATGACCCAAGCTTTTGCCAGTAGCTCCAGGAGTAGCTCCTCCTAACTGCATAGGCTCATCACAAGGCACAACCACCCATGTCTCTCCACCATAAGTGTCAAAAGACGCAGTACCCTTATTGGACAGTACATCCTAAAAGGTGAGGACCCCTAAATTTCTCCCTCAGGTGTCTATCAAGACGTACAGCAAGGGACATAGCTGCTTCCAATAACTCAGGATTTTCATGAAAAGCCAATGCGTCCTGCAGTCTCTCAGAGAGACCCTGGCAGAATTGGCTACGGAGAGCAGAATCGTTCCACTCTGTATCCGTAGCCCATCTCCTAAATTCAGAGGAATAGGTCTACGCAGAACGTTCTCACTGCCGCAAATCCCGTAACTTGGTCTCAGCCAGAGAGATCCGATCCGGGTTCTTAAGAATTAATCTACCGACCGGAGAGACGGTGATCCGGTCGGCAGAGAAAAAGCCCAAGAATGGGCCTCAACTTTAAGCAATGAAATAATCATACCCACACGTTAAAACTCATCACCAGAAGAGTATGGACACAGCATAAAGTATAATTTACATGACTCCCTGAACGAGATAAAATTGTCACTACCCCCGGAGCTACCTTCGGTTCAGGGCAGGCCTGGAATCCACCACCGGAACCAGCAGCCTGTGGACTCTGAATCTGCAAAACCATCGCACAAAGGTCTGCTACCTCCAAAGTCAGATTCTGCACCTGTTCGACCAGTGCAGTCATAGCATCCATAGCTGCACAGATCAGAACAAAAAAAATGGCGGTATTGGCTCTGGATAATGTCACAGATGTAGTAGGGGAGAACACCAAAAGACAACAAGAAGAAAGGGAAAATACACTAGGCCTCACCGCTAGGGAAGGAAAAGGGTCACCACCCATAAAACCAGCTCCTGGCCTTAACTCCTATCCGTATGGGCACCTCTCAATGTTAGAGATGCCCATACACAGGAACCTAGAAAACCCTGGTGGCCCTCGGATGCCTTAATGGTAATGACAGGGAAGAGACAGCCCGCTCCTTCCCTGGTAAAGGAACCAGTGTCTCACTGAGGCCTAGTAAACAACAAAGGTGGGGGGGAATACAAAATACAACAAGCAGAACACTTAACTTCTGAGGATGATGGATGAACAGGACTTCAACTAGAACCACACTCCAGCTCTTCCAAAAACCAAATGAAGCTATCCAGAGCAAGGAGTGATGGGTAAAGTCAGACTAAATAGGGGGAGGTAAAGGTCACATGATCCACATCTGAACAGGAGGTGTGGACATAGCAACGCACAGACAAAGTGAAAACAAAACCAAAAGAGGCTGTCAGATCACTAAGGTGCAGGTAATCTTACAGACCTTCTAAAACCTGTCACCGATGTGACAATACCTTTCACTAGTGTTGTGCCTATGATTGCACAACACCTAAAGGTGAGCATAATCATCTAGTTTTTATCCTACTATATCATACATATCACCCTATAAGTGCCTTTCTCCTTTTTACTTTGCATTACCACTACTGAGTAACTGAATAATATTACTACACAAAGACCAATATTACCAGCATATAGTGACTATAAAGTGTAGATACTAGTTCTACACAGGAGCTCGGAAGCACATATTAAACATGTTATCTGGGGATTCAATATTGACGGCCTATATTTAGGACAGCTCATCAATATCAGATCAGCTGGCATCCATCTTCCAGGACCCCTGCTAATCAACTGTTGGGAGGCCAGTGAGGTCACTGTATATCAGTCACAAGGCCTTGTTGCAGTTCACTCCCATTCAAGTGAAAGGAGATGAGCTTCAATATCAAACACCACTGCCGTCTGCAGCGTAATACAGTACCTGCAAGGTGTATAAGATTAGACAAATCTCATGTACATTTTGCTTCTTTATTCCTGGCGCAAATTGACCGGCCATGTGGCCACTGTATATCAGTCACAAGGCCTAGTTGCAGTTCAGTCCCATTCAAGTTTGCTTGCGCTGTGCTTGGTAAGCTATAAAGAGACTGCAGTGCTCACCGGAGCTCTGGTGAGCGCAGTGGCCTCTTCAAATAGCTGATCTCACTGATCTGATTCTGAGGACCTATCCCAGTGATGGTAAACCTTTTAGAGACAGAGTGCCCAAACTGAAACCCAAAGCCCACTTATTTTTCACCAAGTGCCAAGCCAGCAATTTAACCTGAATAGCAATATAGTATATTTTCCATGTATCATTTAGCTATAATAGCCTGCCAACATTCAATGCACTGCCTGTGCCATTCATAGTACGCACTGCGTTGATGGACAGGAAAAATCAAAGGCATATTAGTACACCAAAGATTTTTTTCAAGGGTGCGGGTGCCCACAGAGAGGGCTCCGAGTGTCGCCTCAGGCACCCGTGCCAAAGGTTCGCCAACACTGACCTATCCAAAGGATCAACCATCCATATCAAATTCCCAGGTAAACCTTTTAGGTGAACAAACAAGAAGCAGGTTGGAAAGACAAACATCCTCCCCCCACCATCTCTGTCCCGACGCTGCTCTTCATAACTAATAAGGGGCTGAGGTATCTGTGTGTGTGCTGGGGGAGGATGGAGTGTAGGACAGGAGCAGAGGCAGTAAATCAGCTGCTAGCAGACGGAACCTCTGCTAGAAGGAGTTAGCTGCTGCCCGGATAATTGATGGTGCAGACTGATTCCGGTTCACCTCTGCTTCGGACTCCAGAGCCTTATAGCATTGTTTTCTGTAAATATAAGAGGAAGACCACCTGAAGGGGATGGCACCGTTTAGGGGAGGGGGGGGGGATCTGTGGATGGCACCGTTTAGAGGAGGGGGGGGATCTGTGGATGGCACCGTTTAGGGGAGGGGGGGGGGGGGGGATCTGTGGATGGCACCGTTTAGGGGAGGAGGGGATCTGTGGATGGCACCGTTTAGGGGAGGGGGGGGGATCTGTGGATGGCACCGTTTAGGGGAGGGGGGGGGATCTGTGGATGGCACCGTTTAGGGGAGGAGGGGATCTGTGGATGGCACCGTTTAGGGGAGGGGGGGGGGGATCTGTGGATGGCACAGTTTAGGGGAGGGGGGGGGATCTGTGGATGGCACCGTTTAGGGGAGGGGGGGATCTGTGGATGGCACCGTTTAGGGGAGGGGGGGATCTGTGGATGGCACCGTTTAGGGGAGGGGGGGGATCTGTGGATGGCACCGTTTAGGGGAGGGGGGATCTGTGGATGGCACTGTTTAGGGGAGGAGGGATCTGTGGATAGCACCGTTTAGGGGAGGAGGGATCTGTGGATGGCACCGTTTAGGGGAGGGGGGGGGATCTGTGGATGGCACCGTTTAGGGGAGGGGGATCTGTGGATGGCACCGTTTAGGGGAGGGGACTCAGCTCCCTGCTGTTGTGTGCACAAAGCACAGGGCAGCAGGGAGAGTGTAAAGTCCTATTCACCCTAATAGAGCTCTATTAGGGTGAATATGACAAGGGTTCTACGTTCTAGCCCTTAAGGAGGCTAATAGTTATTAAATAAAAAGTAAAAAATAAAATAAAAGTTTAAACACGCCCCCGCAAATATAGAAAACAATATATCGCGATATATATCACACATGCTTAAAATTATATCGCAATATAGATTTTAGGCCATATCGCCCACCCCTATGTGAACCCCTAGACTAATGACATTTCCAAGAGCTAATTCAAGTGAGGTGTCAGTGAACTGGAGTCCTATCAATGAGATTAGATTGGAGTTGTTGGTTACAGCTGCCCTGCCCTATAAAAAACACACACCAGTTCTGGGTTTGCTTTTCACAAGAAGCATTGCCTGATGTGAATGATGCCTCGCACAAAAGAGCTCTCAGAAGACCTACCATTAAGAATTGTTGACTTGCATAAAGCTGGAAATGGTTATAAAAGTATCTCCAAAAGTCTTGCTGTTCATCAGTCCACGGTAAGACAAATTGTCTATAAATGGAGAAAGTTCAGCACTGCTGCTACTCTCCCTAGGAGTGGCCGTCCTGTAAAGATGACTGCAAGAGCACTGCGCAGACTGCTCAATAAGGTGAAAAAGAATCCTAGAGTGTCAGCTAAAGACTTACAAAAGTCTCTGGCATATGCTAACATCCCTGTTAGGGAATCTACGATACGTAAAACACTAAACAAGAATGGAATTCATGGGATGATACCACAGAGGAAGCCACTGCTGTCCCAAAAAAATGTTGCTGCACGTTAACAGTTTGCACAAGAGCATATCGATGTTCCACAGCAGTACTCGCAAAATATTCTGTGGACAGATGAAACCAAAGTTGACTTGTTTGGAAGAAACACACAAAACACTATGTGTGGAGAAAAAGAGGCACAGCACACCAACATCAAAACCTCATCCCAACTGTGAAGTATGGTGGTGAGGGCATCATGGTTTGGGGCTGCTTTGCTGCTTCAGGGCCTGAACGGATTGCTATCATCGACGGAAAAATGAATTCCCAAGTTTATCAAGACATTTTGCAGGAGAACTTAAGGCCATCTGTCCACCAGCTAAAGCTCAACAGAAGATGGGTGTTGCAACAGGACAACGACCCAAAGCATAGAAGTAAATCAACAACAGAATGACTTAAACAGAAGAAAATACGCCTTCTGGAGTGGCCCAGTCAGTGTCCTGACCTCAACCCGATTAAGATGCTGTGGCATGACCTCAAGAAAGCGATTCACACCAGACAGCCCAAGAATATTGCTGAACTGAAACAGTTCTGTAAAGAGAAATGGTAAAGAATTACTCCTGACCGTTGTGCACGTCTGATCTGCAACTACAGGAAACATTTGGTTGAAGTTATTGCTGCCAAAGGAGGTTCAACCAGTTATTAAATCCAAGGGTTCACATACTTTTTCTACCTGCACTGTGAATGTTTACATGGTGTGTTCAATAAAAACATGGTAACATGTAATTCTTTGTGTGTTATTAGTTTAAGCAGACTGTGATTGTCTATTGTTGTGACTTAGATGAAGAAGATCAGATCACATTTTATGACCAATTTGTGCAGAAAGCCATATCATTCCAAAGGGTTAACATACTTTTTCTTGCAACTGTACATCAAAGTACAAATACCATGGGTTTTCCAGAAGTGGTGTCCGGAAAGACAGACCAAAGAGGGGAACATAGGCTTATCCCATAAAGGTGTTTCAGCCATATTTCCCTGAAATGCATGAATCCCCTAAGGGTACTTTCACACTTGCGGCAGGACGGATACGACAGGCTGTTCACCCTGTCGGATCCGTCCTTCCGCTATTTCGCCGTGCCACCGCTCTGTTCCCATTGACTATAATGGGGACGGGGCGGAGCTCCGGCACAGTACGGCAGTTCGCGGTGAGAGGCCGCCGGACTAAAAAGTCGCACATGCAGGACATTTAGTCCGGCGGCTTTTCGCCGCGCACTGCCCCGGATCTCCGCCCCCGTCCCCATTATAGTCAAAGGGGACGGATCAGCGGTCCGGCGGCACGGCCAAATAGCGGATCCGACAGGGTGAACAGCCTGTTGGATCCGTCCTGCCGCAAGTGTGAAAGTAGCCTTACATGCCACCCACACCTGTATAGCCAGTCTATCGATTGGCATAAGCATATGAGGGAATAACTGAGGTTTCTCCAGCACTGGCCACAAGGACCTGAGATTTAAGTACATAGCTAGATGTGCTCCAAAATTGGGAAGCTATAAAGATAGAAATCAGGCAAGCACACTCCACCTCTCGCCTTAGGATGGCTTAAATTGAGTATGGAAAGTTTAGGTCTAGTAAATCCCCAGATGAATGAGGATATTAGGGAGTTAAGTTGCTGAAAGAATGCCTTAGGTACTATGTATGAGGCATGCTCCAGAATATAAAGGCATTTGGGTAATAAGGGTCCATTCACACGTCTGTAGAATGGGTTCGGATCCATTCCGTAACGTTGCAGAACTGATCCGGACCCACTTATTTTCAATGGGGACTGAAAGGATGCGGACAGCTCACAGTGTGCTGTCCGCATCCGCATTTCCGGTCCGCAGCTCTGGAAAAAAATAGAGCATGTCCTATTCTTGTCCGCAGCTGTGGATAAGACTAGGAATGATTAACTATTAAGTGCCGGCGATGTGCCGCGTCAGTATTTTGCGGTCCACAATTTGCGGACTGCAAAACACTACGGACGTGTGAATGGACCCAAATATGGCCAGAGACTGACAGTGGCAAGCAGCTCTATACTAGGGTTGGGCGATATCAAAAATATTCCCACGATAACGGTATTAAGAAATTTATTGCAATAACGATATATATATCTCGATAAATACCCATTGGAGCCACAAGGAGACGTTCTACTGTATGGGGGCAGCCACAAGGAGACGTTCTACTGTATGGGGGCAGCCACAAGGAGACGTTCTACTGTATGGGGGCAGCCACAAGGAGACGTTCTACTGTATGGGGGCAGCCACAAGGAGACGTTCTACTGTATGGGGGCAGCCACAAGGAGACGTTCTACTGTATGGGGGCAGCCACAAGGAGACATTCTACTGTATGGGGGCAGCCACAAGGAGACATTCTACTGTATGGGGGCAGCCACAAGGAGACATTCTACTGTATGGGGGCAGCCACAAGGAGACATTCTACTGTATGGGGGCAGCCACAAGGACACGTTCTACTGTATGGGGGCAGCCACAAGGAGACGTTCTACTGTATGGGGGCAGCCACAAGGAGACGTTCTACTGTATGGGGGCAGCCACAAGGAGACGTTCTACTGTATGGGGGCAGCCACAAGGAGACGTTCTACTGTATGGGGGCAGCCACAAGGAGACGTTCTACTGTATGGGGGAAGCCACAAGGAGACGTTCTACTGTATGGGGGCAGCCACAAGGAGACGTTCTACTGTATGGGCAGGCAGCTGGGCACAAGGAGACATTATACTGTATGGGGGCAGCCACAAGGAGACGTTATACTGTATGGGCAGGCAGCTGGGCACAAGGAGACATATACTGTATGGGCAGGCAGCGGTGCACAAGGAGACATTATATACTTTATGGGCTGGCCGCTCGGCAGGCAGTGGGCCACAAGAGTCACTATACTGCATGGGGCCACCAGGAGTCATTATACTATCTGGACTTAGAACCTATACTGTATATGGGGGCCACAAGGAGATAGTATACTGTATGGGGGACACAAGGAGACATTATATACTGTATGGGCAGGTAGCGGGGCATAAAGAGACATTATATACTGTTTGGGCAGGCAGCTGGCCACAAGGAGACATTTACTATATTGACTGGCCGCTAGGCAGGCAGTGGGCCACAAGAGTCACTATACCGCATGGGGCCACCAAGAGACATTATACTGTCTGGACTTAGGAACTATACTGTAAGGGGGCCACAAGGTGACATTATACTGTATGGGACAACAATTTGTAACCCCTCCGCCATCAGTATAATGTCTTGTGGCCCTCATACAGTAATGTCTTCTTGTTGCTCCTGTATGGGGGCAACAGGGAGACATTATAGTCTATTAAGTGCCATCAGTGCAACTTGCAGGCAGGGCCAGGGCCGCAGAAGACATAGAAAGTACAACCTTTATTTCTGACACCTGGGCCATTCTTCCCCCACCTTTGCTTGGACACGGGACTGCTGACTGACTTTGCGAGCCTCGCTCCTGTGCTCGCCCAGTGGGCGGAGACTTGAATATGGGAGCGAGGAGAAGCCGTGGGTGGCCCCTGCAGGAAGTAATATGTACGGTACGCATATGCATGATGCAGGGGCGGGTTGACACCGATTTAGCAGCGGTCAGCACGCATATGACCACTCGTATGACGTCACCAAATACCACAGTTATTTCGAAACAGCTATATCGCCATATCGCTGTTTCTTAATACCACGGTATATCGTTGACACCGGTTTACCGCTCTACCCTACTCCATACACGAAACTTGTCTCTGCAATAATCCAGGAGAGGTTGAATATTAAAAGTATGGAAAGAGGCGGCATCCTTAGTAATAACTATTCTTAAGTACTTAAAGTGGGAGACTACAGGTAATTCTCCACTAAGGCAGGCCCAATCAGTATCATATAACGGAAATAGAGCAGATTTAGACCAGTTTATCCATAGACCAGAATAATGGCCAAAAGTATCAATTAGAGAAATAGCTTGAGGGAGAGTGTCCTCCACCTCTGTCAAAGAGTACCAGATCGTCAGCATAGAACCCCAGTTTGTCCTCTCTGTCTCCTACTCGAACTCCCTAATGGCTCTATTGCTAGAACGAATAGTAGCGGAGATAGCAGGCACTCCTGCCTAGTCCCCCTTCCCAGAGGGAAATAAGTGGAGCAGATGCCATTCATCAGAATGTTAGATCTTGGATACTTGTACAAAATAAAGACCCATTTAATAAAGTTAAGCGTTGAAGGGTGGCCAACAGATAGGGCCATTCTACAGAGTCAAAAGCTTTAGCTGCATATAATGACACCAATGCCCAATGCTGCTGTTGTCCGAGACCTATTTGAGTCACCACCTGCACTCTTCTTATGTTATCAGTGGTGGATTTCCCTGGCATAAATCCACACTGGTCAGAGTGGACTATAATAAGAACATATCTAGCCAGATGAATTGCCAGTATCTTAGACAATATTTTGTAGTCTAGGTTTAATAGCGATATTGGCCTGTATGATCCACAGTCAGATGGATCCTTGCCTGGCTTCATAAGTATTACGATGGTGGCATCATAAAGAGGTGGTGGCAATGCCCTTTTAACAAAGGCATCCTCATACATTTTGAGTAGGAAAGGCATCTGCATATCAAGCATACACCTCTAATGGCAGGCCATCTGGGCCAGGAGACTTGCCATTCACTAACGAAACGATAGCTTCGGTAAGTTCAGGAGCGGTGATCGGGGCATCTAGCCAGTCCACTGCCTCCTGAGATAGTTTGGTGAACTCCAGTTCCCGAAGACAAACTGTAACCTCTGCTGAGGTGTATTCTACCTGTGCCCTATATAGGTCTTGATAGAACTCCTGAAAACTCTGTGCTATGTCGCTAGATTCCATTAGCATACCACCATCTCCAACTCGCATTCGTTGCACTACAGGTGAGGCCTAATTCTGGTGCACTATATGAGCCAAGAGCCTGCTAGACGGTTTCCCAAATTCAAAATATGATTATTTAACAAAAAACTGTTTGCGTTGGGCTTTCTTTTTCAAGATACTGACATCTCTTCAAGAGCCACTCCTCCCTATTCTGATCTGTAGGGTCAGCCACATATATACACCCTCCAACCTAGTGCATTAATTTGCCAGTTCCACCTCCTGCCTGGCCGTGGCCCATTCAATGAAAGAAATAGAGGACTTCAAGCACCCCCTCAAGTATGCCTTCAGAGTCTCCCACACCAATGAAGCATCATCATGAGCATCATGGTCAGTCAAAAATACCGCTAGTTGATCAGAGATACAGTCAGATGGTGAGAGGAGAGGGAGCCAGAATGGGTGAATTCTCAGTGTCCCACCTGTCTAGTGTTAGCCACAAGGGTTAGAAGCAAAGGAGAGTGATCAGAGACTCCCCACGTCTCATAGTCTATAGTATAACTAAAAGAGCATAAAGCCGGATTGCCAAAGGCATAGTCTATACGGGACATCGTATTATGGCTGGCAGAGTTGCAGGAGCAGACAGTAGCGGTAGAGTGTTTAAGGCACCACAGGTCCATCCATCTCACCCTCCTCTAGAAGTCTGGCCAGTGGCGAAAGGGAATCACCTGGGCCCCTGGGTATACCATTTGGGTTGAATCTATCTAAGGCGGAGCTTAGTGTCATATTACAGTCTGCCATACAAAGCACTTTAGCGGACGGATTTGATGCTGCAAATGCCACTGCCCGGTAAAGAGGATGGATGGGGTACATAGATGTCCATAACCACATACATGGTACAATTAATATAAACGTCAACAAAAACAAAACTCCCCTCAGGGTCAATTAGCAGCTTCTCAACCTCCCGCAAGAATGTTATGCCCATTGGATCCTCTTAGTGAAATCTGGTGTCAAATGTGTCTCGTGCAAACAGAAAATATGGGGGATGAACTGTCTGACTGCTGAAAACAACAGAGCGCTTCCTTGCATTCCCTAGACACCTAGTATTCCAGGACATTATACGAAAATCCGCTATATTGGGCAATCAAGTAAATAATAGTGCATCCACCCAGCCCAGTATGCTCTCTGCATCCAGTAACATATTGTAAGCAATAGTAAACACCAGCATTGATCTAGCCTAGGGATGGAATAACAGTGTATACCATAAAGAACACAAATATTAGATAGATACATGCTGAAAGGCATCCAGCATCTGGGGCTCACTAACTTAAGGAGCCAATTCTGGATACACTAACAATCCAACTTGTAGGTTGATGATAAATCCGTGGCAGTTAACTCACGGGGTGTGCTAATGGTAAAGGTTGCCACGCGCACAAAACAGACTATGCAACAGCATAAGAGGTATAGACCCTATCCTCACAGATATATAATAAACGTGAAAAAGAACAAAGAAGATAGAGTGTAGAACACAGTACCCAATAATCAGGCCGTTATATTGATACAAAATTAGGGATCGACAGTCTCTGAAGAAGTCCCCTGTATGGTATTAATCAGGACCCATAAGGCAGGGCGTTGGTCCGCGGTATAGGCACCTGAAGGAGTCCCATCCAATGTAGCAGGCCTGAGAGGCTCGGAGACCACAATCACAGGTCATAGGAGAGTTGCCATAGAAACACGCACAACCAAAAAGAAAAATTAAGAAAAAGAAAAAAAAACCAATGGGGGGCGGGTAGGAGAATAGTGGAAGAACCTGGATTCTATGCCGTCCTCCGCCAGCAGAAACGTGAATATTCAGGTAGATAATCATATTGGGACTCTCACCGGTCGGGCTCTGCCATCAAGCCAGGTGGTAGCTTCCACCAGTGTAGTGAAGAACTTGGAGGTTTCCCCATCCTCAACCCTCAGCCTGGCAGTATATGCCATGGAATAAGGTAGGTACAAATCGCTGAGCCGCCTCTTTACAACAGTGAATGTTGCTCTTTGCCGAGAAGTCGGGGAATAAAATGCCTAGCAGGAACTTGGTAGGCCCGTTCGATAGCGAAGGCAGAGAAAAAGATGGCATCCGGGAAAGTGTTTTTCAGCCACGTGGCAACAAACTCACACATGTTATTTCTCTCAGCTCTCTCCAGTAACCCAACAATGCGCAGGTTATTTTGGCATAGCAGATTCTCATAATCGTCGCATTTATGTTGCCAGAAGTCCACTTTTTTTCTCTAAAGCAGATAGTTGCACACGGATGGGAGTGGTACAGTCCTCCAGGAGGATTACACGGTCCTCTGTTTCTTTAACCCGTTCCCGGAGGTTCTGCATGTCTTTTTTCAAACAATTGTTTTTAATTGAAAATTTTCAAAGAGATCATATTATACAATAGTGGTATTACAATACCAGCATAAGTTTGTACATTGAACAAAATGAATATACATTAAAAAAAATGGGGAATAAAGAAAAACAAAACATGACCCAGGAAAGGTACATCAGCATATCTATTCTGTGTTAATAAGATGTTGGTATGTGTGAGTGATGCATTTATTGACTTATCTAGTAGCGCAGTATGTAGATTTAGACCAGATGTCCCACCCCCTAGTAAAGCCTCCTATGTATCCATTGTTTATTAAGGTCCTCTTTCCACCAGTCCTATAATTGTTGTACTTGAATTGAAAGAAAGTAGTCAGATATCTCGGGCAGTCCAATACCTCTATAACCCTTTTGTTTGTATAGCAGAGAAGCAGCTATTCTCATTTTTTTTACCCATCCATATGTAGTTATTAATCATACGGGTCACTTTAGTGAAGAAAGTGTTGGGGGCCAGAATTGGGAGGATCTTAAAAATGTACAGAAGTTTTGGTAGTAACATCATTTGAAAGGCAGTTTTTCTACCAAACTAGGAGACCTCTTTCAGGGCCATAGATGAAAGGTCCTTCTTCAAGGTATCTAATAATGGCACATAGTTGGATTTATATAGAGATTTTGAGGTGCAAGTAAGTTTTAAGCCCAGGTAATCTATCTGATTAGTCTGCCAGTCTAAAGAAAATTTAGTTTGAAGGTGTAGTTTCTTTTCTGGTGGTATATTTAAAAGGTAGGATTTTGTTTCGTTAAGCTTGTAGAAGGAGAATATACCGAAGGTCTTTATTAGTTCCATAGCTGTATCTAATGATTATTTGGGTTGAGTGAATGTTAGGATTATGTCATCCGCATACAATAACACGTGGTGTGTGTGGTTGCCTATAGTTACTTCCATTATGTCTGGGTGAGTTCTAATGTTTTGCGCCAACTGTTCGATTGATAGAACAAATATAATAGGGGAGAGGGGTAACCCCTGTCTCGTTCCGTTTGTTATAAGGAACAGATCTGATAGAGTGGAGTTGACTAATACCCGAGTAGAAGAAGTAGAGTACAGTGCCAAGATTACGTTAAGGCACGCTCCTTCGAAGCCTAGGCGCAGCAATACAGAGAAGGCGAAAGACTAGTTCAATCGGTCAAACGCCTTCTCAGCGTCCAGCGTTACCAACACTGCAGGGGATCTCCATTTTTTAAGGGTGTCTAGTATGTTGACAATCCTCCTGGTATTATTTTCAAATATCTGCCGGCCTTTACTAAAGCCTGTTTGGTCAGGGGAGACAAGATGCAGAATCAACACAGCCAATCGATTAGCAAAGATCTTGGCGTATATATCTGAGTTCAGCAGGAAAATTGGCCGAAAATTGTGGAGGAGTGTCAGGGGCTTTACCCGGTTTGGGGATGGCAACAATAGTAGCTTCTAATATTTCTCTCGGGAATTTCCCCTCGTTCATAGCTTGTTGCAGGGTGTGAGTTAAGTGTGGAACTAAAGTGTCTTCGTATGTCTTATAATAAGCGCTTGAGAGCCCGTCCGGGCCCGGGGCCTTGTGCTGAGGTAGGGATCGGATGGTTGATAGGACCTCCTTCTGATTCAACGGTTCATTTAAGGATTCCAGGTGGGGTGTAGTTAGTCTAGGGAGACAAAGGGAGTCCAAATATGTGTTTTTTTTTAGCTGACTGTTGTGGTTGGATGGTGGGAATTGTTCCCCTCTAGATTGTATGATGAGTCGTAATAGGACTTAAATTCATTGGCGATTTTGTCTGGGTCATATATATGGGCTCCAGTAACCTAGTTTTTGAGGAAGGGAATTTTGGATTTTGTAGCTCTTTGTTTTATCTTGTGTGCCAACAGTTTGCCTGCTTTGTTGTCTTGGTATAAGTAAGTAGCCCTAGTTTTCCTAAGGTCATATTTGTAAAGTAAAAGTTCTCTAAGTTGAGTTCTGAGGGATTTTAATTGAGCTGATTGTGTAGGGGAGAGGCTCCTTTTGTTAAGGCATTCCAATGGAGTGATGTTGGACATTATCTCCATGAAATTCCGCTCTTTTTCCTTTTTAGCTTTGCTGCCTACTTTCATGATGATTCCTCTTATGTAGGCTTTGTGTGCGTTCCACAGGGAGAAGGAGCTGGATACTGAACCCCTATTGAATTAAAAGTATTCTTGTAGGGCGGTTTTGATTTCTTCCTTGTATGTATTGTGTTATAACAGGAAAGGGTTTAGTCGCCAAGAGGAGAATTGTTTAGGGTGATATATATCCTGTTGGGTTAGCGTGACAGCTGCATGATCTGACCAGGTGATTTCTTCAACTGACGAGGACACTTCAGCATGGATCAGTGGTCTAGTTACAAGGAATAGGTCTATCCTCGAGTATGGGCTGTAGAAAAGAAGGAATAATCCCTCTCGTTGTCATGGTGTAATCTCTATATATCATAAAGGTCTCTAGTTAAAAGGAAGTTTCTTAACCAGGGTGGCCCTTGTGATGTGGAGGTGCTATCTAGGGCGGGATCTACAATTCCATTAAAGTCTCCAAACCATATGGCTTGACCTTGTCCAACTTTGTCCACTTTTTTGGAATGTCTATTAAGGAATGTAGGCTGGTGTCAATTTGGGGCGTAGAGTGCTACTAATGTGTACATGACGCTGTTCAAGGAGCCCACTACTATAATATATCTCCCGTTGGGGTCAGAGATGACTTCAGAGAGTTGACAAGCTACTGTATCTCTGATACCTGGGATGACACCTCTCAGTTTTTTATGATAGTGGGATTGGTATATAACCAGGAAGGAGCAGTGTTGAATCCGTTTGGAGTTATTCAATGTAAGGTGTGATTCTTGAATGCTGAACACATCACATTGTATACTCATGATCTCTCTCCACATAAATGTGCGCTTATGGGGGCTGTTCAAACCCTTAACATTTAGTGATGCAAATTTAAGCGCCATTGGAGAGGGAGAGTGAACTGCTTAGCATTTTTAAGTGTCTATCTCAGTAACAGAGACGTCCCATGGAGGGTGTAAGTGTCTCCACAGGAGGTTAATGCCTCAGAGGATTCATCCTCATTGCATGTGTATGATTTAGGCAGAAGTATGCTGTACTCGGGTATGTGCATGAACAAGTGAACATTCAATAACAAAGAAATCTGCAGAAAAAAAAAAATATGAAAAAATTTAAAATTCGCTATCAGCATGTTAACCGACACAAAACTCTTGGGGGGTACTAGATAACTCACGGTTTACAACCGGATAGATCAGTTCAGCTTTAAGCTCGCTTCATACAGCTACTCAGGTTTTACGGCTTCTGGATTTGCGTTTGGCAGACACCACTAGCCACTCCTGGCGTAAATGGGTTGGCGTCTGTTTTTGGATCTGTGAGGTTTCTTGGATTGGAATATTCCACTGCTGCATCCGAGTCTTGCCTTCTTCCAAGGAGGATATGGAATGAAGAGTTCCTCTATGTTGAATTAGAATCTTCGTTATGGGAGCCAGGGACCTTTTGGTGCAGGGTAGCTGTGGACAAATCTTCTAAAACCTTGATCTCCTCGTGCCCTTGTTTCTGCGGCTTGGAGTATTGCCTCTTATTTGGAAAAAAAATAATCCTGGCTAGGACATCTCTAGGTGTGGAGAAAGGAAGATGTTTAGGGCGTGCCACTTTATATTCTATTGATGAAAAGGTCGTAATCGTAAAGTGACGGGCTCAAGACTTGCATTAGACCCTGGAGATAAGGTCGCAGATCTTGTGGTTGGATTTCTTCCAGGATCCCTCCGATTTTGAAATTATTCTGACGTGACCCATCTTCAAAGTCAGTGAGCTTGTGCTTTATTCAATTTCGTCTGTGAGGTCATTATGGGCGTCTATGAGGTGGTTGTGTGAAGATGCAAATTCTCCCAATTTTGTTTCAGCATATGACATTCTGGTGTCTAAATCTGTGATGGAAGCTTGCAGAGGGGATATAAGAGAGGATATATTATATTGCATAGATCTATTGAGGGCCATCAGCATATCTTTTAGGAGAGACCCAGAAACTGGCACATCTGAGGCAGGGAAGTCTTTAAGTAATACAGTTGTCTGTCCCAGAGTATGAATAATCGGAGTTAGGGATCCTTTATTAGTGGTGCGCTGCTCATGTTGAGGGAGCTGTTGATTATGGCAGCTATCAGTGAGCTATTAATGCAAGGTAAGCAGCACTCCAGATCCCAGCATGGGAAAAATGCCGTTAATAAGGGTAGTGGTGCTCGCGGGTAGAGATCCTGGCTGGGGGTCCCATCACGTACCAAAAATACATAGAAATCCGCAGCACTCGTGAATTAGTGAAAAAAATCCGGTCTTTTTATTTAACCAGCAGCATAACAATAGCTACGTTTCGACCACCTCTGGTCTTTATCAGGCTTGGTTGAAACGTCGCTATTGTTATGCTGCTGGTTGAAAAAAAGACTGGAATCTTTTTTTCCCCCAAAATTGACTAGTGCTGCGGATGTTTATGTATTTTTGGCTATCAGTGAGCGCCGCGTGCAGTTTGATTGCGTGTTCTGGTGGATGGGGGCTCTCACAGGGGCCGACAGGCAGCAAGGAGGTAGGGGAGATATTTGCTCCAATCTGAGCTCTGTCACGGGGTGTCGGTGAGCGGGAGCGTGTCTCAGTACCTTCTCATAGATCATCTGCAGCGGGCTCCGCTTCTTGCTGGAGGAGCGGGTGCTTCCTCCGCCATCTTGACCACTCTCCCTCTCGAAGAAGCAGCTCAGTTTTCCCTGAGCCTTCATTGATTTCTTACCTCTTGTCATCCTTGCGGTTTGAGACATGGGGGCAGAGGATAGATAACGGGTTACCAGGGCCGGTTGCTTTAGTAGTCGCTGCTGTATTTGCGGATGGAGCATCTGGAGCAGATGATTTGTTACGTGACATTCTCAAGCCTCAGGGTTTTCCCGACCGTCTCCCAGCCAAGGATGAAATGTTTACGGCTAGTTAAGATCAGGATAATGGAGAGGTTAGGGTCTGTGTACCGAAGCTCCGCTAGGCACGTCTGTTCATGTTGGCAGCTGGCCACGCCCCCCCCCCAATAGCAGGCTGCAGTGGTCACGGCTAGGGTACTGGGGACAGGTAAGTACCATCTATAGGAGGGGCCTGGGCATTGGGGGGTATTTGTACTATTGGATAACCCCTTTAATAGTTAATTTGTTAGAGAAGATGACAGACGCTCATAAAGAGGAAAACTATTAGAAGACTATAACAAGCAGTGGATGTGGAACCACTGCGCCAACCAACAAGTTTGACTTTGGGCTAATTCTAAGGGCATTATCCTGGCAGCCCTCTGGTATTTACCCTTTAACCACTATACACGGATCTGGTTTTCACTGCAGTGGAGGTACGAGACAGCTACCTCTCAGAGTAGGCTGGACCAGCAACTGGCACAGGGTGAATGATGAGGTGCACTTGCCACCCAAAGTGGCAGGGCAGCGGAGGGCACAGCCCACCGATGTAACAAAACAGTTGCTTGTAAAGGGTTAATCTGAGTCTCTCGCTACATACACAGTCAGCAGCAGCCATACCATGCTGAGGAGAAAATCGAAGAGATGCTTAGAGAGGATTTACCTGCCTTTTATTTTTAAGACTCTTCGGTTAGTCTAACCATCATGAAGTAATCATTATACACATAATGTACGTTCATTAACTCCCCCCATTTTACCCCACAGTGGGATCTCCCATCTCAGATATATTAAGTCTCACAGAGTTGCCACACAACGTCTTGTGATACTTATATTGCTCAAAGCTGTAGTCCTCTCAGCTCTTAAATGAGTATTCCCATCTCATTCTGCTAGCATATGCCATCACTTTATATTTGCTGGTGGTCTGACCTTTCGGATCCCCCACTGATCTTGGCAATGAAGGCATCATAGTGCATCCACAATACCCATCTTTCCCTTGAGGGTGCCACTAGTGCCGTCTCATCTCTGCCCTTCGCCTCAACTCCAGCGCCACAGATCCCTACCTGCATCTTCTGGAGCAAGCTTTGAGATTGACATTGCAGACAAGCAGTGTAATGATATCAAAGAGCTGCATGCCTGCACAAGCAGGCTCACAATACATTCTATTTACCCAAACCTGAAAACATCCCCCTGCCAAAGTTTGTCGCATTGCCAAAGACCTAATAATAATAATAATAATAATAATAATAATAATAATAATATCAGGCAGGGCTCAGCAGCTGCATAAGATCTGGAACTTGATTCAACACCTTCATGGCTACTGCGCTTACCCTGGAGCTGTCCAACAGAACTGAATGTGGATGCAGAGAGGTGGCCAGGCCGCAAGCTGCCACACATGCACTCCCAAAATCCCAGCCACTAGAATGAAGGACTGAGGACAGCATACTCGACCACAGTGGTGACTATAACCCTTGAGAATGAGCAGTAAACAAAAATCAAACATTTCTGGAGAGACCTGAAAATGGCTTCCCGCTGACAGTACCCATCCAAAATGACAGAGATTTAGAGGATCTGCAGAGAAAAATGGAAGAAAATCTACAAATCCAGGTGTACAAACCTTGTGGCATCATACCCAAGACTCGAGTCTGTAATCGATTACAAAAGGTGCTTCAAATAAGGAGTAATGGGTCCGAATACTTCTGTCAAGGCAATATTTTAGTTTTTCCTTTTCAATAATTTAGTAAACATTCTGTTATCACATTGTCATTATGGGGTATTGAGGGCAGAATGATGGGGGAAAAAAGGAGATTTTTGTGAAACTCACCTGTAAAATCTTTTTCTCGTCTTTTCCATTGGGGGACACAGACCATGGGTATAGCTTAGAGGTATTAGTAGGAGGGACACTATGCAAATGAAAGAGCTCCTCCTCCTCGGGCTATACCCCCAGACTCCACCAGGAGGAACTCAGGCGTTGCACAAGCAGTAGGAGAAGGAGCAAGAAAAAATCATGGAAACCATCGGACCAAGCCATAAGGTCCAACCAGAAACAGAAAAACTGAACTAAAGACCCCTCCTGCAACAGGAATAATGGGTGGGAGCTGTGTCCCCCAATGGAAAAGACGAGAAAAAGATTTTACAGGTGAGTTTCACAAAAATCTCCTTTTCTCGTGCTTTTTTCCATTGGGGGACACAGACCATGGGACGTCCAAAAGCAGTCCATGGGGTGGGAAAAAATACCAGCACCGCCAGGAGGAACGCCCCAACGGTCAAACAGGAACCACAGCCTGCAAAACCCTGCGGCCAAAGCCGCATCAGCCGAAGCCAGTGAATGCAACTGACAAAAATTTGCAAAGGTATGCAAGGACGACCAGGTGGCCGCCGTACACAGCTGAGACGCAGAGGCACGACTGCGTCTTGCCCAGGAAGCCCCCTCCGCCCCAATGGAGAGAACGGCAATTCTAGCCGGGGGAACTCCACCACAAGCGTGACAAGCCGCGGAAATAGCCAAGCAGATCCAGAGCGCCAAGAACGGCGGACGGAAGCAGTAGCCGCGAGACACACCTCCAGGACCCGTACAACATCCAGGGAATGCAGAGTGCATTCCTTGGGGTTAGCCGGAGAAGGACAAAAGGAAGGCAGGACAAGATCCTCATCAAGGCGGAAGGGAGAGACCACCCTGGGCAAAAAGAAGGGGACTGGACGGAGCACAACTTAATCCTGGTGGAAAACCAGAAAGGCTCCTGACAGGAAAGAGCGGCCAGCTCCGACACCAGTCTGACTTAAAAGCTCGTGATGGGACGTGAACTCACAGCCACTGCATAATAGCCCAGAACTTTAATCACTACGCTATGTAGCTGTATCAGAAGCTATGGTCACAAGGAAGTCCAGATGAGAACAGTCAGAGAGACCCTCCTCAAAGGCTCGAAGGGGGCCGACTGCAGAGCGCGCAGAACCAAATTGAGATCCCAAGGAGACAAAGGGGGAACATACGGGGAACCGAATGCGCCACCCCCGAAGAAAGGTCACCACCGGACCCTTAAGAGCAAGGGACCTCTGACGGCCCGCGCCGAAACCTGACCTTACAGGGAACTAAGCGACAGTCCCTGCACAAGCCCAGACTGAAGAAAAGACAGTACCATCAAGATGGAAAACCGAAGGGGAGGGAACCCCGAACCCTCAAAAAAGGATAGGAAGGCCATCCAGGTACGATAGTAAATCCGGGAGGAAGAAGACTTCCCCGGACTGATCATGGTCCTAACCACTGAATCCGAGAACCCCATCTTTATCAGGATGGCGGTTTCAACAGTCACGCCGGTAAACGAAGAGACCGCAAATTCCGGTGGAAGAACGGGCCCTGAGACAGTAGGTCCTGTCCGTCGGGAAGAGGCCATGGGGCGTCCGCCAGCAACCGAGCCACGTCCGAAAAAACCACGCGCGGCGAGGCCACTCTGGGGTGATGAGAACGGTCGGAGTCCCTTCCGCCTCGAACTGGCGTAGACCCTTTGGTAGGAGAGGAAAACAGAGGAGGCTGAAGTCCTGCCACGGAGACACCTGCGCATCCATCCGTACGCCTCCGGATCTCGGGCGCGAGCCAGGACCACTGGGATCTTGTTGTTGAACCCGGACGCCATTAAGTCCACATCCGGACGGTCCCATCTGTGGCAGATTTCCTCGAACCCTTCTGGATGCAGAGACCACCCGCTTGGATCCACCGTGTTGTGGCTTAGAAAGTCCGCTGTCCAGTTGTCCACTCCTGGAATGCAAACTGCTGACAACACCGGAACGTGCGTCTCCGCCCACGTCAGAATTCTCTTCACCTCCTGCATCACCATCCGGCTGCGGGTCCCGCCCTGATGGTCGATATAGGCCACGGCCGCGGCATTGCCCGTTTGAACCCGCACTGGGAGGCCCGCAAGGAGAGAGGTCCAATAGGAGAGAGAGAGCGGAAAAAATCGCCCTCAGTTCCAGAAAGTTGATTGGAAGGCGAGACTCTGCCGCCGACCAAATTCCTTGAACCGTGCGAGACTGGAAAACGCCCCCCCAACCCAGGATGCTGGCATCGGTGGCGGCGATCGTCCAGGAGAATGCGAGAAAGGAACTCCCCGACCTCAGGTTCTTTGGGAACAGCCACCAAGGGAGAGCTGCCCGAACCCGCTGAAAGGTAAAGGATCTCCTGTTGCGCCAGGCGAGTGTGAAACTGGGCATATGGAAGGCCTCGAAAGAGGCTACCATAAGACCCAGGACCTGCAAGTATTCCCGAATGGAGAGGCACGGGGAGCGCAGCAGATGCGACACTGCCCCCTGGACCTGGGAGGACTTGAAGGCTGGTAGAATACTTAGGCAGCCGAGGTGTCCAAAATCACCCTCCGGAAGGAGAGCCTCTGGGACGGGAAGAGGCAGGAGTTTGGGAAAGTTACCAGCCAGCCGAACCGTTCCAGGGTCTGAACAGTGATCCGGACGCTGTCCGTGGTCTGCGGTAGAGAGGGGGGCCTCTATCCGGATATCGTCCCGATAGGGCAGCAAAGGAATGCCCCTGGTACGAAGAAGCGCCATGAGCGGTCCAGGACCGTGGCAAGGACCCGCGGGGTGGTCGCCAACCCGAAGGAAGGGCGACAAACTGACAGTGTCGACCCATAATGGCGAAGCGCAGGAATCGATGGTGGGATTCCGCAATCGGGACATGTGATAGGCCTAGGAGCAGCAGGGCGGGCTGACTGGGCCCTCTAGTGCCGGGAAGGCTGGTGCAAAGGAAGGCCTCTTTGCGGGCGACCTGAGACCCCCGGCGCAGGAAGCAGGCGACGGCCTACCAGATGAGAAACGGCAAAAGGCATGCAGAGATGAACTCGTCCAGCTGATCCCCATAAGGTCTGGAAACCCCAACGGGGAAAATTAGCAAGGGAACGCTTGGTGGAGGCGTCAGCATCCCACACCTTCAATCAAATCTCTTCGCGCTGAGTGACAGAGATGGCCAACCTGCGGGCAAAGAGGGAAACAATGTCCCTAGAAGCTTCGCAAAGAATCTTAGAAGCCTGAGACATCTGGAGAACCAACTCCAGTGTGTTAGTAGCCGCATCTCGTACCGCCAGTTCCTGGTGGTGGTGTTGTAACCACACCGAGAGAGCACTGGCTACCCCTGCTGAGTGAAAGGTAGGTCACAGGGACGCGCTGCCAGCGAAAAAAGGACCTGGAAGAGAGTCTATGCGTCTGTCTACAGCATCCTGGAAAGAGGAACTGACTAAGACAGGAAGGGCCACATAATTGGCTAATCCGGCCACCGGAGGATCCACCTTAGGGGGAGGAGACACCTCTCCTCGCCGTCAGCAGGGAAAGGAAAGTATATTCATGCGCTGGGTGGTCGAGAACCTTATTAAGACCACCCCAGGCCCTGGACATGACCGCGGAAAAATCCCTCATGGACCGGGAACATGGTAGTCTCCGACTGCCTGGACGGAAAAAGGGGGAACTCCTGACCAGTGGAAGGAGGAGAATCCCCTTGGAGAATAAAGGTGTCTCGGACAGTCACCACTAAGTCAGCCACCCTGGTGGAGAGCTTAGGCGAGGGGTCCCGCTCCATGACCTAATCAGAGCCGGAAATTCTCCTTCAGACTTGCGCTCCCTAAGGGAGGGGAGAGTCGCCCGAACGCGCCTCTAGACGAGGGGGGGGGGGGAGAGCCAGAGCCATCCGAGGAGGGATGCTGCTGCTCACGCTCCCTGTTAGTAGTCGGGCGTCTTCTGTGGAAAACCACTTAGAGAGGTGGTTGGCGTCACAGGATTTGAAAATGCCCTATAGTCCAAAAAGGACCTGGCTCGTCCGAGCCGGATAATTCTCCTTCGGATTACTCTCCCTAGGGAGGGGGAAGAGCAGTCCGCAAGCGCCACCGGCGAGGTGAGGGGGGTGGAGAGACGGAGACATCCGAGGTGGGATGCTGCCGCTCACGCTGCCTCTTCGTAGTCAGTCACCCACTGTGGGGACCACTGAGAGAGATGGAGTCGTTAGCGCCACAGGATTAAAGGACATGGTTGCCTTGGCGACTAAGACCAATTTAGCGGCCGCGCTGGACATGGCAGATGCCCAAGCGGGGACCGCAGGCCCCCAGGAACGTGGAGGAGGGGTGGAGGAGGGGGGTAAGGCAGGGATGCAGGTAATACTTATCTGCTCCTGCAGAACTTCTCCTGCAGAACTTCTCCCTCGACTCCAGGACCAGCAGGGATGCACCTCATCAGGCTTCTGACTCCTTGTCCAGGAGTGCAGTGTTCTGGTGGAGGATGGCAGCAGGAGACCCAGTAGCTGGTGGGATACCGGAGCTGCAGGTCGAGCCCGGATCCACTTGTCTTCTTTGGGGGGCAATGGAGGCAGCCAGGCAGCGTCCAAGGACGGCAGCGGGCATTCCACGGGGGACCAGGAAGGCGCCATGCCGACCTGTGTCCCCATCTAGAATAATATAAACAATTTTTGAAGGCTGAAAGGGGCTTTGAACTCAGAAAGCCTGGACATGGGGCAGCAGCAGCAGTACCACTGAGCTACCAGCTTGCCTGGCACAAAACGGAGTAGAGTGATGAGGAGCTGCACGGCCATGAGCAAACAGAGTCTCCGGTGTAAGGAGAGTCAGAGCGGCATGCCGAGGCTCCGCCTCCCCGAACGCGTCATTATGGCGCGAAAAATAAGCGCGCGCGCGAAAATAAGCGCACGCGCGAAAATAAGCGCGAAAATATGCGCGAAAAAGCGCACGCGCGAAAATATGCGCGAAAATAAGCGCACGCGCGAAAATATGCGCGAAAAAAAGCGCACGCGCGAAAATAAGCGCACGCGCGAAAATATGCGCGGAAATAAGCGCGCGCGTGATTTAAACAAACACCACGTGGAGGAGCGGCCTGCCGGCGGGCGCTGAGGGAGCGCAGCAGCCAAGGCCCGACGAGAGAAGCGCTGAAGCCCACAGTTTAAGGGGGAAGAGATGCCAGTACTCCAGTGCCAAAATGAAGAAAGTGCCCCATCAGGATCCTTCTTCAAGTTCACCCAGGTAGCCACAGACAAATAGACACAGAGGGAGGGGGAGGGATTGGGCAACACTTATCTGCTCAGCATGCTCCCTCGATGTCCAGACCAGCAGGGATGCGCCTCTTCAGACTTCTGACTCCAATCCAGGAGAACAGTGCTCTGGAGGAGGGTAGGCAGCAGGCGTCCCAGCAGCTGGTGGGATGCCGGAGCTAACAGGTCGAGCCCGGATCCACTTATCTTCTTGGGGGGAAATGGAGGCAGCCAGGCAACGTCCCAAAGACGGCGGCGGGCACTCCACGGGGGACCAGGAAGGCGCCATGCCGACCTGTGTCCCCATCTAGAATAAAAATAACAAAAAGGAGTAGAATCAGAGAGTGTCAACCTCCTTCACCAGACACTAAGCAAAGACTGAGTTCCTCCTGGTGGAGTCTGGGGGTATAGCCCGAGGAGGAGGAGCTCTTTCATTTGCATAGTGTCCCTCCTACTAATACCTCTAAGCTATACCCATGGTCTGTGTCCCCCAATGGAAAAAAGCACGAGAAACTTTAATTTGTTTTCAGAGTGAGCTTCCTTCGTTCGTCTAACCACTCCGACGCTTAGTCACCATTGACAATGTCATCTGCAGGCTTAAACTGCTGGGATCAGATGTCTCTGATCTAAGTAGCTGGAACAGGAGCACAGCTATGTAATATAGCACCCATCAAGGAACATTAACAAGCAGCCACCCTTGATGGACATTTTCATCATGAGGCATCAAAGAGTTAAAGCCAGACTGCATAATCTGAAGACAGATCTCACTGATTACCTGTTCTCTACTGGTCTCCTACACTTGATTAAAGGGGTACAGCAGTAGAAATAATGTCACCTGACCATGAAATGGTAAAAAAAAAAACCAACAAAAAAAAAACCAACAACGTAGCTTATATTCACTTTGTTGATCCCCCCAACGCTGCCATTTCAACATTGCCCAGGTCCTGGTGCATTGCACTTCTTGCTCCAGTTTCGAAAATGGAGGAAATGGCTTGGATTCACGTTCATCCATTGACACTGGTTGAGGCAAATCATCACTGTAGCAAGTGATTGGATGAGCCATTCACTTCCTGTTGTGTAGAGGCAGGAAAATGAAGTGGTGGTGTACAGCGGGAACCTGGAAACTGTTGAAAAGGCAGCATGGATCAGTAAGCAGTATTTTTGTAACTTAAATATCCCTTTAGCGTTTCTTGTATTAACCACTTCAACCCCGCTAGCTGAAACCCCCTTAATGACCAGGCCACTTTTTACACTTCTGCACTACACTACTTTCACAGTTTATTGCTCGGTCATGCAACTTACCACCCAAATGAATTTTACCTCCTTTTCTTCTCACTAATAGAGCTTTCATTTGGTGGTATTTCATTGCTGCTGACATTTTCACTTTTTTTGTTATTAATCGAAATGTAACGATTTTTTTGCAAAAAAATGACATTTTTCACTTTCAGCTGTAAAATTTTGCAAAAAAAAAACGACATCCATATATAAATTTTTCGCTAAATGTATTGTTCTACATGTCTTTGATAAAAAAAAAAATGTTTGGGCAAAAACAAAATGGTTTGGGTAAAAGTTATAGCGTTTACAAACTATGGTACAAAAATGTGAATTTCCGCTTTTTGAAGCAGCTCTGACTTTCTGAGCACCTGTCATGTTTCCTGAGGTTCTACAATGCCCAGACAGTAGAAAACCCCCACAAATGACCCCATTTCAGAAAGTAGACACCCTAAGGTATTCGCTGATGGGCATAGTGAGTTCATAGAACTTTTTATTTTTGGTCACAAGTTAGCGGAAAATGATTTTTTTAATATTTTTTTTTCTTACAAAGTCTCATATTCCACTAACTTGCGACAAAAAATAAAAAATTCGAGGAACTCGCCATGCCCCTCACGGAATACCTTGGGGTGTCTTCTTTCCAAAATGGGGTCACTTGTGGCGTAGTTATACTGCCCTGTCCATATGTGTGAGAAGTACTTTGCAATCAAAATCTGTAAAAAATGACCGGTGAAATCCGAAAGGTGCACTTTGGAATGTGGGTCCCTTTGCCCACCTAGGCTGCAAAAAAGTGTCACACATCTGGTATCGCCGTACTCAGGAGAAGTTGGGGAATGTGTTTTGGGGTGTCATTTTACATATACCCATGCTGGGTGAGAGATATATCTTGGCAAAAGACAACTTTTCCCATTTTTTTATACAAAGTTGGCATTTGACCAAGATATTTATCTCACCCAGCATGGGTATATGTAAAATGACACCCCAAAACACATTCCCCAACTTCTCCTGAGTACGGCGATACCAAATGTGTGACACTTTTTTGCAGCCTAGATGCGCAAAGGTGCCCAAATTCCTTTTAGGAGGGCATTTTTAGACATTTGGATCCCAGACTTCTTCTCACGCTTTAGGGCCCCTAAAAAGCCAGGGCAGTATAAATACCCCACATGTAACCCCACTTTGGAAAGAAGACACCCCAAGGTATTCAATGAGGGGCCTGGCGAGTTCATAGAAATATATATTTTTTTTTTTGGCATAAGTTAGCGGAAATTGATTATTTTTTTTTTTTTTTCTCACAAAGTCTCACTTTCCGCTAACTTGGGACAAAAATTTAAATCTTTCATGGACTCAATATGCCCCTCAGCGAATACCTTGGGGTGTCTTCTTTCCAAAATGGGGTCATTTGTGGGGTGTTTGTACTGCCCTGGCATTTGAGGGTCTCCGCAATCATTACATGTATGGCCAGCATTAGGAGTTTCTGCTATTCTCCTTATATTGAGCATACAGGTAATGAGATTTTTTTTTCCGATTAGCCTCTGGGCTGAAAGGAAAAAATGAACGGCACAGATTTCTTCATTCGCATCGATCAATGTGGATGGAAAAATCTCTGCCCAAAAAAAAAAAAAAAAAAAGGAGGGGAAAAGGCGTCTGCCAGGACATAGGAGCTCCGCCCAACATCCATACCCACTTAGCTCGTATGCCCTGGCAAACCAGATTTCTCCATTCACATCAATCGATGTGGATGAATAAATCATTGCCGGGATTTTTTTATATATACAAAGTGTTTGCCAAAGCATAGGAACGCCGCCTCCTCCTCAGCTCGTATGCCTTGGCAAACATATCTTTTACTGCAGAGTAGAAATCTCGTCTTGCAGCGCCGCATACACCGACTTGCGTGCAATCTTACAGCAGCGCAATGTTTCTGTCAGAATGCACATCAGTGCTGCAGCTAGTCGATCGGTTGGTCCACCTGGAAGGTAAAAAAAAAAAAAAATGAAAAAAGAAAAAACCAGGCCGCAACGCAATAATTTTATTAACTTTGGAACAGAACATATAAACTTTAACTTTTTGAACTAAACATTTAACCTTTTTTTTTACCTTTATAGAACAAACCTCTCCTTCCCCATGGGTCAATGTGCAAAGTGCAAATCGCCCAAAGATGTGGCGAAGTGCGTTATGCACTTTGTCCCAGGAGGAGAGGTTTTGCAGCAGCTGTATGTGAATTGGCCCTAATAGCCCTGTGTGCCTGTCCTGGTGAGATGTGATCCCTATGCATTTTTTTCGGGGTGGCGGTCGGTTTGAGGTACCAGCAACGACACTGGGGAAATGTCGCTCGTGTAGACGGCTAACTACACTGGTGGATGGGGCCACGGAACCTCCTGGGTACAGGAGGTTCGCTATGATCTCTTCCTGAAATTTGAGGAAGGATCCAGTTCTCCCAGCCTTACTGTAGAGAACAAAACTATTATACAGAGCCAATTGAATTAAATATACAGACACCTTCTTATACCAGCGTCTGGTTCTGCGGAACACTAAATACGGAGCCAACATCTGGTCATTGAAGTCCACCCCTCCCATGTGAAGGTTATAGTCATGGACTGAGAGGGGCTTTTCAATGACACGGGTTGCTCGCTCAATTTGGATTGTCGTGTCTGCGTGAATGGAGGAGAGCATGTAAACGTCATGCTTGTCTCTCCATTTCACCGCAAGCAGTTCTTCGTTACACAATGCAGCCCTCTGCCCCCTTGCAAGACGGGTGGTAACGAGCCGTTGGGGGAAGCCCCGCGCGAACCACAGGCGCCAATCTGTTCTAGAAACAAATGCCTAAAGAGGGCCACACTTGTGTAGAAATTGTCCACATAAAGATGGTACCCCTTGCCAAAAAAGGGTGACACCAAGTCCCAGACTGTCTTCCCACTGCTCCCCAGGTAGTCAGGGCAACTGAGCGGCTCCAGGGTCTGATCTTTTCCCTCATAGATCCAAAATTTGTGGGTATAGCCTGTGGCCCTTTCACAGAGCTTATACAATTTGACCCCATACCGGGCGCGCTTGCTTGGGATGTATTGTTTGAAGCCAAGGCGCCCGGTAAAATGTATAAGGGACTCGTCTACGCAGATGTTTTGCTCAGGGGTATACAAATCTGCAAATTTCTGGTTGAAATGGTCTATGAGGGGCCAAATTTTGTGGAGCCGGTCAAAAGCTGGGTGGCCTCTGGGACGGGAGGTGGTGTTGTTGCTAAAGTGCAGGAAACGCAGGATGGTCTCAAATCGTGTCCTGGACATAGCAGCAGAGAACATGGGCATGTGATGAATTGGGTTAGTGGACCAATATGACCGCAATTCATGCTTTTTAGTTAGACCCATGTTGAGGAGAAGGCCCAGAAAATTTTTAATTTCGGAAACTTGGACTGGTTTCCACCGGAAAGACTGGGCATAAGAGCTTCCCGGGTTGGCGGATATAAATTGTGTGGCATACCGATTTGTTTCGGCCACGACTAAGTCCAAGAGCTCCGCAGTCAAGAACAGCTCAAAAAATCCCAGGGCCGAACCAATCTGAGCTGTCTCAACCCGAATTCCAGACTGGGCGGTGAAAGGGGGAACTACAGGTGCGGCTGAAGTTGGGGACTGCCAATCAGGGTTTACCAGCAACTCAGGGATTCTAGGGGCTCTACGGGCACGTCTGAGGTGGCTGCGACGGGGTAACTACTGCTCGTGCCACCGTACCAGCTTCAACTGCCCTTCTGGTGCTCGCCACTTCACCAGGTTGTACGGCAGTGCTGGTACTAGGTCCAGGAAGGGCTGTGCTGCTGGTGTATGCCTCACCACGTAATCCGACAGCACCAGCCCCACTCTGCTGCTCTTGAAGCGGATCCTGCGCAACCTGTGGTCTAGCGACATGGGGCCGGGTACGCCTGGTGCTATCAGGGACCTCAGCCTCCTCGTCCGAACTTTGGGTCAGAGAGCCACTGCTTTCTACAGGTTCGTATTCTGACCCGCTAGATTCATCAGATGAGGGTTCCCATTCCTCATCCGACTGGGTCAGAAGCCTGTAGGCCTCTTCAGAAGAATACCCCCTGTTTGACATTTGGGCAACTAAATTTAGGGGTATTCCCTGAGACTACCCAAGAAAAAAAAGCAAGCCTGTCTTACAAATGGGAGGCTAGCGAAGTACCGGAGGCCGCTGCGGTTGATAAAAAAAATCTGTTTTGATATTTTTTATCGCCGCAGCGCATGTAAAGTGAATGTGCTGTGATAAAAAAAAAAATAATTTTTTTGTCACTGCGGTGGGGCGGGCGTGGGTGAACGCACGTGAGGGCGACCGATCAGGCCAGATCGGGCAAACACTGCGTTTTGGGTGGAGGGCGAACTAAAGTGACACTAATACTATTATAGATCTGACCGTGATCAGTTTTGATCACTTACAGATACTATAAAAGTACAAATGCTGATTAGCGATACGCTAATCAGCGAATAAGGGACTGCGGTGCGGTGGGCTGGGCGCTAACCGATCGCTAAACTACCTAACCAAGGGACCTAAACTATACTAAAACCTATCAGTCAATACCAGTGGGGGAAAAAAAGTGACAGTTTACACTGATCACTTTTTTCCTTTTCACTAGTGATTGACAGGGGCAAGAAGGGGTGATCAAGGGGTTAATTGGGGTGCTGGGAGGTGATCTGGGGGCTAAGTGTGGTGTTGGTGTGTACTCACAGTGATGTGTGCTCCTCTGCTCCTCTGCTGGAACCAACCGACCAAAAGAAGGAGCAGAGGAGCACAGCAGCCATTTAACCACATCATATTTACTCAATATGATTTGTTAGGTGGCTGCTGATTCGTTTTTTTTTTGAAAATCAACAACCTGCCAGCCATGATCATGCGCGGGCCGGCTTTCCCCGAAATCTCGCGTCTCGCGAGAGGACGCACCGGCGTGTCCACCCAGAGAAACAGGACCGCCGCAAAGACGCAATCCTGCGTACGGCGGTCCTGAGCAGGTTAAAGGGAGTCTTTCACCTAAAATGACCATTATAGAACACGAACCCCATGATCTGCATTATAGTCCCCATATTTGAATGCTACTTACCGTATAGCTGTCTGTCGCTTATTTTCGCTAAAAAACACTTTTATTCAATATGTAAATTAGGTTCTGAAGGTGCCCAGTGGCGGCGTGCAACGGCCGGTACCCAGGCCTCTCATCGCTTTTCTATGAAACCCCTCCCCTTTCACCCCTCTGGCCCGCCCTAGATTCTTTAGAAATCCAGCGCCGTTAACAAGATTTGCCGCCCCTGCGCACTTCATTCCCCATTGCACACTGCCATTTGGCTCTCCTCTATTTAGTCTTAACAATATAACATCTGCAGGTCTTTTGGTTTCTTGACTGACACCATATGTATGCGGTATTTCAACTGTCATCTTCATCATTATTGTACATTATGTGAAATGTACTGTATTTTGTAAGAATTTTTGTACACGTGTTTGTATATATACTGCACTAAATATACAAAATAACAATTTGAACTAAGTTATAGAAAAAAATATGCCCTGTTTTTATAGCAAGTCAAAACTAATCAGCTTTTTTTCTAAACAGATGGTCTGTTGCACAACTGCAGCATTTTCAAATGGACTATGTAATGGGATTTTTTTTATACTGAACCGTTTTAAAGTCTGTCTTCCAACCAGAAAATAAGGCTTAAATCTCCAAATGCACTGCCACTAATTTATAGAAGGAATTAAAATGAGGGACATAATGGGATACAAGTGTCCCAGATAAAACAGTACCACAGCACATTCTCATCCTTATACATCAATCTAGTGTTTTGACTGAGCGGAAAATGTTGTAGATTAAATAAGGAAGGGGGTGCAATCAGGTGACAGTAGTAGTCACAATGTATAGTGCTTTGAGTGCCTAAGTATTCATACACCTTGAACTTTTCTAAATTTTTTCACATTATACCCACAAACTTACATAAATGCATTTTATTGGGATTTAATGTGATAGACCAACACTAAGTAGCAAGTATGTGTGAAGTGAAAAAGAAATGATACAATTATTTAAAAAATGTCAACAATTAAAAATCTGAATAGTGTGGCGTGCATTTCAGCCCCCTGTACTCCGATACCCCTAAATAAAATCCAGTGTTACCAATTGCCTTCAGAAGTCCACTAATTAGCAGAGTCCACCTGTGTGTAATTTATTCTCTGTGTAAGGCCTCATGCACACGACCGTTGTTTTGGTCCGCATCCGAGCACCAGTTTTTGCGGCTCGGATGCGGACCCATTCACTTCAATTGGGCCGCAAAAGATGCTGACAATACTCCGTGTGCTGTTCGCATCCGTTGCTCTGTTCCGTAGTCTGCAAAAAAAAAAAAAAAAACCTGTCCTATTCTTGTCCGTTTTGCGGACAAATATAGGCAGAATTAAAAATTACTGTCCCAAAAATATCCCAAGCTCTGAACATCTCATGGAGCACAGTTCAATCCATCATCCGAAAAATCGACGTTGTATAGCGCAACTACCAAGACATGGCCGTCCACCTAAACAGACAGCCTAAGCAAGGAGAGCACTATTAGAGAAGCATCCAAGAGGCCCGTGGTCACTCTGGAGGAGCAGCAGCTCAGGTGGGAGACTCTGTCCACAGGACAACTATTAGTCGTGTACTCCGCAAATCTGGCCCTTGGAATAGTGGCAAGAAGAAAGCATTTTTGAAAGTAAGCCATAAGTAGTACCATTTGAAGTTAGCCACAAGCCATGTAGGGGACACAGAAAAACATATGGAAGAAGGTGAGCTTTTTGGCCTAAATGCAATGTGATATGTGTGACGGAAAACTAACACTGCACATCACCCTGAACACACCATCCCCACATGAAACATGGTGGTGACAACATCATGTAGTGGGGATGCTTTTCTTTAGCATATACAGTGAGCTGTCCGGAGAAGATGGCAATCCTGGAGCAAAACCTGGCATAGGCTGCAAAAGACGAGACTGGGGCAGAGTTTCAGCTTTCAGCAGGACAACAATCCTAAACATACTCGCCATATAAGACGCACCGGTCATAAGACGCACCTAGGTTTTAGAGGAAGACAATAAAAAAAAATTTTTTTTTTCATTAGACCTCAGATAGCAGCCCCATTCAGACCCCCAATGTTAATAAGACCCCCAACAAGACTTTGGCTCCGACCCCAATATGAATGACCCCCCAATCAGACCAAATTAATTTTTTTTAAGCGTCTTATGGGGTGTAAAATATGGTACTTTTTCACCATACAGGCCACAGCAGGATCAAATTAGAACCAAATGCTAAAGCATAGGACTGAGCATGTGCGTACACCTCAGCGATGTTACTGTGGTGGACAGAGAAAAAAGCAAAACAACAATAAGCATGTAGTGCTGTATTGTACATATGCATTTTTTTAAAATACAGTGGCTATACAAATGTTTTAAATTTACATGCAAATACAAATTTATTCAGATGTACCGTAGGTGCTGGTTTGAGAAATTGGAGGGTCTGAGATGAGAATTGATTAACATTGGGGTTCTGATCTGAGGTTTGATGAAAAATATTGTTTTTTCTTTTGTTCCTCCTCTAAAATCTAGATGTGTCTTATAGGCCGAAAAATACGGTAATAATAAATAGGTATGTGCTCATTGATACAATTTTCAGCATTTTTAATGCTTGTTTAAATATTGTTAAGTCTTTTTTTGGGCATTTTTATTTTGCAACATTTCAAATGTGTTTTTATACAGAGAATTCTATTGGGGAGGGGCAGAAAATATTCAAAATGCATGTTGCATTTGAAGTAAAAGTAATACATAAAGATCCACAGCACTCTTCCATTTGTGCAAAATACAAATTGGTTTATTTCAAATCAGCATCATAGTGACAGCGACGTTTCAACCATCTCTGGTCTTTATCAAGCAGTACTGGAAGAGTGCTGCGGATCTTTACGTATTACTGGTACATACAGGGACCCTCAGTTAGGATCTCTACCCGCGAGCACCACCTATCCTATCAATGGTAGAAACATTTTTTCCAATTGCTGGACTCTGTAGTGCTACTTATCTTTTGTTATTTTGCATTTGAAGTAAAGCCATCCCTGACCACAAGAATGCCATAAAAAGACCACTATTTAACATAGTACATAAGGCCGAAAAAAGACATTTGTCCATCCAGTTCGGCCTGTCATCCTGCAAGTTGATCCAGAGAAAGGCAAAAAAAAAAAAAAAGGTAGAAGCCAATTTTCCTCACTTTAGAATTCTGCATTTCCAATGTCTCTCGTTAGACTTCAAAGTAAAGTCTGTCTGCAATGTTTAACCTAAAAAGTATGCAGGGAAATTTCAGCCTCAGGGTTGTGTCCTGCATAGCTTTTTGGGATCGTTTCTGATGCAGGCATCTGAGCCAAAGCTAGAAGTGGGCCAGAGAAAAATTAAAAATATATAAAAGGAAGGACTTCTAAGTCTCCTTCCTGCTGCACTTCTGGCTTTGGTTAAAAAAACTGCCACAAAAAGCTGGAGTCTGGGTATGTTCATATGATGTGTTGATAAAAGTGATGCAAAGTGTCCCATACTCAGAAACAACCTATATGCATTTGTTCTCAATCCATTTGTATCTTTATTTCTTAACACATTTTATCTTCATGGAAAAAGGAATGAATATATTGCAAAACATTTTGTGAAGATAGCCATGCTTCCATCTAATGACACTTCTGATGTGAATGGTAATTGACTGGTGTAGGAAAAATATAATGTACAGAAAAAGCCACAAGCTATTACAGATTTTAGTCTGGGTACCCTATACGATAACCATTGTCTCATTTGTAGCAGGAAGTTGTATAAGAATTTACAGGGTGGTGAATTACAGTACAAAATAATTGTGTGACTATGGCACATGCTGATTTAATACAGCATAAAGGATAAAGAGGTTGGCCATCAAGTAGCTTAATAAACTCTTTAGCAGATAAAATACACAGCAAGTACAACTGCAATCAGCGCTTCAATCTCAGATGAAGAGAAGGGATTTGAAGGCAAAATGAAATTTTAAGCTCACTTTATTACAATATGTGCAGTCTAATCTTCTAGTATATCTTAACCTACAGTTTCCGAATTCATATTTCTACACTATTCTGTACGGCATTGCTCCCTAACACAAAGAAACGTGTAAGATGACCAAAGTATGAATAATCTGGCTAATTGTTACATAATAATCCCTTAGGGTATGACTACACGGTGTGGTTGTGTTGTGGTTGAGATGCAGCATGCTGTGGTCGAGAACCAAACAGCCGTACGAGCCTCAGCAGGATCTAATTAAGTGAATTAGGACCGCACTGTGTAGTCGTTCTGCATCATCAATAGGTGTGCGGCAATCACAACCGCACAGTGTGGTCACACCCTTAAAGTGGCCAAGGACATTAGATCAATGTCAGCTGAACCACTTATTGTCTACTCCAGGGATGCTCAACCTGCAGCCCTCCAACTGTTGTGAAACTACAACTCCCACCACGCCCTGCTGTAGGCTGATAGCTGTAGACTGCCCGGGCCTGCTGGTAGTTGTAGTTTTGCAACAGCTTGAGGGCTGCAGGTTGAGCATACTTGGTCTACTCCAATGGCATATCTCAGGGGGATTGGGCATTTTAGAATTTAACATGTCCAATCTTTTCTTCCCATGGGAGATCAGCTGCTAAGAGAGGAGTCTGGTAGTGGGTTGTTCCCTCCTCCCTATAAAAGCCCATGCTGAGCCTAGTATGGATATAAGATTTCACTGATGGAAATCACTGATCAAACACTGACTATATGAATAAAACCTAAGCCAGGAGGAAAACATGTTCAGAAGACATGTATCTTAAAAAGCTGTCCCACCACTACATGTCAAAACATATTTTTCATTTACATACGGCAACATGCAGTGAAGAGTTCTAGTATGGCTTCACTTGGTGTTCCACACAATGAGGACATCCATCTATTGAGTATGCTCAGTCGCTCTCTTCACTTCAGGGCAGGCAACAGACACAGACTTCTTCTCTGTGTTCAATGTAGAACATGTGAACCCAGCAGATTTCTTCAATAGATGGACATGCACATGGCTATATACTTTGAACACCAGATGGCATTGTACTACGTAAGGCCTCATGCACACGACCGTTGTGTGCATCCGTGGCCGTTGTGCCGTTTTTTTTCACGGACCCATTGACTTTCGGAAAATGCACCGTTTTGCAGCCGAGGCCGTGATCCGTGTATCCTGTCAGTCAAAAAAATATGACCTGTCCTATTTTTTTGACGGGCAACGGTTCACGGACCCATTCAAGTCAATGGGTCCGTGAAAGAACACGGATGCACACAAGATTGGCATCCGTGTCCGTGATCCGTGGCCGTAGGTTGCTTTCATACAGACGGATCCGAAGATCCGTCTGCATAAAAGCTTTTTCAGATCTAAGTTTTCACTTCGTGAAAACTCATATCCGACAGTATATTCTAACACAGAGGCGTTCCCATGGTGATGGGGACGCTTCTAGTTAGAATACACTACAAACTTTGTACAAGACTGCCCCCTGCTGCCTGGCAGCACCCGATCTCTTACAGGGGGATATGATAGCACAATTAACCCCTTCAGGTGCGGCACCTGAAGGGGTTAATTGTACTATCATATCCCCCTGTAAGAGATCAGGGCTGCCAGGCAGCAGGGGGCAGACCCCCCCCCCTCCCCAGTTTGAATATCGTTGGTGGCACAGTGTGCGCCCCCCATCGGGCCCCCCCCCTTCCTCCCTCTATTGTTATAAATCGTTGGTGGCACAGTGTGCGCCCCCCCCCCATCGGCCCCCCTCCCTCTATAGCAGTAACAACATTGGTGGCAGTGTGCGGCCTCCCATCTCCCCCCCGATCATTGGTGGCAGCGTAGTTCCGATCGGAGTCCCAGTTTAATCGCTGGGGCTCCGATCGGTAACCATGGCAACCAGGAAGCTACTGCAGCCCTGGTTGCCATGGTTACTTAGCAATAGTACAACAGTAGAAGATTCATACTTACCTGCTTGCTGCTGCGATGTCTGTGACCGTCCGGGAGCTCCTCCTACTTGTAAGTGACAGTTCTTTAGCAATGCGCCGCACAGACCTGTCACTTACCAGTAGGTGGAGCTCCCGGCCGGACACAGACATCGCAGCAGCAAGCAGGTAACTATGAATCTTCTACTATTGTACTATTGCTAAGTAACCATGGCAACCAGGACTGCAGTAGCATCCTGGTTGCCATGGTTACCGATCGGAGCCCCAGCGATTAAACTGGGACTCCGATCGGAACTCCACTGCCACCAATGATCGGGGGGGGGGGGTAAGATGGGAGGCCGCACACTGCCACCAATGTTGTTACTGCTATAGAGGGAGGGGGGCTGATGGGGGGTGAACACTGTGCCACCAACGATTTATAACAATAGTGGGAGGAAGGGGGGGCCCGATGGGGGGCGCACACTGTGCCACCAACGATTTATTACACTAGAGGGAGGAAGGGGGGTCCGATGGGGGGCGCACACTGTGCCACCAACGATTTATAACAATAGAGGGAGGGAGGAAGGGGGGGGCCCGATGGGGGGCGCACACTGTGCCACCAACGATTTATAACAATAGAGGGAGGGAGGAAGGGGGGGGCCCGATGGGGGGCACACACTGTGCCACCAACGATTTATTACACTAGAGGGAGGACAGGGGGCCCGATGGGGGGCGCACACTGTGCCACCAACGATATTCAAACTGGGGAGGGGGGGGGGGGTCTGCCCCCTGCTGCCTGGCAGCCCTGATCTCTTACAGGGGGATATGATAGTACAATTAACCCCTTCAGGTGCCACACCTGAAGTGGTTAATTGTGCTATCATATCCCCCTGTAAGAGATCGGGTGCTGCCAGGCAGCAGGGGGCAGTCTTGTACAAAGTTTGTAGTGTATTCTAACTAGAAGCGTCCCCATCACCATGGGAACGCCTCTGTGTTAGAATATACTGTCGGATCTGAGTTTCACGATGTAGCTCATATCCGACAGAATATTCTAACATAGAGGCGTTCCCATGGTGATGGGGACGCTTCAAGTTAAAATATACCATCGGATTGGAGAAAACTCCAATCCGATGGTATAAAAGAACTCCAGACTTTACATTGAAAGTCAATGGGGACGGATCCGTTTGAAATGGCACCATATTGTGCCAACGTCAAACGGATCCGTCCCCATTGACTTGCATTGTAATTCAGGACGGATCCGTTTGGCTCCGCACGGCCAGGCGGACACCAAAACGACTTTTTTTTTCATGTCCGTGGATCCTCCAAAAATCAAGGAAGACCCACGGACGAAAAAACGGTCACGGATCATGGACCTACGGACCCCGTTTTTGCGGACCGTGAAAATAAACTGTCGTGTGCATGAGGCCTAAGTAAATGCCATAACTCTACTAGATCACATATAACAGCATGTAAATTGCTAATATGTTTCCTTTATTATCACTAGGGATGAGCAAACTTCATATTTTGAAGTTCGGGTTGGGGTATATGCTAAATTGCGTTATGGATTCCGTTACCACGGACCATAACGCAATTTCATGAGGGAACGCCTTTATAGAAGTCTATGGGCTGCATAACGGATCAGCATAACGAAAGCTGGACGGATCCATTATGCCCCCCCCCCCCCCCCCCCCCGTGTCAGCAATCGCCGCAAACCGCAGGTCAATTCAGACTCGCAGTTTGCAGCTTTACCTGCAGTTTGCGGCGGCAAACAGCAAGCGATCAAAAAGGCGTTTTCCCACCAAAATAGTACCAATCTAACCTTCACCTCATCCCGCAAAAAATAAGCCCCTACCTCGCCCAAAAAAATAAAAAAACTATGGCTCAGAATATGGAGACACTAAAACATCATTTTTTTTGTTTTAAAAAAGCTGTTATTGTGTAAAACTTACATAAATAAAAATGTATACATATTAGGTATCACAGCGTCCGTAATAACTTGCTCATCACCTAACCCCTCAGTTGAATACCGTAAAAAAAAAAAAAAAAAAAAAGGTGTAAAAAAAAAAGCCATTTTTTGTCACCTTACAACACAAAAAGTGTAATAGCAAGCGATCAAAAAGTCACAGGCACCCAAAATAGTGCCAATAAAACAGTCATCTCATCCGGCAAAAACCATACCCTACCCAAAGTAATTGCCCAAAAACTGAAAAAATTATGGCTCTCGGACTATGGAAACACTAAAACATTTTTTTGTTTAAAAAAAGAAATCATTGTGTAAAACTTAAATAAAAAAAAAGGTATACATATTAGGTATTGCCGCATCCGTGACAAAAAAAAAAAATCACAGGATCTAACCAGTCAGATGAATGTTGTAAATAACAAAAAAATAAAGACGATGCCAAAACAGCTATTTCTTGTTAACTTGCCTGACAAAAAGTGTAATATAAAGCAAACAAAAATCATATGTTCCCTAAACTAGTACCAACAATACTGCCACCCTATCCCTTAGTTTCTAAAATGAGGTCACTTTTTTGGAGATTTCTACTCTAGGGGTGCATCAGGGGGGCTTAAAAAAAAAAAAAAAACAGTCCCGCAAAATCTGCCTTCCAAAAACCATATGGCATTCCTTTCCTTCTGCACCCTGCCGTGTGCCCGTACAGCAGTTTAAGACCACATGTAGGGTGTTTCTGTAAACTACAGAATCAGGGCCATAAATATTGAGTTTGGTTTGGCTGTTAACTCTTGCTTTGTAAAAGTAAAAAAAAAAATATTAAAATGGAAAATCTGCCAAAAAAGTGAAATTTTTGTGGAACACCTTAAGGCCTCTTTCACACGGGCGTCAGTATTTTTGCCCGGATAAGAGGCGGGTGCGTTGCGGGAAAATGCGCAATTTTTCCGCGCGAGTGCAAAACATTGTAATGCGTTTTGCACTCGCGTGAGAAAAATCGTGCATGTTCGGTACCCAAACCCGAACTTCTTCACAGAAGTTCGGGCTTGGGATTGATGTTCTGAAGATTGTATTATTTTCCCTTATAACATGGTTATAAGGGAAAATAATAGCATTCTGAATACAGTATGCTTAGTATAATAGTGCTGGAAGGGTTATAAAAAAAAAAAAAAAAAGTTAACTCACCTTCTCCTCTTGATCGCGTAGTTCCCGGTCGGTCTCTTCTTTAGCTGTGGGCTAAAGGACCTGTGGTGATGTCAGATCACATGCTCCATCACCATGGTGATGGACCATGTGATTGGAGCATGTGATCTGACATCACCACAGGTCATTTAGCCCACAGCTAAAGAAGAGACCGACCAGGAACTACGCGATCAAGAGGAGAAGGTGAGTTAACTTTTTAAAAAAAAAATTTAACCCTTCCAGCACTATTATACTAAGCATACTGTATTCAGAATGCTATTATTTTCCCTTATAACCATGTTATAAGGGAAAATAATACAGTGAATAGACTGTCACCTAGAACTCATGCGTGAAAATCGCACCGCATCCGCACTTGCTTGCGGATGCTTGCGATTTTCACGCAACCCCATTCATTTCTATGGGGCCTGCGTTACGTGAAAAACGCAGAATATAGAGCATGCTGCGATTTTCACGCAACGCATAAGTGATGCGTGAAAATCACCGCTCATGTGAACAGCCCCATAGAAATGAATGGGTCAGGATTCAGTGCAGGTGCAATGCGTTCAACTCACGCATCGCACCCGCGCGGAATACTCGCCCGTGTGAAAGGGGCCTAAGGGTTAACAAAGTTTGTAAAATCAGTTTTGAATACCTGAGGGGTGTAGTTTCTATTATGTAAGCCTCGCAAAGTAACTTCAGACCTGAGCAGGTCCTTAAAAATTGTTTTCTTTTACATTTCGGAAACATTTCAAGATTTGCTTCTAAACTTCTAAGCCTTGTAACGTCCCCAAAAAAATAAAATGTCATTCCAAAAATGATTCAAACAAAGTAGACATATGGGGAATGTAGAGTAATAACTATTTTTGGAGGTATTACCATGTATTATAGAGGTAGAGAAATTAAAACTTGGGAAAAAAATTTAAAAAATGTAGTAAATTTTGTATTTTTTTCATAAATAAGAATGAATTTTAACAGTGTCATGAAGTACAATATGTGCTGAAAAACCCTCTCAGAATGGCCTGGATAAGTAAAAGCGTTTTAAAGTAATTCACACTGGTCACACTGGTCAGATTTGCAAAAAATTGCCTGGTCCTTAAGGTGAAATATGGCCGTGTCCTTAAAGGGGTTGTCCAGGTTCAGAGCTGAACCTGGACAGCCCTCCATTTTCACCCCAGCAGCCCCCCTGACATGAGCATCGGAGCAGTTCATGCTCCGATGCTCTCCTTTGCCCTGCGCTAAATCGCGCAGGGCAAAGGCATTATTGGGAGTTCCGGTGACGTACCGGGCTCTCCATGGGGCTGACAGGAATCCCGGTGACGTCACCGGCACTGATGGGTGGGATTTAGCGCTGCCCTAGCCAGTAAAACGGCTAGGGCAGAGCTAAAGCCCGCCCCTCAGAGCCGGTGACGTCACCGAACACACTGCTGGGCGGAAGTTACCGCCCGGCAGTGTGTTATTAAAAACAAAAGAGCCCGTGCCCTGCGCGATCTAGCGCAGGGCACAGGAGCGCATCGGAGCATGAGATGCTCCGATGCTAGGCTCAGGGGGGCTGCCGGGGTGAAAATAACGGTATGTCCGGGTTCAGCTCTGAACCCGGACAACCCCTTTAAGGGGTTAAAGGACATCTGTCCTGTGAAACTGGCTGACCTGTTACATGTGTTGGTCCCATGTTCATGTGTGCCCACATTTCTGAGAAAAATTAAGTCTTAATATATGCAAATGAGCCTCTAGGAGCAGGGCGTTGCTGTTACTCCTAGAGGCTCTGCTCTCTCTGCAACTGCCACGCCCTCTGCATTTTGATTGACAGGGCCATGCAGTGTAAATATGATCAGGCCTTCAGTTTTCAAACCAGCACCAGGATTTGAATATTTTTGTAATTGCATGGAATTAAAAATTTATTATCGCTACTGAGTTATTCACTGAAATCTATCTTTATAGCACCACCTGCTTTTTTTCTAATTTCTCTGTCCTGCTCGCTGAGATAAAAGCACATGCTCAGTTTCATCCTGTAACTGCCACTCGCTGCTACAAACACGACACACCCTGTGAGAAAGGACACGCACTCCAAGCTGCCAGCTGGAAAAATCTAGCAGAACAATTGGAACTAGGGTTACCATGATACCAGCTCATAATCAAACAGTCTGATCCTATTTTTGGGAGCACCAGGTGACTAAAAAAAATGGCGAATTACACAGTTTTTATTTTTATTTTTTTCTGTTCACCACATAGGAGATATTTTTTTATATCTTAATAGTTTGGACTTCTTCTTCGGAGGTTTATTTATTTATTGTTTATATATTTTATATGTAAAATTGGGAAAGGGGGCGATTTATACTTAACCACTTCAACCCCGCTAGCTGAAACCCCCTTCATGACCAGAGCACTTTTTACACTTCGGCACTACACTACTTTCACCGTTTATCGCTCGGTCATGCAACTTACCACCCAAATGAATTTTACCTCCTTTTCTTCTCACTAATAGAGCTTTCATTTGGTGGTATTTTATTGCTGCTGACATTTTTACTTTTTTTGTTATTAATCAAAATTTAACGATTTTTTTGCAAAAAAATGACATTTTTCACTTTCAGCTGTAAAATTTTGCAAAAAAAAACGACATCCATATATAAATTTTTCGCCAAATTTATTGTTCTACATGTCTTTGATAAAAAAAAAATGTTTGGGCAAAAAAAAAAAAATGGTTTGGGTAAAAGTTATAGCGTTTACACACTATGGTACAAAAATTTGAATTTCCGCTTTTTGAAACAGCTCTGACTTTCTGAGCACCTGTCATGATTCCTGAGGTTCTACAATGCCCAAACAGTAGAAAAACCCCACAAATGACCCCATTTCGGAAAGTAGACACCCTAAGGTATTAGCTGATGGGCATAGTGAGTTCATAGAACTTTTTATTTTTTGTCACAAGTTAGCGGAAAATGATGATTATTTTTTCTTTTTTTTTACAAAGTCTCATATTCCACTAACTTGCGACAAAAAATAACAAATTCTAGGAACTCACCATGCCCCTCACAGAATACCTTGGGGTGTATTCTTTCCAAAATGGGGTCACTTGTGGCGTAGTTATACTGCACTGGCAATTTAGGGGCCCATATGTGTGAGAAGTAGTTTGCAATCAAAATCTGTAAAAAATGACCGGTGAAATCCGAAAGGTGCACTTTGGAATATGTGCCCCTTTGCCCACCTAGGCTGCAAAAAAGTGTGACACATCTGGTATCGCCGTACTCAGGAGAAGTTGGGGAATGTGTTTTGGGGTGTCATTTTACATATACCCATGCTGGGTGAGAGAAATATCTTGGCAAAAGACAACTTTTCCCATTTTTTTATACAAAGTTGGCATTTGACCAAGATATTTTTCTCACCCAGCATGGGTATATGTAAAATGACACCCCAAAACACATTCCCCAACTTCTCCTGAGTACGGCGATACCAGATGTGTCACACTTTTTTGCTGCCAAGGTGGGCAAAGGGGCACATATTCCAAAGAGCACCTTTCGGATTTCACCGGCCATTTTTTTACACATTTTGATTGCAAAGTTCTTCTCACACATTTGGGCCCCTAAATTGCCAGGGCAGTATAACTACCCCACAAGTGACCCCATTTTGGAAAGAAGACACCCCAAGGTATTCCGTGAGGGGCATGGCGAGTTCATAGAAATGTATTTTTTTGGCATAAGTTAGCGGAAATTGATTTTTTTTTGTTTTTTCTCACAAAGTCTCACTTTCTGCTAACTTAGGACAAAAATTTAAATCTTTCATGGACTCAATATGCCCCTCAGCGAATACCTTGGGGTGTCTTCTTTCCAAAATGGGGTCAGTTGTGGGGTGTTTGTACTGCCCTGGCATTTGAGGGTCTCCGCAATCATTACATGTATGGCCAGCATTAGGAGTTTCTGCTATTCTCCTTATATTGTGCATACAGGTAATGAGATTTTTTTTCCGTTCAGCCTCTGGGCAGAAAGAAAAAAAATGAACGGCACAGATTTCTTCATTCGCATCGATCAATGTGGATGAAAAAATCTCTGCCAAAAAAAAAAAAAAGGAGGGGAAAGGCGTCTGCCAGGACATAGGAGCTCCGCCCAACATCCATACCCACTTAGCTCGCATGCCCTGGCAAACCAGATTTCTCCATTCACATCAATCGAATCTGATTTTTTTTATTTTATTTTTTTATATACAAAGTGTTTGCCAAAGCATAGGAACGCTGCCTCCTCCTCAGCTCGTATGCATCGGCAAACGTATCTGTTACTGCAGAGTAGAAATCTCGTCTTGCAGCGCCGCATACACTGACTTGCGTGTAATCTGACAGCAGCGCAATGCTTCTGTCAGAATGCACATCAGTGCTGCAGCTAGTAGATCGGTTGGTCCACCTGGAAGGTAAAAAAAAAAAAAAGAAAAAACCAGGCCACAACGCAATAATTTTATTAACTTTGGAACAGAATACATAAACTTTAACTTTTTGAACTAAACATTAACCTGTTTGCTTACTGGTGTTTTTTTTTTTTTTTTCTTTTTTTACCTTTATAGAACAAACCTCTCCTTCCCCATGGGTCAATGTGAAAAAGCGCAAATCGCCCAAAGATGTGGCGAAGTGCGTTATGCACTTTGTCCCATGTGAAAGGAGACGTTTGCAGCCGCAGTGAGTGAATGGGCCCTAATAGCCCTGTGTGCCTGTCCTGGTGAGATGATCCCTATGCTAATAGTGTACCTGTGAGTGGTACTTCCGGAAACACTCTCCAAAGCATAGGGCAGGGTAGTCAGGACAGAAATAGCGGGTGTCACGCCTTATTCCACTCCTGCTACAGACACTACATTTTTTTCGGGGTGGCGGTCGGTTTGAGGTACCAGGAACGACACTGGGGAAATGTCGCTCGTGTAGACGGCTAACTACACTGGTGGATGGGGCCACGGAACCTCCTGGGTACAGGAGTTTCGCGATGATCTCTTCCTGAAATTTGAGGAAGGATCCAGTTCTCCCAGCCTTACTGTAGAGAACAAAACTATTGTACAGAGCCAATTGAATTAAATATACAGACACCTTCTTATACCAGCGTCTGGTTCTGCGGGACACTAAATACGGAGTCAACATCTGGTCATTGAAGTCCACCCCTCCCATGTGAAGGTTATAGTCGTGGACTGAGAGGGGCTTTTCAATGACACGGGTTGCTCGCTCAATTTGGATTGTCGTGTCTGCGTGAATGGAGGAGAGCATGTAAACGTCACGCTTGTCTCTCCATTTCACAGCGAGCAGTTCTTCGTTACACAGTGCGGCCCTCTGCCCCCTTGCAAGACGGGTGCTAACCAGGGCCGGATTAACGTAGGGGCTGATGGAGCTGCAGCTCCAGGCCCCTACCATAAAATAGGCCCATCCGTGCCAGGCAAAAGGCCGTCGGGAGCGGCCTTTTGCCGATTTGTACACAGCGCATCGCATCCGCATGGTGCAGGAGGGATAATCGCGGGCGCACTGAGTTCATATCTGGTGGGCCGCGTCATTACAGGAACAGCACCAGCTGCTCTCACGTCCTGCCACTGCCACCGGATATACGTCACAGCCGGAGGCAGGACGTCAGAACAGCTGGTGCGGTTCCTATAAATAATGCCCGCCAGATATGAACTCAGTAATGTGCCCGCGATTATTCCTCCTGCACCACAGTTTCGACCAGGCCAGCACAGGACGGCGACGGCCCACAGGCGCTGGGTCACAGGGTCACAGGCAGCCCACACACCACACGGAGAGCCGGAGACAGCAGGCAGCAGCAGGAGCTTCTGGAGGCAGGCTGCAGCAGGTATGAGATGCCCTGCCTTCCAACTAGATGAGTGTATCAGGCAATCATAGTGCTGTTATGATTTATGGACACAGCTCTCAGCAGGCACAGAAACAGCCTGTGGACTGTGACAGCCTGTGGACTGTGACTCTCAAGAAGCACAGCCAGATAGATGGCTGGCTAAGCATGCTGAGAGCTGTGTCCATAAATCATAACAGCACTATGAAAATTACTGACTGGCTAAAAGGCTACTTTCACACTAGCGTTCGGTTCAGAGCGGATCCGTTCTGAACGGATCCGTTCATATAATGCAAATGGTGGCTCCGTTCAGAACGGATCCGTCTGCATTATATTGTCAAAAAAATGTCTGTGAAAGTAGCCTGAACGGATTTGTCCAGACTTTTACATTGAAAGTCAATGGGGGACGGATCCGTTTGAAGATTGAGCCATATTGTGTCATCTTCAAACGGATCCGTCCCCATTGACTGACTTACATTGTAAGTCTGGACGGATCCGCTTGCCTCCGCACGGCCAGGCGGACACCTGAACGCTGCAAGCAGCGTTCAGGTGTCTGCCTGCTGAGCGGAGGACAAACAGTGCCAGACTGATGCATTCTGAGCGGATCCGCGTCCATTCAGACTGCATCAGGGCTGGACGGAAGCGTTCGGGTCCGCTTGTGAGCCCCTTCAAACGGAGCTCACAAGCGGACACCCGAACGCTAGTGTGAAAGTAGCCTAAGTCAATGGGGACGGATCCGTTTGAAGATGACACAATATGGCTCAATCCTCAAACAGATCCGTCCCCCATTGACTTTCAATGTAAAAGTCTGGACGGATCCGTTCAGGCTAATTTCACAGACATTTTTTTTGACAATATAATGCAGATGGATCCGTTCTGAACGGAGCCACCATCTGCATTATATGAGTGGATCCGTTCAGAACGGATCCGCTCTGAACGCTAGTGTGAAAGTAGCCTTACATTGTAAGTCTGGACGGATCCGCTTGCTTCCGCACGGCCAGGCGGACACCCGAACGTTGCAAGCAGCGTTCAGGTGTCCGTCTGCTGAGCGGAGCCTGAACGGTGCCAGACTGATGCATTCTGAGCGCATCCGTGTCCACTCAGAATGTATTAGGGCTGGACGGAAGCGTTCGGGTCCGCTTGTGAGAACCTTCAAACGGAGCTCACAAGCGGACAGCCGAACGCTAGTGTGAAAGTAGCCTAAGCATGCTGAGACTGAGCTCAGTCTAAATAACAACACATAAAGAAATTACTGTTTCTAGCTGCTAGTCCACAGTCCACAGCAGCTAGAAACAGTAATTTCTTTAAAGAGATTCTGTCACCAGGTTTCACCCCTCAGCTAAAAATATGCTGATGTTCAGGGCGTCTTCATGATTCCTAATGTGGGCTTATAAATGTAATCTGTGGGCTTATTTAGCTAAAAAAACTGCTTTTACTAACCTGTCAGTCAAACAAATAAGGTGCCCAAGGGGATGTTAATGGAGCAAGGTGCAGTCTGCACCCGCCGCCATTCGTGCCCAGCGCCGCCTTTCCGGACTTCTGCGCCTCCCTCCCTCCCCCTTCTTCTGCTGTAAGATTTTGCGCACAGGGCTCTGCCTGATGCGCCGTGCGGACTTCTCCATTTGGCTTCTTACAGCAAAGTGCTCATGCGCCGGCACTTCGCTCAACCCTTGTATGCGCGAGATCTTACAGCAGGAGGGGGAGGGCGGGAGGCGGCGCAGAAGTCTGGCACGAACGGCGGCGGGTGCAGACGGCACCTTGCATCCATTAACATCCCCTCGGGCACCTTATTTGTTTGACTGACAGGTTAGTAAAAGCTGTTTTTTAGCTAAATAAGCCCACATATGACATTTATAAGCCCACATTAGGAATCGTGAAGACGCCCTGAACATCAGCATATTTTTAGCTGACAGGGGTGAAACCTGGTGACGGTATCCCTTTAATGTGTTATGTTATTTATGATTTTATATATTATGTATATATTTCCATAAAAAGGCCCAGCAAAATCCTCAGCACCAGGCCCATGATGCTCTTAATCCGGCCCTGGTGCTAACGAGCCGTTGGGGGAAGCCCGCGCGACTAGTTCGCGCGGTACCACAGGCACCAACTTGTTCTAGAAACAAATGCCTAAAGAGGGCCACACTTGTGTAAAAATTGTCCACATAAAGATGGTACCCCTTGCCGAATAAGGGTGACACCAAGTCCCAAACTGTCTTCCCACTGCTCCCCAGGTAGTCAGGGCAACCGACCGGCTCCAGGGTCTGATCTTTTCCCTCATAGAGCCGAAATTTGTGGGTATAGCCTGTGGCCCTTTCACAGAGCTTATACAATTTGACCCCATACCGGGCGCGCTTGCTTGGGATGTATTGTTTGAAGCCAAGGCGCCCGGTAAAATGTATCAGGGACTCGTCTACGCAGATGTTTTGCTCAGGGGTATACAAATCTGCAAATTTCAGGTTGAAATGGTCTATGAGGGGCCGAATTTTGTGGAGCCGCTCAAAAGCAGGGTGGCCTCTGGGACGGGAGGTGCTGTTATCACTAAAGTGCAGGAAACGCAGGATGGTCTCAAATCGTGTCCTGGACATAGCAGCAGAGAACATGGACATGTGATGAATTGGGTTCGTGGACCAATATGACCGCAATTCATGCTTTTTAGTTAGACCCATGTTGAGGAGGAGGCCCAGAAAAGTTTTAATTTCGGAAACTTGGACTGGTTTCCACCGGAAAGACTGGGCATAAGAGCTTCCCGGGTTAGCGGTTATAAATTGTGTGGCATATCTGTTTGTTTCGGCCACAACTAAGTCTAAGAGCTCCGCAGTCAAGAACAGCTCAAAAAATCCCAGGGCCGAACCGATCTGAGCTGTCTCAACCCGAACTCCAGACTGGGCAGTGAAAGGGAAAACTACAGGTGCGGCTGAAGTTGGGGACTGCCAATCAGGGTTTGCCAGCACCTCTGGGATTCTAGGGGCTCTACGGGCACGTCTTTGCGGTGGCTGTGACGGGGTCACTACTGCACGTGCCACCGTACCAGCTTCAACTGCCCTTCTGGTGCTCGCTACTTCACCAGGTTGTACGGCAGTGCTGGTACTAGGTCCAGGAAGGGCTGGGCTGCTGGTGTATGCCTCACCACGTAATCCGACAGCACCAGCCCCACTCTGCTGCTCTTGAAGCGGATCCTGCGCAACCTGCGGTCTAGCGACACGGGGCCGGGTACGCCTGGTGCTATCAGGGACCTCAACCTCCTCGTCCGAACTTTGGGTCAGAGAGCCACTGCTTTCTACAGGTTCGTATTCTGACCCGCTGGATTCATCAGATGAGGGTTCCCACTCCTCATCCGACTGGGTCAGAAGCCTGTAGGCCTCTTCAGAAGAATACCCCCTGTTTGACATTTGGGCAACTAAATTTAGGGGTATTCCCTGAGACTACCCAAGAAAAAAAAAGCAAGCCTGTCTTACAAAGGGGAGGCTAGCGAAGTACCGGAGGCCGCTGCGGTTGATAAAAAATATCAAAACTGATTTTTTTTTTTTTATCGCCGCAGTGCGTGTAAAGTGAATGTGCAGTGATAAAAAAATAATAATTTTTTTTGTCACTGCGGTGGGGCGGGCGTGGGCGAACGCACATGTGGGCGACCGATCAGGCCTGATCGGGCAAACACTGCGTTTTGGGTGGAGGGCGAACTAAAGTGACACTAATACTATTATAGATCTGACCGTGATCAGTTTTGATCACTTTCAGATACTATAAAAGTACAAATGCTGATTAGGGATACGCTAATCAGCGAATAACGGACTGCGGTGCGGTGGGCTAGGCGCTAACCGATCCCTAAACTACCTAACCAAGGGGCCTAAACTATACCTAAAACCTAACGGTCAATACCATTAAAAAAAAAAAAAGTGACAGTTTGCACTGATCACTTTTTTCCTTTTCACTAGTGATTGACAGGGGCAAGAAGGGGTGATCAAAGGGTTAATTGGGTGCTGGGAGGTGATCTGGGGGCTAAGTGTAGTGTAGTGGGTACTCACAGTGATGTGTGCTCCTCTGCTCCTCTGCTGGAACCAACCGACCAAAAGAAGGAGCAGAGGAGCACAGCAGCCATATAACCCCATCATATTTACTAATATGATGGGTTATGTGGCTTCTGATTGGTTTTTTTGAAAATCATCAACCTGCCAGCCAATGATCGTGGCCGGCAGGTTGATGACGAACTTCTTCTTTGAATTTTGCCGTCCCGCGATGCGCATGCGCGGGCCGGCTTACCCGGAAATCTCGCGTCTCGCGAGAGGACGCACCGGCGCGTCCACCCAGAGCTACACGACCGCCGAGAAGACGCAATCCTGCGTACAGCGGTCGTGAGGAGGTTAAAGGGGTTCTGCACTTTGTTTTAACTGATGATCTATCCTCTGGATAGATCATCAGCTTCTGATTGGCGGGGGTCCGACACCCGGGACCCCCCCCAATCAGCTGTTTGAGAAGGCAGCGGCGCTCCTAGAGCACCGCTGCCTTATCAAACAGCTGATCAGCAGGGGTCCTGGGTGTCGGACCCCCGTCGATCAAAAGCTGATGATCTATCCAGAGGATAGATCATCAGTTAAAACAAAGTGCAGAACCCCTTTAATATATATTAGGCCTGCACAATATATCGCCAAAGCAATCGCAATCGCAATTAATCGCCATATCGCAATCGCCAATTGGCCGACCCAAAAATGCTGCAATTATATTGCCATATTTTTCGCTTTATGAGACAAACTTTTTCCCCAAAAAAAGTAGGGGGGAAAATGGCAGTGCGCCTTATAAAGCGATGGTTGACTTTTTACGTTGTTGACACGGATGTATCGCCGGCCACTATGCTGCACAGCGCGGCCGGTGATACATCAGTTACAGTATGGGGAGGGAGGAGGGGCTGGAGGTAAGTCGTTATTTTAATGACCAAATGTTCTTTTATTTATTCTATTTTATTTATCTGTTCTGTGCAGTGCTATTAAGAAAATGGCAAGTTTTGTATTTTGTACTTTTGCAGTAATGCAAATATGTTATTTAATTTAGTAAAAGATGTTTTATTTTGAAAAACACTGTGCATTTCAGTTATTGAGTTAAGCATAACTACATTTCAGCATTATCAGTAATTTGTGTGTGCTTTTGCCTTGAAAATCCAAGCAAATAGACCACTAGCACAATTCCCTTAAAATATTGCATCGCATACCGTTATCACAATTTTTAGGGCCCTAATCGCAATCGCACAAAATTCCCATATCGTGCAGCCCTAACATATATATATATATATATTACATACACAGTTCTACCACATGCCCATTACACAGATAGTTTACTATATACACATTGCGCACACAGCTCTGCTACATGTCCATTACACAGAGAGAACTTTTGTGTGCACGTTACACACAGAAAACTGTACAATAGACTGGTTACACTGACATAGCCCTACTTTATACTAGGGTTGGACGATATCAAAAATATTCAGACGATAACGATATTAAAAAGTTTTATATCGTTATCGAGGGGGCCACAAGGAGAGGTAACACTGTATGGGGGGGGGGGGGGCCACAAGGAGAGGTTATACTGTATGGGGGGGGGGGGCCACAAGGAGAGGTCATACTGTATGGGGGGGGGCCACAAGGAGAGGTCATACTGTGTGGGGGGCCACAAGGAGAGGTCATACTGTGTGGGGGGCCACAAGGAGAGGTCATACTGTGTGGGGGGCCACAAGGAGAGGTCATACTGTGTGGGGGGCCACAAGGAGAGGTCATACTGTATGGGGGGGCCACAAGGAGAGGTCATACTGTATGGGGGGGCCACAAGGAGAGGTCATACTGTATGGGGGGGCCACAAGGAGAGGTCATACTGTATGGGGGGGCCACAAGGAGAGGTCATACTGTATGGGGGGGCCACAAGGAGAGGTCATACTGTATGGGGGGGCCACAAGGAGACGTTACACTGTAGGGGGCAGGGGCCACAAGGAGATGTTATAATAAAGTCTTGTGGCCACAGGCCACCATACATACAATAATACTTTACGATATACTTTTCCCGCGGCTGCCTCGCTTGTGTGCTCCGATTCTGACATCCGATGTCGGTGGGCGGAGATTTGAATATGGGAGCAAGGAGGAGGGAGAGCCGGGGGCGGCCCGCTACGGGAAGTAATACGTTTCTAATTTTGCCATCAGAGCACACACTAGCGAGGCAGCCGCAGGAAAAGTCTCTCCAGAGACACCCAGTACTCACACAGAGTTCGCCACATATACAATAGAACCGGCACAGAGGGGTGACAGGCGGTGATGATGTCAGATGGTGGGTGGAGTCTGGAGACTTGACTGAGGGAGGCGGAGAAAGAAAGAGCCAGGAGCGAGAGGAAGTAATGTTTGTATTCAGTGCTATGCAAGGTGCAGTGGCGGGCAGACGCACGTTTAGAAGCGGTCAGCACACATGACCGCTTTGATGATGTCACAAAATACTGCGGCAATTAGGAAACAACGATATCGCCTTTTTTTAATACCGCAGTATATTGTGATACGGGTATATCGCCCAACCCTACTTTATACACACAAAGTAACTCTGCATTCTCCCCCAGCACAGTCCTAAACAGAGCCTGTGTTCCCGTAACTCCTCCCACACACATGGCTGATCACATGACTGACATCACCACTGGTCCTGTAATCACAATGTAGTCTGGAGCTGCTCCTAGTGAGAGAGATGTCCATGAGGGGCAAGGTTCTCAGAGAGAAGCAGGGCTTCATGTGTGTTGGACATGGCAGCACTGCGCCACCAATGTTTTTAAAACTGGGAAACGGGGGGGGAAGGGGGCGTGGGGTGGGGCGCATTGTGCTACCAATGAAGATAATTAACACTTGATACAGACACAGAAGGCGGGTGCTGGCAGCAGAATCACAGGGAGCTGCCGCACCGGAGGGGTTAACTGCCGCTGATCACAGCACCTTGTCATAGAGGCTGGGTGGCGGCAAAGTGATTCTGCTGCCGGTACCCGCCTCCTTTATCTGTATTAATGGATTACTTATCTTTATTGGTGGCGCAGTGGCCCCTCCTCATCTTCTCCCCTTTCTAATCTCATTGGCGGCAGTGGCAGCATAGAAAGGAGGGAGAGACTGCTTCCTTCTCCACTGTGCTGCTGAGGGAACATGGCGTGCGCTTAGAGCAGCGCGTACCATGTTCCGTGATACTAGGCTGTGTAGCAGCGCAGCCTAGCATCAGTAAAAGGAAAATCCCGGCATCGAATCTATACTGGTACAAAAGCATTGATTGGGTATCGATAATTCAATACCTGGCTCAACCCTAATTGGAGCAATGAATAGGGATATCTCTGGATCCATGTGAGGTAAGAAAGAGGTTGTCATGTAGTAGATTAAGGCCGCTTTCAGACGAGCGAGTTGTACACTCCGGACTCTGAGCGCGAGTGTAAGACAGCTCCCATCCTGAACTTCCAGCACTGCTGGGGTCACATAGTATTATATTGAATTATTAGGCTATGTAACCCTTACAGTTCTGGAATGTATTGGAAAACACTGACAGCATTATGTCACTGTTATCCAATACATTCCAGACCTCTAACCCTGGGTTCAGACCTGAGCGTTCTGAAAGGAGCGCTCTGTATGCGCGATTGTACGGGCGTTTACAATTGTGCATACAGAGACAAGCGAACACACATTGTCGCGCGTTCCCGAAAGTCTATGTACGGGAACGCGCGACAAAACGCGCTGTAAAACGCCCAGGTGAGAACCATTCGGATAGGAAATCATTAGTTTCTCCTTGTTGAGCGTTTTACAGCGCGTAGGAACGCGCTGTAAAACGCTCAGGTCTGAACTTAGGGTAAGGCCCCTTTCACACGAGCGTTACGGATTAGGTCCGGATGCGTTCAGGGTGCGTTCAGTGAAACTCGCACTATTTTGCAAGCAAGTTAAGTCAGTTTTTTCTGCGATTGCGTTCAGTTGTTCAGTTTTTTCCGCGCGGGTGCAATGCATTTTGATGCGTTTTTCACGCGCGTGATAAAAAAAAACTGAAAGGGAACCTGTCACCGGGATTTTGGGTATAGAACTAAGGACATGGGTTGCTAGATGGCCGCTACCACATCCGCAATATCCAGTCCCCATAGATCTGTGTGCTTTTATTGTGTCAAAAAAACAATTTGATACATATGCAAATTAACATAAAAGAGTCATATCTTACTTGTGTGACCAGAGAAGAGTCATATTTTCAAGCTCTGACTCATCTCAGGGTAATTTGCATATGTATCAAATCGCTTTTTATACACAATAAAAGCACACAGAGCTATGGGGACTGGGTATTGCGGATGTGCTAGCGGTCATCTAGCAACCCATGTTCTCAGCTCTATACTCAAAATCCAGGTGACAGGTTCCCTTGAAGGTTTACAAACAACGTCTCCTAGCAACCATCAGTGAAAAACGCATTGCACCCGCACTTGCTAGCGTGAAAACCGCAGAATATAGAACATGCTGCGATTTTCACACAACGCAGAACTGATGCGTGAAAAACAACACTCATGTGCACAGACCCATTGAAATGAATGGGTCAGGATTCAGTGCGGGTGCTATGCGTTCACGTCACGCATTGCACCCGCGCAAAAATCACGCTCGTGTGAAGACCTAAGGGTTACATAGCATCATAAATCAATATAAATCAATATATCACATATGCTATGTGACCCCAGCAGTGCTGGAAGTTCAGGACGGGAGCTGTCTTATACTCATGCTCCAAAGTGTGGAACTCGCTCGTCTGAAAGTGGTCTATGTATGATTTTCATTATTTCCAATAATCATGGGATAACTCCTTTTATTAGTGTCAGAATTGTGATGACACATGCATGCTTTGCTCTGCAATACTTCACAGGGCTTCTTCTGCCTGCCACACAGTTCCCTCTGTAGTAGTCATGCCGTCTGCATTGCCCCTCTTCATGTTAGTTAGGCCTCTTTCACACTTGCGTTGTCCGGATCCGGCATGTACTCCACTTGCCGGAATTACACGCCGGATCCGGAAAAACGCAAGTGTACTGAAAGCATTTGAAGACGGATCCGTCTTCAAAATGCTTTCAGTGTTACTATGGCACCCAGGACGCTATTAAAGTCCTGGTTGCCATAGTAGGAGCAGGGAGCGGGGGAGCGGTATACTTACAGTCCGTGCGGCTCCCGGGGCGCTCCAGAATGACGTCAGAGCGCCCCATGCGCATGGATCATGTGATCCATGCGATCACGTCATCCATGCGCTTGGGGCGCCCTGACGTCACTCTGGAGCGCCCCGGGAGCCGCACGGATGGTAAGTATGCTGCTCCCCGCTGCCCACTACACTTTACCATGGCTGCCAGGACTTTAGCGTCCCGGCAGCCATGGTAACCATTCAGAAAAAGCTAAACGTCGTATCCGGCAATGCGCCGAAACAACATTTAGCTTAAGGCCGGATCCGGATCAATGCCTTTCAATGGGCATTCATTCCGGATCCGGCCTTGCGGCAAGTGTTCCGGATTTTTGGCCGGAGCAAAAAGCGTAGCATGCTGCGCTGTTTGCTGCGCTATTTGCTGCGGCCAAAAAACGTTCCGTTCCGGAACGGAAGACATCCTGATGCATCCTGAAGGACGGACTGTCCATTCAGAATGCATTAGGATAATCCTGATCAGTATTCTTCCGGCATAGAGCCCCGACGACGGAACTCTATGCCGGAAGACAATAACGCAGATGTGAAAGAGCCCTAAGTTAGTAATATTACAGAGCAAACCATGCTGGGTTTAGTTAGCAAATTCACCAGGAAGCTAAGTAAAGCAGCAAATTCTGCATATAGATAGATACGGTATTCTTGCAGCACATGGATTTAAGATGTTCTCCCTGTGATTGCGTGGGTTTCTTCACGGTAACCTCCCACACTACAAAAAACACACTCAAAAGGGAACTTAGATTTTGAGCCCCATAGAGGACAGCGTGATGCTAATGTTTGTAAAGCGCTGTGGAATATGTCAGCACTATATAAGTGCATAAAATAAATAGATAGATTAGATAAATAATGTATTATTATATTTCAAACAACAAAATCTTTTTATAGCTCACAGGCATAGATAAATAAATATCAATAGAAAAGATAGACTGTGTCCTAAATTGCCAGTACTTAGCACAATAAGACAAGCATTTTCGTCCTGCAGTCCGTCCCCTGCCCCCACACGTGCTGTCTTGATCGATGAGAACACTAATGCCAGCATATTAACTCCTCATATGCCGCAGTCAGCGATTACCGCGGCATACAGGAGGTTCGCACTCCCTCTACTTATCCATCGGGTTCCCGTGCCGCAATGGCAACAAGAAAAAAAAGTTTCAAGTAAAAAACAAAAACAAAAAACCGCCCCTTTCCCATAATAAAGATATGTAAAATTGTAATAAATAGAACAAAAAATGAAAAACATATATAATAGGTATCGCTGCATCCCTTTTTTGCAACCTTACATCACAAAAAGTGTAATACCAAGCGTTCAAGAAGTTGTAAGTACCCCAAAATGGTACTATTATAAGTCGCCTCATCCCACAAAAAATGAGCCCCTACATAAGACAATCGCCTGAAGAATACAAAAAAATTATGACTTTCAGAAAATTGAGACACAAAAATGCTTTTATTGTGTTTACTTGCCTCACAAAAATCATTATATAGAGCAATCAAAAATCATATGTACCCAAAAATAGTACCAACAAACCTTATTCCATAGTTTCCAAAATGGGGTCACTTTTTGGGAGTTTCTACCATAGGAGTGCATCAGGGGATCTTTAAATGTGACATGGCAACTTAAAATATTCCAGTGAAATCTGCCCTCCAAAATCCATATGGCATTCCTTGCCTTCTGATGACTGCTGTGTGCCCGAACAGCAGTAATGACCGCATATGGGGCGTTTCTGTAAGGCCTCATGTACACGACAGTATTTTTTCACGGTCCGCAAAAACGGGGTCCGTAGGTCCGTGATCCGTCCCCAAGTCAATGGGGACGGATCCGTTTGACGTTGACACAATATGGTGCAATTGCAAACGGATCCGTCCCCCATTGACTTTTAATGTAAAGTCGGGAGTCCCTTTTATACCATCGGATCAGAGTTTTCTCCAATCCGATGGTATATTTTAACTTGAAGCGTCCCCATCACCATGGGAACGCCTCTATGTTAGAATATACTGTCGGATATGATCGTGAAAACTCAGTCCGACAGTATATTCTAACACAGAGGCGTTCCCATGGTGATGGGGACGCTTCAGGTTAGAGAAAAAAAAAAAAAAACAAAAAAAAAAAAAACTGTGTACATGACTGCCCCCTGCTGCCTGGCAGGTGCTGCCAGGCAGCAGGGAGCAGACACCCCCCCCCCCCCCCTGTTTTTAACTCATTGGTGGCCAGTGCGGCCCCCCCCCCCCCCCTCCCCCCGTGTAGTTAACTTATTGGTGGCCAGTGCGGCCGGCCCCCCCTCCCTCCCCTGTAGTTAACTCATTGGTGGCCAGTGCGGCCGGCCCCCCTCCCTCCCCTGTAGTTAACTCATTGGTGGCCAGTGGGTCCTCTCCCCTCCCTCCCCCTCCTAATTAAAATCTCCCCCCCCCCTATCATTGGTGGCAGTGGAGAGTTCCGATCGGAGTCCCAGTTTAATCGCTGGGGCTCCGATCGGTAACCATGGCAACCAGGACGCTACTGCAGTCCCGGTTACCATGGTTACTTAGCAATTTGTAGAAGCATCATAATTACCTGCGAGCTGCGATGTCTGTGACCGGCCGGCCCTCCTCCTACTGGTAAGTGACAGGTCTGTGCTATAAGCAATGCGCCGCACAGACCTTTCACCTACCAGTAGGAGAAGCGCCCGGCCGGTCACAGACATCGCAGCTCGCAGGTAAGTATAATACTTCTAAAAATTGCTAAGTAACCATGGCAACCAGGACTGCAGTAGCGTCCTGGTTGCCATGGTTACCGATCGGAGCCCCAGCGATTAAACTGGGACTCCGATCGGTAAGCTCCACTGCCACCAATGATAGGGGGGGAGATTTTAATTAGGAGGGGGAGGGAGGGGAGAGGGCCCACTGGCCACCAACGAGTTAACTACAGGGGAGGGAGGGAGGGGGGGGGGGCTGGCCACCAACGAATTAACTACAGTGGAGGGGGGGGGGGGTGGGGGCTGGCCACCAACGAATTAACTACAGTGGAGGGGGGGGGCTGGCCACCAACGAATTAACTACAGGGGAGGGAGGGGGGGCGCTGGCCACCAACGAATTAACTACAGGGGGGGAGGGGGGCCCACTGGCTACCAATGAGTTAACTACAGGGGAGGGAGGGGGGGCCCACTGGCCACCAATGAATTAACTACAGGGGAGGGAGGGGGGGGGCGCTGGCCACCAACTAATTAACTACAGGGGAGGGAGGGAGGGCCCACTGGCTACCAATGAGTTAACTACAGGGGAGGGGGGGCCGGCCGCACTGGCCACCAATGTGTTAACTACAGGGGGGAGGGGGGTCTTCGGATCAGTCTGTATGAAAGTAACCTACGGCCACGGATCATGGACACGGATGCCAATCTTGTGTGCATCCGTGTTCTTTCACGGACCCATTGACTTGAATGGGTCCGTGAACCGTTGTCAGTTAAAAAAATAGGACAGGTCATATTTTTTTGACGGACAGGATACACGGATCATGGTCTCTGCTGCAAAACGGTGCATTTTCCGATTTTTCCACGGACCCATTGAAAGTCAATGGGTCCGCGTAAAAAACGGAAAACGGCACAACGGCCACGGAGGCACACAACGGTCGTGTGCATGTGGCCTAAACTTCAGAATCAGAGTAATAAACACTGAGTTTTGTTTGGCTGTTAACCCTAGATGTGTTACAGGAAACAATGGATTAAAATAAAAAATCTGCCAAAAAAGGGAAATTTAAACATTTAATCTCTTTTTTTCTTAACAAAGGTTAACAAAGTTTATAACAACCAGTTTTGAATAACTTAAGGGGTGTATTTTCTAAAATGCGGTCATTTATGGCTGGTTTATACTATGTTAGGGTACTTTCACACTAGCTTTATTCTTTTCCGGCACCGAGTTCCGTCCTAGGGGCTCAATACCGGAAAATAACTGATCAGTTTTATCCTAATGCATTCTGAATGGAGAGAAATCCATTCAGGATGCCTTCAGTTCAGTCACTCTTGAATTTGGCCGGAGAAAATACTGCAGCATGCTGCGGTTTTATCGCCATCCAAAATTCCGGAACACTTGCCGGAATGCCAGATCCAGCATTTTTTCCCATTGAAATGCATTAATGCTGGACCCGGCCCGAGTGTGAAAAAAATAAATGCCGGATCCGTTTTTCCGGATGACACCGGAGAGGCGGATTCGGCATTTCAATGCATTTGCCATATGGATCAGGATCCTGATCCATCTGATTAACAGGCTGACATTATAGATGTGAAAATGTCACCTGAATTTAATTCTGCATTTCTTTTATTTAAGTATGCCCCCGTTTTCGTGTAATTTTAACTTTTATTATATGCAAATTAGCCTCTAGGAGCAGGGGGGCGTTGCACCTGCTCCTAGAGGCTCAGTTCGCCCACCTCATTTCAACGCCCTTCTGTCTTGATTGACAGGGCCTGGCCAGCGTTGGTACTCCTGCTGGCCCCGTCTGCCGTGTAAATCTCGCGCCTGCGCAGTCCTGTTTAGTATTCGGGGCAGGCGCAGTGAGAAAACTTCTTTATAACATGCATATATTTTCATTAAAAAAAAGTCTGATTTACAAATTTCCCCAAGATAAACCCCCTAGTATTGATGAGCAGGAGGTGGCATATTCGATTTCGCGATATATCACGAACATTTAGTCAAATATTCGTCAAATATTCATGATATATCGTGATTTTGTGATATTCGTTAAATTCTTTTCTATGTCGCTCGCTATTATGTGCGCGTGAACGAACGTGCGCATGTAAGTACGGATTCAATATATTCTATATATTCGAAATTTGACAAAGCAAAACCTATATGAAAATAGCTTGACGCCCCTACGCGATTACAATAATGCGAACATTGTATTCTAAATAATTCTAATTACTGATTTATAATTTTCCTCTGTATGTAAGATAGTAACATGCGAAAAATCGGCAATTAAATATGCGAGTGAATCGCGTCGCATAAGGGCTGTATGCTATTGGGTTGGCTTGGTCGAATAGACGAAGATAGAGAATATAACACTATATTCGCTATAATTGACATTTAACAATTCTACCAAGCCAACCCAACAGCCTATAGTAGCTTAACCACTTCAACCCCAATAGCTGAAACCCCCTTAATGACCAGGCCACTTTTTACACTTCTGCACTACACTACTTTCACCGTTTATTGCTCGGTCATGCAACTTACCACCCAAATGAATTTTACCTCCTTTTCTTCTCACTAATAGAGCTTTCATTTGGTGGTATTTCATTGCTGCTGACATTTTTACTTTTTTTGTTATTAATCGAAATTTAACGGTTTTTTTGCAAAAAAATGACATTTTTCACTTTCAGTTGTAAGATTTTGCAAAAAGAACGACATCCATATATTAATTTTTCGCTAAATTTATTGTTCTACATGTCTTTGATTAAAAAAAAAAAAGTGTTTGGGTAAAAAAAAAAATGGTTTGGGTAAAAGTTATAGCGTTTACAAACTATGGTACAAAAATGTGAATTTCCGCTTTTTGAAGCAGCTCTGACTTTCTGAGCACCTGTCATGTTTCCTTAGGTTCTACAATGCCCAGACAGTACAAACACCCCACAAATGACCCCATTTCGGAAAGTAGACACCCTAAGGTATTCACTGATGGGCATAGTGAGTTCATAGAACTTTTTATTTTTTGTCACAAGTTAGTGGAAAATGATGATTTATTTTTTATTTTATTTTTTTCTTACAGTCTCATATTCCACTAAGGCTACTTTCACACTAGCGTTCGATCGGATCCGTTCTGAACGGATCCGATCATATTAATGCAGACGGAGGCTCCGTTCAGTACGGATCCGTCTGCATTAATAACTTAGAAAAAATTCTAAGTGTGAAAGTAGCCTGAGCGGATCCATTCAGACTTTCAATGTAAAGTCAATGGGGGACAGATCCGCTTGAAGATTGAGCCATATGGTGACATCTTCAAGCGGATCCGTTCCCATTGACTTACATTGTAAGTCTGAACGGATCCGCTCGCCTCCGCACGGCCAGGCGGACAGCTGAACGCTGCAAGCAGCGTTCAGCTGTCCGCCTGTCCGTGCGGAGGCGAGCGGAGCAGAGGCTGAACGCCGCCAGGCTGATGCAGTCTGAGCGGATCCGCTCCATTCAGACTGCATCAGGGCTGGACGGAGGCGTTCGGGTCCGCTCGTGAGCTCCTTCAAACGGAGCTCACGAACGGACCTATGAACGCTAGTGTGAAAGTAGCCTAACTTGTGACAAAAAACAAAAAAGGAACTCGCCATGCCCCTCACGGAATACCCTGAGGTGTCTTTCCAAAATGGGGTCACTTGTGGGGTAGTTATACTGCCCTGGCATTTTAGGGGCCCATATGCGTGAGAAGTAGTTTGCAATCAAAATCTGTAAAAAATGACCGGTGAAATCCGAAAGGTGCACTTTGGAATGTGGGTCCCTTTGCCCACCTAGGCTGCAAAAAAGTGTCACACATCTGGTATCGCCATATTTCTCTCACCCAGCATGGGTATTTGTAAAATGACACCCCAAAACACATTCCCCAACTTATCCTGAGTACGGCGATACCAGATGTGTGACACTTTTTTGCAGCCTAGGTGGGCAAAGGGGCACACATTCCAAAGAGCACCTTTCGGATTTCACCAGTCATTTATTACAGATTTTGATTGCAAACTACTTCTCACGCAATTGGGCCCCTAAAATGCCAGGGCAGTATAACTACCCCAACAAGTGAACCCATTTTGGAAAGAAGACACCCCAGTGTATTCCGTGAGGGGCATGGCGAGTTCCTAGAATTTTTTATTTTTTGTCACAAGTTAGTGGAATATGAGACTTTGTAAGAAAAAAAAAAAAAAAAAAAAAAAAATCATCATTTTCCGCTAACTTGTGACATAAAAAATAAATAAAATTCTAGGAACTCGCCATGCCCCTCACGGAATACCTTGGGGTGTTTTCTTTCCAAAATGGGGTCACTTGTGGGGTAGTTATACTGCCCTGGCATTCTAGGGGCCCTAATGTGTGAGAAGTAGTTTGAAATCAAAATGTGTAAAAAATGACCTGTAAAATCCTAAAGGTGCTCTTTGGAATGTGTGCCCCTTTGCCCACCTAGGCGGCAAAAAAGTGTCACACATGTGGTATCGCCGTACTCAGGAGAAGTTGGGGAATGTGTTTTGGGGTGTCATTTTACATATACCCATGCTGGGTGAGAGAAATATCTTGGCAAAAGACAACTTTTCCCATTTTTTTATACAAAGTTGGCATTTGACCAAGATATTTATCTCACCCAGCATGGGTATATGTAAAATGACACCCCAAAACACATTCCCCAACTTCTTCTGAGTACGGCGATACCACATGTGACACTTTTTTGCACCCTAGATGCGCAAAGCGCCCCAAATTCCTTTTAGGGGGGCATTTTTAGACATTTGGATCCCAGACTTCTTCTCACGCTTTCGGGCCCCTAAAATGCCAGGGCAGTATAAATACCCCACATGTGACCCCATTTTGGAAAGAAGACACCCCAAGGTATTCAATGAGGGGCATGGCGAGTTCATAGAATTATTATTTTTTTGGCACAAGTTAGCGGAAATTGATTTTTTTTTGTATTTTCTCACAAAGTCTCCCTTTCCGCTAACTTGGGACAAAAATTTCAATCTTTCATGGACTCAATATGCCCCTCACGGAATACCTTGGGGTGTCTTCTTTCCGAAATGGGGTCACATGTGGGGTATTTATACTGCCCTGGCATTTTAGGGGCCCTAAAGCGGGAGAAGAAGTCTGGAATATAAATGTCTAATACATTTTACGCATTTGGATTCCGTGAGGGGTATGGTGAGATTTTATTTTTTGACACAAGTTAGTGGAATATGAGACTTTGTAAGAAAAACAAAACAAAAAAAAAACAAAAAAACAATTTCCGCTAACTTGGGCCAAAAGAATGTCTGAATGGAGCCTTACAGGGGGGGTGATCAATGACAGGGGGGTGATCACCCATTTAGACTCCCTGATCCCCCCCCTGTCATTGATCACCCCCCTGTAAGGCTCCATTCAGACGTCCGTATGATTTTTACAGATCCACGGATACATGGATCGGATCCGCAAAACACATACGGACGTCTGAATGGAGCCTTACAGGGGGTTGATCAATGACAGGGGGGTGATCACCCATATAGATTCCCTGATCACCCCCCTGTAAGGCTCCATTCAGACGTCCGTATGTGTTTTGCGTATCCGATCCATGTATCCGTGGATCCGTAAAAATCATACGGACGTCTGAATGGAGCCTTACAGGGGGGTGATCAATGACAGGGGGGTGATCAATGACAGGGGGTGATCAATGACAGGGGGGTGATCAGGGAATCTATATGGGTGATCACCTCCCTATCATTGATCACCCCCCTGTAAGGCTCCATTCAGACGTCTGTACGTGTTTTGCGGATCCGATCCATGTATCCGTGAATCCGTAAAAATCATACGGACGTCTGAATGGAGCCTTACAGGGGGGTGATCAATGACAGGGGGGTGATCAGGGGTTCATAAGGGGTTAATAAGTGACGGGGGGTGTAGTGTAGTGTAGTGGTGTTTGGTGCTACTTTACAGAGCTACCTGTGTCCTCTGGTGGTCGATCCAAACAAAAGGGACCAACAGAGGACCAGGTAGCAGGTATATTAGACGCCGTTATCAAAACAGCGTCTAATATACCTGTTAGGGGTTAAAAAAAAAAATCACATCTCCAGCCTGCCAGCGAACGATCGCCGCTGGCAGGCTGGAGATCCACTCGCTTACCTTCCGATCCTGTGAACGTGCGCACGTTCACAGGAAATCACGGCTCTCGCGAGATGACGCGTATATGCGTGACTATGCGCAGAGCTGCCACCTCCGGAACGCGAATCTGCGTTAGGCGGTCCGGAGGTGGTTAAAGCCCTTATACGACGAGATTCACGCGCATATGTAATTGCCTATTTATTGCATGACATAAACTATCTTACATAAAGAGGAAAATTATAAATCAGTAATGAGAATAATTACTGATTTATAATTTTCCTCTTTATGTAAGATATTTAATGTTATGCGACAAATAGGCAATTACATATGCGCGTGAATCGGGTCGCATAAGGGCTGTATGCTATTGGGTTGGCTTGGTCGAATAGACAAAGATAGAGAATATAGCGCTATATTCGACAATTCTACCAAGCCAACCCGTTAGTGATAGTAGTAATTTTTACTATGACAAAATTTGTGATAGTAAATTACTAGCAATAATTCAGTGATATTAAAGTAAATTACTAATATCACTAATGGGTTCAGATGGGGGGAAAAAAAAGTAATATTCGTTATAACGAATATATCTTAATTATTGAATTTATGAAGTTGTAATATTCATACAAATATTTCGCTATTTGAATATTCGCACTCATCCCTACCCCCTAGGGGATCAACATAAAAAGTCATTTTGAAGGAGCTTCTAATGTTTTGGCGTAGTACAACATCAATTCTGGCAGTACGGTGCCACAGAACCAGCTAGTCCTTTGAAGTCTTGCAGTGGGCCTAGCCAGTAGATAAATTACACAAATAGAATCCATTTTCATGGAACAAACATACAGTAATGGTTTTACAAATATTTGTCTTGAAATGAAAATATATATTTTTTTAAAATTCATAATTTACACAGATTTTCCTTAAATATATTATGTAAATATTATATCTGTCACCTAATGGCACAAAAGAAGATGTCCTTTGTAAAATATCAAATACGTACATTTAGGTTGGCTCAGAAATTAATTAGTTATTTGCAGTTAGATAGGCACATTGCTAAAAAAAATTAGCAAGGTAAGGGGGTTAAAAACTGGTAATAAAGGAGTGTAAAAAAATAAATGTTTTTTTTTGTGTCCATGTTATAGATACAATGCCTGGACCTCCCACAGTTCATCAGAACCAATGGCGCTCTAACTTATTTTCTGATGAACCGTGTGAAGTTTAGATGTGTCCATAATACAGGAACAATAAAGAACCCATGTTTTGTATTACAATTATCGTTCAAATAGGGGGAAGAAAAATGGTATAATATATAATTCCTATTACTTGCAGGCAAAAGTTGGGTGGTGCATTGTTCTGGCTACCAGAGGTGCAAAATGTCCAAACACCCATGGCAATGAGAGGGTTAAGGTTCCGGGTGAAAAAATACTGAATTGTGTTGAGCACTTTAGCTATTGTTCATAATTAATAGCAGGAACTACAATTGGCAGAAGAAAAGGATATACTAAGCAGTAGATAAAAAAAATCATGGCCAGGAAGACCAGAAGTGTTGCTTTCCTTACCAGTAGTACATGTCCTTGAGAGATGAAGAAATGACCAGTAGTTAATATGGTTAGGGTAATAAGACCAGATTCTTCATTTGACTCATATACCTAAAACATTAAAATAAAGATTGATTTTCTTTAAACATCAAAACTAAAGCGGTTATCAACAATTAACATACGTTTAAGGCTACTTTCACACCTGCGTTTAGGTGCGGATCCGTCTATTTTATTTATATTGGGTTTTGTTTTTACGGAGTTCACTATGCGGTTAAACTGACTTGTGCTCGTCATTCTCCAGGTCAGTACGATTACAGCGTACAATAGCCGTTGTTATCTGCTGTGTGAAAAAGCAGGCACCCATTAGCTATAGCGCTCGCTCCACTCCGGAGTGGGAGCCATTTTTAAAGACCTACATCCAATGTACGGCAGATGCTGGAAGGAGTTAAAGCTGACCCACGTTATACGCAATACATCATCCCTTACAAAGTGGTCCCAGTGAGAGATGCATATACCTGTAGCTCTCACAACTGATCCAATATCTAAAGGCTATATCTCAGGCTGTAGGGCAGCTAGTGCTGCAATCCTGGTTTTGTTTCTCTCTCTCTAGATGGTACACAACCTGATATTTTCCAGGTTAAAGTTGTCCCCATTTCAGCCAGCTGTTATCACAGCCAGCATGGAGGATGACAAGGAGCAACTGGGGAGGGAGGCATACTGACAGGTAGCAGGGAGAGAGAGAAAAAAAAACTAGATCCTTCTGTCTTCCTGTGTGACTGTACATGTCCTCAGGGAAGGGTAACATGGACTTTTGTGCATGTTATCAATCCCCCTTCCCTCATAAATCCGGGGGTGTACTTGGTGTCTGATTCTCACATATGGGGGGGGGGGGTATTTTTTTCAGAAATAGAGTGAGTAGATAAGCGCTTCACCATCTAGTACGACTTCTGCTCCTAAATTGTCCATTTACTACCATTCTAATGTCCAAATCACCAAGCCCACCACAAACATCAATAATGTTTGCATTTTACACTGTGCCTATCCTGCCCATATTCAATATTTAGAGTAAAATAAAATATGAATACTGCTACTCTAGCAATACCTTTTACACGCTACAGCAAAGGTCACAATAACCCCTCTACAATCATCACAGATACCGGTACAACTCTCTAAAAAAAAGTGTCATGTATTTAATATGCATGAGACTCCCCATGCTATTAATGTGCTGTGAACGGCACAGGCAGCACAGCAATACTGCTGGTGCCTGAAAGATCCAATAACAAATCTCTGTACAAATCTCTGTTATTTGTAAAACGGCTGCTGTTTGGTCAGTTTGTGCAAGCTGCTGGACCATTCAGCACAACTCTCTTGAGACTGCTCTGGAGGGAGACTCATGTGCAGTGGCATCGAGATGTTTACCAACACTGCAAGCAGCCTGGCACGTCATAAATGCCTGACACAAAGTGCAAGCCTGACACAAATACGCCATATTGGTATTCTGTTCCTACCCACAAATACCCCAATAACAGTGTATGTCTGTCACAAATACCGAAACAAGTGTGAAACAGCTACTGCCATCCCAATCATAAGTACAAGTCCCAAATGTGATTCTAAGTGCCTGTCACATACATCAATAATAGTGTGGTCCTGTCATATATCCATCCATAATAGTCAGAGCCTGTCACATAAGTGATGTGTGTGCTCGCTACATATACATCCATAGCATAGTGTGCTTCCTACGTACACATCCATAGTAGTGTGTGCCTGTCACATATACTGTATATCCATAATAGTGCTTGTCACATATGCATCCATATGGGACTGTATGTTGGAGAGAACTAAGGGCAGGGAAGAGATATTAATTAGACCTGTAATGGTTTCCCTGCATAAATAGCAACCTCTTAACATTACGTATGCCAGCAGATTAGTTATTTAAATTACTGCAAATTTCCTACTCCTGCTTGGCTAAAAATACTCCTCTAAAATACTAAGATGAGTATTTTTACTCTTCCAGAAAAAAAGTAGTGTGACCACTGCACTACAGTAAGTGCTCATGCACACGAATGTATTTTCTTTCCGTGTCCCGTATGTGGAACCATTCATTTCAATGGGTCCACAAAAAAAAAAAAAAAAAAAAAAAAACAACACGAAGTTACTCTGTTAGCATTCCGTTTCCATATGTCCGTTCCGCAAAAGAATAGAACATGTCCTATTATTGTCCGCATTACAGACAAGGATAGTACTGTTCTATCAGGGGCCAGCTGTTCTGTTCCGCAAAATACGGAATGCACAGACGTCATCCGTATTTTTTGCGGATCCGTAATTTGCGGACCGCAAAATACATACGGTCGTGTACATGAGCCCTAATAGTGATAATGATTACTAGGGAGGAATCAGACATTTTTGAGAGATGAAAATAAATTTTCACCTACATTTTCACTTACGGCGCATTGCTAATGCTTATAGCTCACGTGCGCCGTGGCCGCCGTGAGCTCCTTCTCATAGGTCTGTGTGGCGCACAGACAGAAGGAGCGCCCGGTGGCCACCGCGCACGTGAGTATAATGCTGCTCACTGACATACCATGGCAGCTAGGACCTCAGTAGCGTCCTGGCTGCCATGGTAACCGATCGGAGCCCCAGCATTACACTGCTTGGACTCCGATCGGAACTGCTGCTGCCACCAATGATGGGGGGGGGGGGGCCCTGCCACCAATGATCAATACTGGGGAGGGGGGAGGGTTTGAGTTAGCAGAGGGGGGCTACATCAGAGGTTATAAGAGGGAGAGGCTGGGGGGGAGGGGCCTACATCAGAGGCTGGGGGGGAGGGGCCTACATCAGAGGCTGGGGGGAGGGGCCTACATCAGAGGCTGGGGGGAGGGGCCTACATCAGAGGCTGGGGGGGAGGGGCCTACATCAGAGGCTGGGGGGGAGGGGCCTACATCAGAGGCTGGGGGGAGGGGCCTACATCAGAGGCTGGGGGGAGGGGCCTACATCAGAGGCTGGGGGGGAGGGGCCTACATCAGAGGCTGGGGGGAGGGGCCTACATCAGAGGCTGGGGGAGGGGCCTACATCAGAGGCTGGGGGAGGGGCCTACATCAGAGGCTGGGGGAGGGGCCTACATCAGAGGCTGGGGGAGGGGCCTACATCAGAGGCTGGGGGAGGGGCCTACATCAGAGGCTGGGGGAGGGGCCTACATCAGAGGCTGGGGGAGGGGCCTACATCAGAGGCTGGGGGGCACATGAGGCTGATCAGAGGCTAGCTGCCATGGTCAGCTCCCTGCTGTTGTGTGCACAAAGCACAGGGCAGCAGGGAGAGTGTAAAAGTCCTATTCACCCTGATAGAGCTCTATTAGGGTGAATATGACAAGGGTTCTAGCCCTTAAGGGGGCTAATAGTTATTAAATAAAAAGTAAAAAAAAAAAAAAAAAGTTTAACCCCCCCCCCCCCCCCCCCATATAGAAAACAATATATCGCACATGCTTAAAATTATATCGCCATATAGATTTTAGGCCATATCGCCCACCCCTACTATATAGGTTTAAGAATTTATGTTTTTTAATTAGCAATACGGTTTGTATAGGAAGATGGAAAACTATATGCTATATAATTCCAATTGGTTGGGGCATTGGGGTTTTTGCATTTCATTTAATTTCAATTATTTTTATTGAAATTTTTTCAACAGGATTGTATCACAAATACCATCTGTCATTGTAGGAGATCAATAGTTAACATAGTTACAGATGGCGGTACAATGAGTGTAGCATTATTTATACAAATATACAAAAAATATACCAAAGTAACAAAAAAGAAATGTTGCCTTTACAAAATATTACACTTAGAAGGTGTTCAGATAGTTCTACAATGATAGGTCATATGATTGACTTGAGGTCTGGGGCATGGACAGTAACCACGACCCCCACTGGTAGGTAAACTTATCTACTCTATGGTCTTTGTATTCCATCACTTTTTTATAAGTACAATTATTATGAACTCTGGCCAATATTTCGGCCTTAGGGGGGATATTGGCAGTTTTCCAGTATCTGGCGATTGCAATTTTTTTTTTGGGAATCAGATAATTTTTATTAAGTTTTCAAAAGTTTTTATTACAGGTACAACAATATCCCCGTCCATCCCACCCTATCCCTCCCCTACCCACCCAACCTCCAAAAAGCACAAACCATGTCCGGTACTGGTAAATCCAATGAAAGTAGCAAAGTCCTCTTCCTGGCGCATGACATCCCTTCGTTGAAGGACTTCTGTAGCTCGTCATATGTTCACATGTCGTCACGGCGCACACAGCCATTCAGACACCTACAAACACTCTAGCATACTTACGAAAAAACATGACCCACTCATATCACAGTGCTCCATATTTACAAACACACTCTAAGAGAGATTGTAATGGGAGACCCATGTAAACCAGATCGCCTCAATTTTTTTAATCGAGTTTCTCTTTAAGTAAACATACTTTTCCAACTGTACCAACGTGTGTACCCTATTCACTACCTCCTGAACTGTCGGTGCTGATTTATCAATCCAATGGAATGCCATGCATTTCCTTGCCTGATATAATATTCGCATAATAGCCTCCTTTTTTTTCCAACATGCCTCTCGGCACCTTCACATAACCAAGGATACAGGTCAGGGGGGGTAACCTCTAGACGAGACTGAAAAACCCTAATTTATAAGTTCCACTACCTCCACCCAATATCTCCTAAGCTGCGGACAGTTCCACATAAGTGGTGATTGCTAATTTAGTTACCAGTAACAGATGAGCAACTGGGGTTCTGTACCTAGATGGAATGTCTTGGATACCCCTGAAAAAGAGAGCCATATGTACTGTCTTGTTAATAGTGATTCCACAGAATCCGGAAGCTACCTCAAATATGTCTGACCATATTTGTAATATCAAAGGCCACTCCCAAAGGATATGCAATAAGGTGCCAGAGTTTCCACACCCACCCCAACAGAGATGTGACATACTGGGATAGATTTTGCTCAGTCTATCAGGGGTATAGTACCATCTCAGGCATGTCTTAATAGCAGCTTCGTATAGATATGTGCTGCGGAATGTTATGGAAATGAACTTAAACGTTGCTAGCCAATCTGCCACTAGTGTGCTCTCCTGCAGTTATCTATCCCATGCCAGGGGCGGTGTAGTTTTGTAGAAAGTGGATTTCGTGCCTAAGTCTTGATACAACGGTCTGATGCCCACTTTACGATCAGATCGCACTGGAAGGGACCATAATTCAAAGATTTCTTTGTGTGCGACCACATGGTGAGGTGAGTTAGATTGCAAAAGGTGCCAAATCTGCAGGTATTTAAAGGGATTCTGTCACCTCCCCTAAGGCAAAAAACGATTTAAAACCAGCCATGCAGCACAGCTTACCTGGATTAGGCTGTGCTGTTTAATCTTGAAATCCGTCCAGCAGTTAGTTCAAAAAACGAGTTTGATCAATGAGGAAATGCGTCCTGAAGGTGCCCAGAGGGGCGTTTTTTTCTTCTGAGAGAGCCCAGTCCCGCCCCTTTTTCAGTGCCCAGCCCGCCTTCCTTTTACTTCCTAACCGCCGCCCCCAGCCTGCCACAGCCTCTCCTGCCTCTCCTCCCCCTCCCTCTTGCCGAACGAAGTCTCGCACAGGCGCAGTACCCACTGAGGGCTGCGCCTGTGCGATCATCAGGAGACTGAGGGCGGCAGCTTCATCTTCGTCACTGGGCATGCGCCGAGCCCAGTGACGTCCGATGCTCGCTCTTCCCTGCTGACTGAGGGAAGAGCGAGCATCGGACGTCACTGGGCTCGGCGCATGCCCAGTGACGAAGATGAAGCTGCCGCCCTCAGTCTCCTGATGATCGCACAGGCGCAGCCCTCAGTGGGTACTGCGCCTGTGCGAGACTTCGTTCGGCAAGAGGGAGGGGGAGGAGAGGCAGGAGAGGCTGTGGCAGGCTGGGGGCGGCGGTTAGGAAGTAAAAGGAAGGCGGGCTGGGCACTGAAAAAGGGGCGGGACTGGGCTCTCTCAGAAGAAAAAAACGCCCCTCTGGGCACCTTCAGGACGCATTTCCTCATTGATCAAACTCGTTTTTTGAACTAACTGCTGGACGGATTTCAAGATTGAACAGCACAGCCTAATCCAGGTAAGCTGTGCTGCATGGCTGGTTTTAAATCGTTTTTTGCCTTAGGGGAGGTGACAGAATCCCTTTAAAGAAATCTCCTCTGGGTACTATGAATTCTGCCTGGAGCTCATTAAAGGATTTCAAAACATCATTGTTATAGAACTGGCTCAGAGTTTTTATGCCTAAGAAGCGCCAAGAGGATAGATCCATGCCAGGTATGTGTAACTCTAGCAACTGTAATGGAGATACTTCTAGCAAAGAGAAGGGTTGATGGATGCATCTCTGGTGGAACAGACACCAGTAATAGACTGAGGTCTTTAGCACAGTTGGTAGGGGTAGTATTTTAATTTGGGAGACACTCAAGCTGTTTATTAGGAGAGTTTTGAGATGTCCATTAGGCGCCAATGTAGATTCAATCTGTACCCAGGGAGTATGGACATTTGATGTCCACCATTTCTTCAGCACCTGAATTTTTGCATTTCTTTAACCTTTAGGAAAATAAGAAAAAGTATTTTTCATTAAACCTCTGATCAGACCTCAGCTTAGAGCCCCAATCAAACCCCTTAACAGACCTCAGTTCAGACCCCCTAATGTTCATAAGTCCCCCAATGTGAAAAAGACCCCCATTCAGACCTCAGATCAGACCCCCAATGTGAATGACCTCCAATCAGACCTCAGATTAGAGCCCCAATGTAAATAAGACCCCCCAATCAGACCTCAGATCATAGCCCCAATGTGAATAAGACCCCCACTAAGACATCAGATCCCCATATTAATCAGAACTCAGAGCAGCAAAAAAAAAAAAAAAAAAAAATGTCCTCTCCTGCTCCGGCCACCGCCATCTCTCTTAAGATCCAGTGCTCTTCCTGCAGTGTTGTGACCCGACATGGCACAGCGTGAGGGGAGCCCTGCAGGAAAAGACCAAGAGGCAGTGAGAACAGAGCCCACAGAGGTCCTTCTGTACTAATGAGTGCTTCCATAATCCGTCACATGGCCCATTCAAGTGAATAGGGCTGAGCTGCAAAACCAATCACAACCAATGGCTATCCAATGGATGGTACTGTACTAGGTAAGCTGCAAGAAGGCTGCAGTGCTTATTGGTACCACAGTCTCTTCAAACAGCTGACCAGCAGGGGTGACTTGAGTTGGACCTCACAGATCCAATACTGATGACCCTATCCTGAGGATAGGTCATCAATATCAAAAAGCCAGAAAACCCCTTTAAGGGTCCATTCACAAGTCCGCAATTTCGTTCCACATTCTGTGGAACGGAATTGCGGACCCATTCATTTCTATGGGGCAGCACGATGTGCTGCACGGATCCGAAATTGCGGATCCGAAATTCCAATCCCGAAAAATATAGAACATGTCCTATTCTTGTCTGCAATTGCGGACAAGAATAGGCATTTTCTATTAAGTGCCGGCAATGTGCGGTCCGCAAAATGCGGAATTCACATCGCCGATGTCCGTGTTTTGCGGATCCACAAAACACACACGGACGTGTGAATGGACCCTAATAGGAACAGTACTATGGCAGGCCTGGGAGCTTTCAGAAGGCCCCAGGCTGATATAGCAACCATGCAGTTCCTACAATCTTGTCCAGATAAATGACCACTTAGGTACCATAGTCACCTGCTTCTCTATGAGATCACTACACCGGCACTAAGCTACATAACATGTTAGTCCACCGATGAGTTCAGAAGAAGGTGGACCAGAATGTGATGCTATCAGAGTAGAAAATGTAATATACATTTTTTTTTTCTTGCATATATATTGTAATAATACTCGATCTGAAATGCATTTCATGGGGTAACCACTTTGACAGTGAATTTCCTGGTGTCAGATTCCCTGTAAACATCCACAGGATATGCACTAAATGCCCAAAAGATGCGGGTCCCACCACTGGCACCCATACCATAGACTTACCGAGGGTTGCATAACCCCCAAAACTCACCAAAGACTTTTATGGAGAGGACAGGGTACAAAAACAGTGGCTTGCTTGGCTATTTCCATAAGGACTCATGCACACGAACGCGTGCCGGCCGTTGCCATGTTTGCACATCACAGATGTGGACCCATTCACTTGGATGAGTCTGGAATCCAGAAGGTGTGGAACGGAGTCATGGATCCACTACCGAGTTCTTCCGTGGGGTTTCTCTCTGTACCTCTGCACAGCAAAAAAAAAATAGAATGTCTTTTTTGCGGGGCCAATGGATCACAGGCCCATTCAAGTTGAATGGGTCTGGATCCGTCTGCGGCAGCCGTACGGATGGTGCCCGTGCATTGGGGACTGTAAATTGCGGTCCCCAAGGCACTGAACGGCCCTTACTCCCACAATTTAGAGAGTTAGGTACGTGTGTGGCCACCTTCTATTGAATCTCCTCCTGAATGCAGTGAGCAGAAGCTACGGTAATTCGCCTTGTGAAACGCTGGTGCAAAATCCTCCATTCTTCTGGTCAGGGCTCCAAGAGGTAGGACCCCGACTTTTAAGACACATTGGGGGTCATTTATTATAGAGTTTTGTTCCTGTTTTAGTCTAATTTTTCCTATTTTAGACTTTGCATTAAAAAAAAGTAGACCTTACTAATGAAGGTGCGCCTGTTATGGAGGCATTTGTGCCTCAGTCAACAATTTTCAGTTTAAAACCAATTCTGGTGGTGTTGGGTTTTTTGTGCATTTTTTTCGCCCTATCTATATAGCTGAGCCTTTCATGCAAGAATCAGGCGCAAAAACATTCTAATTTTTACTCCACTCCATGGGTGGCTAAGTTGTTTCGGCAGCTTTGTGTGGGGCGGTGCGACTTCTGGTAGATATGCACCATTTCACAGATAAAGTGTGCATTGCTGTGACTTTTTATATCTAAAAAGCGACTTTTTAGCTGCACTTTTACACCTAATTCGTGAGCCGACCAACTAAATGCCTAAATGCAAACGATCCACCGGCGCCCTGACGAATACAAAGACACCTAATTCATCCCCTGCTGTGCCACTCATGTAAAATAGTGGCAGGCTAATCCACTACGCCGGTCTAATCGCACCAGCGATAAATGACCCCCAAAGGGGGGAAAAATGTTAGCATTTTAGTAAGGGTGTCCAAACCACTGTCACATACTGGCAGATTGTGACACTGTCACAGTGGGGACACCCTCTATGGAAGAGCTGACCTGGTATGGACCTGAGGGACACTGCAATGTTTACCACAGGAACAGGGCTTTTTTAAAACGTAATTATTCATTAATAAGAAAAAGAAACACAAAATACCCCTTTTTTATGTCAGTCTTTTGGGAATGACTATTACCTCAGAATATGTGACAGGACTGGGGGGGGTATCCATCCAGAAATACAATGGTGCACCAATTCTGGGAGATGCTAAACTCCATATTTAAGAAGCCCCCATAATTTCTGTGTATCCCTCACCCCTCCTGTGCCTTCTGGAAGAATACAGAGATGATACAAGCACCTACTGCCCTCATGTGCAATACTGATAAACCGTGCTCATCATTATCATTATTCCATGTGTTACCCGTTTTTGTGCCTGGTTCCTATCTTTGTCCCTAGGCCTTCCGACTCTTCCATACTTTTTCATCACCCAGCGTTCTCCTTGTTCTACCATCTGGAGGTGAAGAGGTGACACGTCCATGGACTGGGAGCTACCGGCTCCGGACGCTTCAGCCATGACACCGCAAAGGCGGGAAACGCACGGCGCGGATTGTGAGGAGCACAGATGCGAGGGTATAGCGCCGAGCTCCCCCTGCTGGTAGCTCTGCTGCATAGGAAGCTGTGTGCAGAAAACTGAGGCTGCAGCAGAAAGAAGAGCTGAGGTAAAAGCACAAGATAGTATGCAAAAAAAAAATGACAAAAATTCGTTTTTCAGTCATATCTGTGATATCAAGTGTGTGTAAAATAAATACCAACTTTGCTCTCTGTCATAAGATGCCTGCTGACAGAAGGGCAGAGGATGTCAGGCTGCATTCACATCACCATTTTGTCCCACATTTAGTGTATACATTAAGCTGATGCCTCAGACAAATGCCATACAGCGGCATCCGTCACGTCACCATATGGTTCCACTGAAAAAAAAATATATATCCATGTAGTGTATGCGGTCCACAAAACATGGATCTGCAAAAAATACGGATGACGTCCCTGTTGCATCTTTTTTTAAAGTTATTTTTGTGGATCCATTGTAACAATGCCTATTCTAGGTTCTACTTTTTTTGTGGAACGGATATACGGATACACACGGTGTGCTGTACGCTTTTTTTGTGGCCCCATTGAAATTAATGGGTCCACATCCGGAAGCGGAGCAAACATATGGTAGTGTAAATAGGGCATCCGATCCGCATTTTTTGTGGCTCAGATGCAGACCTATTCATCTCAATGGGGACGCAAAAGATGCAGACAGCGCACCCATCTGTTGTCCGCATCTGTAAGTCCGTTCCAACGGCCCCTGCAAAAAATAGAACATGTACTATTCTTGTCCGTTTTGCAGACAGGGATAGGACATTTCTGGAGGAATTTTTTTTTTTCCGATAGGCTCTCGGCTGGTATTTGTATTTTGCAGGTCTGTCCATTTGCAAACCGCAAAAATGGATACGATCGTATGCAGGAGCCCTAAGAGAGAGGTCACTTACTGAAGTTGTATCCTGGGTATAAACCAGGTTACCACATGCAGCTCAGCTGCAAATCGGGTCAGAAATTTGAGAGTTCATCTTGGACTTGTGCCCCGGATTCCACATCAGATTTTTTTTTACATAACATTTTCCACACAGTTGGATTTTTTGCACTAGTCACAGGGTCACTTGTGATTGTACAACAACTTGTAGGTGACGCCATGGAGCTTTAGCGTGACAAATGAATGCCAGGAGGAACCGAGTCAGGATCCTGATTCATCCAAGTTCCTAAACCTGGGAGTTAGGACTCATGCACACAAACGTATTTTTGTTTTTTGCAGACCATATACGGAACCATTCATTTCAGTGGCTCTGCAAAAAAACGGATGTTACTCCATGTGTATTCCATTTCCATATGTCCGTATTTCCATTCTGCAAAAAAAAATCCTATTATTGTCTGCATTACGGACAAGGATAGTACTGTTCTATTAGGGGCCAGCTGTTCCGTTCCGCATAATACAGAATGCAAACGGACGTCATCAATATTTTTTTGCGGATCCGTTTTTTGTGGACCGCAAAATAGATATGGTCCTGTGCATAATGCCTTCGTTTAAAAATGAGTTTCAGATAAACAGCTGAATCTCACCACCACTGCCTGACACTCCTTATAGACTATAACAAATTAAAGGGGTTTTCTGGGAGTTACATATTAAAGACCTATCTTCAGGATAGGTCATCAGTATCAAATCAGCGGGAGTCTGACTCCCAGGACCTCTGCTGAACAGCTGCACAGAGAAGCCACAGCGCTCCATGAGCGCTTAGGCCTCTTCCTAGGCCATGTGACATCACGATCAGCAGCATGTTCCTAGGCACAGCTCAGCCCCATTCAAGTAAATGGGACTGAGCTGCGATACCAAGCACAGCCGCCATCAAATGTACAGCGCTGTGCTTGGAAAGATGCGAGGAGGAAAGCTCCAGTGAGTGCCGTGGCTTCCTCAAATAACTGATCAGCGGTGGTGCCAGGAGTTGGACCCCTGCCAATCTCATGTTGATGACCTTTCCTGGGGATAGGTCATCAATATGTAAATCCCGGAGAACCCCTTTAATAGCACAGAGTTTCTGTTCAATGTTAGGGTAGGTTCACTATGAGTTTTTTTTTAAAGGTTTTGAGTCAGATTTTTCTGCAGGTTTTTAAGCCAAAACCAGAAGTGGATGCAGCAGGAAGGAGAAGTATACCATATTTTTCGCTTTATAAGACTCACTTTGCTTTATAAGGCTACTTTCAAACTAGCGTTCGGGGCTCCGCTTGTGAGATCCGCATCCGTTCAAAGGCTGTCACAAGCGGCCCCGAACGCTTCCGTACGGCCCTAATGCATTCTGAGTGGATGCGGATCCGCTCAGAATGCATCAGTCTGGCACCGTTCAGCCTCCGCTCCGCTAAGCAGGCGGACACATTCGGGTGTCCGCCTGGCCGTGCGGAGGCAAACGGATCCGTCCAGACTTACAATGTAAGTCAATGGGGACGGATCCGTTTGAATATGACACAATATGGCTCAATTTTCAAACGGATCCGTCCCCCATTGACTTTCAATGTAAAGTCTGGACGGATCCGTCTGAGGCTACTTTGACACTTAGAATTTTTTTTACAATATAAGGCAGACGGATCCGTTCTGAACGGATCCACCGTCTGCATTATATGAGCGGATCCGTCTCAGACGGATCCTCTCTGAACGCAAGTGTGAAAGTAGCCTTAGACTCACAGAAGGAGCTGTGAGATGAGTGCAGCACTGGCTGTACTCTCTGCTCCCTGGTTTTCTGGCAGCACTGCGCTGTGTCCTAACTCCGTCTAGTGTCACAGTACCTAGTGAAAGTAGGCGTGCGCTATGACCTGATGCAGTGCAATGTCAGGTCACGATGCTGTGCAGTGCCACCAGAAGACCAGGGAGCAGTGAGTACAGGAAGAGTGCGCTGGGTCTGCAGAGTGGTGTCGCCATCCAGAGCAGGGGCTGTAAGTTCTTTCATTTACTGTCTGATCTGAGGTCTGACCTTTTTCTCGTCCGTGGGTCTTCCTTGATTTTTGGAGGATCCACGGACATGAAAAAAATGGTTTTGGTGTCCGTCTGGCCGTGCGGAGCCAAACGGATCCGTCCTGAATTACAATGCAAGTCAATGGGGACGGATCCGTTTGACGTTGACACAATATGGTGCAATTGCAAACGGATCCGTTCCCTATTGACTTTCAATGTAAAGTCAGGAGTCCCTTTTATACCATCGGATCAGAGTTTTCTCCAATCCGATGGTATATTTTAACTTGAAGCGTCCCCATCACCATGGGAACGCCTCTATGTTAGAATATACCATCGGATTTGAGTTAGATCGTGAAACTCAGATGCGACAGTATATTCTAACACAGAGGCGTTCCCATGGTGATGGGGACGCTTAAAGTTAGAATATACTAAAAGAACTGTGTACATGACTGCCCCTCCCCCCCCCCTGTATTTAACTCATTGGTGGCCAGTGCGGCCCCCCCTTCCTCTGTAGTTAACACATTGGTGGCCAGTGCGGCCGGCCCCCCCTCCCTCCCCTGTAGTACTGTAGATTCATTGGTGGCCAGTGGGCCTCCCCCTCCTAATTAAAATCTCCCCCCCTATCATTGGTGGCAGCGGAGAGTACCGATCGGAGTTCCAGTTTAATCGCTGGGGCTCCGATCGGTAACCATGACAACCAGGACGCTACTGCAGTCCTGGTTGCCATGGTTACTTAGCAATTTTTATACTTACCTGCGAGCTGCGATGTCTGTGACTGGCCAGGCGCTCCTCCTACTGGTAAGTGAAAGGTCTGTGCGGCGCATTGCTTATAGCACAGACCTGTCACTTACCAGTAGGAGGAGGGCCGGCCGGTCACAGACATCGCAGCTCGCAGGTAAGTATAATGCTTCTAAAAATTGCTAAGTAACCATGGCAACCAGGACTGCAGTAGCGTCCTGGTTGCCATGGTTACCGATCAGAGCCCCAGCGATTAAACTGGGACTCCGATCGGTACTCTCCGCTGCCACCAATGATAGGGGGGGAGATTTTAATTAGGAGGGGGAGGGAGGGGGGGCCCACTGGCCACCAATGAATCTACAGTACTACAGGGGAGGGAGGGGGGGCCGGCCGCACTGGCCACCAATGTGTTAACTACAGGGGAGGGAGGGGGGGGGCCGGCCGCACTGGCCACCAATGTGTTAAATAAAAGGGAGGGAGGGGGGCCCACTGGCCACCAATGTGTTAAATACAAGGGAGGGAGGGGGGGCCCACTGGGCACCAATGAATTTTAAACTGGGGAGGGAGGGGGGGGTGCCCCCTCCTGCCTGGCAGCACATGATCTCTTACAGGGGGCTATGATACACACAATTAACCCCTCAGGTGCAGCAAATGAGGGGTTAATTGTGCGGATCACAGCCCCCTGTAAGAGATCGGGTGCTGCCAGGCAGCAGGGGGCAGTCATGTACACAGTTCAAAGTATATTCTAACTAGAAGCGTCCCCATCACTATGGGAACGCCTCTGTGTTAGAATATACTGTCGGATCTGAGTTTTCATGAAGTGAAAACTCAGCTCTGAAAAAGCTTTTATGCAGACGTATCTGCGAATCCATCTGTGTGAAAGTAGCCCACGGACGCGGATGCCAATCTTGTGTGCATCCGTGTTTTTTCACGGACCCATTGACTCGAATGGGTCCGTGAACCGTTGTCCGTCAAAAAAATAGGACAGGTCATATTTTTTTGACGGACAGGAAACACTGATCACGGATGCGGCTGCAAAACGGTGCATTTTCCGATCTTTCCACGGACCCATTGAAAGTCAATGGGTCCGCGAAAAAAAAAAAGGTACAACGGCCGCGGATGCACACAACGGTCGTGTGCATGAGGCCTTATATTCATCTGTCAATCACATTTCTTTATGCCCAAGGGGGCGTTTTGTTTTCACATTTCTTTATGCCCAAGGGGCGTTTTTTCTCATATCTTTGTTTTTACATGGTTTACAATGCAAACAGGGGGTACTCTTATATCATTGGAATACACTTTAATAGATCTATGACTGCATAGTAATAACTAACTATGTTTATAGGGCCTGTCAGTGTCCCTTTAACCCCTTTGGGACACAGCATTATTTCACTTTAAGGACCAGGCCATTTTTTGCAAATCTGACCAGTGTCACTTTAAGTGGTGATAACTCTAAAACGCTTTGACTTATCCAGGCCATTCTGAGATAGTTTTTTTGTCACATATTGTACTTCATGACACTGGTAAAATTAAGTTAAAAAAAATCATTTTTATTTATAAAAAAAAATACATAATTTAGCAAAAATTTGAAAAAAATTTAAAATTTCCAAGTTTCAATTTCTCTACTTCTATAATACATAGTAATACCTCCAAGAATAGTTATTACTTTACATTCCCCATAATGTCTACTTCATGTTTGGATCATTTTGGGAATGATATTTTATTTTTTGGGGCTGTTACAAGGCTTAGAAGTTTAGAAGCAACCCAATTTTTAGCGACCAGTTCAGGTCTGAAGTCACTTTGCAAGGCTTACATAATAGAAACCACCCAAAAATGACCCTATTCTAGAAACTACACCCCTCAAGCTATTCAAAACTGATTTTACAAATGTCGTTAACCCTTTAGGTGTTTCACAAGAGTTAATGGCAAATGGAGATAATATTTCAGAATTTAGATTTTTGGGCAAATGTTCAATTTTAATCTATTTTTTTCCAGTAACAAAGCAAGGGTTAACAGCCAAACAAGACTGTATCTTTATTACCCTGACTCTGCCGTTTACAGAAACACCCTATATGTGGTCGTACACTGTACGGCCACACAGTAGGGCGTAGAGGGAAAGGTGCGCCATATGGTTTTTGGAAGGCAGATTTTGTTGGACTGTTTTTTTTGACACCATGTCCCATTTGAAGCCCCCCGATGCACCCCTAGAGTAGAAACTCCATAAAAGTGACCCCATCTAAAAGACTACACCCCTCAAGGTATTCAAAACAGATTTTACATACGTTGTTAACCCTTTAGGTGTTGCACAAGAGTTATTGGCAAATGGGGATGAAATTTGAGAATTTCAATTTTAACCCATTTTTTCCACTAACAAAGCAAGGGTTAACAGCCAAACAAGACTGTATCTTTATTGCCCTGACTCTGACGTTTACAGAAACACCACATATGTGGTCGTACACTACTGTTCGGTCACACCTCGCGGCGTAGGGAAAGGAGCGCCGTGTGGTTTTTTGAGGGCTGATTTTTATGGACCGGTTTATTTACACCGTGTCCTGTTTCAACCCCCCTGATGCACCCCTGGAGTAGAACCTCCCTAAAAGTGACCCCATTTTGGAAACTACGGGATAAGGTGGCGGTTTTGTTGGGACTATTTTTAGGGTACATATGATTTTTGGTTGCTCTATATTACATTTTTTGGGGTAAGGTTACCAAAAATTGAAATTCTGAAATTTCATCTCTATTTGCCATTAACTGTTGAGGAACACCTAAAGGGTTAATAAAGTTTGTAAAATCAGTTTTGAATACCTTGAGGGGTGTAGTTCCTTAGATGGGGTCACTTTTAGGGAGTTTCTACTCTAGGGGTGCATCAGGGGGGCTTCAAAAGGGACATGGTGTAAATAAAAAAGGCCATCAAAATCGGCCTTCCAGAAACCATGTCGGTCCTTTCCTTTTGCGCACTGCCTTTTAGTGATACAGCAGTTTACGACCACAAATGTGGCGTTTCTGTAAACTGCAGTATCAGGGTAATGTTATGTTTTTTGCACCGTTTTTATTTTTGTTTGTTTTTTGGACCGTGTTAATCTGGGGGATTAGGTCATGGGGTATTTTTATAGAGGAGATTATTACTGATGCAGAGATACCTAATTTGTATACTTTAGTAAAATTATTTTAGTAAAAAAAATAATAATTGGTGTCTCAAGTCTGAGAACCATAGTTTTTTTATCCGATTGTCAGTGGCTACATTGGAATATAAATTTAGTACCCCATGAAAGTGTGGTACTCCCTGAAGCAACCAATAATGCAGAGGCCCGGATCATCGGGGCACGTGTCGCATAGAGTAGTGGTGTCCTTCCGTATTCCCCTCCTGTGACACACTCTGCACCTTTTTTGGGTCCATCCCTTCTTTCCAGTATGGGGGACCATACCTGGAAAGTGTTGGCCAGGGACGATCCGGGCACCTCCAGTTCCCGAGGTACTCCGGCCTGCTCTTTCCCGGTCCGAAAAGATCAGGGCCTTGAGGACTGCCTCATAGAACTGAAGCAATGTCACTGTGTTGCCAGCGCTCCAGGACAGCACAAAAGAGTTGTACATGGCAACCTGCACCAAGTAGACAGAAACTTTTTTGTACCATGCCCGGGTTTTGCGCATGGCATTATATGGCTTGAGGACTTGATCAGAGAGATCAACTCCTCCTATATACCGATTGTAGTCGACGATACAATCGGGCTTGAGGACCGTTGCCGCGGTACCTCGCACATGCCGTTACCATGAATAGTGGACAGTACAAGGACATCCCTCTTGTCCTTATATCTGACCAGCAACAGGTTTCCAGTGGTAAGGGCACGGGTCTCACCCCTGGGAATAGGTACCTGGAGGGGGTGGGCAGGGAGGCCGCGTTGATTTTTCTGCACGGTCCCACAAGCGGACGTGGATCTGGCGGAGAGGGACTGGAACAAGGGGATACTAGTATAAAAGTTATCCACGTAAAGGTGGTAGCCCTTATCTAGCAATGGGTGCATAAGGTCCCACACAAGTTTCCCGCTAACACCCAGAGTGGGGGGACATTCTGGGGATTGAATACGGGAATCTCGTCCCTCGTACACATGAAACTTGTAAGTGTACCCTGAGGTACTCTCACAAAGTTTGTACAGCTTCACGCCATACCTCGCCCTCTTTGAGGGAATATACTGGCAGAAAATGAGTCTCCCCTTGAACGCAATGAGAGACTCATCAACCGCGACCTCCCTTCCAGGTACATAGGCCTGTACAAATTTGGCCCCAAAGTGATCGATGACCGGCCTGATTTTGTACAGACGGTCATAGGCAGGATCTCCTCGTGGGGGGGGGTTGGGGACATGCTGCATTATCTGAATAATGCAGGCATTTCTGGATAGCCTCAAACCGGGAGCGTGTCATGGCCGTACTGTAAAGTGGGGTCTGGTAGAGGACGTCCCCACTCCAGTAATGCCTGACACTAGGTTTCTTGACTACGCCCATATGCAGCACGAGGCCCCAAAATGTCCTTATCTCGGCTGAACTGACCGGCGTCCAGCCACAGGGCCTAGCCAAAAAGGAGCCCGGGTGTTGAGCAACAAACTGTTGGGCGTACAGGTTTGTCTTCTCCACCATTAGATTTACCAGTTAGTCACTGAAAAAATGACTAAAAAAGTCATATTCAGTGAAGCCCACTGTGGAAATCTGGATTCCTGGTTGGCCTACAAAATCAGGAATCACGGGCTCAAATCACTCTGGGGTATACCAGACAAGATCACCGGCAGGGGGGCTCCGGTGGATTTAACTGGTGTGCCGTAAAACTAGTGCGAGCCCCAGAGCGGCTCGTACTAGGGTGGGCCACAGGGTCTCTAACATGGCGGTCCCCTTGCTCCGCCTGTCGGCGTCTCCGCCGCCTTGGGGGCTCATCATCATCGCTAGATGATGAGGAGGACGCGGATGACAACAGGAAAGTGGGGTCATCCTCGTCCTCACTGGGACTCTCAGACTCGGAGGCAAGCTGGGCGTATGCCTCCTCGGCCAAGAACATACGCCGGGCCATAGGGGAGTGTGTGTCTGCGCGGGCGTGTAAATCTTTATTTGGTGTGCGTGTGTGTGGGGGCATGGGTGTTCACGGATTTATCCCTAAAACTAACAGAAAAAAAAGACTAACTAAAAAAAAAAGGGCAAAAAATGTGAAATACAAAAAGATTATCAAAACCGCTGATCAACCGTCCGAAGTTGATCAGCGGTGGGGTGTGCGATGCGCTAACAGTGGCCGGACACTAAGAGTGACGGCCACAGTCAGCGTACACACACAAAAAAAAAACTGCCTGCGCCCCCAAAAAGTTGGGGGGGGGGCTGGAGGAGCAAGCGGCAGCACCCCTGGGGGGTCTAGGGTCACACAGCTGAGCTGTGGACCCCAGACACCCTACTGAGTGTGATGCAATAAAACTTTTTTTCACACTAGCTTTCCCTTTATTATCCCTGCCTAGCCCAACCTTTCCCTATACTTTCCCTAATTACCTGCTGATCAGATGGGGGGGTGCTGGGGCACAGATCGGGTCCTGGGGGCAAGGATGAGTGCTGGGGCACTGAAGGGGTGATGCTGGCTCAGATCCGATGGCGTGCACCGCAGCGCTCCTCTCTCCTCCGCTCCGGGACACAAAAGGAGGAGGAGAGGAGCGCTGGCAACATTTGAATTCACTGCCCACCCACCTACCAATCAGAGGCGAACCTGACACATGACACATCACCTCTCAGGATCGCAGGATGGTGATTGGTGGGATAAAATCACACCACCGATCACCATCCTGTTCCGGGTTATCTGGTCCTCAGAGACCCGAATAACCCAGAAACGCAGCAAACCGCATGTCTGAATTGACCTGCGGTTTGCTGCGATCGCCAACATGGGGAGGGGTCACAGGACCCCCCGGCGCATCTAGCCAAGATGCCTGCTCAATGATTTGAGCAGGCACCGGGTTCCGATCACCGCTCGCCGGTGATCGGAACTATACATGGCGTACCGGTACGTCATGTGTCCTTAAGTACCAGGACAACATGCCGTATCGGTACGTCATGTGTCCTGAAGACGTTTCTGTGTTTGCCTTGCAATCCTTTTTGTCTCACTCAGGGATCGGTAGCTTCTTCTCCTCAGCTGTTTCTTGTCCGGCACTCCCAACCTCCTTATATTCCCCTCTCCCACTTCTTTTTTGGTTGCCAGATATAGAGCTTCCTGCCTGGACTTCTATACTGACCCACTGGAGCTGTGTAGCTGTTATTCCTGGTTGTCGTACCAGAGCATTACCCTCCGGATCCCTGTTGGTCTTTTGTTGTCTGCTGTTGTCGCCCACCTGGGATTATATGTTTCGTCAGTATTGTCTGTCCTCTCCCTGCTGTTTTCCTTTAGTGTTAGTGGTGCGGACTAGTGTTCACACCGCCCTATTCACTACTCATATTAAGGAAAGCCAGGGTTTAGGCACGTGATCGGCATACGGGTGAGAAACCCGTCTAGGGACATCAGGGCAGTCAGGTACCAGTCTCAAGGTGAGTTAGGGGTCACCATCTTTCCCTCTCCCTTGGATAGGGCCTTCCCTTTTCCCTCCCTTTGCGTCACGTATGTGATCCAGCATGGATCCTATTGCCGCTTTGACAAAGCAACTTCAAGGCCTATCTTTGGAGGTGGCAGGATTGAAGGCATCGGTCCTCCAGCAACAGCAGCAATTGCAGCAGACCGTAAGTCCAGCAGTTGCTATGGGTAATCAGGTTGCTCCGGAACCCAAGGTTGTTCTTCCTGACAGATTTTCTGGGGGAAGGGACAAATATGTGACGTTCCGTGAGGCCTGTAAGTTATATTTTAGGCTGCGCCCCTACTCCTCTGGTAATGAAGAACAGCGGGTGGGGATTGTTATTTCCCTGCTTCAGGGGGACCCACAATCCTGGGCGTTCTCTTTACCCACTGATTCTCCGGTCTGTGGAGGAATTTGGGGGGCCTTGGGTCTCATAAATGATGACCCTGACCGAGTTGCCCTGGCTGAGTCGAAGTTACGGAGACTCCTACAGGGAGATCGGCCAGCAGAGGAGTATTGCTCAGAGTTCCGTAGGTGGGCTACAGATACCCAGTGGAACGGTCCGGCTCTCAGAAGTCAGTTTTACTCTGGGTTATCCGAAAGAGTTAAGGATGCGCCGTCTTCCTGAGGCTCGCCATAGGCGTGGGGTTTGTTTTTTCTGTGGGGGGAGGGGTCATTTCATTAATGTCTGTCCTTCCATACTGAAAAACAAAAGACCGTCGGAAAACTACTAACCCCAGGCTCTGTGAAGGATGTCAGCTGGGGGGTATACGTTTCCTCCATACGAACATCTCAATTTGTTGCCAGCGGTTGTTGTTTTTGGTGTTAAGACGGAGACTATTTCTTTCTTCCTATACAGTGGAGCAGGAGTAAATTTGATAGATGCCTAGTTTGCCCAGACTATGGTTTTGTCTTTCTGTACGCTACAGAGACCTAGCGTGTTTTTCGCCATTCAGGAAATACAGTTCCTGGGATATCTATTATCTGCTTCAGGTTTCCGTATGGATCCTAGGAAAGTCCAGGCAATTTTAGATTGGGATCTTCCTGAGAACCTTAAAGCACTGCAACGGTTCTTGGGTTTCACAAATTTCTATAGAACATTCATTAAAAATTATTCTGTGATTGTCAAACCCCTTATTGACATGACTAGGAAGGGGACTGATTTTTATATATGGTCTGACGCCGCCAAAATTGCATTTTCCTCTCTAAAAGAGAGGTTTACCTCGGCGCCTGTACTAATCCAACCTGATGTCTCCCAGCCTTTTATTGTTGAAGTAGATGCGTCAGAGGTGGGAGTGGGGGCTGTACTGTCTCAGGGTCCGTCTCTTGGCAAATGGCACCCTTGCGCTTTTCTAAAAAACTATCTGCAGCGGAGAAGAACTATGATATTGGCAATAGGGAACTATTAGCTATTAAACTAGCGTTTGAAGAATAGCGTCACTTTTTAGAGGGGGCAATCCACCCCGTCATGGCAATTACGGACCACAAAAACCTTCTGTACCTCGAATCAGCTAAGCGTCTCACCCCTAGACAAGCTAGGTGGTCTCTATTTTTTACCAGGTTTAACTATCGTCCTGGGGCAAAAAATACCAAGGCAGATGCATTATCTCGTAGTTTCCCTGGAGGGGGTAATGTCGGTAATCCGGTACCCATTCTACAAAGAGGAGTGGTTGTCTCTGCAGTACACTCTGTTCTGGAGGGGAAGGTGTTAGAGGCCCAGGGGGACGCCCAGGTCTCTTGTCCCTTAGAGAAATTGTTTGTACCGTTAAACCTGCGTCTCAAATTATTAAAGGAACATCATAATTCGGCACTTGCTGGACACCTGGGTAGTAAAGCAACCTTGGAGCTATTGTCTCGTCGTTTTTGGTGGCCAAGGTTGCGTCAGGATGTAATGGATTTTTTGTCTACTTGTTCTACTTGTGCACCCGCTAAAGTCTCTCATACACGTCCTGCAGGGTTTTTATTGCCACTTGTCATTCCCAATAGGCCATAGACACATCTGTCAGTGGATTTCATCACTGACTTACCTTTTGTCTGTGGGTAAAACAGTTATCTTGGTAGTAGTGGACAGGTTTAGCAAAATGGTACACTTTATTGTGTTACCCGCACTACCTAATGCTAAGACTCTTGCTCAGGTATTCATCAGTGAAATCTTGAAGCTTCACGGGGTCCCTTCTGATGTTGTTTTGGATCGGGGAACCCAGTTTATTTCTAAGTTTTGGAAAGCTTTGTTCCCGTTTGGGGGTACCCTTGTCCTTTTCCTCAGCTTTCCATCCTCAGTCGAATGGACAGACTGAGCGTACCAACCAAAACCTTGACACATACCTAAGGTGTTTTGTGTCTGAAAACCAAGAGGTGTGGTCATCATATTTACCGTTAGCTGAGTTTGCTATAAATAATCGCCGTCAGGAATCCACTGGCAAATCACCATTTCTTGGTGCATATGGTTTTCATCCCTTTCAAAGAGGAAGGGTCATCTGGGGTTCCCGAAGAGGAACGGTTTTCGTCATCTCTTTCATCTGTATGGCAGAAAGTGCAAGCTAACTTGAAAAATATGGGAGGTAAATATAAATGCATGGCTGATAAGAAACGGTCGCCAGGTCCGGACCTAGGAGTGAATGACTGTGTGGTTATCTACTAGGAATATTAAGGTTCACTCTTGGAAACTGGTTCCTAGGTTCATTGGTCCTTACAAAATAGAAGCCATCATTAACCCCGTGGCTTTTCACCTGGAGCTACCTCAAACTCTTAAAATCCATAACGTCTTCCATAAGTCGTTACTCTAAAAGTATGTCCCACCTCTAGAACCGTCACCGCTGCCACCCCCTCCTGTTATTGTTGATGGTAATCTAGAGTTTCAAATATCCAAAATTGTTGATTCTCGTCGGGTCCGCTGCTCTCTTTAATATCTGGTGCATTAGAGGGGTTATGGTCCCGAGGAAAGAATGTGGGTTCCAGCGTCAGAGGTAAACTCCAACAGGTTAGTTCGGGCTTTTCATGCCTCTCATCCTGAGAGACCTGGTCCTGAGTGTCCGGAGCCCCCTCGTGGAAACGGAAGTACTGTCAAGAGCCACGTCTGACTCGTTATACCCGGGGTCAGGAAGTTGCAGCGGGTGGCTGCGCGCTCAATGTCTAAAGATCACGCTGTTACTTAATGGTAGCTTTCTGTGTTTGCCTTGCAATCCTTTTTGTCTCACTCAGGGATCCATAGCTTCTTCTCCTCAGATGTTTCTTGTCCGGCACTCCCAACCTCCTTATATTCCCCTCTCCTACTTCTTTGGTTGCCAGATATAGAGCTTCCTGCCTGGACTTCTATACTGACCCACTAGAGCTGTGTAGCTGTTATTCCTGGTTGTCGTACCAGAGCATTACCCTCCGGATCCCTGTTGGTCTTCTGTTGTCGCCCACCTGGGGTTTCATCAGTATTGTCTGTCCTGCTGTTTTCCTTTAGTGTTAGTGGTGCGGACTAGTGTTCCCACCGCCCTATTCACTACTTAGAGCTGGCGGAGAGGGACTGGAACAAGGGGATACTAGTATAAAAGTTATCCACGTAAAGGTGGTAGCCCTTATCTAGCAATGGGTGCATAAGGTCCCACACAAGTTTCCCGCTAACACCCAGAGTGGGGGGACATTCTGGGGATTGAATACGGGAATCTCGTCCCTCGTACACATGAAACTTGTAAGTGTACCCTGAGGTACTCTCACAAAGTTTGTACAGCTTCACGCCATACCTCGCCCTCTTTGAGGGAATATACTGGCAGAAAATGAGTCTCCCCTTGAACGCAATGAGAGACTCATCAACCGCGACCTCCCTTCCAGGTACATAGGCCTGTACAAATTTGGCCCCAAAGTGATCGATGACCGGCCTGATTTTGTACAGACGGTCATAGGCAGGATCTCCTCGTGGGGGGGGGTTGGGGACATGCTGCATTATCTGAATAATGCAGGCATTTCTGGATAGCCTCAAACCGGGAGCGTGTCATGGCCGTACTGTAAAGTGGGGTCTGGTAGAGGACGTCCCCACTCCAGTAATGCCTGACACTAGGTTTCTTGACTACGCCCATATGCAGCACGAGGCCCCAAAATGTCCTTATCTCGGCTGAACTGACCGGCGTCCAGCCACAGGGCCTAGCCAAAAAGGAGCCCGGGTGTTGAGCAACAAACTGTTGGGCGTACAGGTTTGTCTTCTCCACCATTAGATTTACCAGTTAGTCACTGAAAAAATGACTAAAAAAGTCATATTCAGTGAAGCCCACTGTGGAAATCTGGATTCCTGGTTGGCCTACAAAATCAGGAATCACGGGCTCAAATCACTCTGGGGTATACCAGACAAGATCACCGGCAGGGGGGCTCCGGTGGATTTAACTGGTGTGCCGTAAAACTAGTGCGAGCCCCAGAGCGGCTCGTACTAGGGTGGGCCACAGGGTCTCTAACATGGCGGTCCCCTTGCTCCGCCTGTCGGCGTCTCCGCCGCCTTGGGGGCTCATCATCATCGCTAGATGATGAGGAGGACGCGGATGACAACAGGAAAGTGGGGTCATCCTCGTCCTCACTGGGACTCTCAGACTCGGAGGCAAGCTGGGCGTATGCCTCCTCGGCCAAGAACATACGCCGGGCCATAGGGGAGTGTGTGTCTGCGCGGGCGTGTAAATCTTTATTTGGTGTGCGTGTGTGTGGGGGCATGGGTGTTCACGGATTTATCCCTAAAACTAACAGAAAAAAAAGACTAACTAAAAAAAAAGGGCAAAAAATGTGAAATACAAAAAGATTATCAAAACCGCTGATCAACCGTCCGAAGTTGATCAGCGGTGGGGTGTGCGATGCGCTAACAGTGGCCGGACACTAAGAGTGACGGCCACAGTCAGCGTACACACACAAAAAAAAAACTGCCTGCGCCCCCAAAAAGTTGGGGGGGGGGGGCTGGAGGAGCAAGCGGCAGCACCCCTGGGGGGTCTAGGGTCACACAGCTGAGCTGTGGACCCCAGACACCCTACTGAGTGTGATGCAATAAAACTTTTTTTCACACTAGCTTTCCCTTTATTATCCCTGCCTAGCCCAACCTTTCCCTATACTTTCCCTAATTACCTGCTGATCAGATGGGGGGGTGCTGGGGCACAGATCGGGTCCTGGGGGCAAGGATGAGTGCTGGGGCACTGAAGGGGTGATGCTGGCTCAGATCCGATGGCGTGCACCGCAGCGCTCCTCTCTCCTCCGCTCCGGGACACAAAAGGAGGAGGAGAGGAGCGCTGGCAACATTTGAATTCACTGCCCACCCACCTACCAATCAGAGGCGAACCTGACACATGACACATCACCTCTCAGGATCGCAGGATGGTGATTGGTGGGATAAAATCACACCACCGATCACCATCCTGTTCCGGGTTATCTGGTCCTCAGAGACCCGAATAACCCAGAAACGCAGCAAACCGCATGTCTGAATTGACCTGCGGTTTGCTGCGATCGCCAACATGGGGAGGGGTCACAGGACCCCCCGGCGCATCTAGCCAAGATGCCTGCTCAATGATTTGAGCAGGCACCGGGTTCCGATCACCGCTCGCCGGTGATCGGAACTATACATGGCGTACCGGTACGTCATGTGTCCTTAAGTACCAGGACAACATGCCGTATCGGTACGTCATGTGTCCTGAAGACGTTTCTGTGTTTGCCTTGCAATCCTTTTTGTCTCACTCAGGGATCGGTAGCTTCTTCTCCTCAGCTGTTTCTTGTCCGGCACTCCCAACCTCCTTATATTCCCCTCTCCCACTTCTTTTTTGGTTGCCAGATATAGAGCTTCCTGCCTGGACTTCTATACTGACCCACTGGAGCTGTGTAGCTGTTATTCCTGGTTGTCGTACCAGAGCATTACCCTCCGGATCCCTGTTGGTCTTTTGTTGTCTGCTGTTGTCGCCCACCTGGGATTATATGTTTCGTCAGTATTGTCTGTCCTCTCCCTGCTGTTTTCCTTTAGTGTTAGTGGTGCGGACTAGTGTTCACACCGCCCTATTCACTACTCATATTAAGGAAAGCCAGGGTTTAGGCACGTGATCGGCATACGGGTGAGAAACCCGTCTAGGGACATCAGGGCAGTCAGGTACCAGTCTCAAGGTGAGTTAGGGGTCACCATCTTTCCCTCTCCCTTGGATAGGGCCTTCCCTTTTCCCTCCCTTTGCGTCACGTATGTGATCCAGCATGGATCCTATTGCCGCTTTGACAAAGCAACTTCAAGGCCTATCTTTGGAGGTGGCAGGATTGAAGGCATCGGTCCTCCAGCAACAGCAGCAATTGCAGCAGACCGTAAGTCCAGCAGTTGCTATGGGTAATCAGGTTGCTCCGGAACCCAAGGTTGTTCTTCCTGACAGATTTTCTGGGGGAAGGGACAAATATGTGACGTTCCGTGAGGCCTGTAAGTTATATTTTAGGCTGCGCCCCTACTCCTCTGGTAATGAAGAACAGCGGGTGGGGATTGTTATTTCCCTGCTTCAGGGGGACCCACAATCCTGGGCGTTCTCTTTACCCACTGATTCTCCGGTCTGTGGAGGAATTTGGGGGGCCTTGGGTCTCATAAATGATGACCCTGACCGAGTTGCCCTGGCTGAGTCGAAGTTACGGAGACTCCTACAGGGAGATCGGCCAGCAGAGGAGTATTGCTCAGAGTTCCGTAGGTGGGCTACAGATACCCAGTGGAACGGTCCGGCTCTCAGAAGTCAGTTTTACTCTGGGTTATCCGAAAGAGTTAAGGATGCGCCGTCTTCCTGAGGCTCGCCATAGGCGTGGGGTTTGTTTTTTCTGTGGGGGGAGGGGTCATTTCATTAATGTCTGTCCTTCCATACTGAAAAACAAAAGACCGTCGGAAAACTACTAACCCCAGGCTCTGTGAAGGATGTCAGCTGGGGGGTATACGTTTCCTCCATACGAACATCTCAATTTGTTGCCAGCGGTTGTTGTTTTTGGTGTTAAGACGGAGACTATTTCTTTCTTCCTATACAGTGGAGCAGGAGTAAATTTGATAGATGCCTAGTTTGCCCAGACTATGGTTTTGTCTTTCTGTACGCTACAGAGACCTAGCGTGTTTTTCGCCATTCAGGAAATACAGTTCCTGGGATATCTATTATCTGCTTCAGGTTTCCGTATGGATCCTAGGAAAGTCCAGGCAATTTTAGATTGGGATCTTCCTGAGAACCTTAAAGCACTGCAACGGTTCTTGGGTTTCACAAATTTCTATAGAACATTCATTAAAAATTATTCTGTGATTGTCAAACCCCTTATTGACATGACTAGGAAGGGGACTGATTTTTATATATGGTCTGACGCCGCCAAAATTGCATTTTCCTCTCTAAAAGAGAGGTTTACCTCGGCGCCTGTACTAATCCAACCTGATGTCTCCCAGCCTTTTATTGTTGAAGTAGATGCGTCAGAGGTGGGAGTGGGGGCTGTACTGTCTCAGGGTCCGTCTCTTGGCAAATGGCACCCTTGCGCTTTTCTAAAAAACTATCTGCAGCGGAGAAGAACTATGATATTGGCAATAGGGAACTATTAGCTATTAAACTAGCGTTTGAAGAATAGCGTCACTTTTTAGAGGGGGCAATCCACCCCGTCATGGCAATTACGGACCACAAAAACCTTCTGTACCTCGAATCAGCTAAGCGTCTCACCCCTAGACAAGCTAGGTGGTCTCTATTTTTTACCAGGTTTAACTATCGTCCTGGGGCAAAAAATACCAAGGCAGATGCATTATCTCGTAGTTTCCCTGGAGGGGGTAATGTCGGTAATCCGGTACCCATTCTACAAAGAGGAGTGGTTGTCTCTGCAGTACACTCTGTTCTGGAGGGGAAGGTGTTAGAGGCCCAGGGGGACGCCCAGGTCTCTTGTCCCTTAGAGAAATTGTTTGTACCGTTAAACCTGCGTCTCAAATTATTAAAGGAACATCATAATTCGGCACTTGCTGGACACCTGGGTAGTAAAGCAACCTTGGAGCTATTGTCTCGTCGTTTTTGGTGGCCAAGGTTGCGTCAGGATGTAATGGATTTTTTGTCTACTTGTTCTACTTGTGCACCCGCTAAAGTCTCTCATACACGTCCTGCAGGGTTTTTATTGCCACTTGTCATTCCCAATAGGCCATAGACACATCTGTCAGTGGATTTCATCACTGACTTACCTTTTGTCTGCGGGTAAAACAGTTATCTTGGTAGTAGTGGACAGGTTTAGCAAAATGGTACACTTTATTGTGTTACCCGCACTACCTAATGCTAAGACTCTTGCTCAGGTATTCATCAGTGAAATCTTGAAGCTTCACGGGGTCCCTTCTGATGTTGTTTTGGATCGGGGAACCCAGTTTATTTCTAAGTTTTGGAAAGCTTTGTTCCCGTTTGGGGGTACCCTTGTCCTTTTCCTCAGCTTTCCATCCTCAGTCGAATGGACAGACTGAGCGTACCAACCAAAACCTTGACACATACCTAAGGTGTTTTGTGTCTGAAAACCAAGAGGTGTGGTCATCATATTTACCGTTAGCTGAGTTTGCTATAAATAATCGCCGTCAGGAATCCACTGGCAAATCACCATTTCTTGGTGCATATGGTTTTCATCCCTTTCAAAGAGGAAGGGTCATCTGGGGTTCCCGAAGAGGAACGGTTTTCGTCATCTCTTTCATCTGTATGGCAGAAAGTGCAAGCTAACTTGAAAAATATGGGAGGTAAATATAAATGCATGGCTGATAAGAAACGGTCGCCAGGTCCGGACCTAGGAGTGAATGACTGTGTGGTTATCTACTAGGAATATTAAGGTTCACTCTTGGAAACTGGTTCCTAGGTTCATTGGTCCTTACAAAATAGAAGCCATCATTAACCCCGTGGCTTTTCACCTGGAGCTACCTCAAACTCTTAAAATCCATAACGTCTTCCATAAGTCGTTACTCTAAAAGTATGTCCCACCTCTAGAACCGTCACCGCTGCCACCCCCTCCTGTTATTGTTGATGGTAATCTAGAGTTTCAAATATCCAAAATTGTTGATTCTCGTCGGGTCCGCTGCTCTCTTTAATATCTGGTGCATTAGAGGGGTTATGGTCCCGAGGAAAGAATGTGGGTTCCAGCGTCAGAGGTAAACTCCAACAGGTTAGTTCGGGCTTTTCATGCCTCTCATCCTGAGAGACCTGGTCCTGAGTGTCCGGAGCCCCCTCGTGGAAACGGAAGTACTGTCAAGAGCCACGTCTGACTCGTTATACCCGGGGTCAGGAAGTTGCAGCGGGTGGCTGCGCGCTCAATGTCTAAAGATCACGCTGTTACTTAATGGTAGCTTTCTGTGTTTGCCTTGCAATCCTTTTTGTCTCACTCAGGGATCCATAGCTTCTTCTCCTCAGATGTTTCTTGTCCGGCACTCCCAACCTCCTTATATTCCCCTCTCCTACTTCTTTGGTTGCCAGATATAGAGCTTCCTGCCTGGACTTCTATACTGACCCACTAGAGCTGTGTAGCTGTTATTCCTGGTTGTCGTACCAGAGCATTACCCTCCGGATCCCTGTTGGTCTTCTGTTGTCGCCCACCTGGGGTTTCATCAGTATTGTCTGTCCTGCTGTTTTCCTTTAGTGTTAGTGGTGCGGACTAGTGTTCCCACCGCCCTATTCACTACTTAGAGCTCATCTTAAGGAAAGCCAGGGTTTAGGCACGTGATCGGCGTACGGGTGAGAAACCCGTCTAGGGACGTCAGGTGCCAGTCTCAAGGTGAGTTAGGGGTCACCATCTTTCCCTCTACCTTGGACAGGGCCTTCCCTTTTCCCTCCCTTTGCGTCACGCATGTGATCGGCACGCCGGTCGTAATAGGCATGCTAAGTGGGGGGCAGTCCGCCCCGGGTGCCGGCTCTCAGGGGGTGCCAGAGTCCAGAAGCAATAAGCACTTCTATCCATACTGATGGAAGCACTCATTGCTGTAACGCAGGAAGCTGGGTCCTGTCACTCACCGCTGAGCTCCCCGTGCTCCTCCCCTCCTTCAGGCCAGCGGCGCTCTGAATGGTGAAGTAGGAAGACTTGTCCCTGCTCCACCATTCAGCCTACAGATACAGCTCGCGCTACTGACCTGTGTGGGCGGAGCATGCAGCCTGAAAATTTGCATAAGCTCTGCCCACACGGTGCTGTAGAGCGATCTGTGTCTGCAGGAGAAAGAGACTGAGCTTCAGAATCGTGACAAAGTGAATAGTTACTGTGTTTTGTTTTGTTTTGTTTTTTTAACACAGAGGCAGCACAATGGGCATTTCTACTCTGGAGGGGGCTCAATGGGCATTACTACTCTGGAGGGGGCACATTGGTCATTGCTAATGTGAAGGGGGCACAGTTCACAGAGGGCATTACTACTATTAAGGGGGCACAATGGGGATTTCTACTATGGAGGGGGCACAGAGGGCATTATTACTGTGAAGGAGGCACAATGAGCATTATTACTATTAAGGGGCACAATGGGCATTATTACTATTAAGGGGCACAATGGGCATTATTACTATTAAGGGGCACAATGGGCATTATTACTATTAAGGGGGCACAATGGGCATTGCTAATGTTAAGGGGACACAATGGGCATTTCTTCTATGGAGGGGGCACAATATGCATTTCTACTCTGGAGGGGGCACAGTTTACAGACAGCATTACTACTGTGAAGAGAGCACAATGGGCATTACTAGCACAGAGGGCATTACTACTATTAAGGGGTGACAATGGGGATTTCTACTATGGAGGGGGCACATAGGACATTATTACTGTGAATTACTACTGTGGAGGGGGCACATGATATGATAAGTAAGTTTTTACACCGGAGGCACTACTCTGTGAGGGGGAAGCTACATAACCCTGATTTGGGGGGGGGGGGTCAGTAAAGGAGGCATAACTGTGTGTGGGGGGGGGGGCAGATAAGGTGGCATAATCCTGTGAAGGAGGAAATCTAAGTGTCAATACTGTGAGAGGGGACATAACTCTGTGAGGGGGGCACTTAACTGTGTGTGTGGGGGATGCATCTAACCAGGCATAACTCGGTGGGGGCAACTAAGGTAAATAACTGTTAAGGGGCCACTAAAAGGGGCATAAATTTGTTTGGGGGCCATCTAAGTGGGTCATCATTTATGAGGGTGGCATCACTGTGTTTGGGGGACCACCTAAAGGGGCATCACTGTTTGTGGAGGCACTGGAGTGGGCAGCACTGTAGGGACATAACTTTGTGGAAAGGCGTCTAAAGGTGTAAAACTATGTGGGGATCCACTGAAGGGGGGATTAACTGTGTGTGGGGGCCATCTAGGGGGCATAATTGGGTGGGGAGCTGGGCATAGCTCTGTAAGGAGGATCACCAAAGGGTTCATAAATATTAGGCGGGCATCAATGTTGGGGCATAATCTATGAGGGGGCATCATACTAGATGGGGATAACATAAGGAGGCAGCACTGTGTGGGGGCCACTTAACAGGGCATCATACTGTGTGAAGTCTACTTAAGGGTACATCATACTGTGTGGGGGACATGTAGAGAACATCACTTTGTACTGGGGGCTTTTAAGGCCTCCTGCACACGACCGTTGTGTGCACCCGTGGCCGTTGGCCCGTGTAACGCTTTTTTTGTTACTGCACCGTTTTGTCACCCGCGCCCGTGACCCGTGTTTCCTGCCCGTCAAAAAATATAACCTGTCCTATTTTTTTCATGGCTAACGGGTCGTGGCCCCATTCAAGTGAATGGGGCCTTGAAAAACGCAGTTGCATACCCGTTTGACGTTCGCGCCCGTTTTATTTCATCTTATGGCATGGGCAAATTGTCTGGCCAAACTTGTAGCAATAAAATTGAAAAAAAATATATACAGGAAGTTTTAGGTGACAGGATATGCTAATTTCTAGCCATCTGTGGTAAACAGCTTGTGTGTGGTGAGGCAGCCATTGCAGCAGGTTATTTTCATCCACCATGCCACGATGGAATGTTGAAAAAATAATAACCCTCGTCCAGGAGAGGCCCGAGCTATGGGATACCCGTCAAAATTCCTATAGTGACCGATTAAAAAAGGATGCTTCGTGGGAGCAAGTGGCACGGAGCATGCGCAGAAGTGCATGGGCCAAAGCTGATAGCCGAGGCCGGGCCGAATTAGGTAAGTGTTAGCAATGTAGTTGTGCTGTCCTTGCCCTCTGTGTGGCCCTAAGATGTAGTTTTAAATTAAAGAGGTGACAATAGTGTTTTTTGGGTGGTCCAGCCTCCTTTTGCCTAAAGGCCTGTACATGGTTTTTTAAAGAGACGTCTATTTTTCCCCTTTATTAATTATTTACCTCACAATTGTCTATTATGTCATTTCTAAACAGTTAAACAAACCAAAACCCGCTGGGCGAGTTTCCGGGACCAATTCCGGCGGGAGATGACCAGCAAAGGCCGGAGTGGGGAGGGAACCTCAAGGAAACGGGCCTAAATTTATACAGCCCAGTTGCAGTTTCTAAGGCCAGTAATGGAATTGAGGCCGTAAGTATTTTTAATGTATTTTTCAAAATGTTTAATATTTTCACACTTACGTTTGATTTTTGGCGAGCTAAAGTGTCCAAGAAACTAATGGATACAGTTGTGTTGTTCTATTGAAGACCTATACTTTCTGTAGGGCCACCGCTTATGAGCTGAATGATGAGACGACACGTGTAGTGTGCAGATGGCGCCTCCCCTCTCTGTTTTGTTCGTGTAGAAGCAATTTATTGACCCTCCTGGAACATAGATGTTTCCAATTGGAACAAGAAAAGAGAATAGAGATGACACTTGCGCACTGCACGCATTATTTCCTCATACAGTAGATCATCGTGTTTGTCGGCTCCTAGTCACACACCAATATTTTAAAAAGCTTTCCGAAAGCCTCCCGTTTAAATGGGAGCCCTGAATAGTGTTTTTTGGTAAAATATTTTAGGGCGACATGAGATTTGTACCATAGCGACCTATTATCTAACTTTTGGATGTTTTGGAAATGGTTACCCTTTAGGTATTGGCATTGTCATTTATATTGCTGAAATGGTATTGCACCAAACACAACATGGGTTCCTTACATTGCTCCTATAAAATGACAATAACCAGATCCTATGCAAAAGGGTAAAACTGAGGTTGCAACTACGCTTGACCAGCAGGATTAAAACTACTACTCTCACCATGGTCAAGTGTGGCCTGGTACATGTTGTTTCTCTGTAAATGATGTTCTACTAGGTTCAAACTGCATCTTGTATCTTTGGATGGTGGTAGCGGGGCACATACAGATGAGTTGGCCTGAATTTCAGCACTGGTTTTGGTCCTTGAATGAGGAATCCTCTTCAGAGGCTGGACAGCTCCAAACAGCAAACAATGTTTTCCCATTTCCGGAACATTAGGCCTTTACAAGACTTATCCCATTGATAGATTTAAAATGCGATTCAAATTGGATTTCCACATTTCACATTGAAGCAGTTATTCGTTGTGTAAAATCAAATCTCTGATGTATGCTGCCACTCCGTATATATATTGTATTCACACGGTTGTTTTCGACTAATATAATCTATGTACTTTTGTAATGTTGAAATCAAATTATCTAATAATTTTTTATTTTATTTTTTTAAATACAGTACTGTGGACAGTCTGGATCCGTCCCAAGATTCAGATACGTTGGGCAGTGAAACCCCTGCGGTATTTTCACCCCAAGCAAGTCCTGCTCCAACGCCGGCTGAGGACCCGGAGGACTCCACACTGGCCAAGGCCCCCCTACCACTGGCCAGTCCACCCCGGATTGTCCAGCCCCAGCCCAGACGTCGCCGCCAAGTCCTTCCCTCTACCTCTGGGCAAGAGAGTCGGGAAGTTATTGACGCCCACGTCATCGATTTTCTTGCCCAGAGGAGGAGTGATGGAGTTAAGGAGAAAATATTACGGGGCTTAGGGCCGCTAATGAAGCACGTCACTCCTTTGGAGCATCATGATTGCCTTGCTTCATTAGCGGTCGTTATAAAAATGTTTGCTCTACCGAACCATGGTGACATTCTGGGGAAGCTAAATGGCATGAAAGTCGACATTGAGAATGCCGGACAGCAGCAAAGGCCCGGACCCTTTGAATTTGCGCCCCAAACATTCCAAGGGCCATCATACCAACAACAACCCCAGTATGGACTACCCCAGGGCCCAATGCAACAAGTGGGTCAGCCCCTTTCACATCTGTGGCACTTCAACAGGCCAATGTAAGGCCACGGTCCACGTTTACACCGGCATCATTCACTCAGGACCTTATGAATTTGTAAACATGTTTTAACTTTTTGTTAGGAGCACTTTATATGTTTTTTCCTTAATGTTGGAACCATTGGCTTCCATTTGATTACGTTGATCTCAATCTTCAACATAAATGTTGTTTGGGCCAAAAAGTAGTCGACTGTTTTTTATTTGGCACACTACACAAAACATTTCCTTTTCAATTTTCTATATAAAAAAGAAACACCACACACTTTAACTCACAAAGCAACACTTTATTTGGATGAGCAACATCTTTATTTTGGGATACGGTCATGATGAGGTATTAGAACATTTTTTGCACCAGAAAATACAAATATAAAGATGTTAAAGTCAATTTACATTTTGACCAAAACATCATTTATATTACTTTATATGTGTCACGGCCATGGTCATGGTCGTGACTCCTGTGTCCGCATGCTGTTGCCTGCGGTTTGGGTCTTGTTGTTCAGCCACAGGTGAGGGCCGCTAGTTTGTTGCCTCACTTGTGGTTGCCGCTGGCAACATGTGATTGTACTTGGCAGTATAGCAGCCGGAGCTGGTGCTAGGTAGCTTACTGTCAAGTGCATGCGGTTACACCTGAGTGGTGTGTGTGTATGTATGCACTCTGTTTTATGTTTGGTGTGCACTCTGACATTTTCCTTTCATCTGTGGCTGCCCGTGGCAACGTTTGGTGTTAGTAGTACATGTGGTGGCAGTGTTATATCACCTGCCAGTGGGGGCCACCCTTGTGGTCATAGGTTTTATACTGATGTTCACCTGATGTTTTCCTTTCTTATCTGTTATTGCAACTATGGATGTCCTGGTTACTTGTGTGATATGTGTGCTGTGTCCCTGAGTGTTTTGTGGACATTAGTAGTCATGCATGGGTTACAGTCAGCGTGGCTGTGACAGGTACGTTTGGAACTACTGTAGTTCGCCTATCATATCTGTATGTTGTATCTGTTCCCCATTCCTTGCAGCTTGGCCAGTGAGACTCCTGTTCCTCCGCATCCAGAAGGAACAGGTCGTCTTACCCTCACTCCTAGTTCAGGGACCGGTCAGAGGGTGAGTAGGGATCCGAGGTTCCTGAGCATGGGCCCTCCTACCTTCAAGGTCGGCCCATGCAGCTAGGAGTTAGGGATGTGTTAGGAGGTGACCTGCTCCCTAATTCTCTCGTCCTGGCCGAGCTTCGGTTAACATCTGGCATCGCACGGCTGAGGGTTTTCCTCAGCCGTGACAATATGCAGATTTAAATGTGTGATGTCCAAAAAATCTCAGCCCGCAAGCCCACGTCAAAGGTCCTCATTATCTTGCGGGTCCCTACACTCAACTACCACAATAATATAATTGTTTGTATTCTATCTACAAAATAAAAAAAAAGTTAAAGAGCCCAGAAGATTTAAAAAACTGCCACGAATAGCGTCCCTCTGCCATGGCATGGACCCCTCTGGGCTGTAAAAGTAGTCTGCATATAGTTCCCGAACTGCAATGCCTGCAGTCCCAGGTCGTCTATGCAGGGTCCTTTCCAAACCCAAATCTGAAGACATAGGAAGCTCTTCCATGTCAACAGAAGAGGAAGCCTCGTGAATCCTGGTGAAGTTGTGTAGAACAACACATGCTTTAATCACCAGGGTAGCATTCTCCGGAGCCATCTGTATGGATGACAAAAACGCCCTCCACTTGCTAGAGAGTATCCCGAAAGCGCACTCAACATACCGACGGGCACGAGTCAACCAGTAGTTGAATATACGCCTCCTGACATCCAAACCATGCTTTGGAAAGGGCCGCATAACATGTGGAGTCATGGCAAACCCTTTATCCGCCACGATGACAAATGGAGCCGGCGGACCTGCATATCCGGGCAGTCTTCTGGACTCCGGCAGGGCAAGCTGGTCGGCACGAAGCCGCTCACTCATTCTAGAAGCACTAAAGATGCGAGCATCTGCAGTGCTTCCATAGGCCCCGATATCAACCATTATAAACCGGTAGTTACTGTCAGCAACAGCCATCAGCACTACCGAAAAATATTGTTTATAATTGATAAAAAAACGGCTCCCTGAGTGTGGCGGCTTCTTCACACAGATGTGCTTGCCATCCATTGCCCCGATGCAGTTTGGAAACTGCGCAGAATTTTGGAAGCCCTCTGCGATCCGAACCCAGTCGTCCACCTTGGGCTGCGGCATCACCGTCTCTCGGAGTTGCTGCCACATGACATGGCAAGTGTGTCGTACAATACTCGAGATCATCGAGGTTCCTAAAAGAAACTCAAAATGCAGTGATGCAAAAGAGTTCCCAGTTGCAAGGAATCTGTTGAGAAAAAAAAACTGTAAACTGTAAATATAAGGGAACAACAGATTCAAGTATAATGTTGTATACACACCATGATTGTAAACACCCTATGTCTAGTGGTGGTGAACCTATGGGATGGGTGCCAGAGGCGGCACTCAAGGCCCACTGTGGGCACCCACACCCATTGAAAAGACTATGGTTTACAAATATACACCCTTGAGTTTACAAAGCATTCATCAGCACAGGGCACACTATGCAAACTACCGGCAGCACTGATTTGAAGCCTGAAATTATAGCAAAATGCTAAAATGCAATGACGTTAAACTATATTGTAGTACAGTATTCATGCAAAATTGCTGTGTTGAAAATTTAAAAAAAATGCTACGGATCTGGCTAGAACATTGCCAACTCAGTCTGATAACGTGTCGCCATCACTGCCCTATGTCCTTGGTTGATTAAACAGAAAAAAGAAAAAAAAAGGTGTATATGAGCTAAACACTAACAGCTATTGGGGTGTGGGCTGTACTACCACAACTAAGTTACCTAAACTGTGTTTAGCCCCTTTATAAATGCGGAGAGTGTTGTGCACGTTTGAAAAATATTGTGAACATTAGGCATGATGAAGACGTTAGCTGGAAATCTCAGGGGTTCGCAGCAGCACAATCCTACGAAATAGGGTACAGACCGGTATATAGACTTCTAACAGGGTGGTGCACGCAGATAGAGATCCTGACTGAGGGACCAAATTCTTTTTTTTTTAAAAACCTGCACTCGCCAGTAATTCAAGAAAAATATTTAATTATTCACTCAGACAGGCAGGTTTAAAGCCTGCTGTAACATGGCTGACTGACTGAATCAAACAACATTTTAAACAAACTACTGGCGAGTGCAGAGGCTTCATGGATTGTCTGGAGGCCGTTAGCTAAACACAAGTTTGAAACTTGCACAAAAGCAAACCCAATACAACAATATTGGGATGTTAGGTGCCAGGGATTAACAGGATAAAAAAACAACCACAAACAAATGAAAGAAAAAAAAAAAAGGGGGAAAGAAACGTTACTTCTGCAAACATTAGCACATGTCTAACAGCAGCCATTTTCTAGCACATGTTCCTCCTGACTGAAGCACTGCACATTACTGTTTTAACTATAAAAGTACTATACTGCTTACCTCAACGTGACGATGAGCCTTTCCTCAGGAGTAATGCTGCGCCTCATATTGGTGTCCATGAAGGTAAGGACAGTACGTAGAGACGACAGCAAGCGATCAAATGTAGGCACTGACATCCGACAGAAGGAATAGAACTTCGCAGGATGCAGGCGCAGATCTTCGTAGAGGGAATGAAAGTGTCCTTTCCGGTACCGTTGGGAAACTATCGGATGGACCCAAAATCGTTGCCTTCTACTCGGTTCCTCAGTCAATCAAAGGAGTGCGCAGTCCCCATTGCCGAGAAACGAGCCAATGCAGTAAGACCTCTTCCTCTGAATCAGACATGGTGAAACAGCAAAGAGAAGCAGCCAAATGAATCTCTGTACTCTGTGAAAACTACAGAAAATGGCCACAAATGCATACTCAGGTGCCCTTGATTTATACCAGTATCCTGGGTGGAGTTATTAAAATTACATTTTTTTCACCATGCCAAGTTTTCTGACGGTCGGCAAAAAAAACAGAAACACAGACACACGGAAGCACAACGGAAGAAAAAACGGGCACGGAACCACGTTTTGCGGGCCGTTAAAAAATACTGTCGTGTGCAGGAGGCCTAAGTGGGGCTCATTCTGTGTGAGGGGCAGCTAAGGGATAATCCTACTGTGAGGGGCACTTAGGATATTCATACTCTGTGGGGAGGAGCTAACGAGGCATTGCAATGTGTCAGGGGCACTAAAGAGCATCATAATGTGTGGGGGCACCAAGGGATCACCCTGCTGTGAGGGTGCACTTAGGGGTATCATGCTCTGTGGAGCACTAAAGGGATATCATACTGCCTGAGGGGCATTAAAGCGCCATCATTATTGTTAGGGGGAACTGTAAGGACATTCTTACTGTTTGGTCGGAAGAAGGCAGATTAGGTGGGCTTGGAGGTGTATTGTAAAGAAAAAATAATAATGCAGTGTAGCGTAACAATGGTATTGTCCCTCCTTATATATTTTTGCAGCTCGGACCTTCATCCTACAGCAGACCCTGGTATGTGGACTTTTACAATAAGTACTTGAATACCCCTGCTCTATAACTTAGGGCTCGTTCACATCACCGTTATTGCTTGCCATTATAACATGGTTATAACGGAATCCATAAGACAGAAATAAAAACAGAAACCTTTAGAGGCATTCCGTTTTGATCCGTCATAATAGAAGTCTATGGGCAGCATAACGGATCCGTCTGGTTTAGAAAACAAAGTTCTGTCTTATGGATTCCGTTATTTTCCGTTATAACCATGTTATAATAGAAATCCATAACGGAATACATAACGGTGATGTGAACGAGCCCTAAGTTATAGAGCAGGGGTACTCAAGTAATTTTTGTAAAAGTCCACATACCTGGGTCTGCTGTAGGATGAAGGATGAACAAACCCTTAGGCCTTAATGCACACGACCGTAGTTGTGGTCCACATCCGAGCCGCATTTTTTGCAGCTCGGGTGCGGACCCATTCACTTAAATGGGGCCACAAAAGATGTGGACAGTTGTCCACATCCGTTGCTCCATTCCATAGCCCCGCAAAAAAAATATATCATGTCCTATTCTTGTCCGTTTTGTGGCATTTCTACAATGGGCCGTCCGTTCCGTTCCGCAAATTGCGGAAGGCACATGGGCGGCTTCCATTTTTTGTGGATCCGCGGTTTGAGTCTTTCCTTTCAAGTCCACTTTTAGCTTTGGCAGATAAACCTGCAGGAAAATCTCCTTCAAAACATCCTCCAACGAACTCTGCGTGAAGGAGATAGGTCAAGAAGTTCCATTATGGTTAAAAAAAAAAATCCTGTTTTTCAATTCTGTTTGGTCTGTCCAAAAAATATGAACCATACCCAATTAAGATGATAAAATAATTGATTTCAAACAATGTTGTCTCAAATCTTTTTTTTTTTTTTTTGTTTGTAAAAATAATCAATACTCACTCTCACCGATTCCCCGTGGTTGTACCGACTCTATTCTCTCCACTTCTTGATTCTGGGTTTGACGTGAAAATAGCTTGGACTGACTGCTGATCCTACCACTGGCCAAATCAGTGATCAAACCATCTCCTTTTAGGCGCACCTTAAGCCACGGGTCTTTCTGGTAGACCACTCCCCTTTCCTGCTAAGCCATGCCCCTTTTTTAAAACAATAAATGTGCAAAGCATGTACGCTTGTAAGTCTCCCGCAATGAATACATATAATGGGCCAGATTTAGCACGACTGGTGTTTTCTACGCCATTCTTAGGAGGAATTTATTGACCTGCAGGAAAATCAGCTTCAAAACCTTCTCCAAAAACTCAGTGTGAACCTACCTGAAAAACTGCAGCATATAGGGAGAGACCTAGTGTACTTTCACACTAGCGTTGTTTGAATCCGGCGGGCAATTCCGTCACCGGAACTGCCCGCCGGATCCCAAATAAAGTGTGAAAACGGATTACATTTGAATCCTGATCAGGAATCTGATCACAATGAAAAAATGCATTGGAAAAAATGGATCCGCCATTTATGGACTACACATTTGTCAGGTTTAACATGCAAAAGCCGGATCCGGTTTGACGGAACACACGGCGCCAATGCGAGTCAATGGGGAAAAAGATTTTCTGAAAAGCCTGATCAGTAAAAAAGACTGAACTGAAGACATCCTGATGCATCCTTAACTGATTTCTCTCCATTCAGAATGCATAGGGATGAAACCGATTAGTTCTTTTCCGGATTTGAGCCCCTAGGACGGAACCCAGCGCCGAAAAAATAAAAATAAAAACGCTAGTGTGAAAGTACCCTTAGGCTAGGTCTACACGACGACATTTCGAGATAGATTTTTCTGCGACTGTCATGTTGCAGTCGCAGCATGTTGCAGTGCGACACCATAGACTGCCATTATAAAAATTGTCGTGCGACATTGGTGCAACAAAATGTTGCAGTGTAGTTGTGCCCCATCTGTCGCGCGACAAATGTCGTCGTCTAGACCTAGCCTTAATCAAGCTAAGTGGGGACAAAGCAGAAGGAGAGATGCCCAGTAAACAGTTTTGCCCATACCAGACTTTTTTTTTTAAATGATGGGTTAGGCTTACTATGCTTAAAGGGATTGTCCAAACTTAAAAAAAAAAAGAATTACCATAGGCATTTTTGGCCTACCTATTTTTTTGGGGCGGTTTGTTTATGGTGTTTTTTCTTTTTCTTATTTTTTTTTGTAAAAACAGTATAGCCCAGTAGTGTTTTCTTCATGGCATTATTCCCTATAGAGAAGGTGATGTGAAAAGGCCTGCAAAAACGTCAAGAGTTACAGCATGCTGCATTTTTGGAAAGAAACCAGAAAGAAAAACACCAACTAATTAACAAACTCCACTAGCAAAAAAGGCTTGTGTGTCCTGTCTGAGGGCAGCACAAAGTGGTGCTTTGTGAATAAGGAATGGTCCACTTCATGAGCTGCCAGAGACCACACGTTCCTGACTGATTGATTGTCTTCTATTTATTCACAATAATTCTCACTTCAGTGTTTTGGTAAGTGATTTCCGTCAGTTATTGTGAGCCAAAACCAGGCATGTTCTGGGTTTAGAGCTGCACCTGGTTTTGGCTTAAAATCACTGACCAAAACACTGACATGTGAACGAGGCCTGTAGTGTCCCACTAGGTATGGGTGGGCACTACACAAGGGTCAATTGGTGTGCGCGTTACTCCTACTCACAAGGAACAGAAATGTCATATTTAATTCTGCATTTAATGTATGTTTTAATGTGTTGTTACATGCAATGTACCCCTGTGTGATGCAGTAGCAGGCCTAGTTGGGTGTAGTTAGACATCCCAGACACTAGAGGGAGATAAGGAGCCCCTAGTATAAATGTCCAGGCCCAGACAGGGAGAGTGAGTGCAGAGTCAGGAGTCTGAGAAGACAGAGGCCAGTAAGCCTGCTCCTGACATGCAGCTGGATAGCCCTGGCTGCTAGCGATGTCCAGGAGGCTGTTGAGAAACTCCAGCCTGCCTGAGAACAAGAGAGCCTAAGTTAGCTCTGAAGAGATACCCCAGTTGCAGGATTCAACCTCCTGGGAGAAACCTACAGTTATCCACCTGATAGGAGGAGGCGACCCAGGGTAAGCAAAGTGACCCTGATGGGCAGAGGATTTTAGGAATCACAGCAAGGAGTATAATACCTGAGGAAGAAAGTAACCAAGGATATAAGCCACCCTTTTAGGCATCCGGGCCTTGGGAGATATAAAGCCAGAGCAGGAGTTCTATAAGGGACACTGTACATTGATTCTGAGGAAAGGTACAACCTGCTTCTGAGTGCTTGTGGAATTTACCCTCAGTGTAACTTGCATGACTATTGCCTGCCATACTTGTGAATAAGCCCCTTTTTGTGGAACTGTAATATAGAGACTGTGCTACACCTGCTGTACAAAGTTGGATTGTCCAGTAAAGTTTACGTTTGGTTCACTGCATACTTGTGTACCTTCATCATTCCAACCACCAACCGGCGTGCCACCGTCCAAAGGCACTGGCGTCACGAATACCACAGGGACCTTGCCCCAGGCACACAAAATACCTGTAACATCCAGGGCACCTCAACTACCATCAGGCCTGGTCCCTCTCTACAGAGCGTGCCCCAGAGGAACTGTGTCTACCTCTCCTTCACTGCCACGCGCCTGCCCAGGGTTCTTCAAATATAGTGAGTACCCTCGATTGCCCATAACTGTGACCTCACTTCGTCATACCCTGCAGGTCTGGCGTGTTGCATAAATTGGCGTCACGAACAGGATCCGAATATTCCTGCGCCATAGCGGATTTAAAAACTGTGTGCTGAAAGTTGTCTTAAAGTGACATGCCCCAATTGTTTTATTGAAAATTGCTGGGCCAAAGTGAACTGTAATAATTGCGGTGTGAAGATTGCATTGTATGGACTGTTTTCTGCTTACTTAAGCCACCGCTTGCTGTCAGTGAATAGACAGCTATTTTGCTCAAAGATGGCCGCTTAGCTTGATTGAAATTGTTTGCTGCGTCATCTTCATCTTAAATTGGCGGTAAAAATTGGCGCCTTCTGCTAAAAGTGCAGGAAGGCTGTATGCTGGCGCCACCGCCCTGTCTGGACATTTGCATGTCTGCTGTGATGGACTCCGCCTCCCCCATACTGGAGTACCTGGGGGGCGGCCTCCCAGTGCAATGGGAGGATCTGTCTGAACTTGTTGGCGCCACCCTGTCGCTCTCCAGAGAAGGATCGAGCATGTTGAGGAGTGAGGACTTTCCTGCTGATATGTCCGCGCCTGACTTATTAACTATGAATGTGACTGGTGTTGAGCAAGAGGACGCTCCACCGGCCTACTCTCCGGGACCGGAGAGACCCGCCTGCCCGCCACCGAGGACGCAACCGGAGACCTACTATGGCTCCTGGAGAGACTTCTTCCAGCCCTCGTTCAAGTGGTCAGCTCTAATGGCAGAGATCCGGGAGGCCGCCATAAAGAAGACAACCAAAACCAAAATTTACTACGAAGAACTGGCAAAGACCGTTCACGAGTGCCACACTGACACACAACCCCGCCTGGAAAGGAGGATGGGGTTGGTTGTGGCTTTTGACAAGGACCGAGGCTTCGGTTTTATAAAAGACTACCTGACTGGACGAGACTTATATGTCAACAGGAGGTCCGTCAAGCGGAGCTACCTCCCAGAACGTCTACATAACCTCCGCGAGGGAGAAGAGGTTGAATTTACCCCTGCTGAGGGCCTGCGAGGCCCCTACGCCACTGCCGTGTCCCGTCCTAAGAAGAAGACAGAGGACTGGGACCTTGATGAGGACCACCCTGGCTGCGAGCAAGAACCTATGTGCTCTCCAGAACCGGCCCATCATGCTTTCCAAGAAAGGGGCTCCTTCATTGGCCCGAACGTATTTTGGCAGCCGACAGTGGTGGAAAAGAGGGTTAGCCCATGGCCCTCACCTGAGTTGCCTCGCAGGGAGAAAACTGTCCGTGAGCTTCAGGATGCAGAGAGATTCAGAGCTGCCCTGGAGAATATCCGCAGAGGGAGGAAAGCGGACGCCTCACCTGAGCCTGCAGCGGCTGCGCAGGACGAACCACCCACCTTCCAAGTGCCGACGGCGACAGCGGAGACCAGCGATCCCGACTCCGAAAGCCTGGACGACCAGATCGTGCGGCTGGAGCTAAAGCTACGGGAGCTACGCCAGACTGCCTCCGCCAGGATCCGGACTCCACCTGACCTACAAGAAAGAAGACGTAAGGACTCGGACGTCTCCGGGTCTAAGGTGAGAGTACCTGTCCCTGCCAGTCGTCCCTCCTTAGTACCGGCACCTGCGGTGGGATCCTCATACGCTGTGCACCGGCGCACAGAGCCAGTCGTTCCAGAACCCACCGGACCGCTTGCAGCAGCGGTACCCAGGCCAGTGCAGCAGCCTACGATTGTTACGCCTGCTCCGGTGAGGTCAGCGACTTTGATCACCCCTAGGCCTATGGGGCCTATACCTATTAGGGGTCCATTTATGTTACAGTTGCCCCCCAATACTGTGTTGTGGGCACATCCATCTGTTGAATCGCAATACAGGCCCAATATACAAATGGAGCCAGGGAGCACCACTGAAATGCAAAGTGGATATGACTTGCCCCTGTGAATTGGCCTGCTAGGCCCTTGATGTTTGCTTTATTCTGCCAAGGGATCCTAAAGAAGATTTAACCCTTCCAGGACAGGAGACCTTCGTTGTTTTGGCCCTCTGTTGCTGCTGCCAGTTACCCACGGCTCAGTGGAAGCGGCAAGCCACTGAAGTACCACGTGCAGCAAGGCCATCTTGTTTACAGGACCTCCTGCCTGCTTTCTCAGAGTGAAAACCCAGTTGTGCCTGTTTTCATGTTGCACCTTTTAACCCTTTAACCCCCTTTTCAGGTTGATTAAGGGTATTACAGCACTACTTTGATGTGTATGCCATTTAAATAATGTGGACTATTTTATGTGCTGTCATTTTATTATGCAACTGGAATTTAAAGGAATTGGGCCCAGGGATAGACTCAAATGCACATGAGCCTCTGAGATTTTGCTGCTATTTTAAAGTATTGTGCCCAGAGATGGACTCCACCCCGTGCGAGCCTCTGTGATTCTTGCTATGCTTTCTAAAGGTCCCATATCTCTACTTAGCTGTGGATTGAACAAAAAGAAAAGAACCTGGGTACGGACTCATTTTAAATGCTTTGAGCCTCCAAGAACTGTTATTTAATGTTTTTACATTTTCCATGGACTACAACTGTTCTATCATGGACAATTTGCACTTAAGAGTATTATATGGACTATCCTGGTATTTACTGTTACGCTGTGCCAGGTCAGCGCCCCTGTTCCCATTGTTTTATCCTGAGAGAAGAGAACGACGCCCCTTTTCACCATTACTTGCTCCTAATCCAGTGGAACTGCCTAATATATGTATACATATAATGTATATTTTGCAAATGTAGATGTGTTTTCCTGCTTTGCTTTATCGTCCTCATTATAGGTGCAGTATCCAGCTGTGCAGGGACCCTCCATGTTGCGCCGAGGACGGGCAACGTTATAGCGTGGGGGTATGTAGTGTCCCACTAGGTATGGGTGGGCATTACACAAGGGTCAATTGGTGTGCGCGTTACTCCTACTCACAAGGAACAGAAATGTCATATTTAATTCTGCATTTAATGTATGTTTTAATGTGTTGTTACATGCAATGTACCCCTGTGTGATGCAGTAGCAGGCCTAGTTGGGTGTAGTTAGACATCCCAGACACTAGAGGGAGATAGGGAGCCCCTAGTATAAATGTCCAGGCCCAGACAGGGAGAGTGAGTGCAGAGTCAGGAGTCTGAGAAGACAGAGGCCAGTAAGCCTGCTCCTGACATGCAGCTGGATAGCCCTGGCTGCTAGCGATGTCCAGGAGGCTGTTGAGAAACTCCAGCCTGCCTGAGAACAAGAGAGCCTAAGTTAGCTCTGAAGAGATACCCCAGTTGCAGGATTCAACCTCCTGGGAGAAACCTACAGTTATCCACCTGATAGGAGGAGGCGACCCAGGGTAAGCAAAGTGACCCTGATGGGCAGAGGATTTTAGGAATCACAGCAAGGAGTATAATACCTGAGGAAGAAAGTAACCAAGGATATAAGCCACCCTTTTAGGCATCCGGGCCTTGGGAGATATAAAGCCAGAGCAGGAGTTCTATAAGGGACACTGTACATTGATTCTGAGGAAAGGTACAACCTGCTTCTGAGTGCTTGTGGAATTTACCCTCAGTGTAACTTGCATGACTATTGCCTGCCATACTTGTGAATAAGCCCCTTTTTGTGGAACTGTAATATAGAGACTGTGCTACACCTGCTGTACAAAGTTGGATTGTCCAGTAAAGTTTACGTTTGGTTCACTGCATACTTGTGTACCTTCATCATTCCAACCACCAACCGGCGTGCCACCGTCCAAAGGCACTGGCGTCACGAATACCACAGGGACCTTGCCCCAGGCACACAAAATACCTGTAACATCCAGGGCACCTCAACTACCATCAGGCCTGGTCCCTCTCTACAGAGCGTGCCCCAGAGGAACTGTGTCTACCTCTCCTTCACTGCCACGCGCCTGCCCAGGGTTCTTCAAATATAGTGAGTACCCTCGATTGCCCATAACTGTGACCTCACTTCGTCATACCCTGCAGGTCTGGCGTGTTGCATAAATTGGCGTCACGAACAGGATCCGAATATTCCTGGGCCATAGCGGATTTAAAAACTGTGTGCTGAAAGTTGTCTTAACCCCTTAAGGACCGAGGACGTACCGGTACGCCCTATTTCCCGAGTCCTTAAGGACCGAGGACGTACCGGTACGTCCTGACTTAAAACCGTAACTCCGGCGCCGCGGGGGTTAATCGGAACGGGATTTCGGCTGAAATCATTCAGCCGGCATCCCGTAACAACGCAGGGGGGGGTCATTTGACCCCCCCGTATCGGCGATCGCAGAAAACCGCATGTCAATTCAGACCTGCGGTTTTCTGCGTTTCCGGTCCATTCGGGTGTCCTGTGACCCGATGAACCGGAAAAAGACTGCGATCGGTGGCGTAATTATACACCACCAATCGCAGTCCGAGGATTTGAGGAGGCGGTGCTGGCCCTGGTGCTGAACACTGCTGTCCAGGGTGCTGATTGGTGCAGGGGAGAGAGGCGCGAGATTCAAACTTCCTGCGCTCCTCTCTCCCCTCCTCTTCCTGTTCTGCACGAGCACCCGGCAGCATCGTCCAGCACCAGCTCCTGTGTCCCCCTAATCGGCATCCATCACCCTCCTGCACCCATCGCCACCCAGGTAGGTTAGGGTCAGTGAGGGAGAGGCACCGTTAGGCAGGGAAAGAAGGGAAAAGTAAGTTAGGAAAAAAATAAAATAAATAAACTTATCCAAACTTCCATCTATCCATCTAACCCTAACCCAGACCCCCCCCTGCCACTTGCCCCCCCCCCACCAGCCCCCCCACACCCCACACCAGCCCATGACACGTCACCGGTTTGAGGCCATCCGGAAATGTCTGCATTATTCCGATAATGCAGCATGTCCACCCCGAGGTGATCCTGCCTATGACCGGCTGTATAAGATACGGCCGGTCATCGATCACTTTGGGGCCACATTTCAGCAGGCCTACGTACCTGGAAGGGAGGTCGCGGTTGATGAGTCGCTCATTGCGTTCAAGGGGAGACTCAGTTTCCGCCAATATATTCCCACAAAGCGGGCGAGGTATGGCGTGAAGCTATACAAAATTTGTGAGAGTACCTCAGGGTACACTTACAAATTTCGTGTGTACGAGGGGCGAGATTCCCGTATTCAACCCCCAGAATGTCCCCCCACTCTGGGTGTTAGCGGGAAACTCGTGTGGGACCTTATGTACCCACTGCTGGATAGTGGTTACCACTTGTACGTGGATAACTTTTATACCAGCATTCCCTTGTTCAGGTCCCTTGCCGCCAGATCCACGTTCGCTTGTGGGACCGTGCGGAAAAATCAGCGCGGCCTCCCTGCCTACCCCCTCCAGGTACCTATCCCCAGGGGTGAGACCCGTGCACTTACCAGTGGAAACCTGTTGCTGGTCAGGTATAAGGACAAGAGGGATGTCCTTATGCTGTCCACAATCCACGGTAACGGCACCACCCCAGTCCCTGTGCGAGGTACCGCGGCAACGGTCCTCAAGCCCGATTGTATCGTCGACTACAATCGGTATATGGGAGGAGTTGATCTCTCTGATCAAGTCCTCACGCCATATAACGCCATGCGCAAAACCCGGGCATGGTACAAAAAAGTTGCGGTCTACTTGGTGCAGGTTGCCATGTACAACTCTTTTGTACTATCCCGAAGCGCTGGCAGCACAGGGACATTCCTCCAATTCTATGAGGCAGTCCTCAAGGACCTGATCTTTTCGGACCGGGAAAGAGCAGGCCGGAGTACCTCGGGAACTGGAGGCGCCCGGATCGTCCCTGGCCAACACTTTCCAGGTGTGGTCCCCCATACTGGAAAGAAGGGACGAACCCAAAAAAAGTGCAGAGTGTGTCACAAGAGGGGGATACGGAAGGACACCACAACTCAGTGTGACACGTGCCCCGATCATCCGGGCCTCTGCATTATCAATTGCTTCAGGGAGTATCACACTTCCATGGAGTACTAAATTTTTATAATCCCCAACAGTTCACTAGAGAACATAAAACACTATGGCTCTCAGACTTTGGAGACACGAAAACTATTTTTCTTTCCCCAAAAAATATTAGTTTTAGTGCAGGCATCCTCAAACTGCGGCCCTCCAGATGTTGTAAAACTATAACTCCCAGCATGCCCAGACAACCTACAGCCATCATCAGGGCATAGTGGGAATTGTAGTTTTACAACATCTGGAGGGCCGCAGTTTTAGGATGCCTGCTTAGTGTGTCCAAAGTCTGAGAGCCATACATATTGGGCATCGTCGCGTGCGTAAAAGTCGTCGCTATAAAAATAACTTTTGACCAAACGCCTCGGATGAACGGTGTTAAAAATATAAAATAAAAACTGTGCCAAAACACCTATTTTTGGGCAAAATTTCAATTTAAATCCATTTTGCCGGTAATAAAGCAAGGGTTAACAGCCAAACAAAACTCAATATTTATGGCCCTGATTCTGTAGTTTGCAGAAACACCCCATATGTGGTCGTAAATGGCTATATAGCCGCACGGCAGGGCATAGAACGAAGGGAACGCCATACGGTTTCTGGAAGGCAGATTTTGATGGACAGTTTTTTTTTTGACACCATGTCCCATTAGAAGCCCCCCCTGATGTAGCCTAGACTAGAAACTCCAAAAAAGTGACCCCATCTAAGAAACTACACCCCTCAAGGTATTCAAAAGTTACTTTACAAACTATGTTAACCCTTTAGGTGTTCCACAAAACTAAATAGCGAATGTAGAAACAATTTTAGAATTTAATTTTTTTGTTACATTGCCTCAAAAAAGAGTAATATAGAGCAACCAAAAATCATATTTACCCCTAAAATAGTCCCAAAACAACAACTACCTTATCCCGTAGTTTCCTAGATGGGGTCACTTTTATGGAGTTTCTACTCTAGGGGTGCATCAGGGGGCTTGAAAGGGTACATGGTGTAAATAAACCAGTCCAGCAAAATCTGCCTTCCAAAAACCATATGGCGTTCCCCTTCTTCTATGTCCTGCCGTTTAGCCAAATAGTAGTTTACCACCACATATGGGGTGTTTCTGCAAACTACAGAATCAGGGCAACCCATTTTGAGTGTTGTTTGGCAGTTAACCCTTCTTTTACTCCTGGAAAAAATTGATTATATTGGAAAATTTTCCAAAAAATAGAAATTTCTAAATTGTTTCTCCATCTGCCATTAACTCTTGTGGAACACCTAAAGGGTTAACAAAGTTTGTAAACCCAGTTTTGAATACCTTGAGGGGTGTACTTTCTTAGATGGAGTCACTTTTCTGAAATTTCTATTCTAGGGGTGCAACAGGGGGCTTCAAATGGGACATGGTATAAACAAAACCAGTCCTGCAAAATCTGCCTTCCAAAACCCATATGGTGTTCCCCTCCTTCTATGTGCTACCGTTCGGCCAAACAGTAGTTTACGACCACATATGGGGTGTTTCTGCAAACTACAGAATCAGGGCAACCCATTTTGAGTGTTGTTTGGCAGTTAACCCTTGTTTTACTCCTGGAAAAAATTGATTATATTGGAAAATTTTCCAAAAAATAGAAATTTCTAAATTGTTTCTCCATCTGCCATTAACTCTTGTGGAACACCTAAAGGGTTAACAAAGTTTGTAAACCCAGTTTTGAATACCTTGAGGGGTGTACTTTCTTAGATGGAGTCACTTTTCTGAAATTTCTATTCTAGGGGTGCAACAGGGGGCTTCAAATGGGACATGGTATAAACAAAACCAGTCCTGCAAAATCTGCCTTCCAAAACCCATATGGTGTTCCCCTCCTTCTATGTGCTACCGTTCGGCCAAACAGTAGTTTACCACCACATATGGGGTGTTTCTGCAAACTACAGAATCAGGGCAACCCATTTTGAGTGGTGTTTGGCAGTTAACCCTTGTTTTACTCCTGGAAAAAATTGATTATATTGGAAAATTTTCCAAAAAATAGAAATTTCAAAATTGTTTCTCCATCTGCCATTAACTCTTGTGGAACACCTAAAGGGTTAACAAAGTTTGTAAACCCAGTTTTGAATACCTTGAGGGGTGTACTTTCTTAGATGGAGTCACTTTTCTGAAATTTCTATTCTTGGGGTGCAACAGAGGGCTTCAAATGGGACATGGTATAAACAAAACCAGTCCTGCAAAATCTGCCTTCCAAAACCCATATGGTGTTCCCCTCCTTCTATGTGCTACCGTTCGGCCAAACAGTAGTTTACGACCACATATGGGGTGTTTCTGCAAACTACAGAATCAGGGCAACCCATTTTGAGTGTTGTTTGGCAGTTAACCCTTGTTTTACTCCTGGAAAAAATTGATTATATTGGAAAATTTTCCAAAAAATAGAAATTTCAAAATTGTTTCTCTATCTGCCATTAACTCTTGTGGAAGACCTAAAGGGTTAATAAAGTTTGAAAAAACAGTTTTGAATACCTTGAGGGGTGTAGTTTCTAGAATGGGGTCATTTTTGGGAGGTTTCTATTATCTAAGCCTCACAATATGACTTCAAACCTGAACTGGTCCATAAAAAGTGGGATTTTGAAGATTTCTCAAAAATTTCAAAATTTGCTTCTAAACTTCTAAGCCTTGTAACATCCCCAAAAAATAAAATATCATTCCCAAAATGCTACAAACATGAAGTAGACATATGGGGAATGTAAAGTCATCACAATTTTTGGGGGTATTACTATGTATTACAGAAGTAGAGAAACTGAAACTTTGAAATTTGCTAATTTTTCTAAATTTTTGGTAAAAAATGTATTTTTTTATGCAAAAAAAATAACTTTTTTGACCCAATTTTAGCAGTGTCATGAAGTACAATATGTGACGAAAAAACAATCTCAGAACGGCCTGGGTAAGTCAAAGCGTTTTAAAGTTATGAGCACTTAAAGTGACACTGGTCAGATTTGCAAAAAATGGCCCGGTCCTTAAGGTGAAAATGAGCCCGGTCCTTAAGGGGTTAAAGTGACATGCCCCAATTGTTTTATTGAAAATTGCTGGGCCAAAGTGAACTGTAATAATTGCGGTGTGAAGATTGCATTGTATGGACTGTTTTCTGCTTACTTAAGCCACCGCTTGCTGTCAGTGAATAGACAGCTATTTTGCTCAAAGATGGCCGCTTAGCTTGATTGAAATTGTTTGCTGCGTCATCTTCATCTTAAATTGGCGGTAAAAATTGGCGCCTTCTGCTAAAAGTGCAGGAAGGCTGTATGCTGGCGTATTTTGGCAGCCGACAGTGGTGGAAAAGAGGGTTAGCCCATGGCCCTCACCTGAGTTGCCTCGCAGGGAGAAAACTGTCCGTGAGCTTCAGGATGCAGAGAGATTCAGAGCTGCCCTGGAGAATATCCGCAGAGGGAGGAAAGCGGATGCCTCACCTGAGCCTGCAGCGGCTGCGCAGGACGAACCACCCACCTTCCAAGTGCCGACGGCGACAGCGGAGACCAGCGATCCCGACTCCGAAAGCCTGGACGACCAGATCGTGCGGCTGGAGCTAAAGCTACGGGAGCTACGCCAGACTGCCTCCGCCAGGATCCGGACTCCACCTGACCTACAAGAAAGAAGACGTAAGGACTCGGACGTCTCCGGGTCTAAGGTGAGAGTACCTGTCCCTGCCAGTCGTCCCTCCTTAGTACCGGCACCTGCGGTGGGATCCTCATACGCTGTGCACCGGCGCACAGAGCCAGTCGTTCCAGAACCCACCGGACCGCTTGCAGCAGCGGTACCCAGGCCAGTGCAGCAGCCTACGATTGTTACGCCTGCTCCGGTGAGGTCAGCGACTTTGATCACCCCTAGGCCTATGGGGCCTATACCTATTAGGGGTCCATTTATGTTACAGTTGCCCCCCAATACTGTGTTGTGGGCACATCCATCTGTTGAATCGCAATACAGGCCCAATATACAAATGGAGCCAGGGAGCACCACTGAAATGCAAAGTGGATATGACTTGCCCCTGTGAATTGGCCTGCTAGGCCCTTGATGTTTGCTTTATTCTGCCAAGGGATCCTAAAGAAGATTTAACCCTTCCAGGACAGGAGACCTTCGTTGTTTTGGCCCTCTGTTGCTGCTGCCAGTTACCCACGGCTCAGTGGAAGCGGCAAGCCACTGAAGTACCACGTGCAGCAAGGCCATCTTGTTTACAGGACCTCCTGCCTGCTTTCTCAGAGTGAAAACCCAGTTGTGCCTGTTTTCATGTTGCACCTTTTAACCCTTTAACCCCCTTTTCAGGTTGATTAAGGGTATTACAGCACTACTTTGATGTGTATGCCATTTAACCACCTCAGCCCCGCTAGGTGAAACCCCCTTCATGACCAGGCCACTTTTTACACTTCGGCACTACACTCCTTTCACCGTTTATCGCTCGGTCATGCAACTTACCACCCAAATGAATTTTACCTCCTTTTCTTCTCACTAATAGAGCTTTCATTTGGTGGTATTTTATTGCTGCTGACATTTTTACTTTTTTTGTTATTAATCAAAATGTAACGATTTTTTTTGCAAAAAAATGACATTTTTCACTTTCAGCTGAGAAATTTTGCAAAAAAAAACGACATCCATATATAAATTTTTCGCTAAATTTATAGTTCTACATGTCTTTGATAAAAAAAAAATGTTTGGGCAAAAAAAAAAAATGGTTTGGGTAAAAGTTATAGCATTTACAAACTATGGTACAAAAATGTGAATTTCCGCTTTTTGAAACGGCTCTGATTTTCTGAGCACCTGTCATGTTTCCTGAGGTTCTACAATGCCCAAACAGTATAACTACCCCACAAATGACCCCATTTCGGAAAGTAGACACCCTAAGGTATTCGCTGATGGGCATAGTGAGTTCATAGAACTTTTTATTTTTTGTCACAAGTTAGCGGAAAATGATGATGATTTTTTATTTTTTTATTTTTTCTTACAAAGTCTCATATTGCACTAACTTGCGACAAAAGAAATATCTTGGCAAAAGACAACTTTTCCCATTTTTTTATACAAAGTTGGCATTTGACCAAGATATTTTTATCACCCAGCATGGGTATATGTAAAATGACACCCCAAAACACATTCCCCAACTTCTCCTGAGTACGGCGATACCACATGTGTGACACTTTTTTGATGCCAAGGTGGGCAAAGGGGCGCATATTCCAAAGTGCACCTTTCGGATTTCACCGGTCATTTTTTACAGATTTTGATTGCAAAGTACTTCTCACACATATGGGCCCCTAAATTGCCAGGGCAGTATAACTACGCCACAAGTGACCCCATTTTGGAAAGAAGACATCCCAAGGTATTCCGTGAGGGGCACTGCGAGTTCCTAGAATTTTTTATTTTTTGTCACAAGTTAGCGGAAAATGATGATTTTTTATTTTTCTCTTTTTTCCTTACAAAGTCTCATATTCCACTAACTTGCGACAAAAAATTAAAAATTCTAGGAACTCGCCATGCCCCTCACGGAATACCTTGGGGTGTCTTCTTTCCAAAATGGGGTCACTTGTGGCGTAGTTATACTGCCCTGGCAATTTAGGGGCCCAAATGTGTGAGAAGAACTTTGCAATCAAAATGTGTAAGAAATGACCGGTGAAATCCGAAAGGTGCACTTTGGAATATGCGCCCCTTTGCCCACCTTGGCAGCAAAAAAGTGTCACACATCTGGTATCGCCGTACTCAGGAGAAGTTGGGGAATGTGTTTTGGGGTGTCATTTTACATATACCCATGCTGGGTGAGAGAAATATCTTGGCAAACGACAACTTTTCCCATTTTTTTTATACAAAGTTGGCATTTGACCAAGATATTTTTCTCACCCAGCATGGGTATATGTAAAATGACACCCCAAAACACATTCCCCAACTTCTCCTGAGTACGGCGATACCAGATGTGTCACACTTTTTTGCTGCCAAGGTGGGCAAAGGGGCACATATTCCAAAGTGCACCTTTCGGATTTTGCAGGCCATTTTTTACACATTTTGATTGCAAAGTTCTTCTCACACATATGGGCCCCTAAATTGCCAGGGCAGTATAACTACGCCACAAGTGACCCCATTTTGGAAAGAAGACACCCTAAGGTATTCCGTGAGGGGCACTGCGAGTTCCTAGAATTTTTTTTTTTTTTGTCACAAGTTAGCGGAAAATGATGATGTTTTTTTTTTTTTTTTTTTTTCTTGCAAAGTCTCATATTCCACTAAGGCTGCTTTCACACTAGCGTTCGGGTGTCCGCTCGTGAGCTCCGTTTGAAGGGGCTCACGAGCGGACCCGAACGCAGCCGTCCAGCCCTGATGCAGTCTGAATGGAGCGGATCCGCTCAGACTGCATCAGTCTGGCGGCGTTCAGCCTCCGCTCCGCTCGCCTCCGCACGGACAGGCGGACAGCTGAACGCTGCTTGCAGCGTTCGGGTGTCCGCCTGGCCGTGCGGAGGCGTGCGGATCCGTGCGGATCCGTCCAGACTTACAATGTAAGTCAATGGGGACGGATCCGTTTGAAGATGCCACAATGTGGCTCAATCTTCAAGCGGATCCGTCCCCCATTGACTTTACATTGAAAGTCTGGACGGATCCGTCCCAGGCTATTTTCACACTTAGCTTTTTTTTGCTAATATAATGCAGACGGATCCGTTCTGAACGGAGCCTCCGTCTGCATTATTATGAGCGGATCCGTTCAGAACGGATCCGCCCGAACGCTAGTGTGAAAGTAGCCTAACTTGCGACAAAAAATAAAAAATTCTAGGAACTCACCATGCCCCTCACAGAATACCTTGGGGTGTCTTCTTTCCAAAATGGGGTCACTTGTGGCGTAGTTATACTGCCCTGGCAATTTAGGGGCCCATATGTGTGAGAAGTACTTTGCAATCAAAATGTGTAAAAAATGGCCTGCAAAATCCGAAAGGTGCACTTTGGAATATGTGCCCCTTTGCCCACCTTGGCATCAAAAAAGTGTCACACATCTGGTATCGCCGTACTCAGGAGAAGTTGGGGAATGTGTTTTGGGGTGCCATTTTACATATACCCATGCTGGGTGAGAGAAATATGTTGGCAAAAGACAACTTTTCCCATTTTTTTATACAAAGTTGGCATTTGACCAAGATATTTATCTCACCCAGCATGGGTATATGTAAAATGACACCCCAAAACACATTCCCCAACTTCTTCTGAGTACGGCGATACCAGATGTGTCACACTTTTTTGCAGCCTAGATGCGCAAAGGTGCCCAAATTCCTTTTAGGAGGGCATTTTTAGACATTTGGATCCCAGACTTCTTCTCACGCTTTAGGGCCCCTAAAAAGCCAGGGCAGTATAAATACCCCACATGTGACCCCACTTTGGAAAGAAGACACCCCAAGGTATCCAATGAGGGGCCTGGCAAGTTCATAGAATTTTTTTTTTTTCGCATAAGTTAGCGGAAATTGATTTTTTTTTTGTTTTTTCTCACAAAGTCTCACTTTCCTGCTAACTTAGGACAAAAATTTCAATCTTTCATGGACTCAATATGCCCCTCAGCAAATACCTTGGGGTGTCTTCTTTCCAAAATGGGGTCAGTTGTGGGGTGTTTGTACTGCCCTGGCATTTGAGGGTCTCCGCAATCATTACATGTATGGCCAACATTAGGAGTTTCTGCTATCCTCCTTATATTGAGCATACAGGTAATGAGATTTTTTTTTCCGTTCAGCCTCTGGGCTGAAAGAAAAAAATGAACGGCACAGATTTCTTCATTCGCATCGATCAATGTGGATGAAAAAATCTCTGCCCAAAAAAAAAAATGGAGGGGAAAGGCGTCTGCCAGGACATAGGAGCTCCGCCCTACATCCATACCCACTTAGCTCGTATGCCCTGGCAAACCAGATTTCTCCATTCGCATCAATCGATGTGGATGAATAAATCATTGCTGGGATTTTTTTTTTTATATATATATATATATATATATATACAAAGTGCTTGCCAAAGCATAGGAACGCCGCCTCCTCCTCAGCTCGTATGCCTCGGCAAACGTATCTGTCACTGCAGAGGAGAAAATCCCGTCTTGCAGCGCCGCATACACCGACTTGCGTGTAATCTGACAGCAGTGCAATGCTTCTGTCAGAATGCACATCGGTGCTGCAGCTAGTAGATCGGTTGGTCCACCTGGAAGGTAAAAAAACAAAAAAAAAAAAAAAAAAGAAAAAACCAGGCCACAACGCAATAATTTTATTAACTTTGGAACAGAACATGTAACTTTAACTTTTGGAACTAAACATTAACCTGTTTGCTTACCTGTTTTTTTTTTGTTTTTTTTACCTTTATAGAACAAACCTCTCCTTCCTCATGGGTCAATGTGCAAAGCGCAAATCGCCCAAAGATGTGGCGAAGTGCGTTATGCACTTTGTCCCATGTGAAAGGAGACGTTTGCAGCAGCTGTGAGTGAATGGGCCCTAATAGCCTTGTGTGCCTATCCTGGTGAGATGATCCCTATGCTAGGTGTACCTGTGTGTGGTACTTTCGGAAACACTCCCCTAAGCATAGGGCAGGGTGGTCGGGACAGTCAGGACAGAAATAGCGGATGTCACGCCTTATTCCACTCCTGCTACAGACACGACATTTTTTTCGGGGTGGCGGTCGGTTTGAGGTACCAGCAACGACACTGGGGAAGTGTCGCTTGTGTAGACGGCTAACTACACTGGTGGATGGGGCCACGGAACCTCCTGGATACAGGAGGTTCGCGATGATCTCTTCCTGAAATTTGAGGAAGGATCCAGTTCTCCCAGCCTTACTGTAGAGAACAAAACTATTGTACAGAGCCAATTGAATTAAATATACAGACACCTTCTTATACCAGCGTCTGGTGCGTCGGGAAACTAAATACGGAGCCAACATCTGGTCATTGAAGTCGACCCCTCCCATGTGGAGGTTATAGTCGTGGACTGAGAGGGGCTTTTCAATGACACGGGTTGCTCGCTCAATTTGTATTGTCGTGTCTGCGTGAATGGAGGAGAGCATGTAAACGTCACGCTTGTCTCTCCATTTCACCGCGAGCAGTTCTTCGTTACACAGTGCGGCCCTCTGCCCCCTTGCAAGACGGGTGCTAACGAGCCGTTGGGGGAAGCCCGCGCGACTAGTTCGCGCGGTACCACAGGCGCCAATCCGTTCTAGAAACAAATGCCTAAAGAGGGCCACACTTGTGTAGAAATTGTCCACATAAAGATGGTACCCCTTGCCGAATAAGGGTGACACCAAGTCCCAAACTGTCTTCCCACTGCTCCCCAGGTAGTCAGGGCAACCGACCGGCTCCAGGGTCTGATCTTTTCCCTCATAGACCCGAAATTTGTGGGTATAGCCTGTGGCCCTTTCACAGAGCTTATACAATTTGACCCCATACCGGGCGCGCTTGCTTGGGATGTATTGTTTGAAGCCAAGGCGCCCGGTAAAATGTATCAGGGACTCGTCTATGCAGATGTTTTGCTCAGGGGTATACAAATCTGCAAATTTCTGGTTGAAATGGTCTATGAGGGGCCGAATTTTGTGGAGCCGGTCAAAAGCAGGGTGGCCCCTGGGACGGGAGGCGGTGTTGTCACTAAAGTGCAGGAAACGCAGGATGACCTCAAATCGTGTCCTGGACATAGCAGCAGAGAACATGGGCATGTGATGAATCGGGTTCGTGGACCAATATGACCGCAATTCATGCTTTTTTGTCAGGCCCATGTTGAGGAGGAGGCCCAGAAAAGTTTTAAATTCGGAAACTTGGACTGGTTTCCACCGGAAAGGCTGGGCATAAAAGCTTTCCGGGTTAGCGGTGATAAATTGTGTGGCATACCTGTTTGTCTCTGCCACGACTAAGTCTAAAAGCTCCGCAGTCAAGAACAGCTCAAAAAATCCCAGGGCCGAATCGATCTGAGCTGTCTCAACCCGAACTCCAGACTGGGCGGTGAAAGGGAAAACTACGGGTGCGGCTGAAGTTGGGGACTGCCAATCAGGGTTTGCCAGCACCTCTGGGATTCTAGGGGCTCTACGGGCACGTCTTTGCGGTGGCTGCGACGGGGTCACTACTGCACGTGCCACCGTACCAGCTTCAACTGCCCTTCTGGTGCTCGCTACTTCACCAGGTTGTACGGCAGTGCTGGTACTAGGTCCAGGAAGGGCTGGGCTGCTGGTGTATGCCTCACCACGTAATCCGACAGCACCAGCCCCACTCTGCTGCTCTTGAAGCGGATCCTGCACAACCTGCGGTCTAGCGACACGGGGCCGGGTACGCCTGGTGCTATCAGGGACCTCAGCCTCCTCGTCCGAACTTTGGGTCAGAGAGCCACTGCTTTCTACAGGTTCGTATTCTGACCCGCTGGATTCATCAGATGAGGGTTCCCACTCCTCATCCGACTGGGTCAGAAGCCTGTAGGCCTCTTCAGAAGAATACCCCCTGTTAGACATGTGGGCAACTAAATTTCGGGGTATTCCCTGAGACTACCCAAGAAAAAAAAAGCAAGCCTGTCTTACAAATGGGAGGCTAGCGAAGTACCGGAGGCTGCTGCGGTTGATAAAAAATATCAAAACTGATTTTTTTATCGCCGCAGTGCGTGTAAAGTGAATGTGCAGCGATCAAAAAAAAAAATTTTTTTGGGTCACTGCGGTGGGGCGGGCGTGGGTGTACGCACGTGTGGGCGACCGATCAGGCCTGATCGGGCAAACACTGCGTTTTGGGTGGAGGGCGAACTAAAGTGACACTAGTACAATTATAGATCTGACCGTGATCAGTTTTGATCACTTCCAGATACTATAAAAGTACAAATGCTGATTAGCGATACGCTAATCAGCGAATAACGGACTGCGGTGTGGTGGGCTGGGCGCTAACCGATCCCTAAACTACCTAACCAAGGGGCCTAAACTATACTGAAACCTAACGGTCAATACCAGTGAAAAAGAAAAGTGACAGTTTGCACTGATCACTTTTTTCCTTTCACTAGTGATTGACGGGGGAGATCAAAGGGGTGATCAAAGGGTTAATTGGGGTGATCTGGGGGCTAAGTGTGGTGTAGTGGGTACTCACAGTAATGATGTGCTCCTCTGCTCCTCTGCTGGAACCAACCGACCAAAAGAAGGAGCAGAGGAGCACAGCAGCCATATAACCCATCATATTTACTAATATGTGGGGTTAAATGGCTGCTGATTGTTTTTTTTGAAAATCAGCAACCTGCCAGCCAATGATCGTGGCCGGCAGGCTGCTGACGAAATACTCTGCAGTGAAATGCCGGCCCGCGATGCGCATGCGCAGGCCGGCTGTGACGTAATCTCGCGTCTCGCGAGAAGACGCGCCTATCAGTCCAGGAGGAACAAATCAACCACCTCCCGGACGCATCGGTGCGTACAGCGGTCGGGAGGTGGTTAAATAATGTGGACTATTTTATGTGCTGTCATTTTATTATGCAACTGGAATTTAAAGGAATTGGGCCCAGGGATAGACTCAAATGCACATGAGCCTCTGAGATTTTGCTGCTATTTTAAAGTATTGTGCCCAGAGATGGACTCCACCCCGTGCGAGCCTCTGTGATTCTTGCTATGCTTTCTAAAGGTCCCATATCTCTACTTAGCTGTGGATTGAACAAAAAGAAAAGAACCTGGGTACGGACTCATTTTAAATGCTTTGAGCCTCCAAGAACTGTTATTTAATGTTTTTACATTTTCCATGGACTACAACTGTTCTATCATGGACAATTTGCACTTAAGAGTATTATATGGACTATCCTGGTATTTACTGTTACGCTGTGCCAGGTCAGCGCCCCTGTTCCCATTGTTTTATCCTGAGAGAAGAGAACGACGCCCCTTTTCACCATTACTTGCTCCTAATCCAGTGGAACTGCCTAATATATGTATACATATAATGTATATTTTGCAAATGTAGATGTGTTTTCCTGCATTGCTTTATCGTCCTCATTATAGGTGCAGTATCCAGCTGTGCAGGGACCCTCCATGTTGCGCCGAGGACGGGCAACGTTATAGCGTGGGGGTATGTAGTGTCCCACTAGGTATGGGTGGGCACTACACAAGGGTCAATTGGTGTGCGCGTTACTCCTACTCACAAGGAACAGAAATGTCATATTTAATTCTGCATTTAATGTATGTTTTAATGTGTTGTTACATGCAATGTACCCCTGTGTGATGCAGTAGCAGGCCTAGTTGGGTGTAGTTAGACATCACAGACACTAGAGGGAGATAGGGAGCCCCTAGTATAAATGTCCAGGCCCAGACAGGGAGAGTGAGTGCAGAGTCAGGAGTCTGAGAAGACAGAGGCCAGTAAGCCTGCTCCTGACATGCAGCTGGATAGCCCTGGCTGCTAGCGATGTCCAGGAGGCTGTTGAGAAACTCCAGCCTGCCTGAGAACAAGAGAGCCTAAGTTAGCTCTGAAGAGATACCCCAGTTGCAGGATTCAACCTCCTGGGAGAAACCTACAGTTATCCACCTGATAGGAGGAGGCGACCCAGGGTAAGCAAAGTGACCCTGATGGGCAGAGGATTTTAGGAATCACAGCAAGGAGTATAATACCTGAGGAAGAAAGTAACCAAGGATATAAGCCACCCTTTTAGGCATCCGGGCCTTGGGAGATATAAAGTCAGAGCAGGAGTTCTATAAGGGACACTGTACATTGATTCTGAGGAAAGGTACAACCTGCTTCTGAGTGCTTGTGGAATTTACCCTCAGTGTAACTTGCATGACTATTGCCTGCCATACTTGTGAATAAGCCCCTTTTTGTGGAACTGTAATATAGAGACTGTGCTACACCTGCTGTACAAAGTTGGATTGTCCAGTAAAGTTTACGTTTGGTTCACTGCATACTTGTGTACCTTCATCATTCCAACCACCAACCGGCGTGCCACCGTCCAAAGGCACTGGCGTCACGAATACCACAGGGACCTTGCCCCAGGCACACAAAATACCTGTAACATCCAGGGCACCTCAACTACCATCAGGCCTGGTCCCTATCTACAGAGCGTGCCCCAGAGGAACTGTGTCTACCTCTCCTTCACTGCCACGCGCCTGCCCAGGGTTCTTCAAATATAGTGAGTACCCTCGATTGCCCATAACTGTGACCTCACTTCGTCATACCCTGCAGGTCTGGCGTGTTGCAGGCCTAATAGAGACAACGCTGTCAATCCGCAGTGGGTGGGAGGGCGTAGTTCACTGCGTTAAGCCTGTGTCTAAGGCCTCTTTCACACGGGAGTTGCGGGAAAATGTGCGGGTGCGTTGCGGGAACACGCGCGATTTTTCAGCGCGAGTGCAAAACATTGTAATGCGTTTTGCACTCACGTGAGAAAAATTGCGCATGTTTGGTACTCAAAACCGAACTTCTTCACAGAAGTTCGGGCTTGGGATTGGTGTTCTGCAGATTGTATTATTTTCCCTTATAACATGGTTATAAAGGGAAAATAATAGCATTCTGAATACAGAATGCATAGTAACTCACCTTAGTCCACTTGATCGCGAAGCCGGCATCTCCTTCTGTCTTCATCTTAGCTGTGTGGAGGAACAGGACCTGTGGTGATGGATCATGTGATGACCGGAGTGACGTCACCACAGGTCCTGTACCTCCACACAGCTAAGATGAGGAATAATAATGATCGGGTCTCCATCCCGATCGTCTCCTAGCAACCGTGCATGAAAATCGCACTGCATCCGCACTTTCTTGCGGATGCTTGCGATTTTCACGCAACCTCATTCATTTCTATGGGGCCTACTTTACGTGAAAAACGCACAAAATAGAGCTTACTGCGATTTTCATGCAACACATAAGTGATGCGTGAAAATCATCGCTCATGTGAACAGCCCCATAGAAATGAATGGGTCGGGATTCAGTGCAGGTGCAATGCGTTTAACTCACGCATCGCATCCACGCGGAATACTCGCCCGTCTGAAAGGGGCCTAAGGCTTCTTGCACACGAACGTATTTTCATTCGGTTTCCGTTCCATTATTTTTGCGAACCGTATACGGAACCATTCATTTCAATGGGTCTGCAAAAAAAAAAAAATGATGGTAATCCCCGTGCATTCCGTTTCCATATTTCCATTCTGCAAAAATATAGAACATGTCTTATTACTGTCCGCATTACGGGCAAGGATAGTACTGTTCTATTAGGGGCCAGCTGTTCCGTTCCGCAAAATACGGAATGCACACGGATGTTATCCGTATTTTTTGCGGATCAGTTTTTTTCCGGACCGCAAAATACATGCAGTCGTGTGCAAGAGGCCTGTATTTTCTTTCCGTGACCGCTCCCTTTTTACTCCATGTGCATTCCGTTTCCGTATTTCCGTTCCACAAAAAAATAGAACATGTCCTATTATTGTCCACATTACGGACAAGGATAGTACTGTTCTATTAGGGGCCAGCTGTTCCGTTCCGCAAAATACGGAATGCACACGGACGCCACCCGTATTTTTTGTACACATACGGTCGTGTGCATGAGGCTTAAAACGCATAATAAATTTGGCACACAACAAGTACTCATTTATTGGCAAATTGTGGCAGACATCTGGTGCAAATGCTTGTTAAATCGCCCCCCGACCTCCACATCCAAAAGTTGCAGTGTCACTCCAATAGGGAGTTGCATAAAAAATGCTGTAATAACTTTTCTAGACAACAGTGTTAGGCCCCTTGCAGACGAGCGTGTCCGGATTAGGTCTGGATGCGTCCCGGGTGCATTGTGTTAAACCCGCGCGAGTAGGTACGCAATTGCAGTCAGTTTTGACTGCGATTGTGTTCCGTTCAGTTTTTATCGCGCGGGTGCAATGCGTTTTGCACGTGAGTGATAAAAAACTGAATGTGGTACCCAAACCCAAACTTCTTCACTGAATTTCAGGTTTGGGTTAGGTGTTGTGTAGATGTAATTATTTTCCCTTATAACATGGTTATAAGGGAAAATAATAGCATTCTTTAATACAGAATACTTAGTACAAGGTCAATTGAGGGTTAAAATTGAGGGTTAAAAAATGTATTAATTAATTAACTCACCTCCTCCAATTGATCGCGTAGCTCCCAGTCTCCTGTTCTTTCTTCAGGACCTGTCAAAGGACCTGTGGTGACGTCACTGAACTCATCACATGGCCCAATCACATGGTCCATCACCACGGTGATGGACCATGTGATGTGACGTCACCACAGGTCCTTTAGCCGGCAGCTCATGATTAAAGGGAACCTGTCACCTGGATTTTGGGTATAGAGCTGAGGACATTGGTTGCTAGATGGCCGCTAGCACATCCGCAATACCCAGTCCCCATAGCTCTGTGTGCTTTTATTGTGTAAAAAAAACGATTTGATACATATGCAAATTAACCTGAGATGTGTCAGAGCTTGAAAATACGACTCTTCTCACACAAGTAACATATGACTCTTTTATGTTCATTTGCATAAATGGCGGGAAGTAAGGGTACTTTCACACTTGCGTTTTTCTTTTCCGGCATAGAGTTCCGTCACAGGGGCTCTATACCGGAAAAAAACTGATCAGTTTTATCTCCATGCATTCTGAATGGAGAGTAATCCGTTCAGTTTGCATCAGGATGTCTTCAGTTCAGTCGTTTTGACTGATCAGGCAAAAGAGAAAACCGCAGCATGCTACGGTTTTCTCTCCGGCCAAAAAAACTGAATACATGCCTGAACGCCGGATCCGGCATTTTTTCCCATAGGAATGTATTAGCGCCGGATCCGGCATTCAGAATACCGGAATGCCGGATCCGTCGTTCCGGCATGCGCATGCGCAGATCGGCAAAAATATGAAAAAATGTACAAGACGGATCCGTCTGTCCGCATGACAAGCGGAGAGACGGATCCGTCCTTGCAATGCATTTGTGAGACGGATCCGCATCCGGATCCGTCTCACAAATGCTTTCAGTCAGCGGCAGATCGGCGGATCCGGCGGCCAGTTCCGACGACGGAACTGCCCGCCGGATCACACTGCCGCAAGTGTGAAAGTAGCCTAAGAAGAGAACGGCTGCTACACGATCAAGAGGAGGAGGTGAGTTAATTCAATATTTTTTTTTTTAACCCTCAATTGACCTTCTACTAAGCATTCTGTATTAAAGAATGCTATTCTTTTCCCTTATAACCAAGTTAAAAGGGAAAAAAATACAGTGATTAGACTGTCATCTTAGCAACCATGCGTGAAAATCGCACCACATCCGCACTTGCCTGCGTTGGGGCCTGCGTTGCGTGGAAAACGCACAATATAGAACATGCTGCGATTTTCACACAACGCACAAGTGATGCGTGAAAATCACCACTCATGTGCACAGCCCCATAGAAATTAATGGGTCCGGATTCAGTGCGGGTGCAATGCATTCACCTCACGCTTTGCACCTGCACGGAAATCAAAGGTCCTATTCCTGAAAGAAGAAGACAGAAGAGATGACGGCTGCGTGAACAAGTGGATAGCCCTATTGTACTATGCATTCTGTATTCAGAATGCTATTATTTTCCCTTATAACCATGTTATAATGGGAAATAATACAATCTACACAACACCTAACCCAAACCTGAACTTGTTCGGGTCTGGGTACCACATTCAGTTTTTTAGCACGCGCGTGCAAAACACATTTCACCCGCGCGATAAAAACTGAACAACGAAACGCAATCGCAGTCAAAACTGACGGCAATTGGGTACCTACTCGCGCGGGTTTTCCGCAATGCACCCACAACGCATCCGGACACGCTCGTCTGCAAGGGGCCTTAGGGTGTTGCCATACATCACAACTGTGCTGTGTTTTTAATGCGGCAAAAAAACGCCTTCAGTTCTTGTAACAACATATCTGCATTTTTTCCAGCAAAAAAATAATGCTTTGCTGGAAGTAAACACAGCATAAACGCTGGTATGTTGTTGCAAAACCTACACTTGTTTTTTATGCATTTATTTGCCATATACAAAACCCAGCACAGCTGCGACACACGGCATCATCCTCAGTATTAGGGTTCGTTCACACGTGCTGCCCCTTGCCGTATTGCGGACCGCCGGTCGTGTGAATGAGCCCTTAAAGAGGCACCAATTTAACAAACAGGCACTGTTTGATAAATTTGGCATAAAGTACTCCATCAAGCAAAACTGACTTCAAGTATTAGGGCTCATGCACACGACCGTATGTATTTTGCGGTCTGCAATAAATACGGATGACGTCCGTGTGCATTCCGTATTTTGCGGAACAGAGCAGCTGGCCCTAATAGAACAGTACAATGCTTGTCCATAATGCGGACAATAATAGGACATGTTCTATTTTTTTTCAGAACAGAAATACGGACATAAGGAAACTGAATGCACACGGAGTAAGGCCTCATGCACACGGCCGTTGTTTGGGTCCGCATTTGGCGGCTCGGATGCGGACACATTTACTTCAATCATCCGCATCCGTTGCTCCATTCCGCGGCCCCGCTAAAAAAATATAACATGCCCTATTTGACAAAAATAGGCATTTATATTGACGGCCTTCCGTTCCGCAAATTGCGAAAGGCACACAGGCGGCTTCCGTTTTTTGTGGATCTGCGGTTTGCGGACCGCATATAACGGAACGGTCGTGTGCATGAGGCCTAACTTCCATTTTATTGCGGACAAAACAAATGTAAACGGAAAGAAAATACATTCTTATGCATGAGGCCTTAACCTCAAGATAAATTCCCCACCATGCACCCATAGAGCATTCTGAGACAACATCCTCTTAAGGCATCATGCACACGGCCGTTCCGTACATTGGGAACTGCAATTTGCGGTCCCCAATGCACGGACAGCATCCGTGCGGCGGCCGGGACGGATTGAGTCCCATTCAACTTCAATAGGGGCACAGAGAGAAACACCACGGGAGCACTACGTAGTGCTTCCGTCGGATTCCGTGCCTCTGTTCCGCACCGCAGCTCCATATTGCAGACCCATTCAAGTGAATGGGTCCGCATCTGTGATGCGGGCTGCACGCGGCCAATGCCGTTGTATGCGGGCCCCAATATCGCCACAGCTGAGCAACGGCCGTGTGCATGAGGCCTAAGTGTTTTATTTATCCAGTTTCCAACACTTCAGCTTAGGGCTGGGCGATTAATCTAATGAATTTGATTAATTCGCCATTTCAAATGAGCACAATTCTGAATTTGCCCAATTGTTAAATCGATATAACACCCATCCCCACAGCGAGAGATGAGGAAAAAGTTTCATTAAGAGCTCGTTCACACAAACGCATGCTGCCCGCTGCTGTATTGCGGACCGCATTTGGGGATCCACAATACACGGGCACCGTTCCGTGTGCATTCCGCATTGCAGATGCGGACCCATTTACTTCAATGGGTCGCCAAATCCGGAGATGTGGAACTGAAGCGCAGAATGGAACACTACGGAAGCAATACGGAATGCTTCCTGGAGTTCCGTTCCATGCCTCCGCACCGCAAAAAGATAGAACATGCTCTATCTTTTTGCGGAACGGAGGGATCGCGGACCCATTCAAGTGAATGGGTGCACGATCCCCATGCGGCTGGGCCACGGTCGGTGCCCATGCATTGTGGACCGCAATTTGCGGTCCACAGCATGGGCTTCACACGGTCGTGTGAACGAGACAGACTGTGAACAGTCAGACATTATATTTATATATTTCAGTGGACCGCGCAGTCTCTAACAGTAATCACTTCCTTCCAGAGTCATCCAGCTTTATACACACGGGTAAAACAACCATTCCAACAGACGTCTTCCCACAACTAAGAGCCCTGTGGAATGCCAAAAACACACTGATAGGGAAGTATTGTAGTCACTATTCACACACACTTGCACAGATTATACTCACAAGCGTAGAAGAAAACACAGGCACATCAATCAGTGTATTAGTTTCTCTATTCCTTTGTACTTTGCACCCTTTAGTCACCGCTGCAAAGGACGTGTGCTCCAAATAGTGATGTCCTGTAGGCAATTCTACCGTATAAATATTTATTATACTTACAAGCATAGATGTATAAAAGCATAAAAATCACATAAAACCAGTCAAATGTTCATGCCCGTCCCAGGTTTCGCCCCAAATGCTTCATCAGGGGCGTATACCTCAATCATTAGCTGGTTCTCTACAGGGAGTGCAGAATTATTAGGCAAGTTGTATTTTTGAGGATTAATTTTATTATTGAACAACAACCATGTTCTCAATGAACCCAAAAAACTCATTAATATCAAAGCTGAATATTTTTGGAAGTAGTTTTTAGTTTGTTTTTAGTTTTAGCTATTTTAGGGGGATATCTGTGTGTGCAGGTGACTATTACTGTGCATAATTATTAGGCAACTTAACAAAAAACTAATATATACCCATTTCAATTATTTATTTTTAGCAGTGAAACCAATATAACATCTCAACATTCACAAATATACATTTCTGACATTCAAAAACAAAACAAAAACAAATCAGTGACCAATATAGCCACCTTTCTTTGCAAGGACACTCAAAAGCCTGCCATCCATGGATTCTGTCAGTGTTTTGATCTGTTCACCATCAACATTGCGTGCAGCAGCAACCACAGCCTCCCAGACACTGTTCAGAGAGGTGTACTGTTTTCCCTCCTTGTAAATCTCACATTTGATGATGGACCACAGGTTCTCAATGGGGTTCAGATCAGGTGAACAAGGAGGCCATGTCATTAGATTTTCTTCTTTTATACCCTTTCTTGCCAGCCACGCTGTGGAGTACTTGGACGCGTGTGATGGAGCATTGTCCTGCATGAAAATCATGTTTTTCTTGAAGGATGCAGACTTCTTCCTGTACCACTGCTTGAAGAAGGTGTCTTCCAGAAACTGGCAGTAGGACTGGGAGTTGAGCTTGACTCCATCCTCAACCCGAAAAGGCCCCACAAGCTCATCTTTGATGATACCAGCCCAAACCAGTACTCCACCTCCACCTTGCTGGCGTCTGAGTCGGACTGGAGCTCTCTGCCCTTTACCAATCCAGCCACGGGCCCATCCATCTGGCCCATCAAGACTCACTCTCATTTCATCAGTCCATAAAACCTTAGAAAAATCAGTCTTGAGATATTTCTTGGCCCAGTCTTGACGTTTCAGCTTGTGTGTCTTGTTCAGTGGTGGTCGTCTTTCAGCCTTTCTTACCTTGGCCATGTCTCTGAGTATTGCACACCTTGTGCTTTTGGGCACTCCAGTGATGTTGCAGCTCTGAAATATGGCCAAACTGGTGGCAAGTGGCATCTTGGCAGCTGCACGCTTGACTTTTCTCAGTTCATGGGCAGTTATTTTGCGCCTTGGTTTTTCCACACGCTTCTTGCGACCCTGTTGACTATTTTGAATGAAACGCTTGATTGTTCGATGATCACGCTTCAGAAGCTTTGCAATTTTAAGAGTGCTGCATCCCTCTGCAAGATATCTCACTATTTTTGACTTTTCTGAGCCTGTCAAGTCCTTCTTTTGACCCATTTTGCCAAAGGAAAGGAAGTTGCCTAATAATTATGCACACCTGATATAGGGTGTTGATGTCATTAGACCACACCCCTTCTCATTACAGAGATGCACATCACCTAATATGCTTAATTGGTAGTAGGCTTTCGCGCCTATACAGCTTGGAGTAAGACAACATGCATAAAGAGGATGATGTGGTCAAAATACTCATTTGCCTAATAATTCTGCACTCCCTGTATATATCCATCCCTACTCCTCCTCCCCCTCCCTCACCCTTCCACATTGCAAAGCCCAGATTCTCATATACATTATAAAACCACCAATAAAACATCCAAAAATAACATCTCTATTAAAATCCCATGGTTCTTTCCAACTATATTTTTCTCTTTCTTTACATCAACACGTCCCCAATTATTAACATCCCCGTATGCTCACAGTGATTTCATTGATAAATTGTGTTCATGACATCATGCTTTCTCAGACATCCACGTGGTTCTCACTAACCAATCCTAGGAAGACATTAATTACATGTTTCTCATTCACTCCGTTCCTTATCTCCCAGCAGCGAAGTACAAGAGAACTCAGGGAAGTCACGATTATATATGATTATGTTAGACATGGTTTTAAATCACACTCTACATTTAATCCTTGTGGCTGAATGGTATCCAATTCGTACATCCACCTCACCTCTTGTCAATCTATTTTAGCAACAGTGTCCTCTCCTTGCCAGTTACTCTTCATTAACTCCACTCCAGTGAACTTAAAGGGAACCTGTCATGTGGATATTTGATTATAGTCTAACTAATTATATACAATCATTAACTACTAAAAAGTACCTTAGATGTATTCACTTACTGGTGTGACAGATGGTTACATCATAATATACACACAAAGATGCCTCATGCTAATGAGCTGATTGGAGTCCAGCGTGATGTCATTGAGTCCAGCGTATATTTAATTCAGAGCTATAGCCACTCCCCTGCCCACCTGCTGCTGATTCCTATGGAAAATAATTATCATTCAGCAGCAGGTGGGCGGAGAGAGTCAGGAGCTCATGAATATTCAGGACTCATCATTATCAGCTGGAGCTTTTCAATACAAGATGTTGGCAGATTGACTGGGTCAATTAAAGAAAGTGACCCAGCATTTTGCTAAGAGAACCAGTCACTTATTTATGTTGCCCTTAGTTAGGACACCATAAAACTGGTGACAGGTTCCCTTTAAGTCCCCTCGGGTTCTTCTGATGAGCGATTTTAAAATGCAGCGACACCCCTTGTGTTTCCAGGCCCTTTTTGATATTCCTAATGTGCTCTTGCACCCTCACTTTAAGCTTTCTCATGGTGCGGCCCACATACTGGAGGCCACAAGGGCACTCCAGCATGTAAACCACACCAGAGTTTTTACATGTTATCATGCCTTTAATTTTATAATCTTTATTTCTCTTATTTGAGTATATTATAGGTGTCATTCTCAATTTTTCATCCTTATTTCTGTTTCTGCAAGGAAGACAAAACCCACACCATAGGTATTTGTTCTGCTTTCCCTTCCCACTATCCGTGGGGATGGCACTATGCACTAAAAGGTCACCAAGGTTGGAAGCCTTCCTAAAAATAATATCAGGACCGTCCGGGGTTTCATTCCCCATTTTTCAGCATTGCCCAATTTTTTCTGATTGCATTCTTGATCGGGCTAGAATAGGTGTTATACTGTGTCAGAACGGCAAACCGTAAATCCTTATTTCTCTTTTTCCCTACCTCTTTTCTTGTTGATCTTCCTTCTTTTTCTATATCCTGACCATGGGCTAATAACTCTTCCCTCGAATACCCCTTTTTCATAAACCTATCTTGTATCGCTTTACTTTGTTCCCTTTAGTCTGCCACATCAGTACAATTTCAAAAGATTCTTTTTAACTGCCCCTTGGGTATGTTGTTTAACCATGGCCCATAGTGACAGCTACTCACGTCAATGTACCCATTGATGTCTTTGAAAAAGGTTTTCGTCTTCAAGACCCCCTCATCCACAAATATGGTTAGATCCAAGAAATTCACCGCTGCTTCACTAATACTGCTAGTGAACTTCAGGTTCCAGTCATTTACATTAAGGCCCGCAATTAAATCTTCCAAACCTTGCTTGTCCCCCTCCCAGACAAGCAGACGCCGTCGATGTACCTGCGCCAAACATTTAGTTTGCTGAATCAGGTGGATTTAAGTAAGTGTAGGCTGATCACCTCCCTTTCCCATAGGGACATAAACAGATTGGCGAAACTGGGGGCGAAATCGCCGTTCTGACCATCTGCAGGTAATGGCCTTGATCTAACCAAAAGTAGTTGTGACTTACGCAAAAATCAACACAATCTACGATAAATTTCCCTTGCTGCGCAGACATTGTTGGATCAATGGAAAGTTCTTCTCTAATTGCTTTCAGTCCCAACTCTTTTGGTATGATGGTGTGTAGTGAGGTGACTTCTACCGTAGCCAGCCACATCCAATCTCCAAAGGGTCCAAAATTTGCAATCAACTCAATTACACTCCCTGTATTTTTCAGATAGCATGGAGCTTTAAAGGGGTATTCTCATCTTGCAAATTCATCCTCAATTGCTGCCAGCTAGCTGTTCACTTCCTGGTTTTCTACAGCTAAGGCTGGGCGGGCTTAGGCAGCTAGAGTGAAGGCCGGCCACACCTCCTTATGACATCACACTGAGAGCTCCTGCGTGCTAGTTCATGTGAAAAGTATGAGTCATCAGTCTGGCAGCCTGCAGTGTGTGAGGCCCCTCCCCCCTGCTGGGGAATCATCAGAGAGCTGTGATAAGTGAGCTCAGTGTACAGTAACACATGGCTGTTCTGCACAGTTTTAGGGTCCATTCACACGTCCGTGGTGTGTTGCGGATCCGCAATTGGCCGGCACCCCCTATAGAAATGCCTATTCTTGTCCGCAGCATGTTCTATCTTTTGCGGAGCTGCGGACTGCAGCACTGTGTGCTGTCCGCATCCATTCCATCCCCATAGAGAATGAATGGGTCCGCACCCGTTCCGCAAAATTGCGGAACGGATGTGGACCCGTTTGCGGACGTATGAATGGACCCTACACACAAAATCTCTGTCTGATCTCTTACAAACCCATTTTGTTTATCAAAAAATATAATTCTATATTATACATTAGCTCAAAAGCTTGTCAGCTAGTAGACTTCTAATCTGTGCTTTTGTCTCCCATAAAACACGACCAACCCCCACCAGCACTGATGCAGATTTGTTTCCATTACAGCTGTACTCCAGTTGTGTATAAACCTCACACTATGTATCTGTATAGATGCATATACAGCTCAGCTACATGTGTCTGTTTATCTTTTCAACCAGCACTGTGGCTGAACAGTCTCATATACAGCTCTGCTACATCTGTTTCTCTCTTTCATCATCATTGATGCTGACCCACCACATATACAGCTATGCTACATCTGTCTATTCCCTTCCCCATTAGTACTGTGGCTGAACAGCAGCTTAGTCAGCTCTGCTACATCTAATTCTCTCTTCCACCAGCATTGATTCTAAACCGCCAAATATACAGCTCTACTACATCTGTCTATTCCCTTCCCGATTAGAACTGTATCTGAACAGCAGCGTATTCAGCTCTGCTACATCAGTTTTTCTCTTCCACCAGCATTGATGCCGACCCGCCACATATACAGTACTGCTACATCTGTCTATTCCCTTCCCCACTAGAACTATGGCTGAACAGCAGCATATTCAGCTCTGCTACATCTATCAGCCACCCCCCACAGTGCCTCCATCCAGCCCCCAAAGTGCCTCAATACAGCCCCCACAGTGCCTCAATACAGCCCCCACAGTGCCTCAATACAGCCCCCACAGTGCCTCCATCCAGCCCCCACAGTGCCTCAAACAGCCCCCACAGTGCCTCAAACAGCCCCCACAGTGCCTCCATCCAGCCCCCACAGTGCCTCCATCCAGCCCCCACAGTGCCTCAAACATCCCCCACAGTGCCTCCAAACAGCCCCCACAGTGCCTCCAGATACTTACCAGCGCTGTGGCCGCCCGACGCTCCTTCTTCTTGTAACTCACTGGTCTGTGCGGCGCATTGCTTATGCTTATAGCAATGCGCCGCACAGAGCAGTGACGAGTTACAAGAAGGAGCGCAGGCGGCCACAGCGCAGGTAAGTATATTGCTGTAGAGTAAACGACCATGGCAGCCAGTTCTTCAGTAGCTTAGCAGGAGCCTGATCAGACTTGGATATACCATGGCAAGCCGGATGCCTGTGAAGGCGTCTGGTTGCCATGGTAACCATCAGGGCTGACACAGCAGTGCAGCGCCCGATGGTGGCTTCCGCTCGGCCATCCTGAAATAGAAAGAAAGGGGTGGGGGGACAGTTATACACAGCAGCGCAGCCCCGATCTCCTCACCATTCACTGAGAAGATCCGGGCTGCGCCTCTGAACTTTCAAAGACCGGACAGCTTCCCTCCTCCGCTGATCTATAATTATTTGTGCCGCGTTTAGAATGGAGCTGAGCATGCACGGCTCTGTTTCAGACGCGGCACAAAGGAATATAGATCTGCGCATGCGCGGCCGCCCGGAGCCGTGCTCGTTCTCGTTGGATGCAGTTCTTCTACGCAAGCGCGGCCCATGGATGCGGCTGGCGAGCGGTGGCCGTATCCATGGGCAGCGCAGATCAACAATGAATTTTAATAAGAAGAATTTAAAGAAAACAGTAGTTTTTTTTAATGAAATATATTTTTAAAAAAGCTCACTAGAGGGTATATAATTTATTAAAATAGGATCAATAAGATGAGAATACCCCTTTAATGACATATTTTTGTAAGAAATAGTCAATGTATTCGGTTAATCTACTTGTCAGGGCATTAATCCCCGAGACAATAGGTCTACTTTTGTGGACTTTAGGTAGATGATAGATCACTGGTGTCACTGGATTCTTAATAGATAAATAATCCAACTCTTTTTTACTAATAATACCATTTTCATACCCCCTTTGCAATAGGCCATCTAATTCCATTTTAAATTCTGGTAATGGGTTCTTGTTGAGAGGTAGGTAGGTTTTTGTGTCCACTAGTCTGTCTATGCATTTCTGCATTATATTTCTGGACATCCATTATAACTACCCCTCCCCCTTGTCCGCCGGTTTTATAACAATGTTGCGATTATCTTCCAAGCTTTTCAGCGCTCCCTTCTCTTATTTAGTTAGATTATAGAACCTCAGTTTAGTCTCCATCCTGTCTATTTCTTTTAGTACTCCCCTCTTGAAGGCCTCAATGCACTAATTATTCTTGTTATTCGGGAACAACTTAGATTTTTCATGTAATTGCGTGTGTATTATGCCACTATCTAATCCTGCGTTTTAAATTCGGGCTGCTTGGTTACTTATAAAATATTTCGCTATGTTGATCTTTCTTATGTACTTGTGTAGATCAAGAAACAACTCATACTTATTTAGACCCTTTACGGGTGCAAACTTCAAGCCCCTCCCTAGCACTCTTGTTTCTTGTTCTGTAAGGACATGTGCACTCAAATTAAAAATGCCTGTTTTTCCCCCTTGCTCTTTTTGGGGTTTGGGCCGTGCTTTGCTCTTCCTCTTTTTCCTCTAAATGACCTCTTTTTTGTGGTGTCATCATTCTCTGGATGTTTTTTTCTTTCCCCTCCCGTGTTTGGCCCCTCTGTATTCCCTTTATCGATTGGTGGGGAAAATTTTGTTTGTTTGGTTTTACCCTACTATATATCTGGGGCTGTACCTCTCTGTTCCCGTCATTAACATAATCCTGTTGCTGTTGATATATATTTTCCTTAAGCTACTGCTGTATTTTGATATCCGTATTGTAGCTCATATATTGCACTCGTTTCGACTACTGGGCCTAATTGGTGCCAGTTTGTGTTGTATCTCTGTGTTGTCCTTGGTAAAGATTTCTCATGGAGGCAGACAAGTAACTTCATCAAATAAACCCAAAAATCTGGAGCGCTTCAGTAAAACCCAGAGAATTAACGGGAAAAGGGATCGGTGACCTAATAGACACGTGGAACGCCAGTTTAAATTAGAGACATGAGACACAGATCCAAGCAATGCAGTGCGAATCGGCACATTTAGGGCTGTTTCACACGAGCGGATGCCGTTCTTGACATCTGCTCCGTGAATGACAGCCAAGACCCGATGCAGACTGCAGAAGCACAGAGCATTAACATGATTGATAATGCTCCGTGCCTCTCTGTGATCTCTTTACTACGAAATCACAGCGAGATAAGGTTGTCACTGTGATTTCGTAGTAAAGAGATCACAGAGATGCACGGAGCATTATCAATCATGTTACTGCTCCGTGCTTCTGCAGTCCGCATCGGGTCTTGGCTGTCATTCACGGAGCGGATGTCACGCACGGCATCCGCTCGTGTGAAACAGCCCTTACAATCTACTGAATCGGCATATCCGCTTTCCATCCACCGAAGAACCCCAGAGTCGTTGCAAGATACACTCACTGAAAAGGTCACCGGAGCCTGGACTGCCATCTCTACTTCTGCAACACGTGGGACACCACAGTGGGTGTGCACAGCAGGTTTGGTGAATCCTGCAAAACAGTGAGTAAATCAAACGCTAAGTGATATAAATTTAGTTATCGTCACATATACAGACAATAGTGACAGTAAAGCGGCTGCATCAGTGAGAAAATATAATCAGATGCTGCATATTCTCAAGAGGTATACAAGGACACTTGAGATTAATGTGATAATGCAATAATAGTGCTAAAATCCGGAGAGGAAACAAACAAGGACAACACAGAGATCCAACAAAAACTGGCACCAATCAGGACCAGTAGTCGAAACAAGTGCAATATATGAGCTACAATACGGATATCAAAATACAGCAGTAGCTTAAAGGGAACCTGTCACCGGGATTTTGTGTATAGAGCTGAGGATATGGGTTGCTAGATGGCCGCTAGCACATCCACAATACCCAGTCCCCATAGCTCGGTGTGCTTTTATTGTGGAAAAAAACGATTTGATACATATGCAAATTACCCTGAGATGAGTCCTGTATGTGAGATGAGTCAGGGACAGGACTCATCTCAGGTTAATTTGCATATGTATCAAATCGTGTTTTAATACACAATAAAAGCACACCGAGCTATGGGGACTGGGTATTGTGGATGTGCTAGCGGCCATCTAGCAACCCATGTCCTCAGCTCTATACACAAAATACCGGTGACAGGTTCCCTTTAAGCTCCATTATATTAATATTTAATTGAACATTTATCATTTGCCAACAGTATATTCACCAGTTTGCAACATATTTGTGATATTCTGTAGGCAACATACGTAGAAGAGGTGATCGGCACCAAGTGGCTATCGTGCACAAGGGAACTGCACATTTATTGTTACCACCTTGTTACTCCATCTCTGTATATATATATGTTTGGTGCTGCTACACACTATAGTACCATCCATGCCGGCACAATGGTCTTTTTATTATAATTGAGATTGTCATTTGTGTGCACTCTATTTATGTTTTTCTCGTTATTTAATATATTTTAAGGGGAACTTTTAGTGTTTTTAAATAGTATGTTATATTATAGTTTTAATAAACTTGTATTGTTATTACAGCCTGTCTCAATGTGTAGCCGAATGTAGGTGTGTCCTACTATTACCTGTATATACACAAAGAAAAATATTCGGTAGAGATGTTATTTTTGGATGTTTTATTGGTGGTTTTATAATGTATATGAGAATCTGGGCTTTGCAATGTGGAAGGGTGGGGGAGGGGGAGTAGGGATGGATATATAGAGAACCTGCTAATGATTGAGGTATACGCCCCCTGATGAAGCATTTGGAGCGAAACCTGGGACGGGCATGAACATTTGGCTGGTTTTATGTTATTTATATGCTTTTATACATCTATGCTTGTAAGTATAATAAATATTTATACGGTAGAATTGCCTACAGGACTTCACTATTTGGAGCACACTTCCTTTGCAGCGGTGACTAAAGGGTGCAAAGTACAAAGGAATAGAGAAACTAATACACTGATTGATGTGCCTGCGTTTTCTTTTACGCTTGTGAGTATAATCTGTGCAAGTGTGTGTGAATAGTGACCACAATACTTCACTATCAGTGCGTTTTTTGGCATTCCACAGGGCTCTTAGTTGTGGGAAGACGTCTGTGGGAAATAATGTTTTACCCTTGTGTATAAAGCTGGAGGACTGTTAGAGACTGCGCGGTCCACTGAAATATTTTGGCTGTTTGTGAATAAGACCCACTTCACATTTGGGACTCGCTGCACTTCAGGGTTAAGGCAACGTATTGGAAGAAAAAAATGTTTTTATATTGCATTTTAACAGGCAGACGCACTGCCTCACTGAATGTTGCCTTCCATTATACACAGTAGTACTACAGAGAGCCGGTGACACACGATACTGTTTTGGATGGGCACTAGCTTTCTGTAATGTGGCTGATAAGTCTGTTAAGGCCTCTTTCAGACGAGCGGGTGTCACGCTGCGGGCTCGCAGCGCAGCACCTGTCCTGAACTTCCAGCACTGCTGGGGTCACATAGCATTATATTGATTTATGATGCTATGTAACCCTTACAGTTCTGGAATGTATTGGATAGCACTGGCATAATGCTGCTACTGTAAAGGTTACATAGCATCATAAATCAATATAAGGCTATGTGACCCCGTCAGTGCTGGGAGGTCAGGCCGGGTGCTGCGATGCAGACTCGCTGCTGGAAGAACACTGGTCTGCCAGGGGCCTAAGGGTTACATAGCATCATAAATCAATATAATGTTATGCGACCCCAGCAGAGCTGGAAGGTCTGGCTGGGTGCTGCGCTGCGAGTCCGTCTGAAAGGGGCCTAAGGGTGCTGCTACACATTTAGGTGTCTTGATGCAGTTTTTGAATTTCAAATCAGGTGTGGATCATAAAAGGAGAAAGAATATTAAAGGCAGATACTACTCCTTCTCTTTTCTGAATCTACTCCTGGTTTAACTTCAAAAACTGAATGTGTGGCAGCACCCTCAGACATAAGGCTTTAGTAATAAATGTTGATCATTAAGGTGGGGGCATCTAGAACAGGATTACTTTCAGTTAGGTAGGTGGCCACTCATACCAAAGAAGCAGCATAGAAATGAGATGTGCTGCAAACCACTTTACTGTCACATTCTGATAACAATGTCTATCTGCGAAAGTTGGATGACTGATGATGACAACACATCTTTCTCAAACAATGTGGGCGCTAGGCTGGTGTGTCTCTGTAATTAGCCAGATTTGTCTTTTAGGAGTCTGAGATAGCTGGGCATCAGCTGATATTAGTCTTATTGGTGGTCATTGATCTTTACTTTAAATAGCCAAAACTAAAATAGAGGTGTTCGCGCTGCCAACAATTGTCAAGTCCAATCAGGAATCGGTTCTCCAGGTCAAAGGTTCCTCACAATGCAACCACACAAACAGAATCCAGACATAGAGCGCACTTTCAAACGCCCAAATCCTGGAAAGAAGTTAGGTGCACAATAGTAAAGTTCCACAAGGGATCAATTCCAAAACATGTTTATTATACTTACAAGATGGACAATAAAAACTGTATATAAAAAGTAGCTTTTCTCATGCATCCACCCGACCTAGGTTTCGCCATTCAGCTTCATCAGGGGCGATAATACTACTCCTGGCCTCTTAATCTGCATTTATCGCTGTTCAAATTAAAAACTTTTCCATAAAACCATACTTTTTTTAAAAACCATATGTATATACAACATGAAACAACTTATATTAACCGTCTCTCTTGTATGCACTTTCACGCTGTGATGCTCCTACTAAATGTACCTCTTTTTCATTCATAAAATCCTCACATGACCCCAGTTCCGGTCACCTGATCGATTTATCTCCAGTGGCAAACTACAACTGCTTCATTCATTCATAGACTCAACTCTTCACGTTGTGTAAACAATGATCGCATGGCGTAACTCAACCAATAGCTTTCTACAACAATTAAAACAGGTAATACCGTTACAGCTTACAAAACTTTTGCTCTTTAATCAACCAGACAGGGTTTCACCCTTTAAATAGATTGGTCATTAATTGGAGAGGGCAAGGATATATCTGTATCCATTTTTTTTAGATTTGCACTGACCAAAATACAGCATGGAAAAAAATAGTAATTAATCTGTTCAAGGCTGTGGTTATTTTGCCACTAAAAAGTTTTTTGAGTCCTAACTTTTTTTTACCCAGGCACCAAATAAGCCTAGGTAAGATCAGGTTACTGTTGTAACCTGTGATTGACTACAGCAGTCACTTGTGCCTCCGCCTGTGAGCCCAACTGACTGGATCCAGTGGTGGGGATCAGGTGAGCATCAACCCCACCCTTGGTTGGACAGGACTGGACCACTGTATTAAGGGGTTAAGGAGGTAATGTATGAAATACTTTGTGCTGAGAGAGTAGAATATTATTTACTGTTTTATCAGTGAAGTATGTTTTGCAATAAATGTAGGTTTGCAATCTTTTTAATGTAGTTTGTGTTAGGGTCCATTCACATGTCCGTAGAATGGGTCCGTATCCGTTCCGCAATGTTACGGAACGAATCTGGACCCATTCATTCTCTATGGGGCCAGAAGAGATGCAGACAGCACACAGTGTGCTGTCCGCCTCTGCATTTCCGGAGCGCGGCCCCGATCTTTCGGTCCGCAGCTCCCAAAAAATACACTACGGACGTGTAAATGGACCCTTATTGCCAGCATTTTTTATTTACTAAAGGGTGCACAGATGTTTTTGGGCAGAGTACATTTTTAACCAGATTTATCATTAGTGGCATTTTGAAATGTCACCCAAAAAGTGGTAAGCCCACTCCAGTCTGCTGGTGGAGTAGAAACTGATGGAACCATTATAAATATTGTTTTTTACTACCTGCCTTCCAAGAGAGAAAACGTTATCATTTTTTGTTCACACAGTAGTATAATGGCTTGTTTCTATAGGACAAGTTGTACTTTCTAATAGCAATTTTTTATATTCCATATGATTTTGGTGGAATCTGGCAAAAAAGCTGCCATTTCTTTCATCTTTAACGCGGTTTTCTTATTTTCTGCCCAGCAGGGACAATGTGCTGTACTGTGCATGCGCCAGGGGTGAACTGCACTGGCCAAGCATGAAATTTCAGGGACAGACGAGATACAGATTCAGAAGCCTGGCTCTCTCAATCATCCATGTGATAAAGGGGTGGACTAAGGAGAGTGGCGGAGCTAGGGTACATTGAAGGGCTCAGGCCTCCCTTTGGGCACTTAACTGCTTATTTGCATATGGGTATGCAGTGGGATGCAAAAGTTTAGGCAACCTTGTTAATCGTCATGATTTTCCTGTATAAATCGTTGGTTGTTACGATAAAAAATGTCAGTTAAATATATCATATAGGAGACACACACAGTGATATTTGAGAAGTGAAATGAAGTTTATTGGATTTACAGAAAGTGTGATATAATTGTTTAAACAAAATTAGGCAGGTGCATAAATTTGGGCACCACAAAAAAAGAAATTAAATCAATATTTAGTAGATCCTCGTTTTGCAGAAATTACAGCCTCTAAATGCTTCCTGTAGGTTCCAATGAGAGTCTGGATTCTGGTTGAAGGTATTTTGGACCATTCCTCTTTACAAAACATCTTTAGTTCATTCAGGTTTGGTGGCTTCCGAGCATAGACAGCTCTCTTTAAGTCACACAACAGATTTTCAATTATATTCAGGTCTGGGGACTGAGATGGCCATTCCAGAACGTTGTACTTGTTCCTCTGCATAAATGCCTTAGTGGATTTTGAGCAGTGTTTAGGGTCGTTGTCTTGTTGAAAGATCCAGCCCCGGCGCAGCTTCAGCTTTGTCACTGATTCCTAGACATTGGTCTCCAGAATCTGCTGATACTGAGTGGAATCCATGCATCCCTCAACTTTGACAAGATTACCAGTCCCTGCAGCCCCACAGCATGATGGAACCACCACCATATTTTACTGTAGGTAGCAGGTGTTTTTCTTGGAATGCTGTGTTCTTTTTCCTCCATGCATAACGCCCCTTGTTATGGCCAAATAACTCAATTTTAGTTTCACCAGTCCACAGCACCTTATTCCAAAATGAAGCTGGCTTGTCCAAATGTGCTTTAGCCCACCTCAAGTGGCACTATTTGTGCTGTGGGCGGAGAAAAGGCTTCCTCTGCATCACTCTCGCATACAGCATCTACTTGTGTAAAGTGCGCCGAATGGTTGAACGATGCACAGTGACTCCATCTGCAGCAAGATGATGTTGTAGATCTTTGGTGCTGGTCTGTGGGTTGACTCTGACTGTTCTCACCATTCGTCGCTTCTGTCTATCCGAGATTCTTTTTGGTCTGCCACTTCGAGCCTTAACTTGAACTGAGCCTGTGGTCTTCCATTTCCTCAATATGTTCCTAACTGTGGAAACAGACAGCTGAAATCTCTGAGACAGCTTTCTGTATCCTTCCCCTAAACCATGATGGTGAACAATCTTTGTCTTCAGGTCATTTGAGAGTTGTTTTGAGACCCCCATGTTGCTACTCTTCAGAGAAAATTAAAAGAGGAGTGAAACTTACAATTGACCCCCTTAAATACTCTTTATCATAATTGGATTCACCTGTGTATGTAGGTCAGGGGTCACTGAGCTTACCAAGCCAATTTGAGTTCCAATAATTAGTTCTAAAGGTTTTGGAATCAATAAAATGACAACAGTGCCCAAATTTATGCACCAGCCTAATTTTGTTTAAACAATTATAGCACACTTTCTGTAAATCCAATAAACTTCATTTCACTTCTCAAATATCACTGTGTGTGTCTCCTATATGATATATTTAACTGACATTTTTTATCGTAACAATCCAACGATTTATACAGGAAAATCATGACAATTAACAAGGTTGCCCAAACTTTCACATCCCACTGTACATGTCTTTTTCTCAGAAAATGCAGTAACATAGGGGAAAATAAAAGAGGCTATTACTGTAATATGCTCACCAATGCATACTAGGTATTGTGCTTAATTTCATACTGAAATGCTTGGTGACAAACTCCCTTTAACCCCTTTTGTGGACTTGGGCATAAGTGTATACCCGAGGTGTGTGAGGAGTATATGGTGCGAGCTAATGAGCTGTGCCTGCTCCATACATGGCAAAGTGAGATTTCTTACAGAGCTGACAGCAGCAGCAAACAGGATTGATGATAACTTCGATCACTGCCGTTTATCTTTTCAAATGCTGCAGTCAATAGCGACCCTGGCATCTGAGCAGGGGCTCCTCTTTTCTGACTGCCTCCCCTTGCAGCACAGTGATAAGGTGCTGATAGTTGCAGTGGCAGTCGTGGGCCTTTTGAAGGCCCCAGGCTTTGTATGTTACTGATCCTATTGCACGCCTCCTCTGGCAGGGTGTAATAGAATGTCGGCAACATTACTGTTCACAGCAATACAGAAATATTACCGTGAATACTGCGGGGGACTAAAAAACTGTAAGAAAAATATTTTTTAAATATAAAAAATATATATTTGACATTCGAAAAACCTATATATCTACAATCATGCATATTTGTGCACTGTGACACATACAGTCAGGTCCATAAATATTGGGACATCGACACAATTCTAATATTTTTGGCTCTATACACCACCACAATGGATTTGAAATGAAACAAACAAGATGTACTTTAACTGCAGACTGTCAGCTTTAATTTGAGGGTATTTACATCCAAATCAGGCGAACGGTGTAGAAATTACAACAGTTTGCATATGTGCCTCCCACTTGTAAAGGGACCAAAATTAATGGGGCAATCGGCTTCTCAGCTGTTCGATGGCCAGGTGTGTGTTATTCCCTCATTATCCCAATTACAATGAGCAGATAAAAGGTCCAGAGTTCATTTCAAGTGTGCTATTTGCATTTGGAATCTGTTGCTATCAAATCTCAAGATGAGATCCAAAGAGCTGTCACTATCAGTGAAGCAAGCCATCATTAGGCGGAAAAAACAAAACAAACCCATCAGAGAGATGGCAACAACATTAGGCGTGGCCAAAACAACTGTTTGGACATTCTTAAAAAGAAGGAACGCACCGATGAGCTCAGCAACACCAAAAGACCCGGAAGACCACGGAAAACAACTGTGGTGGATGACCGAATAATTCTTTCCCTGGTGAAGAAAACATCCTTCACAAAACTTGGGCAGCTCAAGGACACTCTCCAGGAGAAAGGTGTATGTGTGTCAAAGTCAACAATTAAGAGAAGACTTCACCAGAGTGAATACAGAGAGTTCGCCACAAGATGTAAACCATTGCTGAGCCTCAAAAACAGAAAGGCCAGATTAGAGTTTGCCAAACAACATCTAAAAAAGCCTTCAAAGTTCTGGAACAACATCCTATGGACAGATCAGACCAAAATCAACTTGTACCAGAGTGATGGGAAGAGAAGAGTATGGAGAAGGAAAGGAACTGCTCATAATCCTAAGCATACCACCTCATCAGTGAAGCATGGTGGTGGTAGCATGTATGGCTGCCAATGGAACTGGCTCTATTGTATTTATTGATAATGTGACTGCTGACAAAAGCAGCAGGATGAATTCTGAAGTGTTTCGGGCAATATTATCTGCTCATATTCAGCCAAATGCTTCAGAGCTCATTGGACGGCGCTTCACAGTTCAGATGGACAATGACCCAAAGCATACTGCAAAAGCAACCAAAGAGTTTTTTTAAGGGAAAGAAGTGGAATGTTATGCAATGGCCAAGTTAATCACCTGACCTGAATACAATTGAGCATGCATTTCACTTGCTGAAGACAAAACTGAAGGGAAAATGCCCCAAGAACAAGCAGGAACTGAAGACAGTTGCAGTAGAGGCCTGGCACAGAATCACCAGGGATGAAACCCAGCGTCTGGTGATGTCTATGCGTTCCAGACTCCAGGCTGTAATTGACTGCAAAGGATTTGCAACCAAGTATTAAAAAGTGAAAGTTTGATTTATTATTATTCTGTCCCATTTCTTTTGGTCCCTTAACAAGTGGGAGGCACATATTCACCTGATTTGGATGGAAATACCCTCAAATTAAAGCTGACAGTCTGCAGTTTAAGCACATCTTGTTTGTTTCATTTCAAATCCATTGTGGTGGTGTATAGAGCCAAAAATGTTAGAATTGTGTCACGCTCTGTACAGGAGGCTTTGCGCTCAGCTATGTCATCTGTACAAGAAACAATTTCCAGGTCTGTCGCTATGGCTATTGTCCAATTGGAACCTTAAAAATCCCCTCAAATTACACCACAAACCCCATCTGAGGTGTTTTGGTCAACAACTGACTCTACGACTAATTTGGCTAAAGGTTTTAAAATATCACATAAACCTGCCCTCCAAACCGGCATTTACTGAGTGACGACCATATTCCCAACAAACAAAGTCTGCCCATACCGGGAAAGGTCAAGCAATATATGATGACTCACGACAATCGTGCAGTACCCATACTGATGCTCATGCTATGCATCCAAGACCCTCTGCCCGTGAGGACGATACATATATAGACGGGCTCGGACTGCCGTTAAAAGACATAATCCAGACTCTTATATCGAGCCTTCGGACAGGTCTTCTCTAGATCAGTCCGATAATTCAGACAATGAGGGTTATTATAACCTGGGAGAAGAATCTGATTATGATGAAAATGTCTCTCAAGATTCTCCTTTGTTAGAGTCCCTAATTTTAGATAGCATGGGGACTCCTTATTTTGACCCCTCCTTAATTAAACATCCCCGTTCCGGAGAGTGGGTTCCTAATCCACAGGTCCAACAGTTTATCTCCCTATGGATCAAAAAAGGGCTAGATCGTACCTCTAGAAATAAATTAAAGGCTGAATGCCCACAACTTACATTACCGGGAAACGCAGCTGCTACTACCGACATAGATGGAATTCTTATAAAATACCTGTAAAATCAGGGGGAAAAAAACAAGAAGGGGATAGGCTGCTCGTTTCGAGTGTGCCAAGATAAGCTCCGGGATGTTTTGGGGCCTCTTACCAAAATACTTAATTTGACTGAAGAGGCAGCAGTGTCTAGAACTGCTATTGATATACCTACCATGAAAGGTTGGGCTCAAATAGCCATGGTACTGTTTGGCAACGCCAATGCCGCTCTCTGTGCGGAAAGACAATGTTCAGTACTAATGCGCTTGGACCCACAGTTGTCCCAATTAGCTACCTCAGAACCAGAACTTCCCACAGACTGCCCTCTCTTCGGAGAACCATTCATAAAAGAGATTAATAAATATGTGGGATTATTTTGCGCTCTTGACCGGGCACAAACCAGCCTGAAGAAGGTATTTCAGAATACGTTTTTTCTCGGGCCGGGAAAGGAAGTAGGGGCAGCTTTCCCAGCCAACCATACCAGAAATATAATAACAGAGGTTCCTACCAACCTGAGAGAACAGCGTTCACCACTCCACGTAACCTACCAACACCGGTCTTCCCCTATCAAGGGCGATCCTGGCGTGGCCTAGGACAATGAGATTTCACACACTCAAGAACACCTGGCGGTAAGTCTACACTCACTCCATTCTTCTTTCATTCCCCTAGGAGGCAGACTCTGACATTTTATCCATCATTGGGCTATGATTTCTACAGACTGCTGGATCCTCAATACGGTCCAGGGCTTCCAAATAGACCTTGTGTCCTATCCAATACAGTCACACCTCCCTCATCCCATACAATTTTCGACCGAAGATCGATTATTAATAGACCTAGAAATCAATGAATTATATTCCAAACAGACAATAGTTCAAATCCCCTTGCATTCCTCTGTGTTTCTGAGCAATCTGTTTCTGGTCAAAAAGAAAGATGGCATGGTAGGTAGGTAAGCAGGGAAATAACCAAACACAGGGAAAACAAACAGAACAATTGACTAGGCCCAAAAGCTAGGGAAACAAGGGTTACCTCCTAGCAATCCCTAAGGCTTTCCCTATACTGCTGTGCACATGTGCATATCCTTATGGTGGATATGCACATGCCCTCGTGCCTAAGTCTATACACCCTGGGAAAACCCTGAGCAGTAGGGAACGGGTAAGAGGCAACCTGCTTCTTCAAACAGGAGGAAGCAAGCGTCTCCCTAGAGGCCTAGATAAGACACCAAGGGAAGAAACAGAGTGGACGATCCACAACACATCCAAAGCCCACAGGAATGAACTATAACCCTCACAGGCCACTGGGAGAAGGAGGAATAAATAGCCTCGCTAACAATCAAGCTAGTACACCTGAGGTGGATCCAGCTCAAAACACCCCGGACCAACTTTATCCAGGTGTGCCCTGTGAAAGGCCCTCACCAGGCGGCTAGCACTAACATCAGAAGCCGGAATCCACATTCTTTCCTCGGGACCGTATCTCTTCCAGTGCACTAGGTATTGGAGGGAACCCTGAAGAACAAGTGAGTCGAGAATCCTTGAGATCTCAAACTCTAAATTGCCATCCACCAGGACGGGGGAGGTGGCAATGGAGATGGTTCCACATATTTCTTCAGTAAGGACCTGTGAAACACATTATGGAACTTCCAGGTCTGCGGAAGAGTCAGACAAAACGCCACCAGGTTCACCACAGCAGAGATTTTGTAAGGGACAATAAATCTTGGACCCAGTTTCCAAGATGGTACCTTGAGCTTAATGTTTTTAGTGGATAACCACACCGAATCACCCAAACACAGGTCCGGACCAGTCATACGTCTCCTGTCAGCCATCCGTTTATATCTTTCACCCATCTTTTCCAAATTAACTTGGATCTTCCGCCAGATAGATGACAAGGCGGAAGAGAATTTCTCCTCTTCTGGCATTCCAGAAGATCCAGTCCCAGAAAAGTAGCAAACTGTGGGTGAAAACCATATGCGCCAAAAAATGGCGACTTATCATTGGACTCCTGTCTATGGTTATTCAAGGCAAATTCGGCTAGAGACAAGAACGAGGACCAGTCATCCTGGCTCTCGGCAACAAAACACCTCAGATAGGTCTCCAGGTTTTGGTTAGTGCGCGCTGTCTGACCATTCAACTGGGGATGAAAAGCCGAAGAGAAAGACAGTTGAATTCCCAGATGAGAGCAAAACGCCCTCTAAAACCTGGAAACAAATTGCGTCTCTATCAGACACTACATCAGAGGGAATGCCATGTAGTTTTACAATTTTATCAATAAAAACCTGAGCGAGAGTTTTGGCATTGGGTAAGCTAGGCAACGGTACAAAGTGGGCCATCTTACTGAAGCGGTCCACTACCACCAAAATCACTGTTTTCCCAGAGAAACTCGGTAAATCGGTAATAAAGTCCATGGACAATGGCGTCCAAGGACGAGACGGGATGGACAAAGGAAGAAGGGATACTGAAGGCCAAGTGTGAGCCACCTTCGCCCGTGCACAAGTCTCACAAGCTGCCACATAACCCTCCACACCCTTGCGCAACCCTGGCCACCAGAATCTCCGGGAAATAAGATCTATGGTGGATTTGCTTCCAGGATGTCCCGCAAGGACTGTATCATGATGTTCTTTGAACACCTTGTATCGCAGTTAAGCAGGAACAAACAACTTATCTGGAGGACAGGAATTAGGAGCCTCCTCCAGGATGCCCAACACCTCCATCTCCAACTCAGGGGTACAGAGCAGAAACCACCACCCCATCAGTCAAAATCAGAGCGAGATCCTCCGAATCACTCCCCCCAGGAAAACTTTGTGACAACGCATCTGCCTTGACGTTTTTACACCAGGGCGAAAGGTGACCACAAAATTGAACCTAGTAAAAAACCGTGACCACCTAGCCTGTCTAGGATTCAGGCGCTTAGCAGACTGCAGGTAAGTCAAATTCTTGTGGTCAGTATATACCGTAATAGGATGAGTAGCCCCTTCCAACCAGTGACGCCATTCTTCAAAGGCCAATTTAATGGCCAGTAATTCTCTATCTCCTACATCATAATTTCTTTCAGCGGCGGAGAGTTTTTTGGAGAAAAAGCATACAGATGCCATTTGCTAGGGGATGGACCCTGCGACAGAACTGCTCCAACCCCCACTTCTGATGCATCAACCTCCACGGCGAATGGTTGAAACACATCAGGTTGCATCAGAATGGGAGCAAATGCAAAACATTTCTTAATAACAGAAAAGGCCTGTAATGTCTCATCCGACCAGACAGAGAAGTCGGCACCTTTTTTAGTTATACAGTGGGATGTGAAAGTTTGGGCAACCGTGTTAATGTCATGATTTACCTGTATAAATCGTTGGTTGTTACAATAAAAAATGTCAGTTAAATATATCATATAGGAGACACACAGTGATATTTGAGAAGTGAAATGAAGTTTATTGGATTTACAGAAAGTGTGCTATAATTGTTTAAACAAAATTAGGCAGGTGCATAAATTTGGGCACTGTTGTCATTTTATTGATTCCAAAACCTTTAGAACTAATTATTGGAACTCAAATTGGCTTTGTAAGCTCAGTGACCCCTGACCTACATACACAGGTGAATCCAATTATGAGAAAGAGTATTTAAGGGGGTCAATTGTAAGTTTCCCTCCTCTTTTAATTTTCTCTGAAGAGTAGCAACATGGGGGTCTCAAAACAACTCTCAAATGACCTGAAGACAAAGATTGTTCCCCATCATGGTTTAGGGGAAGGATACAGAAAGCTGTCTCAGAGATTTCAGCTGTCTGTTTCCACAGTTGGGAACATATTGAGGAAATGGAAGACCACAGGCTCAGTTCAAGTTAAGGCTTGAAGTGGCAGACCAAGAAAAATCTCGGATAGACAGAAGCAACGAATGGTGAGAACAGTCAGAGTCAACCCACAGACCAGCACCAAAGACCTACAACATCATCTTGCTGCAGATGGAGTCACTGTGCATCGTTCAACCATTCGGCGCACTTTACACAAGTAGATGCTGTATGCGAGAATGATGCAGAGGAAGCCTTTTCTCTGCCCACCGCACAAAAAGTGCCACTTGAGGTGGGCTAAAGCACATTTGGACAAGCCAGCTTCATTTTGGAATAAGGTGCTGTGGCCTGATGAAACAAAAATTGAGTTATTTGGCCATAACAAGGGGCGTTATGCATGGAGGAAAAAGAACACAGCATTCCAAGAAAAACACCTGCTACCTACAGTAAAATATGGTGGTGGTTCCATCATGCTGTGGGGCTGTGTGGCCAGTGCAGGGACTGGTAATCTTGTCAAAGTTGAGGGATGCATGGATTCCACTCAGTATCAGCAGATTCTGGAGACCAATGTCCAGGAATCAGTGACAAAGCTGAAGCTGCGCCGGGGCTGGATCTTTCAACAAGACAACGACCCTAAACACTGCTCAAAATCCACTAAGGCATTTATGCAGAGGAACAAGTACAACGTTCTGGAAGGAGGATCTGCTAAATATTGATTTAATTTCTTTTTTGTGGTGCCCAAATTTATGCACCTGCCTAATTTTGTTTAAACAATTATAGCACACTTTCTGTAAATCCAATAAACTTCATTTCACTTCTCAAATATCACTGTGTATGTCTCCTATATGATATATTTAACTGACAGCAAATACACATTTTTCCAATTTTGCATACAATTTATTCTCCCGAAGGATTGACAACACCTGTCGGGTGAGTAAATTAGTATGTCATCAAGATAAATAACAACAAACCTTCCCACTAAATGATGGAAAATATCATTGATAAATCGCTGAAAGACCGCTGGCACATTAGTTAAACCAAAGAGCATGACAAGATTCTCGAAATGACCCTCGGGTGTATTGAAGGCCGTTTTCCACTCATCTCTTTCCTTTATTCTGATCAAATTATAGGCTCCTCTTAAATCCAACTTGGAGAACACCTTTCCTCCGACAATTTGATCAAATAGATCAGAAATCCAAGGAAGGGGATACGGATCACGGACCGTAATAAGATTCAACACTGTCTAAGTGATCCGTCTTTCTTTTTTACGAAAAAGAAGCCGGCGGCCACAGGGGACTTGGATGGACTAATATGTCCCTTTGCCAAACTCTCGGCAATATACTTCTGCATAGCCTCTTTTTTGGGTTGGAAAAGGTTGTATAGCAGAGATTTTGGCTCCACCCTCCGAGAATACATGTTCAAAATCAGAGAGAAACTGAGGTAGGACCGTAGTTTACACCCCTGAGATAGAAGCACAGAGACAGTTGTCCGTACAAAATTCACTCCAGCTACTGATATGTCTTGTTTACCAGTCAATAGTAGGGTTATGCTTTATCAACCATGGTAAACCTAGAACCATCGGAGCAGGCAAGCCTCTCATACTAAAACAAGAAATGGACTCAACATGTGAATCACCCACCCTTAACTGAATGTCATGAACGATATGAGTAAGACACTTTTGTAAGAGAGGGGCGGAATCAATAGCAAACACTGGTATTACCTTTTCTAATGCGCTAGTTCTAAAACCAAGATTTTGGAGAAAATAGAAGTCAATAAGGTTTACCCCCGCAACACTGTCAACAAATACCTAAAAATCTAAATTTCCTGAGTCTAGCGCCACCATGGCAGGCAGGGGGAAACGGGTATTGCAGGGAGATTGCATATTAGCTTGCTCTGACTCCCCATTCACACTACCAAGAGTCAGGGAGGTTTTTTCTTTCTCTTTATGTAAATACCTCAGTGGTTTTTCATTATCGTTTTGAGGTTTAACAAAAGGACACACATAAACAAAATAACCTTCTTTACCACAGTAGTAACATAGCTTATTCAGCTTCCTAAAGTTCCTATCACCTGAGTGAAACGAAACCTGGCCCAACTGCATAGGCTCCTCTCCTGCCCCAGATTCAAATGTCATATTTCCCTGGGGAATAGGTGGGACGGATCCACTTTCAGACGGGACCCCCCACTCGAGAGGAATCTTATACCTCTCTCTAAGACGTCTATCAAGCCGCACTGCCAAAGACATGGCCGTCTCCAATGAATTGGGATATTCATGAAAAGCCAGGGCATCTTTAAACCTCTGACAAAACTGACTCTGGAGTGCAGGATCATTCCACCCCGAATCAGTTGCCCATCTTCTAAATTCTGCACAATACAACTCTGCAGTACGTTCTCCCTGTAACAAACTGCGCAACTTAGATTCAGCCATAGATACCCGGTCAGGGTCATAATAAATCAAGCCCAAGGCTCTGAAAAATTCATCCACCGACCGGAGGGACGGTGAATCGGTCGATAGAGAAAAAGCCCAGGTCTGCGCGTCCCCTTTGAGCAGAGATATAATGATCCCCACTCTTTGGTTCTCGTCACCAGATGAAATTGGCCACAGACGAAAATACAACCTGCAGGACTCCCTGAACCAAATAAAGTCATCACCACCCCCTGAGAACCTATCAGGGAGAGCGATTTTAGGCTCAAAGCAGACCTGATTTCCTCCAACGGCACCAGACGCCATTCTGACACTGTGCAACAGAACTGTGGAGGTCAGCAACCTCCAGCGATAATCCCTGTATGCGATCAGCATCTAAAGCCTCAATTTCGCGAACAGCAGGGAAATTACAGTTTTAAGGCAGGTTATAATGTCACGGTAGGTAGGTAAGCAGGGAAATAACCACAGGGAAAACAAAAAGAACAATTGACTAGGCCCAGAAGCTAGGGAGAAAAGGGTCACCTCCTAGCGATCCCTAAGGCTTTCCCTATACTGCTGTGCACATGTGCATACCCTTATGGTGGATATGCACGTGCCTAAGTCTATACACCCTGGGAAAACGCTGAGCAGTAGGGGAAGAGGAAGAGGCGACCTGCTTCTTCAAACAGGAGGAAGCAAACGTCTCCCTAGAGGCCTAGATAAAAGACACCAAGGGAAGAAACAAAGGACTTATCTTGAGCTGAACTGGAGCAGACGATCCACAACACATCCAAAGCCCACAGGAATTAACTATAACCCGCATAGGCCACTGGGAGAAGGAGGAATAAATAGCCTCACTAACCCAGTACACCTGAGGGAAGGAGGATCCAGCTCAAAACAAAGAGAAGAGTCAGACATGTGCAGCCAGCCTGGCAGATCTCAGCACATTCACAGGGCAAGGCGTGACAGGCAGATTCCGCCCAGTAATGCATTTACGCCTATTAAACAATTTCATACAGTACAGAGACTTCAAAATGGAAGGAATTCACTTACTTCGAGACCTTTTACTAAAAAACGATTGGTTAATAAAAATAGACCTGAAGGATGCCTATCTCACAGTACCAGTCCATCCTTCTTCCCAACCATTTCTCTAATTCATTTGGGAAGGTCAGAGATGGCAGTTTACCTGCCTTCCCTTTCTACCTTTCTTCGGCCCCTTGGTGCTTCATCAAGTTAATGAAACCAGTAGTAGCCTCCCTCCATTCCCTTGGAGTAAGCCTCATTATATATTTGGACGATATTCTGATCCTGGCAGATTCCATATCACTAGCACTTCTTCACATGAATTGGACATTAACTCTTTTGACGGACCTCGGATTTCTCATCAATTACGAGAAGTCAGTGTTAACTCCCTCCCAAGAGGTAGAATTTGGGGGTTTTATGATCAATACCCAATCGGCCATGTTGAGCCTCCCTTCCAAGAAGTTGAAAGTAATCCAGAAAGAGATTCATTAGATTCTCAACAAACATATTATTTCCCTTTGAACCATTGCTCGTATAGTCGGCCTTCTATCAGCTTCCATTCAGGCCATATTTCCAGCCCCTTTACACTACAGGGAGCTTCAATGACTGGAAATTCAAACGGTCTGGGTTACTCAGACGAGGTTCCCCTCTCGTCAGACGCCAAAGAAGAACTTCTTTGGTGGCTTCAACATGTTCAAAAATGGAACGGGAAGACTATCTTCAACTCCATTCCAGACCTCATCATAGAATCAGACGCCAGTCTTTCCGCCTGGGGTGCCAGATGCAGTTCCAATTCCACAGGAGGCAAAGGGTCTTATTCGGAAGCTTCTTTACATATCAACTGCTTAGAACTTCTAGCCGGATTCTTTACATTCAAGAGCTTTGCAACCAACAGATCTCATTGTTGTATACTCCTCCGGATGGACAACATTTCTGCCGTCCAATACATCAATCGCCTGGGCGGCACGAGATCAGAAATATTGGCCAATATCGCCAAAGAATTTTGGCACTTTTGCCTGATCAGACATATTGTCCTCAAAGCGGATTCCATCGCGGATTGGAATTCACAATATCTCATAGATGCGAGCGATTGGCAATTGAATCCGACCATCTTCCACATCCTCAATACTCTTTAGGGACCTATTCGCCTGGATCTATTTGCTTGTCGCCTCAACCGACAAGTACCCAGGTTCTTCAGTTGGCGTCCCGACCCTGAAACCTCAGGAGTGGATGCTTTTCTCCAAATTTGGCCTCCAGACAAAAATTATGCTTTTCCTCTTTTCGCTCCGATTCCCAGAGTTCTTCAGATTTCTATTCAGAAATCAACAACCATCCTCATTACCCCTTGGTGGCCGACCCAGTCGTGGTTTCCCCAAATTCTGGGAATGCTTATAGATTTCCCAAGAATTCTCCCTTATTTTCCAGATCTGCTGTTCAATCCTTCCGGCGAACAACATCCGTTAATACTGTCTCACCAACTACCTCTAGTAGCATGGCTCATTTCCGGCCTTCCGAAAGCCTCCCAAACCTTTCTCAATCAACTAAAGATCTCCTTTTTGAAGCCTGGGCTCCAGGTATTAGAAAGGCTTACAAATCAGCCTGGAAAATTTGGGCTGATTGGTGCAGTCAACAGGACTTGGATCCTGTACATGCCTCTCACCCACATCTTAAAGTTTCTTTCTGCCTCTTTTGAATCCGGTAAAGCTTACTGCACCATAAACCTTTATCGTTCGGCTATATCTGCATCTCATGTTTCTATTCAATCCTTACCCATTGGAAACACCCTCATGTCGGTAGACTACTTAAGGGCATGCGTTTCAGACGCCCCCCCCCCCTTGCCAAAATACCAATCAACTTGGGACATTAACGTTGTCCTGGACCTCATATTATCTTGGGGAGATAACGACTCTTTATCTCTAAAACTCTTGTCTTTCAAACTAACTGTCTTATTATGTCTTATATCCATTAAAAGGGTTTCGGATGTAAAATCACTGGATATCTCTAACAGATCCTTTTCCCCTAACTGTGTACATTTTACTATAGTCAGACAAACTAAAACTAACCTTCATTCCGTCTTCTATCCAGCCTTTCCACACAACAAACACCTTTGTGTGGTCAAATGTTTACATTCTTATGAATCTAGGACTGCTTCACTTCGACATCCCTCTAAACCTCAACTACTGATCTCTTACTGCAAACCACATTTGCCAGTGGGTTAAACAGGTAATTTCCCAGGCTAACATTGATATTTCAGTTTTTGGAGCCCATTCTCTTAGGGGAGCCGTGTCTACCAAACTTATTCAATCAGGTGGTTCCCTAGTTGATCTTCTTAAAGCTGCTAACTGGTCCTCAGAGTCTACTTTCCGAACCTTTTATTTCCATCCTTCTTCTCATGTTTCAACTACTTTTACTAGACTAATTTCATAGTCATTGTAATTCTTTTACTTATATATTTTATGCTATTCATTTGGTTAGGTATTATAATCTTATACATGTGATATATAACAAGCTTTGAACTTGCATAATGTGAGCCTCGTGTGCTGTAATAAGATTGGAGATTTTCCTAGCTATAGTGCTGGAAAATATAGATTTTATTAAGGACACGAGGCGAGCATTATCCCACCCTATTTAACCCATCCCTATACTCTTATCTCATTTTTTTTTTCCAGCTTGCCAACAATAGAAAAGAAGATTCAAGCTTCTGGGAAATATTCGTCGTCTATCTGTCCTCCGAATAAAAGCATTCCATGAGAATCTTCCGAATTCCTGCCATTTACTCTCCATCCCCTGAGTTCTAATATCAACTGGTGCAGAGAAATTCCTGTTCCTCTGACCCTCATTATTTAACTGTTTATCCATGTTATACTACTAAAGAAAGAGGGCGGAGTTTGTCCTCACATTACTTATATGCTTTCTGGTACATCCTTATTGGTTACCATATATCCAATCACACTAGGTTGTACCTAAACAAGTTTTTTCTTTCATGTATTAATGTTTAACTCTTTAGCTGCGGATTTAGTTAAAAGAAAGTAACGCATAATGCTTGCCTCGTGTCCTTAATAAAATGGATATTTTCCAGCACTATAGCTAGGAAAATCTCCAATTTTTTTCCAAAGGTTTTCATTGTTTTTTAAGGTAAGAAAACAATAACTATACAAGTTTGGTATCACTGTAATTGTATTGAGCTGCAGAATAAGCATGTCATGTAATTTTTAGCACACATTGAATGCCATAAGGTCAAACCCCCAAAAACCTTGGCAGAATTGTGTTTTTTGTTTTTCAATCCTACCCCACAAAGAGTTTTTTTCCCACCTTCCAATACAAGACATGGAAATTAAAAGGTGTCATGAAAATAATGCATTTTGTTTCGCAAAAAATAAGCCCTCATATAGCTATGTGAATGGAAAAATAAAAAGGTTAAGGCTATTAGACTATTAGACTATGGGGAGGAAAAACAACAAATCCAAAAATGAAAAAAGACTCCCTCCTTAACCCTTAGGATACTGGAGCTTTTTTCCTTTTTTGTTTTCATTTTTCTTCCCTATCTTCTTTGGGCTTAACTTTTTTATTTCCATTCACAATGCTGTACGCTGGCTTATTTTTTTCTAGAACAAGTTGTACTTTTTAATGCAATGGCATAAAGTGTAGTGGGAAGTGGTAAAAAAATGGCATTCCGCCATTCGCCGTATTGTAAAAAAAAAACATATTAATAGTATGGGCGTTATGGGTGATACCCATGATGTTTATATTTATTGTTATTAAGGTATTTATTTTTTAATTATACGGAAAGGGGGTGATTTCAATTTAGAATTTTTATATTTTTTATACATTTAAATGTTTTTTTTAATGATTTTGAAGCTCATATATGAGACTATAAATTATGTTTTTCATTTTGTACTATCAGGGGTTTTTAAAATGGGTTTTGGACAGAAAATTGCTAATTTCTTATCTTGGCCTGCCATCTAGTAGCCAAAATAAGAATTGCAGCATGAAAACTATCAGCCTCGTCAGGGAGGCTAATAGTGTTCAGTGCAACTACTGATGCCCCCATTGTCCGGAGGGGGTGTCTGCTCGGCGGCTGGCGCTCCTCATACTGGTAAGTGACAGGTCTGTGCGGCGCATCGCACAGACCTGTCACTTACCAGTAGGAGGAGCGCCAGCTGCCGAGCAGACAGCGCATGTAAGTATAAGCTAAGTAACCATGGCAGCCAGGACTGCAGTAGCGTCCTGGCTGCAATGGTAACCGATCAGAGCCCCAGCGATTAAACTGGGACTCCGATCGGAAATGCCGCTCCGCTGCCACCAATGATGGGGGGGAGGGGGGCTGTTAGCCTGTGGCCACTGCCACCAATGCTTATAATACTGGGGAGGGAGGGGGGGGCCACACTGGCCACCAATGCTTTTAATACTGGGGAGGGAGGGAGGGGGGGGCCGCACTGGCCACCAATGCTTTTAATACTTCGAAGGGAGGGGGGTCTGGCCCCTGCTGCCTGGGAACACCCGATCAGGGGGCTGAGATCTGCACAATTAAGCCCTCAGGTGCGGCACCTGAGGGGTTAATTGTGCGGATCACAGCCCCCTGTAAGAGATCGGGTGCTGCCAGGCAGCAGGGGGCAGTTATGTACACAGTTCTTAGTATATTCTAACTTGAAGCGTCCCCATCACTATGGGAACGCCTCTGTGTTAGAATATACTGTCGGATCTGAGTTTTCACGATCTAACTCAAATCAGATGGTATATTCTAACATAGAGGCGTTTCCATGGTGATGGGGACGCTTCAAGTTAAAATATACCATTGGTGAAAACTCTGATCCGATGGTATATTAATAGGGACTCCTGACTTTACATCGAAAGTCAATGGGGGATGGATCCATTTACAATTGCACCAATATTGTGTCAATGTAAACTGATCCGTCCCCATTGACTTACATTGTAAGTCAGGACAGATCCGTTCGGCTCCGTACAGCCAGGCGGACACCAAAACGCAGCGTTTTGGTGTCCGCCTCCAGAGCGGAATGGAGGCGGAACGGAGCCAAACTGATGCATTCTGAACGGATCCGCATCCATTCAGAATGCTTTGGGGCTAAACTGATTCGTTTGGGGCCGCTTGTGAGAGCCTTGAAATGGATCTCACAGGCAGACCCTGAAACGCCAGTGTGAAAGTAGCCTAATGTAAAAAAGAAAGCACTGTAAATCTGATGGTCAGCAATATATATGTAAGCTAAGTAAGTTTTAGGCAAAAAAATATAAATATTTGCTCATGTACCTAGTTCTGTTCTGGCCCTTTGCTGACATGCAGTTGCAGAGCTGTGGGGTGTGTAACAACAATTTCTGAGGTTTTTCTCATAAATATTTTTGGCTGTCAACAAAGACTGCCTTTCCCCTTCCCCTGCTCTTCAAAGGGAGTGAAGAAAAGTGCTGCCATACCTGCTGGGATACTCATGTTGTATGTGTCTCAGCTATACAGTACAGTGACATTGCTGATACACACAGGATCTTCCCCCTACCTGTTCTTGGGCAATGCTCTGCAGACACTTTCTCATAGCCAGAAGAAGAGTACAGAGGAGAGACCTCCTCCAGTCTTTGTCAGTTCTGCCTTTGCAGGAGTGAGGATTGAGGGAGGATCCTGTGCACAACATTTGTCTCTTCAATGTCTGGAGAAGAGCCAACCCTGCAGCTACTCGGTACCTGAGTCAGAGCCTCCAACCCTAAGTCTGTACTGCTGATGGTAGAAGGGGTGAAAGGGGTTGTCTGACTTCAACAAATGGCATTTATCATGTGGAGAAAGTTAATACAAGGCACTTACTAATGTATTGTGATTCTCCATATTGCTTCCTTTGCTGGTTTGATTCATTTTTCCATCACATTATACACTGTTCATATCCATGGTTGCGACCACCCTGTAATTCATCATTGGTGGTTGTATTTACACACTGTAGGAAAAAGCATCAGCCTCTGGTGGCTGGGACAGTGGGAGCACACATAGGCTGGTGATTTTTCCTACAGTGTTCAAGCACGGCCACGTCTGCTGGATTGGAAGGTGGTCATCTCCATGGAAACCGGCAGTGTATAATGTGATGGAAAAATGAATCCAGCCAGCAAAGGAGGCAACATGGATAATAACAATACATTATTAAGTGGCTTGAAAAATCCATTGGGAGGGAAGACACAGGGCAGTTAGCTCCGCCAGAAGATCGGGCAGTGCAAAGGAGGCATGGCTTATCGCTCCAACCAGCACATCCATCACAGTGAATGCCATCAAAGCAGGGAGAGAAGCTGACATCATAGGTCATGTGACACGCAGCTAACTAGGTGAACAGGGCCACTGTAGAAGTGAACTGAAAACCCTTTACAGTTGCTTAGTTAAAAACCCGTTTCAGTTAATATTTTGAAAACTTTGTAGAACTATGTACATCAAGACAGTTAAAATTAATCATGACCCCCAACCATATCTCTAAAATTATTAAGACTCTAGGACAAACCCCTAAACTTAATCAGATGCCAGACCAGAACCTGAATCCTATTCAGACAATGAAACCCATCCTGACACAAAACCATAAATTTAGTTCAGATGCCAAGTCCCCTTTATTAAGTTGAATCATAGACTTCTAAAATTAATTTAGACTCTAGACCAGACCCTTCAATTTATTTTTGATCCCAGGCCAGACCTCTCAGATTTTTTTACATTTAAATAATCTTTATTTAATACAAACAATAAATTAATTATTAAAGATATAAAATACCCATGAACACCTGACACCGCCCAACCCCCCTTTCTAGTAGCTCCAGACATGACAGAAGGGAAGAGGGAAAAAAAGGACACTAAAAGAAATGTAAAAAAAAAGGATAAGACCTATAACCATTGATCCCAGATCTTATAAAATTTCCCCAGTTGATTTGTAGCAGTAAAAAGGATTCTTTCATGTTCAGCAGTCTTTTTAACTGTATTCAACCAGTTCTCCTTTGATGGAACCAATTCCAAAGGCCAAATCCTGAGCATTGCCAGCCGAGCTAAAAACAGACACCTTATCAGAAAGAGCTCTTAAGTTCTGGTTTCATATTAAGCATACAAGTATCACCTAAAGAGTGATGGGTTTGAAGGACGGACCGGCACACTCAATATCAGGGATTCAGTGAAGAAAGAAGAATGAGAGGCGCAGAAAATCTGTGTATTAAGAACTAATTTATTCACCTAAAATGGCATTTACGGATAAAATGCCAGGGGTGGCGATAAGGGTGGGTATATAATTGCGTAATAATAAATATATTGTATAAAAATAGTACAAAAGTCGTACAGAGTAGTACAAAAATGTTGTAAAAATAGTACAAAATTCCGGATATAGATAGTCTTATAGTAGTCCAAAAAATGTAAAGTATTAGTAGTATAAATTAGTACATAATGTCAATAGCAGTTGCTGCATCCAAAATAGGTTGATGCGTTTAAATGGCAAGGATTAATGCATAAGATCGCAGGTGGTGAGAGTTTGTAAAAAAGTTAGTAAAAAAGATTATGTGGCAGGCAGGTCAGGTGTACAGGTTTCTGGTGGCGTCCCACACAGAAGCCTTGCTTTGCCTGCTGTTACCTTTTGGTGCCTTTGCGGTGTCCCGTCAGTGCTGCCGATCCTTGTCTGTGTGCTGTAGGTGGGTTCTCCTTGTATCCGGCTTGCGGGCAGAGTTCACAATGGACTCTGACGCACCAAGTGGTCTGAGATGAACGGCGACCAATGTGATTCAGGACCGTTGTGAGTGAATCCTGTAGTGAGGGATATGCCGGCTGGAAAGATGATAGGGAAGCGCTTCCTAATGATGGTCTGTGTCATCAGACGCATTTCGGAGTCTTAGCTGACCTGCCTGCCACATAACCTTTTTTACTAACTTTTTTACAAACTCTCACCACCTGCGATCTTATGCATTAATCCTTGCCATTTAAACGCATCAACCTATTTTGGATGCAGCAACCGCTATTGACATTATGTACTAATTTATACTACTAATACTATACATTTTTGGGACTACTATAAGACTATCTATATCCGGAATTTTGTACTATTTTTATACGATATATTTATTATTATTATCGCCGCCCCTGGCATTTTATCCGTATATGCCATTTTAGGTGAATAAATTAGTTCTTAATACACTGATTTTCTCCGCCCTTTCATTCTTCTTCCTTCACTGAATCCCAGATATTGAGTGTGCCGGTCCGTCCTTCAAACCCATTACTCTGTAACTCATCCACTGGCTGGGTGAGCCAGTTAGACCTAGAGCACCTTGCATGGTATTAGGATTGGTGAGCACCCACACAACCTATTCTCCTAAGTATCACCTAAAATCCCACGTTTCAGATGAGTTGCATTCCAGAAATGTGAGAAATGTTGCCCTTTTCCAACATCTTTACATTTAAAAAAGTGGTGTATAGTGTAATTTGTGAATAATATTAAATTGAACCATACAAAGATTTTTATTTTTTTTATACAATTTTTTACAATCACAGCCCGATCACCTCATTTGTCCCAAGTACATCATCTAATTTTTTCTACCACTAACTTAAAAAATGATTCTTTTGTCATATACCTGTGCATTTTTTAGTTTTTTTTAACCCCTTAAGGACTCAGCCCTATTTCACCTTAAGGACTTGGCCATTTTTTGCAAATCTGACCAGTGTCCCTTTAAGTGCTGATAACTTTAAAATGCTTTGACTTATCCAGGCCATTCTGAGATAGTTTTTTCGTCAAATATTGTACTTCATGACACTGGTAAAATGAAGTCAAAAACAATTTTTTTTTTTGCATAAAAAATACCTAATTTACAAAAAATTTGGAAAAATGTGCAAATTTCAAAGTTTCAATTTCTCTACTTCTGTAATACATAGTAATACCCCCAAAAATTGTGATGACTTTACATTCCCCATATGTCTACTTCAGGTTTGAATGATTTTGGGAATGATATATTTTTTTTTTGGATGTTACAAGGTTTAGAAGCAAGTATTGAAATTTTCAGAAATTTACAAAAACCCAATTTTTAGGGACCACTACAGCTCTGAAGTCACTTTGCGAGGCTTACATAATAGAAACCACCCAAAAATGACCGCATTCTATAAACTACACCCCTCAAGGTATTCAAAACTGATTTTACTAACTTTGTTAACCCTTTAGGTGTTGCACAAGAGTTATTGGCAAATGGGGATGACATTTGAGAATTTCATTTTTTTGCCTAATTTTCCATTTTAACCCAATTTTTTCCACTAACAAAGCAAGGGTTAACAGCCAAACAAGACTGTATCTTTATTGCCCTGACTCTGCCGTTTATAGAAACACCCCATATGTGGCCGTAAACTAATGTACGGCCACACAGCGGGGCATAGAGTGAAAGGTGCGCCGTTTGGTTTTTGGAAGCCAGATTTTGCTGGACTGGTTTTTTGACACCATGTCCCATGTGAAGCCCCCTGATGCACCCCTAGAGTAGAAACTCCCTAAAAGTGACCCCATCTAAGAAACTACACCCCTCAAGGTATTCAAAACTGATTTTACAAACTTTGTTAACCCTTTAGGTGTTGCACAAGATTTAATGGAAAATAGAGATACAATTTCAAAATTTCACTTATTGGGCAGATTTTCCATTTTAATATCTTTTTTCAAGTAACAAAGCAAGGGTTAACAGCCAAACAAAACTCATTATTTATGGCCCTGATTCTGTATTTTACAGAAACACCCCATATGTGGTCGTAAAAAGCTGTACGGGCACACGACAGGGCGCAGAAGGAAAGGAATGCCATACGGTTTTTGGAAGGCAGATTTTGCTGGACTGGTTTTTTTGACACCATGTCCCATTTGAAGCCCCCCTGATGCACCCCTAGAGTAGAAACTCCAAAAAAGTGACCCCATTTTAGAAACTACGGGATAAGGTGGCAGTTTTGTTGGTACTAGTTTAGGGTACATATGATTTTTGGTTGCTCTATATTACACTTTTTGTGCGGCAAAGTAACAAGAAATTGCTTTTTTGGCACCGTTTTTTTTGTTATTTACAACATTCATCTGAAAGGTTAGATCATGTGGTAATTCTATAGAGCAGGTTGTCACGGACGCGGCGATACCTAATATGTATACTTTTTTTTATTTATGTTAAGTTTTACACAATGATTTCATTTTTAAAACAAAAAAAGTTTTAGTGTCTCCATAGTCTAAGAGCCATAGTTTTTTCAGTTTTTTGGCGATTATCATATGTAGGGTCTCATTTTTTGCGGGATGAGATGGATGTTTTATTGGCACTATTTTGGGGTGCATATGACTTTTTGATCGCTTGCTATTGCACTTTTTGTGACGTAAGATGACAAAAAATTGCTTTTTTTAAACCGTTTTTATTTTTATTTTTTTACGGTGGTCACCTGAGGGGTTAACTCATGTGATATTTTTATAGAGCCGGTCGATACGGACACGGCGATACCTAATATGTATACTTTTTTTTTTATGTAAGTTTTACACAATGATTTCATTTTTGAAACAAAAAAAATCATGTTTTAGTGTTTCCATAGTCTAAGAGCCATAGTTTTTTCAGTTTTTGGGCGATTATCTTGGGTAGGGTCTCATTTTTTGCGGGATGAGATGACGGTTTGATTGACACTATTTTGGCGTACATGCGACTTTTTTTATCACTTTTATTACCTTTTTTGGAAAGTAAGGTGGGCAAAATTTCAATTTTCTCATAGTTTTTTTTTGGGCGTTCACCGTGCGGGGAAAGTAACATGACCGCTTTATAGATCAGGTCGTTACGGACGCGGCAATACCAAACATGTGTAGGGAATTTTATTTTTTTAATTAGTGATAAATGTGTTTTTTGATTTTCACTTTTTTTTCACTTTTTCTTACTTTTTTTTTACCCAGACCCACTTGGTTCTTGAAGATCCAGTTGGTCTGATGTCTGCATAATACAGTACAGAACCCTATAGGGTTCTGTACTGTATTTTACTTACACTGAACAGATCTATGCTTTTAGCATAGATCTGTTCAGCACCATGGACAGCAGGACGCCTGAGCAGGCGTCCTGTTGCCATGGGAACCTTCCCCGTCTGCCACAACTTCGCAGATGGGGAAGGGTAAGGACTGGGGCTTTGGGGGGCTGTCTGGGGGCTCTCTCCCTCTCCCATTGGGGGGCCGCAAAGGCACAGCAGCCCCCCGATGGGAGAGGGAGGGAGCCACATCTTACTGTTAACTCTTTCCATACAGCGGTCCATACGGACCGCTGTATGGAAAGGGTTAAACGGCTGACATCCATTCACAGATGTCAGCCGTTTATACCAGAGTGTCAGCAATGTGCTGACACCCTGGTATACCCACTAGAAGCCAACGATTATTAGGCGGGAGGTGGGCGGGGGAATCGCGATCCCGCCTGCCGCACCGCCCGCCTCCCGCACCCCCCCTGCACCTCCCACCGGGCTAAAATCATGCAGGGGTGCAGGGGGGGTGATAACTATATATTTGAGCCACACTAAAGTTTCTGATCGCTGCAGTCAGGGACCGCGGCGATCAGAAACAGCAGAAATCGCAACAAACCGCAGGTCTGAATTGACCTGCGGTTTGCTGTGATCGCCGATACGGGGGAGGGGGGGGGGGTCATATGACCCCCCCAGGCATTGTGACAGGGTGCCGGCTGAATGATTTCAGTCAGCATCCTGTGCGGATTAACCCCTGGGGTGCCACAATCTCAATTTAAACTCATGATGTACCGGTACGTCATGGGTCCTTAAAGAGGACCTTTCATCAATATAATTTTATTTAAATGACCCCCCTACCTAATAGTCCGGCATCCACTGATGTTCCCCCTTTTTTTTTTTTTTCAAATCGACCCCCGAATCTTGAAATAACAGCCTTTTTCTTCTGCTGCAGCGTCTGTCAATCAGACGCTTTTTTGTAGGGGGCGTTGCTCAAGTCTTTTCTTTGCTATTCTCCTTGGCTGAGAGCGCAGCCAATCGCAGCGCTCTCTCTCAGCCAGGGAGAAGGAGCTCAAGTTCTCGCGAGAATCGCGAGAACTTGAGCTTCCTAACATCCGGTTCCAGCGCCATCTTGGATTCCCCTGACGAGGATCGCGGCGGGTGAGGAAGCAGCGCAACGAGCGGCAGGGTAAGTATTAGAATATACCCCTAGACATCGAGCAAAAGGGGTATATTCTAATACTTACCCTGCCGCTCGTTGCGCTGCTTCCTCACCCGCCGCGATCCTCGTCAGGGGAATCCAAGATGGCGCTGGAACCGGATGTTAGGAAGCTCAAGTTCTCGCGATTCTCGCGAGAACTTGAGCTCCTTCTCCCTGGCTGAGAGAGAGCGCTGCGATTGGCTGCGCTCTCAGCCAAGGAGAATAGCAAAGAAAAGACTTGAGCAACGCCCCCTACAAAAAAGCGTCTGATTGACAGACGCTGCAGCAGAAGAAAAAGGCTGTTATTTCAAGATTCGGGGGTCGATTTAAAAAAAAAAAAAAAGGGGGAACATCAGTGGATGCCGGACTATTAGGTAGGGGGGTCATTTAAATAAAATTATATTGATGAAAGGTCCTCTTTAAGGACTCGGGATCCATGCCGTACCGGTACGTCATAGGTCCCTAAGGGGTTAAATCTTTAATTTCCAATAAAACTATTACAAAACACTATTTTCCACCATTTTCCAATAAGCTTGCAAAACTTAGTAATATCTGGAAAACCCAAAAAAAATCTTTCTTCACCCAAAATTCAACATCAAAATTAATTTTAAAAAAACATTATAATTATAACAAATGAGAATAAGAATTAAGAATCCTCTTATTCCATACATTTTAAAGGGGTTGTGTCATCTAATACATTGGGAGCATATCGCTAGGATATGCCCCCAATGTCTGATAGCTGCAGGTCCCACCTTTGCGACCGGCAGCTATCTCTAAAACCGAGCCCGCAGAATGAAAGAGAGCGGGCGCATGTGCGGCCTCCCTCCATTTATTTCTAGGGGACTGCCAAAAAGAGCAGAGCAGTTTGTTTGGCTATTTTAGGAAGTCCCATAAAAAAAGGAAAATGAAGAGCACTGCAGAAGTGCAGCCACTGCATGCAGCACTTTTGTTTCTGTCTGAAAAACATGATGCAACAGGATCCGTTTTTTAATGGATCCTGTAAAAAAAATGGATTACCACGTGGTGAGCGCGGTGATGTCAGTGCAGGTCCTGCTGAATGAAGATAGAAGATTTCTATCTTCATTCAGCAGGACCTGAGCTGACGTCACCACATGGTGAGCGCGATTACATCATCAAAGGTCCTTTTGCAGGTCCTGAGAGATGAAAAAAGAAGACGATGCCGGCAGTGTGAACAAGTGTATGAGGTGAGTTAATTATTATTTCTTTTTTTAACCCCTCAAGCCACATTTTAGGAAGCATTCTGTATTAAGAATGCTTGTCACGGCGGACAGGATATCAGATACACAGATAAATAAGCCAACAAGTATCTAGGAGAGAAGCTGGTGATAAGGTCACCTCCTAGCAAATCCCTAACAGCTCTCCCTATACTGCTATGCCCACATTCAGACCCTTAAGTTGGGAATAATTTGTCCTCGTGCCTGGGCTGAAAATGCCCTAGAATCCCTGAGATGGTCAAAGGGGAGCCTGTTCTCTCAGAACCTGGAGGGGACAGATGTAACTCAAACAGCCTAGACAGTAAACAACAAGAAATCAGAAACCAACTTATCTTATCTTAGCAGGAACAGCCATTCCTTCCTTGCTTCCAAAGCCAGACAGAAGCTATAACCCGCACGGGACACTGGGAATGAGAGTAATTTAAACCAATGATCCCACCCAGTGTGCCTGAAGGGAGGCGGATCTAGCACGACTCCAAAACAAAAAACTAAACATGCGCTGCTAATCTGGCAGACCTCCGCACATAGTCAGAGAAGGGCATGACAATGCTATTATTTTCCTTTGTAACCATGCTATAAGGGAAAATAATACAGTAAATTGACTTTTACCAACATCCTCTCCTAGCAACCATGCATGACAATCGCATTGCATCCGCACTTGCTTGCAGATGCTATGCGATTTTCACGCATCCCCATATGGGGCCTGCATTGCGTGAAAAACGCAGAATATAGAACATGCTGCGATTTTCACACAACGCACAAGTGATGCGTGAAAATCTCCGCTCATCTGCACAGCCTCATTAAAGTGAATGGGTCCGGATTCAGTGCGGGTGCAATGTGTTCACCTCACGTATTGCACCCGTGCGGAATTTTCGCCCATGTGAAAGAGGCCTTAAAGAGGTTTTCCAGTCCATTTATATTGATGGTCTATCCTCAGTATAGGCCATCAAACTCTGATTGGCGAGGGTCCGTCAACCTGCACTCCCACCAATCAGCTGTTCTACAGTAGCTCTGGCGCTGTAACTACAGCTCCGGCCATTGTGTGTAGTGAACAATGCTGGATATTGCGTCGCTGCTTCCATTAACTTCAGCAGGAACAAAGCTGCAGAACAGCTGATTGGTGGGGGTGGGAGGTGTAGGTTCCAAATATTGATGACCTGTCCTGAGGATAGACCATCAATATAAAAGGACCTGAAAACTGCTTTGGGTACCTTGGCTAATGCAATTAACTTAAATACTGCATGTGGCAATTAACTCCATTCAAGAAACTGAAAAATTTCCTCAAAGCAGCAACTTTTTGTCCACAAAAAATTCACACCATCCAACTTAAAATTGAATTTGGAATGCTATAAAATACAGTTTTATATTTGGCAAAGATAATCCACCTTAAAACATCTCTCGCAAGTTCATGTTCTATGCATTCTCCGGGCCAGGCTTCACTGACAGATCAGCAGGACTCAGCTGTAGGGAGCAGACTGGAGCAAAAGCGGATCCAGCACGGATGTGAACATCGCAAGGAAGAGGATCTGTTCCAACACAGCAGCCATTTATGTGTCCCTAAGCCCCTTGTAATCTACAAATTAGTATCCGACTAAAAGTGGGCATATTGCAGCAAAGCCCCTGTCCCTAGACACTGAACATGCATTGAGATACTGCTATGATACTAGATGCACTTATTGGACAGGGTCAGAGCGATCAACAAGACTCTACTGCCTCATGGAAGAAATTACTGTAGACGCCTCTTTGGGAAACCACAGTCCTACCTCCAATAAAACCAGGGATCATATCTGGGGAACATCTGAAACATAAAAGTGACACGAGTGCATTCATGGGTGTGCATGATTCGAGTGTGTGGTTTACTTTCTGCATACTAACTATTGATCCTCTTTAAACAGAACAATAAGCTTCACAACTTTAAATTATTTAATACCAGCAACACATTTAATAGTCACGGGAAACATGATATGCTACAACAATTGAATATTTTAACGGGATCTGTTGTGGAGACAGACCTTTATTAGGGTATCTATAGTTGCTGTAATAAAGGCACCAAAATACAGTAGGTGTTATTAATATTGCGCCCACTGAAAAGCCCAATCTCTGTGCCACAGGGCAACCCCAGCTTGAAACCAGAAACCAGATGCAATCAGTGGTGAACATAGTGAAGAGGAAGGGTCTCTTTGTTTCACATCAAAAAGGAAACTAGGGATTTCTCAATGATCAAATGATCCAAACCTGCCGTATTTAGTGCGGTTTCATACACAGCGTTTTTTTGTTTGTTTTTTAATTCCACTGCAGTTTTTTACACATTAACTAAAGGCAGGAATTTTCCTCAGCAATGTGGGCACATATGAACCATATGGGACCAACACAGATGCCTTCAGATGTCAAGTGCACATGCAACAGGTCAGCCAGGTATTGGGACAAAATTACGTCTCACTATAGGACTTGACCTCCTTATCTCTTGATTACTTACTGAATACACTGCAGTACTCGGTATAGTAGTGTATTATGTCTGTCAAAGTCTAATAGGCAGACATACATCGCTGACCTGGGAGTGGTTAGTTAGGCTTCTAACTGCCAGGGCAACCCATTGGTGTTTTAGCTGACACCCACTGCTGATGGCATTGGCAGATCTCCTGCTCCCACATCATCCTTGCGTTGCAAATTTATGGCGCTATGCAGGAACTACATCCCACCAGGGCAGTAAATGTTCAGTGTGCTGCTGGATTAAAACAAAAATGTAAACACATTGGGGCAAGTTTTTGGCTAATTTATCAAAGTGGCTGGCACTGGATGAAAATGTTTACACTGTCTTGTCTAAGGCAGATATTTAAAAAGACCTGGGTTTTATTCACAATCAAAAATATTATGCAGCTGATGCCAAAATGTTATATAGGGAAATACCCAGAAATGGAATATGTGAGGGTGGGTGGGGAACAAGCAACCCCATGCGTATCCCTGTTAGGGTGGGTTCACATCTGGGTTCTGGATTCCTTTATGGCTTTCCGTTATAACATGGTTATAACGGAATCCATAAGACGGAAGTCAAAACGGAAACCTTTAGAGGCATTCCGTTTTGATCCGTCTTAATAGAAGTCAATGGGAATTATAACGGATCCATCTCTGTGCCGTTATGCAAGACGGAAAATAAAGTTCTGTCGACAGGACTTTTTTCTCCGTTCTGCATAACGGAAACCAGACGGATCCGTTATGCTTCCCCATAGATTTCTATTAGGACGTCCTTTCGTCTTATGGATTCCGTTATTTTCCGTTATAACCATTTTATAACGGAAAGCCATAACGGAATCCAGAACGCAGATGTGAACCCACCCTTAATACGGCTGCCTCAGGGTAGTACATTTCTAACATTTCATATCCATGCCAAGAAGGGACTTGGCAGATGTCCGCATTCGAATTGGCCCCATTGAATTGCGCTAATCCCCAGTTGGATCCTTGGCGTTCAAACTACAATCCACAGCAGAAATCCGAAGATCAGCTTCGGATATCTGCTACGGATTCCACAGAAAATGCATATCAAAATTTAAAACCATGCGCACATACCCCTAGGATGATAGTAGTTTATTTATAAAGCGGTTAATATTAGAGCGGCAACAGATATTTGCTGAGTTTCCAGGAAGTTATAGACACATTTGGAAACAGTGTCACTTTTTTTTTCCAATCACTATCTTTGATCCCTTTGGAATCATTTTAATTAGAGATGGCACACAGAAACTTGACAAGGAAGAAGTGTAATTAGAAACTTGGCTGGGAAATGGGAGCTGTTTGGGTGCGGGGGAAGTACGGCTGATAAATATGCATGCTGCTGTCATAGCATGCAAATTGAAAGCTCCCTAAAATAGTGTCTGGCTTTGATAATAATCAGCGGTTTTCTTAATGTAATATATGATTTTATGGGCACCCGTTACAGCAGTAGTCTGAGATGGATTGCTAGACTGATAGAATAGAATGTTATACTTTCTTATTTATTTGCAAGGTGCTTTAGATTAATCAGATTTTATTAAAGTTTTCATCAGAATAAATTTTACAAGATAACAAAGAACGCCTATGTAGGAACTCCATATCAATTTATGACAGTACTGGTATAAGATATCATGGCAGCAAGTACATACATAAAGTGCACAACATTGCTGATGCTATTCTGTCCTGTCATAATCTACTGTTCAGTTTGTCAACAGAGCACATAAACCTATCTAAAAGGAGATAGAAACAGAAAGAATGTCAAACAGGAAAGAAAAAAGAAAAGGAAAGAAAAGAGGAGGGTAAAGGGGAGGGGGGGGGGGGGTAGGGAAGGGGAAGGGAACATATCCCTGTCACCAGGGAGATACATAGTATGAGGCTTTCAACACCACCATAAACCAAGGTCATACTATCTCATAATGCCAGAAAAGACAGAAAGTCTGGGGATTCTATTGCAGTAGCCCATCCAGCCCAAGTCTTGCTATATTTAGCCGATAAATCGGACGCCTCAGCCGAAATCTCCTCCATTCTAGCTATTTGTTGCATTTCTTGAAACCAATCCCTCATGGTGGGAACCTGTGTTGAGCGCCAGTATCTAGGGATCACTGTTCTAGCAGCTGTAATAAAAAATCTTAGTAAGGACCCCTTTTGAGACGACATAGATCCCGGAAGGATGGAGAGGAGCGCCACCTGAGGAGAATTATTGACTGGTTTTGGAGAAATTTTATTAAAGGCTTGGAATACTGAGTCCCAAAAGGGTTTAATCAAGTCACAACCCCACCACACATGAAGCATCGTACCTCTTTCTTTGCAGCATCTCCAGCATAACTCTGATACTGAAGGGAAAATTCTATGGAGTCTGACCGGGTACCTATACCAACGGGATAATATTTTGTAGTTCTTCTCTTGAGCGGCACACGCCATAGAAAGCTTATGAGAGTACAGGAAAGCTTTTTGACAATCAGCTTCTGCTATGGTAGTACCTAAATCTGATTCCCAGCCCCTTATGAAATTCGGGCTGCCTTTATGTGAGTCTGTTAGAAGAATCTGATACAGGTAGGAAACAAGGTGAGTCAGTGGAGAAGATAATATAAACAGTTTTTCAAACTCTGTGAGTGTGGCCCCGAAGGAACACTGCGCTCCCCTGGACAAGACGAAGGATTTAATTTGCTCATATTCCAGCCAAGGTATCCTCTTGTCCGGACATTTAGTGAATAAAACTGATAGAGAAGGGAATGCACTTCCTTGCATCAAGTGATGAAAGCGAGGGTCGTCCGAGGTCCTAAAGCCCAAAAATGAATCCCTACCCATTCCAGCGGGGAATGCTGGGTTATGAAAAATAGGAGTGAGCGGGCTGAGTCCTCTGATACCCATCCCCTTATGGGTTAATGAGTCCCAAAGTTTGATGGCATGTTGCAATAAGGAGGGATGATTAGAAGACCGTGGGCGATCCACAGGTGAAAACCATATCCCTATATTTGAGAGGGAGGGAGCATAAAGTTTGCTCTAAACCAACCCATTGTTTCGTGACTGCATTGTGATGCCAAGCTAACACTCTAATGAGTACTGCAGCTGAATGGTACAACTTAAGGTCTGGTAGACCTACGCCCCCCTTGAGGTTTAGATCTGACCAAGGTGGAATGACCTATCCGCGGACTACCCTGTCCCCATATGAAACGAGAAAATGCAGTTTTGGCTTTCCGGAAAAAGGAGGATGGTGGAGAGAGTGGGACTGCTTGAAATACATATAGAAATTTCGGTAAGATGTCCATTTTTAAGGCATTAATCCGCCCAAACCACGATAGCTCCTTTTTGTTGAAAGTCTCAAGATCTTTCACTATCCTATCCAGTAAGGGGTAATAGTTTAGTTTTAATAGCTGCTTGCTATCAGCTGGTATGTATACACCCAAATATTTAATGTCAGAAGGTTGATGTTTGAATCTAAAGGCTGACAGAAGACTCGCAAAATCACCATGCGGAACAGTTATGTTGAGGATTTCGGATTTCGTGTAATTGACCTTAAAGTTACTCAAGTGGCCGAACTGCTCGAATTCTTTTAGGATAGAAGGGATAGAAATACGCGGCTGGGTGATATATAGTAAAAGATCATCAGCATATAATGCCGTCTTATATTGCCTGCTCTCAACTGTAAGACCATGGATGGATGGGTTCTTACGAAGGGCCGTGGCCAAGTGTTCCATCACTAATACATATAAAAGTGGGGAAAGTGGGCAGCCCTGCCTAGTCCCAGTCCGAATCGGTATGGGTGAGGATAATAACCCATTAACCCTTACCTTTGCAGTGGGGTCCGAATACAGGGCGCGTATACAATTTAAAAATTTGGGGCCCATCCCAATTTGTCGTAGCGTTAAGTCAAGGAAAGACCAATGGACCCTATCGAAGGCCTTCTCAGCGTCTATTGAGAGCAGACATAAAGGCGAGGCACTATTTCTGGCTATGTCCGTAAGTAGTACAGTTTTAATAGTGTTATCATTTGCAAGGTGCTTTGTATTTGTCCTTCATATATGTTCAGTATGTATTGTTGGGTTTTGTTCCTGCTTTTGTACTTTTTCCCGCTCAAATATTGTCCATGTTTTTCATAGGCTTCATTCCGATGACTATATTGCATTTTAGTGTCCACATTACCGCTACAGATGTGTAATATGTGTGGCTGTAATATAGACAATAAAATGAGGTTGTATTTTGCTATTTACATATTATTGGACCTTTTTTTTGTCAGGTGATAAATGTGGACAGACACAGCAGTGACATGATTGGTTAATAGAGGGGACTCTCCCGTTCAGATCCCTCATCTACAGTATTAGCCAGAAAGCAGCTATGAAGAGCATCTCCCACCCTGAAGGATCCTTCGCCAGTTGGTACCATGCAATGCTTCATTTTCCCTGTTGGGACTGCAGAGGAATTGAATGCTTGCATCTCCTGTGATCAACCTATTGTCAAGGCACAATTAGGTTTATCCAAAGTGGACATACTCTTAGGCCTCTTTCACACTTGCGTTGTCTGGATCCGGCGTGTACTCCACTTGCCGGAATTACACGCCGGATCCGGAAAAACGCAAGTGAACTGAAAGCATTTGAAAGCGTCTTCAAAATGCGTTCAGTGTTACTATGGCCATAGTAAGTCCTGGTTGCCATAGTAATAGTGGGGAGCGGGGGAGCGGTATACTTACAGTTCGTGCGGCTCCCGGGGCGCTCCAGAATGACGTCAGAGCGCCCCATGCGCATGGATGACGTGCCATGCGATCACGTCATCCATGTGCGTGGGGCGCCCTGACGTCACTCTGGAGCGCCCTGGGAGCCGCACGGACGGTAAGTATACTGCTACCCCGCTCCCCACTAGACTTTACCATGGCTGCCGGGACTTTAGCGTCCCGGCAGCCATGGTAACCATTCAGAAAAAGCTAAGCGTTGGATCCGGCAATGCGCCGAAACGGACTTAAGGCCTGATCCGGATCAGTGCCTTTCAATGGGCATTCATTCCGGATCCGGCCTTGCGGCAAGTGTTCGGGATTTTTGGCCGGCGCAAAAAGCGCAGCATGCTGCGGTATTTTCTCCGGCCAAAAAACGTTCCGGTCCTGAACTGAAGACATCCTGATGCATCCTGAACGGATTTCTCTCCATTCAGAATGCATGGGGATAATCCTGATCAGGATTCTTCCGGCATAGAGCCCCGACGACGGAACTCTATGGCGGAAGAAAAGAACGCAAGTGTGAAAGAGCCCTTACTTTAACCACTTCAGCCCCGCTAGCTGAAACCCCCTTCATGACCAGGCCACTTTTTACACTTCGGCACTACACTACTTTCATCGTTTATCGCTCGGTCATGCAACTTACCACCCAAATGAATTTTACCTCCTTTTCTTCTCACTAATGGAGCTTTCATTTGGTGGTATTTTATTGCTGGTGACATTTTTACTTTTTTTGTTATTAATCAAAATGTAACGATTTTTTTGCAAAAAAATGACATTTTTCACTTTCAGCTGTAAAATTTTGCAAAAAAAACGACATCCATATATAAATTTTTCACCAAATTTATTGTTCTACATGTCTTTGATAAAAAAAAAATGTTTGGGCAAAAAAAAAAAATGGTTTGGGTAAAAGTTATAGCGTTTACAAACTATGGTACAAAAATGTGAATTTCCGCTTTTTGAAACAGCTCTGATTTTCTGAGCACCAGTCATGATTCCTGAGGTTCTGCAATGCCCAAACAGTAGAAAAACCCCACAAATGACCCCATTTCGGAAAGTAGACACCCTAAGGTATTCGCTGATGGGCATAGTGAGTTCATAGAACTTTTTATTTTTTGTCACAAGTTAGCGGAAAATGATGATGATTTTTTATTTTTATTTTTTTCTTACAAAGTCTCATATTCCACTAACTTGCGACAAAAAATAAAAAATTCTAGGAACTTACCATGCCCCTCACAGAATACCTTGGGGTGTCTTCTTTCCAAAATGGGGTCACTTGTGGCGTAGTTATACTGCCCTGGCAATTTAGGGGTCCAAATGTGTGAGAAGAACTTTGCAATCAAAATGTGTAAAAAATGACCGGTGAAATCCGAAAGGTGCACTTTGGAATATGTGCCCCTTTGCCCACCTTGGCAGCAAAAAAGTGTCACACATCTGGTATCGCCGTACTCAGGAGAAGTTGGGGAATGTGTTTTGGGGTGTCATTTTACAGAAATATCTTGGCAAAAGACAACTTTTCCCATTTTTTTATCCAAAGTTGGCATTTGACCAAGATATTTATCTCACCCAGCATGGGTATATGTAAAATGACACCCCAAAACACATTCCCCAACTTCTCCTGAGTACGGCGATACCAGATGTGTCACACTTTTTTGCAGCCTAGATGTGCAAAGGTGCCCAAATTCCTTTTAGGAGGGCATTTTTAGACATTTGGATCCCAGACTTCTATTGGGTCTTTAGGGCCCCTAAAAAGCCAGGGCAGTATAAATACCCCACATGTGACCCCACTTTGGAAAGAAGACACCCCAAGGTATCCAATGAGGGGCCTGGCAAGTTCATAGAAATTTATTTTTTTTCGCAAAAGTTAGCGGAAATTGATTTTTTTTTGTTTTTTCTCACAAAGTCTCACTTTCCGCTAACTTAGGACAAAAATTTCAATCTTTCATGGACTCAATATGCCCCTCAGAAAATACCTTGGGGTGTCTTCTTTCCAAAATGGGGTCAGTTGTGGGGTGTTTGTACTGCCCTGGCATTTGAGGGTCTCCGCAATCATTACATGTATGGCCAGCATTAGGAGTTTCTGCTATTCTCCTTATATTGAGCATACAGGTAATGAGATTTTTTTTTCCGTTCAGCCTCTGGGCTGAAAGAAAAAAATGAACGGCACAGATTTCTTCATTCGCATCGATCAATGTGGATGAAAAAATCTCTGCCAAAAAAAAAAAATGGAGAGGAAAGGCGTCTGCCGTCCATACCCACTTAGCTCGTATGCCCTGGCAAACCAGATTTCTCCATTCGCATCAATCGATGTGGATAAATAAATCATTGCCGGGATTTTTTTATTTTTTTATATATATATACAAAGTGTTTGCCAAAGCATAGGAACGCCGCCTCCTCCTCAGCTCGTATGCCTTGGCAAACGTATCTGTCACTGCAGAGGAGAAAATCCCGTCTTGCAGCGCCGCATACACCGACTTGCGTGTAATCTGACAGCAGCGCAATGCTTCTGTCAGAATGCACATCGGTGCTGCAGCTAGTAGATCGGTTGGTCCACCTGGAAGGTAAAAAGACAAAAAAAAGAAAAAACCAGGCCACAACGCAATAATTTTATTAACTAACTTTTGAACTAAACATTAACGTGTTTGCTTACTGGTGTAACACGATGTACACGACATCTTTTTCGGGGTGACGGGTGGGTTGAGGTACCAGCAACGACATTGGGGAAATGTCGCTCGTGTAGACGGCTAACTACACTGGTGGATGGGGCCACGGAACCTCCTGGATACAGGAGGTTCTCGATGATCTCTTCCTGAAATTTGAGGAAGGATCCAGTTCTCCCAGCCTTACTGTAGAGAACAAAACTATTGTACAGAGCCAATTGAATTAAATATACAGACACCTTCTTATACCAGCGTCTGGTTCTGCGGGAAACTAAATACGGAGACAACATCTGGTCATTGAAGTCCACCCCTCCCATGTGGAGGTTATAGTCGTGGACTGAGAGGGGCTTTTCAATGACACGGGTTGCTCGCTCAATTTGTATTGTCGTGTCTGCGTGAATGGAGGAGAGCATGTAAACGTCACGCTTGTCTCTCCATTTCACCGCGAGCAGTTCTTCGTTACACAGTGCGGCCCTCTGCCCCCTTGCAAGACGGGTGCTAACGAGCCGTTGGGGGAAGCCCGCGCGACTAGTTCGCGCGGTACCACAGGCGCCAATCCGTTCTAGAAACAAATGCCTAAAGAGGGCCACACTTGTGTAAAAATTGTCCACATAAAGATGGTACCCCTTGCCGAATAAGGGTGACACCAAGTCCCAGACTATCTTCCCACTGCTCCCCAGGTAGTCAGGGCAACCGACCGGCTCCAGGGTCTGATCTTTTCCCTCATAGACACGAAATTTGTGTGTATAGCCTGTGGCCCTTTCACAGAGCTTATACAATTTGACCCCATACCGGGCGCGCTTGCTTGGGATGTATTGTTTGAAGCCAAGGCGCCCGGTAAAATGTATAAGGGACTCCTCTACACAGATGTTTTGCTCAGGGGTATAAATATCTGCAAATTTCAGGTTGAAATGGTCTATGAGGGGCCGAATTTTGTGGAGCCGGTCAAAAGCAGGGTGGCCTCTGGGACGGGAGGTGCTGTTATCACTAAAGTGCAGGAAACGCAGGATGGTCTCAAATCGTGTCCTGGACATAGCAGCAGAGAACATGGGCATGTGATGAATCGGGTTCGTGGACCAATATGACCGCAATTCATGCTTTTTTGTCAGGCCCATGTTGAGGAGGAGGCCCAGAAAAGTTTTAATTTCGGAAACTTGGACTGGTTTCCACCGGAAAGGCTGGGCATAAAAGCTTCCCGGGTTAGCGGTTATAAATTGTGTGGCATACCGGTTTGTCTCTGCCACAACTAAGTCTAAGAGCTCCGCAGTCAAGAACAGCTCAAAAAATCCCAGGGCCGAACCGATCTGAGCTGTCTCAACCCGAACTCCAGACTGGGCGGTGAAAGGGGGAACTACAGGTGCGGCTGAAGTTGGGGACTGCCAATCAGGGTTTGCCAGCACCTCTGGGATTCTAGGGGCTCTACGGGCACGTCTTTGCGGTGGCTGCGACGGGGTCACTACTGCACGTGCCACCGTACCAGCTTCAACTGCCCTTCTGGTGCTCGCTACTTCACCAGGTTCTACGGCAGTGCTGGTACTAGGTCCAGGAAGGGCTGGGCTGCTGGTGTATGCCTCACCACGTAATCCGACAGCACCAGCCCCACTCTGCTGCTCTTGAAGCGGATCCTGCGCAACCTGCGGTCTAGCGACACGGGGCCGGGTACGCCTGCTGCTATCAGGGACCTCAGCCTCCTCGTCCGAACTTTGGGTCAGAGAGCCACTGCTTTCTACAGGTTCGTATTCTGACCCGCTGGATTCATCAGATGAGGGTTTCCACTCCTCATCCGACTGGGTCAGAAGCCTGTAGGCCTCTTCAGAAGAATACCCCCTGTTAGACATGTGGGCAACTAAATTTAGGGGTATTCCCTGAGACTACCCAAGAAAAAAAAAGCAAGCCTGTCTTACAAATGGGAGGCTAGCGAAGTACCGGAGGCCGCTGCGGTTGATAAAAAATATCAAAACTGATTTTTTTATCGCCGCAGTGCGTGTAAAGTGAATGTGCAGCGATCAAAAAAAAATTTTTTTTTGTCACTGCGGTGGGGCGGGCGTGGGCGAACGCACGTGTGGGCGACCGATCAGGCCTGATCGGGCAAACACTGCGTTTTGGGTGGAGGGAGAACTAAAGTGACACTAGTACTATTATAGATCTGACCGTGATCAGTTTTGATCACTTCCAGATACTATAAAAGTACAAATGCTGATTAGCGATACGCTAATCAGCGAATAACGGACTGCGGTGCGGTGGGCTGGGCGCTAACCGATCCCTAAACTACCTAACCAAGGGGCCTAAACTATACTGAAACCTAACGGTCAATACCAGTGAAAAAAAAATTTGACAGTTTGCACTGATCACTTTTTTCCTTTCACTAGTGATTGACAGGGGCGATCAAAGGGGTTAATTGGGGTGATCTGGGGCTAGTATGTGGTGTAGTGGGTACTCACAGTGATGTGTGCTCCTCTGCTGGAACCAACCGACTAAAAGAAGGAGCAGAGGAGCACAGCAGCCATATAACCCCATCATATTTACTAATATGTGGGGTTAAATGGCTGCTGATTGGTTTTTTTGAAAATCAGCAACCTGCCAGCCAATGATCGTGGCCGGCAGGCTGCTGACGAAATACTCTGCAGCGAAATGCCGGCCCGCGATGCGCATGCGCGGGCCGGCTGTGACGTAATCTCGCGTCTCGCGAGATGACGCACGGATGCGTCCAGGAGGAATAAATCAACCACCTCCCAGACGCATCCGTGCGTTATGCGGTCGGGAGGTGGTTAAACTACAAGACTTAAAAAATGTCTAGGAGATGTTTCTTTTTTTTGTCCTAGATTCTATGTGATCATTGGGAATCTAAGATTTATTTAGCCTTGCTCTAAAGCAGGGGTGTCACTCTCATTTTCACCAAGGGCCACATCAGCATATTGGTCACCTTCAAAGGGCTGGTTTGCAGGACTCAGACACCAAAGTCGGCAGTGCAGCTCTATGTAACACCCACATAAGTTATCACAGAGAGTTATCACTGTGTTATCTGTGGTGTTACCTAGGACTGCAGGTAACCTGCTACATTATCTGTACTCGCAGAGTTATCACTGTGTTATCTGTGGTGTTACCTAGGACTGCAGGTAACCTACTACATTATCTGTACTCAGAGAGTTATCACTGTGTTATCTGTGGTGTTACCTAGGACTGCAGGTAACCTACTACATTATCTGTACTCGGAGAGTTATCACTGTGTTATCTGCAGCGCTTTTGTATCTCATTTCACTACTTGATAACTTATTCTGAAAAGTCACCTGAAATGCATTTTATGACTTTTTTGTGACTTAATATCTGGACTCATAGGGGGTCATTTATCAAACTAGTGTAACGTAGAACTGGCTTAGTTGCCCATATCAACCAATCGGATTTCACCTTTCATTTTTGACAGCTGCTTTGAAAAATGAAAGGTGAAATCTGATTGGTTGATATGGGCAACCAAGCCAGTTCTACTTTACACCAGTTTGATAAATGACCCCCATATTGTAAATACAATAAGACATGTTAAAGTTTGATGGAGAGTGAATATTTTTATAAAGCACTGTATGTGAAGGCACATCCCTGGCAGTTTATTACAGAGATGATCTACTATACAAGAATGTGAGAATTGCTTGTTTATAATAAAGTAGAGAAATATGTGTTCCTCCTGACACTGTAGGTTTATCAAAGGATGTCCGCAGTATAATTCTTCACTTACAGCTTACACACATCAGCAAACAGTTCATAATAGTAACCTACAGGGGGCGTACTACCCAAGTAGCCAAGATACCTGAAGGCTTGTTACTGCACTTTTATCTTTTTTACCTTGGGTTTATTTATTCTGACAGAAGTAGGTTACCACTGTGCTGTGGTTTTTCATGTTATTTTTACATTCTTCTTCTTATTATACACTTGATCACAGCATCTAAATGAAGCCAATGAGGGACATTTATCAAGGTTGGCTTTCCTATATGCTAGTCTTGATCCCTGTGCACCGCAGCAGTTTAAAACAGTTTGAACAGACTTCTCTATAGGAAAGAAAACCTCTGAAAAAGTTTTGTGACTAAAAAACACACCACCCCAAAAAATGCTAGTTTTTCTTACAGGCCAAGAAACACAGAAAAAATTAGACATAGTGTGGGTGGAATCTTAAGGGTGGGCTCACACATGGCAGCATAATACACTACCAGCTACGTAAATGAGATTTTTAAAATTTCATCTACAGTGCGTACATTTTCTGCGCATGTGGTGTGTTTTTTTTGTAATTGCAGCATGTCAATTCTTTGTGTGGATTTTCATTGCGGATTTCATTCTTTGCAAGGCTTCATACACATTCATGTGTGCAGTAGCTTTGAGTGACTGTATGTATTTAGTTTTATCACATAGATTTAAGATTTAAATACAGATGTAGCAGGGGTAAGGGCTCTTTCACATCTGCGTTCTTTTCTTCCGGCATAGAGTTCCGTCGTCGGGGCTCTATGCCGGAAGAATCCTGATCAGTTTTATCCTAATGCATTCTGAATGGAGTGAAATCCGTTCAGGATGCATCAGGATGTCTTCAGTTCCGGAACGGAACGTTTTTTGGCCGGAGAAAATACCGCAGCATGCTGCGCTTTTTGCTCCGGCCAAAAATCCTGAAGACTTGCCGCAAGGTCGGATCCGGAATTAATGCCCATTGAAAGGCATTGATCCGGATCCGGCCTTAAGCTAAACGTCGTTTCGGCGCATTGCCGGATCCGACGTTTAGCATTTTCTGAATGGTTACCATGGCTGCCGGGACGCTAAAGTCCTGGCAGCCATGGTAAAGTGTAGCAGGGAGCGGGGGAGCAGCATACTTACCGTCCGTGCGGCTCCCGGGGCGCTCCAGAGTGACGTCAGGGCGCCCCAAGCGCATGGATCACGTGATTGCATGGGGCGCTCTGACGTCATTCTGGAGCGCCCCGGGAGCCGCACGGACTGTAAGTATACCGCTCCCCGCTCCTACTATGGCAACCAGGACTTTAATAGTGTCCTGGGTGCCATAGTAACACTGAAAGCATTTTGAAGACGGATCCGTCTTCAAATGCTTTCAGTACACTTGCGTTTTTCCGGATCCGGCGTGTAATTCTGGCAAGTGGAGTACACGCCGGATCCGGAGAACGCAAGTGTGAAAGAGGCCTAACACACAAACTCTTGATTCAAATTTCTTAACTCATCGCAATATCTTGAAACAAAAGCCATTGAAAAGCAATTGCTTAACGCATTTAGTTTAGATAACTTGTCTCATAAAGCATGTGTGTTAACCCACTGCATCGTTGACGAAATCCCGCGTCTGCGCCGTTCACTTCTGTCTTCAGCGCAGTGAGTGAAGGCCGCTCTCCTGATGCCGGCTTCCTCACTGTGACGTAGTTGGCGCAGGCGCAGTCTGGAATCCGGCACCAGGAGCGCATCATTCACTCACTGCGCCTGCGCCGAAGACAGAAGTGAACGGCGCAGGTGCGGGATTTCGTCAACGATGTGGTTGACCGTGGCATCAATCAAGAGGAGCTGGGGGGGCAGAACAGGGGACCTGGGCGGGATAAAGCATGAGTAGACGGAGCCTCTAGGTGCTGATTTTACGCCCACATAGCACCTAGAGGCTCATTAGCATATAATAAAAGTGCTTTTTTTACAAAAACGGCCGCAGGGACAAATGTTAGAAACATACTGTTATGCAGTGCTGACAGCGCATCGCTAATTAAAGTCAGCTACATAACAGTATTTCTGGTGGTAGAAGCCCTTTAATATTTCCATCACATCTTTGCAGGTCCATGCACCAAAGCGTAGATTTACACCAGCAAGCAAACTGGTGTATATTATAGTAAATGTGAGGGCCATCTACTTCTCCCCCCACCGTCTGCCACTTTGGAAAGTGGTGAGCGGTGTCCAAAACCCTAAAAAAGTCAAATAATTTTGTACAGCTACAGCATGCACCGAATTTTGTGACTTTTTGGCACCAGTATTCTTGGGCACAGAGGATGATAAATGTCGCCTTAACTGTTTAATATTGGACCACGCCCCATTACAGTGAAGTGTCCATCAAGATACTTAAAGGGAACCTATCATGTGGATATTTGATTATAATCTAACTAATTATATACAATCATTAACTACTAAAAAGTACCTTAGATGTATTCACTTACTGGTGTGACAGATGGCTACCTCATAATATACACACTAAGATGCCGCATGCCGCATGCTAATGAGCTGATTCGAGTCTGACGTGATGTCATTGAGTCCAGCGTATATTTAATTCAGAGCTATAGCCACTCCCCTGCCCTCCTGCTGCTGATTCATATGGAAAATAACTGTCAATCAGCAGCAGGTGGGCGGGGAGAGTCAGGAGCTCGTGAATATTCATGACTCATCATTATCAGCTGGAGATTTTCAATACAAGATTTTGGCAGATTGACTGGGTCAATTAAAGAAAGTGACCCAGCATTTTGCTAAGCGAATCAGTCACTTATTTATGTTGCCCTTAGTTAGGACACCAAAAAACTGGTGACAGGTTCCCTTTAATTTCTGTTAAGCCACCCTATGACGGGCTAGGTACAGATAATTTCTCAAATACAGGTGTGCCAATTTACGTCAGAATCTGGCAATTTTTGAGTTTTAGCTATGTATTTTTATTTATGAAACTTCCCTAGGGTGGCCATGTTAGATACTTTCTTTCTGCCCTTACCGCACAGTCAGTATAGCAGGAGTTGTGTGCTATCTTAGGCTATTGGTTGCCAGAATTTAGGGTCCAGCTACATGGCGACATGTGTCATGAATTTCAATGGTGTTGCTATGGGACATGCTACGTACTACGACAGACGCCAAAAATCCATCCAAGTCGGATTTTCTGCGACTGTGGTATACAGTATTAGAATGCATTGGCTCCGATGAGCCGAAGTTTTTACTTCACGAAGCCTCACGAAACTTCAGGTAATAACTTTGTCAATTAATTTGTACTCTAAAAAACCTTTGTACCGAACTCGGGTACGGTTCTAAGGTACCTGCCCTGTAGATACCACATCATCAATGACCTTGCCTCCGAGGGCGGTGTTCTGCTCATTCACCTGGGCCCCGTCCTGTAGATGTGATGTCAGTAATGATGGTGTGTCTTAGAGCAGGGTTTTTCTAGCAGGGCTTCAAGCAGGCTTTGATCTATGATGTTCGAGCTGAGAGCTGAAGAGACCTGATATTACATACACAAACACAAGGTGTGGGTCACAGATCGCAGTTACTCTGGAGGAGTCAAAGTGCACTCAGAAGGTTATCGTCGGAGTTGTATAACGGCGTAAGGTTGAATGACAGTGTCATTGAATTTTTTGGTCAAACTGTAATCCTCCTTTTCAAACATAGTTCACATTAGTATCTTGTTCTCTACAACAAGCAGAGACTGGAGCATCTGAAAGACCAAACCTTTTCGTATATGACCAGCCATACATGCTTTACCTCTGTGGGGATTTATTTAGATTTGTGTGTGCAATAAAAGTTGTCAAGAGTGATGGAGAATAGGACATTTAAATATAGAAATGTGTTAAAACGAGCTGGTTCACACTGAAAGAAGAGCGTCTTCATCGGAATAAGAGTAAAGTAGAAGGTAGTTGCTTTCTTCCTTTCAGAAAAAGTAGTAGATCTCTAGAATATATTCCCACAGAGCATGACATCTATAGGAATACAGTCTGAAAACCCAAAACTGCTAGATTATGCAGGAACTATTACATTTTTTGCTAAATATGTGTATTTCTGTGCTGTTTATGGTGGTAATAGACACTTCTGCTCTCCCAGGAGCGGTACATCTGGCACAAGGTCTATGGTGTGCAGGAAAGTATGAGACTGACACTTTTTCTGCTTACTCACATAAACATTTTTAGTAAGCCATCTGCTTATTTATAGACTTTGCCATGTTGCACTAATTTGCTCTCAAGTACTCCTATCCAACAATGGATCCCTCTCATGGTCTTACAGGAGTGTGTACCTCTGACCTCTCACTTGCCCTGAATGGGGGGATCACAGCACCCTGCCTGGAAAGTGTTAAAACACTGGCCATAGGGCTGAAGGAGATACACCTTGTGTGCAGTCCAGGCTCCTATGGCAACACAATAGATCAGATAGCTTCATGAATATTGCCAGTAGCAGGGGCTGCGAGAGGAATAAGTGATCAGTCTGATGTCAGCAGCCTCTGATGCTGCATCTTCTCTCAGTATGGGCAGCAGCCAGAGTCAAGGAGACAGGGAGGGAGGAAAAGAGGGAGGGAGTTCTCTCTTTCTCTTTTTATTGTGATTTGTTCCTTTTCTTCTTCTGGGCAGCCCCCGTCCAGTCCCTCCCATGGCCGGCTGCTGACTGAAGTCTCCTGCCCGTCTGTTGCATTTCATACCCTCCCGCAAAGTCCTCATCATCTCCCAGCTCGGGATCTGAAGAGAGACAGGCAATCATGGACCACAGGCTCCTCCTGGCACCTCCAGCCCTGTCAGGATGCTGCGATTGCTGCTGATGCTTTTAAAACACAGACCTCCTTGTCAATGTCTGGCTGCAGCAGCAATAGGTGCTGACATGCCCCCCGACAGTGGCTTATAGGGGCTGATTGCAGAGGACATTCAGTGGGGGGAGTATCCTGGCAGACAATGGACAGACTGCACCCCTCTATGAGGAAGCGTCTGTACAGTCTCCCGCAGCACATTGGATCCAAAGCATCTATCATGGATGAAGAGGAAGGTGAGGAGAGGGACACCTGGAGGAAAAGCATTAAGCTCAAACCATTACCCTCACCCTCAGCTCTTAAGGTCCTTGACCCACGACCTGGAGCAAAGGAAGCTCATCTAGTTATGGAAACTGAAGTAGGTAAATCCCAAAGAAGCAGTAGCAATGGAGACTGCAGGAGGTTTACAGGTAGTCTCTCCTCCATTGCTAGCTGTGGCCGGCACCTTCACGATTCAGACCCCAGCGAAGGGCGAAGGCTTATCTCTGAGGTGGACCTGAGCCCTACTGAGGAGAAGTCCCCTACAACGGAGGCCCCTGGAGAACCAGGTAGAGGCCCTTCCCGAGCAGCCTCCCCAGTGTCCCAGGCTAGGAGCACTGACCAGCACAGCAGTACTGTAAAGGTGGACGCCAGAGAACAGACTTTGTCTGGAGGGGACGAGGAGCAGAGTAGTTTTATGCACAGACAATTTGGGGCGCTTTTGCAGCCTGGGGTGAACAAATTTTCCTTGCGGATGTTTGGCAGCCAGAAGGCAGTAGAAAGAGAGCAAGATCGAGTAAAGTCTGCAGGATTTTGGATTATTCACCCTTATAGCGACTTCAGGTAATGCAATAAACCAGTGTAAGGAGTGGATCAGTTCTTCTTATTCCTCCTCTTGGCCTCTCTAGCCATCAGTCACTTTTCTTGGCATACATACAGGATGGATTGGGGCTTCTTTTCCTATAGGGATTTTCCAGACTTTGTGTTTCACCTATGAAATGGGTGATCCTGAGCTTTGTCTCATTGCTTTCTCTCTGTAACCTTGAAGGAGTCACAATTGTGAAACCAAATTAGCTTCATTGTTTAAGCTCTTAGACTGAGGCAACCCCTTCATGAATATAGAGAGATGCACCATGGAGAACTGTTGATTGCAGGGACAGAGGTAGTTATGCTGGATTAAATCCCACAAATTAGAAATCATGTTAGAGGTTGGGCCTAGTGTGGTAGGAAGGGAGAATGTAAGCTCCACATCTCCAACCTGAGCCCCTGTATGATGGATCAGTGCACAGTAAAAAAGTGTTTATGTTCACTGTACATTCTTCCACCTTCTCATAAAAAGTCTTCAGATAGACCACAGTCTGAGGCAAAGTGGGGAAATATTGATTTCCAGTCCTATTTCCCACAATGGAAGCAATACTATGGCAGGAATAAAATATGGGCAGAGGTGTACAGTTCACAGCCTTTCATTAATATTCATTAATAAATGTAACTAGCAATTTACTTAATTTACCATTTTAGCTTTGTACTGAATGGAAAAAATTCAATCCTTGAGATAACATTTCTGATTTTGAATCTTTATATATTTAGATGCCATCGATAAGTAGTTAAATGGGTGGTGTCGCTTAAGCAAGTGGCATTTATCATATAAAGTTAATACAAGGCACTTACTAATGTACTGTGATTGTCCATATTGCTTCCTTTGCTGGCTGGATTCATTCTTCTATCACATTATACACTGCTTGTATCCATGGGTTTTGACTAACATGTAATCTAGCAGTGGTGGTCATGCTTGTACACGATAGGAAAAAGCACCAGCCTCTCTGGTGGCCAGGGGAGTGCATATAGGCACACATGCGCAGCATCTGTCATCCCACCCACCCCGTGTCTGCGCTGCAGCGATGGCTATAATCCCTGGAATCGAGCAGTGTCTAATGTGATGGAAAAATGAATGAAGCCAGCAAAGGAGGCAATATGGACAATCACAATTCATTAGTAAGTGCCCTGTATTACATGATAAATGCCATTTTCTGAAGTGAGACAGCCCCTTTAAGCTCTTGTCAAATAAATGAGTAATACTACAACATTTAGCTGCCAGCCATGTAACCCACAGACCTTTGTAAATTGAAAAGTAAGACGCTCAGAAGCTTAAAGGGCACTGTAGCACACAATTTTGTAATATGAGAAAGGTATTCACTTTGGTCTTTACTAAATTGTAAGCACCAGTGGTAGTGAGCAAAGCTAATTCACTATGAATTATCTGCATAGATAGTTTTACCTGTTGCCCTCTTCATGAGTGCTGTGCAAAATGGCTGACCAGAATGCTTTTGAAAAAAACAAAAAACTTAAAGGGATCAGAGAGATCCCAAGAAGGGTATCATATGGGCACAGGGATCAAGGCATAATTATCTACTGAAGTATCATGCAGCATTGCACTTTAAAAGTTTGCATGAATATCCTTTAAAACAATCATTTATGAAGTTAGCTGTAATGTATTTCTTTACTTTTATTGCTCCTATCTTCCATTCTGTCCGTGACCTCTTTCTTATTTAGTGTGATGCCATGTCCACTGACTTGTCAAAGCAGTAACAGCGCAGTGATAAGGGAGTGTCCATGTAAGTAGCTGGGAGCTATAAACGAGTTGAGTGTTAGGCCTCATGCACACGACCGTTGTGTGCATCCGTGGCCGTTGTGCCGTTTTCCGTTTTTTTTCGCGGACCCATTGACTTTCAATGGGTCCGTGGAAAAATCGGAAAATGCACCGTTTTGCAGCCGAGGCCGTGATCCGTGTATCCTGTCCGTCAAAAAAATATGACCTGTCCTATTTTTTTGACGGACAACGGTTCACGGACCCATTCAAGTCAATGGGTCCGTGAAAGAACACGGATGCACACAAGATTGGCATCCGTGTCCGTGATCCGTGGCCGTAGGTTGCTTTCATACAGACGGATCCGAAGATCCGTCTGCATAAAAGCTTTTTCTGATCTAAGTTTTCACTCCGTGAAAACTCATTTCCGACAGTATATTCTAACACAGAAGCGTTCCCATGGTGATGGGGACGCTTCTAGTTAGAATACACTGCAAACTTGGTACAAGACTGCCCCCTGCTGCCTGGCAGCACCCGATCTCTTACAGGGGGATATGATAGCACAATTAACCCCTTCAGGTGCGGCACCTAAAGGGGTTAATTGTACTATCATATTCCCCTGTAAGAGATCAGGGCTGCCAGGCAGCAGGGGGCAGACCCCCCCCCCCCCTCCCCAGTTTGAATATCGTTGGTGGCATAGTGTGCCAACCACCATCGGCCCCCCTCCCTCCCTCTATTGTATTAAATCGTTGGTGGCACAGTGTGCCAACCACCATCGCCCCCCCCCCCCCTCTATAGCAGTAACATTGGTGGCAGTGTGCGGTCTCAACAGTAGAAGATTCATACTTACCTGCTTCTTGCTGCTGCGATGTCTGTGTCCGGCCGGGAGCTCCTCCTACTGGTAAGTGACAGTTCTTTAGCAATGCGCCGCACAGACCTTTCACTTACCAGTAGGAGGAGCTCCCGGCCGGTCACAGACGTCGCAGCAGCAAGAAGCAGGTAAGTATGAATCTTCTACTGTTGAGACCGCGCACTGCCACCAATGTTACTGCTATAGAGGGAGGGAGGGGGGGGGGGGGGGCGATGGTGGTTGGCACACTGTGCCACCAACGATTTAATACAATAGAGGGAGGGAGGGGGGCCGATGGTGGTTGGCACACTGTGCCACCAACGATTTAATACAATAGAGGGAGGGAGGGGGGGGCACACTGTGCCACCAACGATATTCAAACTGGGGAGGGGGGGGGCTGCCCCCTGCTGCCTGGCAGCCCTTATCTCTTACAGGGGAATATGATAGTACAATTAACCCCTTTAGGTGCCGCACTTAAAGGGGTTAATTGTGCTATCATATCCCCCAGTAAGAGATCGGGTGCTGCCAGGCAGCAGGGGGCAGTCTTGTACAAAGTTTGTAGTGTATTCTAACCTGAAGCGTCCCCATCACCATGGGAACGCCTCTGTGTTAGAATATACTGTCGGATTTGAGGTTCACGAAGTAGCTCATATCCGACAGTATATTCTAACATAGAGGCGTTCCCATGGTGATGGGGACGCTTCAAGTTAAAATATACCATCGGATTGGAGAAAACTCCAATCCGATGGTATAAAAGAACTCCAGACTTTACATTGAAAGTCAATGGGGACGGATCCGTTTGAAATGGCACCATATTGTGTCAACATCAAACGGATCCGTCCCCATTGACTTGCATTGTAATTCAGGACGGATCCGTTTGGCTCCGCACGGCCAGGCGGACACCAAAACGACTTTTTTTTCATGTCCGTGGATCCTCCAAAAATCAAGGAAGACCCACGGACGAAAAAACGGTCACGGATCACGGACCCACGGACCCTGTTTTTGCGGGCCGTGAAAAAAAACTGTCGTGTGCATGAGGCCTTAGGCGGTGCTGGAGCTGTGGCAAAGAAAGGAGAAGTGCATCATGGGTTTGGTTGGGTACGGCAACAGGAAGTGATACATACAAGATAGAAACCAGGTTGATTTGTTTACATGGTGAAAATGAGTCAGGAGAGGCCAAATTGAAAAAACAAAAATGCAACGGGAAGATGTACATGAGGTAATTAACCACACGAGCATATCTGTTGAAAATCATAGTAATTCTGGAAGACCCCTTTAAAAGAGAATCTGTCACCTTGATTCTGGACTATTATTTGTAGTCGTACACAAATAGTACTCCAGATTTTATTTTCCTATTGCCTCTGATCCCCCAATGTTAGCACTCAAAGTTGTGTTGAAATACATTGTCAGTACTGCTTTGCTGTGCTAACATAATGGAGAGGACTCCTGTGTGCATGCGCAACAGTCCTGACAATCTATATCAGTGCAGCTGACAGCGGGAGAATGGGGGCAGCATATATAAAATAAAAAGTAGCAATCTGGGCTCCTTATACTACTCAGGTGTAACAGCACATAATAGTCCAAGTTTGTTGTGACAGATTCCCTTTAATGTGCACCTTTCATGAGCAAATATTGCACATTAAGCAAAGGTGCCAACAAAATGCCTTTATAGGGTGACCTTAGTTGCCGATGTGAGGGATACCACATTATGACCCTCAAACCAAAGTCTGCAGGTCTGTTTGCTCCAGCTGGATAACTGGATAGCTGGTATAATAAGAGAAGTATAAGTCTGTCGTTTTCAGCCAATTGTCAAGAGTGCCCTTAAAGGGGCTTTCCAAGACTTTTATATTGATGGCCTATCCTTAGGCACCCCCACAGATCAGCTGTTCGGCAGTAGCTCTGAAACCTGAAACAGACACTATCCATTGTGTATTGGATGGAGCTGGTTACTGCAGCACTGCTCCCATTCACTGTGAACTTCTAGTGCCTGTTTCCAGCACCGAAGCTACTGCAGAACAGCTAATTGTCAGGGATGCCAGGAGTTGGACCCCTGTAGATCTGATATTGATGACCAGTCCTAAGGATAGGCCATCAATATAAAAGTCCCTGAGAATCCCTTTAGGGCCTCATGAACACGAACGTATGAATTTTGTGGTCCGTAAAAAACGGATCCGCAAAAAATACAGATGACGTCTGTGTTCATTCTGTATTTTGTGGAACAGAACAGCTGGCCCCTGATAGAACAGTACTATCCTTGTCCGTAATGCGGACAATATTACGACATGTTGTATTCTTTTGTTGGACGGACATACGGAAACGGAATGTACACGGAGTAACTTCCGTATTTTTTGCGGCCCTATTGAAATGAATGGTTCCGTATACGGTCCACAAAAAAATGGAACAGACACGGAAAGAAAAAACGTTTGTGTGCATGATGCCTAATTTTGCTGAGTCTGACTAGCCAAGAGCATTTGACAGGCTGGGTATCCTTTTGGGTGTGTTCACGTGTAGGAAGATTTGTGGCAGAAATTTGTTCCATGCATCTGAATGGGGTTATTTCTGCAACATATGCATGGGATTGTTAGAAACACCAAATAGATGTATGGGAGAGATTTCTGTGTGAACATACCCCTAGATTATATCATATCATCTCTATTCAGTTGACACTATAGCGTACAGACCTCCAAACTCTTGGCACTATAAATGCCTGCTAAATTGTTCTGTAAAAGCATCTGTTTAAAATGCATATACAGGATATTATTATAGCTTTTTGGACTTCACAGAAATCAGAATCATACAAACATTAAAAGGTGTCTTGCAGTAGCAACAAATTGTAGTCCCTTTAATTAGGATCAGAGATGGTCAGTTCGCAGTGTTCGCCCACGTACATATGCGGGCTGCCATCTTTTTTCACAAGTCCGACGAGACACAGGTAAACCCTTACCTGTGCCTGTGCACGAGCCAGTCTGAAAACAAATGCGGTCACCGGGAGCAGGCAGTTCTGAGAACAGCCCGATGAAGGCCCCCGGTGTCTGTTCTCGGAACTGCCTGCTCCCGCTGATCGCATTTGTTTTCAGACTGGCTCGCGCACAGGCACAGGTAAGGGTTTACCTGTGCCTCGCCGGACTTGTGAAAAAAGATGTCAGCCCGATTATGTTTGCGGGCGAACAATGCGAACTGGCCATCACTGAGTAGGATACTTTCACACTTGCGTTGCTGGATTCCGTCACACAGTTCCGTCGCCAGAACTGTCTGCCGGATCTGGCAATCTGTATGCAAACGGATACCGTTTGTCATCCGGAAAAACGGATCCAGTATTTATCTTTTTCACATTTTTAAAGGTCTGCGCATTCGCAGACCGCAAAGTGCCAGAACACTTGGGTCCAGATCCAGCATTAATGCATTTCAATGTTAAATTATGCCGGATCCGGCATTCTGGAATTTAGGACGGAGAAAATACTGCAGCATGCTGCGGTATTTTCTGTGTCCAAAAACCGTACAGTGACTGAATTGAAGACATCCTGATGCATACTGAACGGATTGCTCTCCATTCAAAATTCATGGGGATAAAACTGATAATTTTTTTTCCGGTATTGAGCCCCTAGGACGGAACTCAATAAGGGAAAAGTTTAACGCAAGCGTGCCGTGAAAGTACCCTTAGCTGTGTTGGTGGAGTATGCCTTCCTGCCATGTCATTATAGGTTCTAACTGTATGCTGATACCTGAACACTTTTTTTAGTTTTAGTAAATTTGTATCATATAAATGCAACAGGTTTAAAATCAAATGGGAATTTGGTTACAATGTATAAAGACTCCAGCCAACCTTTTCAACCACCAGGGAGACAGCAGTGTCACAGCCTATACATACTCACAGTCAGCTACATGTATTGCTGTATACTGTGTATGTGGCAGAAATGGCTTGGATTTGAAAAAGCCTGTAGACAAGCAGCTGGTGAGAAAGGTTCTATTAAATGACAACGTATCCTGTCATTCATTTACCGTTGTCGTGAGATGATATCAGATATTTAATGAGCTTTGTCTGTATGCTTTCCAACCCAAAAATATCCTAAAGCGGTCATTCCACTGCATAATTCACACAACATTTGATAAAAGGTCATATTTTGCACATATAATTTCAGTGGAGCCCTATAGGTATACTATGTTTGGTCATAGTGTCTCTACATTTTGTGATCGCCAGCTCGGATGCAATCACTGTATAATGATTTGAATGAGGCTAGATATTAATCAAAAGGATCAATAGGAGGGACAGTGATATTTCATGTCCGTGACACTACAGGAACTGGAACACAGACTTTAATTTCCAATGATTAACTGGGAAAAGAATATACAAGCCAAAGTGAACCCATCAAATATGGATCTACAGTGATGTTGATTGTCCGAGGTTTCTGGGTGCAATATGGACCTGCTACCATTCTCCATTCTGACACAGAACCATTGAGCTGTAGGGAGTTCCGTATCAGCTGCTGCAGATGTAAACCTCACTCTTAATGTAATATAGCAAGACTGCTTGCTTCAGATTGTGACAGGCACAGTCAAAATGTAATCTTCTTGTGCAGCCATCCACGTACAATAGTTAGATTCTGTCACACAATAGCAATTTATTCCACGGCTTTAACATATTAGCAAAGAGCTGATTGCATTGTTTAACTTTAACAATTGCTAGATTTTCTTAACGGCACTGAAATAAAACTCAATTGTACAAAAAGTACCAAAAACGCCAATATAAAAAATACATTGTTGCTGCTGTAAGCTGAATGTTCATTATAGAGGCTTAGTGCAATTTCCTCCTAAACCTCAACATTGCTGGATATAGTATGATTGGGCTCTGACCTCCCCAGCCAAATATATTGAAACATGTGAAACCTAGCGCTAATAAGAATATTATTACGAAACAAGAAAACATATATGCTAAATCAAGGAGGTTTGAGTCAAACGATGGGATTAACAAAACGGATGGTGGTTTAATTTTTCAGGGGATTAAGAGATCCATTATCTGTGGAGGGGGCGAGCCATTAATAATGTTATATTAGTGCTACACTGTTTGCTTTCATCTAGATTACTCCTTGTAACCTGAGACTATAGTCCACATCAGTTCTCAGACAACCAACAGTCAAGACTGTGTCCAATATTAAAGGGATATCTACAGTTGTCTAAGAGATTAGTTTTATTGGTTCTTTTTCGGTTGTGTCAATGCATGTGGAACGCCTCAAAAAAGACTTATTAGGCAAAAGTAGTAAAACGTAAAATATTTCCATTCCCCAATAAGTTATATGTAGTAAACAGTTGTGTCTTTAAAAAATACAACTCATGCTGCAAAAAAAAAAAAAAAAAAGCATTCATACAGCTACATTGCTGGAAAATGTAAAAAAAATTAAATCAAATTTGACAGAAAAAATGCCAACGGTTTGGAAATAATGGGGCAAACCCCTCCTGTAATGCAGTAAAAGCTAGAAGTTGATACAGAAAGTACAGTATATGTAAAAATTGATAACTTTTTATTATACAGTGAATAAGCTTCAGTAGTGAGACACAAATGAATCGTAGGCAAAGTTCATTCAGTTTTACTAATTGAAGTATTTATTGCAGGTCATTATAGGCAGAATATACTGTGCATTTTCCTATTCCTTAAAGGGGTATTTTGGGTTATAAGAAGTTATCCATATCCACATGATAGGGGATAACTATTAGCTCGGTGAGTGTCTGACTCCTAGGGCCTCCACTGATCACAAGAACGGGGCCCAAACCCTGAAGTGAATGGAGTGGCTGGTTTGCCATTTCCTACAATCCCGATTGACTGGAGGCAGCATTGCGCATGCTCGACATGCAATGACCAGATGCAGTTCATCTATGCAGTACTAAAGCCTTTTATTTATTGAGTTCTCAAAGCTTGAGTCACATTTCTGTGACAGATGCGACAATTTCCATGGCATTTCTACCATACCATGTCAAGAAGCATATAAAGATACTGAGATCCCGAGCATACACTAGGGAAAGGGGTGCACCGCAACTTTTTATGCATCATTCCCAGGCTCAGGTCAAAGTTGTTTGCTACATCTTTTTCGTTTTCTTTCTTGGCACGAAACTCGTTTCTGCTGATAGGTGAAAATGAATAGAAGACGTTTCTTTGAACCAAAATGTGTTTCCTCATTGTGTGCAGTAAAAGGGGCACTCCTAATAATTGCCTGCTCGTCAGAGGAGGTGAGAGCTGCATTTACATGACGCAATCATCTCCTCTGTATGAGGACTAGCGATCACTGCCGTGATCGCTCATCCCCCAATTTGGGCAGCAGATCACTGTTTACATTGTCCAATCTGCTGACCAGAAACAATGATTTAAGGACCTTTTCCATAGGCAGACATTTGTCTGTCACATGATTGAAACAATTGCCCCGTTTATAGGTGGCATTTATTCATCGGTTGAAAGCATGGCTGACGTCGTCATTGGTTCCGGGCAGCAAATTGTGCCATGTAAACAGGTATTTGCTGCCAAGAAACAATGATTCTGTTGCATGTGCTATCGCTCGTCCCCATACAGAGATAATGATTGCTGCATGGAAATACAGCTCTCACCTTCCCTGATGAGTAGGCAATATTTAGGAATGAATAGTTTGTTCCCGATAATTGCCTGTTGTATCATCCTGTGAAAAAGAGGCCTTTAGTGACTATATCATTAATGCTTTCACCCAATGAACCTGCTTACACAGCATGATCTGCTGCCCAGAAACAATGATTTAGGCTGAGTTCACACGAGCGTGACAGATTTGGTCCGGATGCGTTCAGGGTGCGTTCAGTTAAACTCGCACCATTTTGCAAGCAAGTTCAGTCAGTTTTGGCTGCAATTGCGTTTAGTTGTTCAGTTTTTTCCGCGCGGATGCAATGCGTTTTGATGCATTTTTCACACGCGTGATAAAAAACTGAATGTTTACAAACAACATCTCCTAGCAACCATCAGTGAAAAACGCATTGCATCCGCACTTGCTTGCAGATGCAATGCGTTATTAACGCAGCCCCATTCACTTCTATGGAGCCAGGGCTGCGTTAAAAACGCAGAATATAGAACATGCTGCGATTTTAAAGCATTGCAGAAGTGATGCATGAAAAAAAATGCTCATGTGCACAGCCCCATTGAAATGAATGGGTCAGGATTCAGTGCAGGTGCAATGCGTTCACCTACTGCATTGCACCCGCGCGGAAATCTCGCCCGTGTGAACTCAGCCTAAGGTGACTGCGTCAGCCATGCTTTCACCTTGTTCCCAATGTTCTATCTTTTGCGGAGCTGTGGACCCGAATGCGTGCTGTCCACATCCATTCCGTCCCCATAGAGAATGAATGGGTCCTCACCCGTTCCGCAAAATTGCAGAATGGATGCGGACCCATTTGCGGACGTGTGAATGGAGCCTAAGGCCTCTTTCACACGACTCCAGCCAACCTTTTCAACCACCAGGGAGACAGCAGTGTCACAGCCTATACAGACGTGGACAAAATTGTTGGTACCCTTTGGTCAATGAAAGAAAAAGTCACAATGGTCACAGAAATAACTTTAATCTGACAAAAGTAATAATAAATTAAAATTCTATAAATGTTAACCAATGAAAGTCAGACATTGTTTTTCAACCATGCTTCAACAGAATTATGTAAAAAAATAAACTCATGAAACAGGCATGGACAAAAATGATGGTACCCCTAACTTAATATTTTGTTGCGCAACCTTTTGAGGCAATCACTGCAATCAAACGCTTCCTGTAACTGTCAATGAGACATCTGCACCTCTCAGCAGGTATTTTGGCCCACTCCTCATGAGCAAACTGCTCCAGTTGTGTCCGGTTTGAAGGGTGCCTTTTCCAGACTGCATGTTTCAGCTCCTTCCAAAGATGCTCAATAGGATTGAGGTCAGGGCTCATAGAAGGCCACTTTAGAATAGTCCAATTTTTTCCTCTTAGCCATTCTTGGGTGTTTTTAGCGGTGTGTTTTGGGTCATTGTCCTGTTGCAAGACCCATGACCTGCGACTGAGACCAAGCTTTCTGACACTGGCTAGTACATTTCTCTCTAGAATTCCTTGATAGTCTTGAGATTTCATTGTACCCTGCACAGATTCAAGACACCCTGTGCCAGACGCAGCAAAGCAGCCCCAGAACATAACAGAGCCTCCTCCATGTTTCACAGTAGGGACAGTGTTCTTTTCTTGATATGCTTCATTTTTTCGTCTGTGAACATACAGCTGATGTGCCTTGGCAAAAACTTCGATTTTTGTCTCATCTGTCCACAGGACATTCTCCCAGAAGCTTTGTGGCTTGTCAACATGTAGTTTGGCATATTCCAGTCTTGCTTTTTTATGATTCGTTTTCAACAATGGTGTCCTCCTTGGTCGTCTCCCATGTAGTCCACTTTGGCTCAAACAACGACGGATGGTGCGATCTGACACTGATGTTCCTTGAGCATGAAGTTCACCTTGAATCTCTTTAGAAGTCTTTCTAGGCTCTTTTGTTACCATTCGGATTATCCGTCTCTTAGATTTGTCATCAATTTTCCTCCTGCGGCCACGTCCAGGGAGGTTGGCTACAGTCCCATGGATCTTAAACTTATGAATAATATGTGCAACTGTACTCACAGGAACATCTAGTTGCTTGGAGATGGTCTTATAGCCTTTACCTTTAACATGCTTGTCTATAATTTTCTTTCTGATCTCTTGAGACAGCTCTTTCCTTTGCTTCCTCTGGTCCATGTCGAGTGTGGTACACACCATATCACCAAACAACACAGTGATTACCTGGAGCCATATATATAGGCCCAATGGCTGATTACAAGGTTGTAGACACCTGTGATGCTAATTAGTGGACACACCTTGAATTAACATGTCCCTTTGGTCACATTATGTTCTGTGTTTTCTAGGGGTACCATCATTTTTGTCCATGCCTGTTTCATGAGTTTATTTTTTTACATAATTCTGTTGAAGCATGGTTGAAAAACAATGTCTGACTTTCATTGGTTAACATTTATAGAATTTTAATTTATTATTACTTTTGTCAGATTAAAGTTATTTCTGTGACCATTGTGACTTTTTCTTTCATTGACCAAAGGGTACCAACAATTTTGTCCACGTCTGTACATACTCACAGTCAGCTACATGTATTGCTGTATACTGTGTATGTGGCAGAAATGGCTTGGATTTGAAAAAGCCTGTAGACAAGCAGCTGGTGAGAAAGGTTCTATTAAATGACAACGTATCCTGTCATTCATTTACCGACCGTATGGCTTTTTCAGTGTTTTGCGGTCCGTTTTTCACTGATCCGTTGTTCCGTTTTTTGTTTCCATTGTGTTTCTGTTCTGATTTTCTGTTCCGTTTTTCCGTATGGCATATACAGTATACAGTTATTACATTAAAAAAATTTGGGTTGGGCATAACATTTTCAATAGATGGTTCCGCAAAAAAACGGAACGGATACACAAGACATACAGACTGCAAAAAACGGCCCATAAATGGAAAACGGCCCATAAATGGAAAAGAAAAACGATCGTGTGAAGAGGACTGTGCATCACACGATTACTGTTATCTGGAGTACTGCATAGGAGAAAATAAAGAGGGTTTTCCAATTAACAACTTTTATACTGTACATAGGTGACCTAGTATGGTCACTGCTAAAACCTCCAATGATCACAAGAACAGGGGTCTTAAAGTTCCCTGAGTGAGGTCTATTTCAGACTGCCGTTTGTAGTTCCGGCAAGCTGTTCTCTGTCGGAACTACGAACGGCAGTGTGAAACCGGACTGACTGGTGCGGTAATGAGCATGCATGACCACCTCTCTTTTCACTTCTATGGGACTACCAGAGATAGCTGGGAGCATGAGCACCAGCACTGCATTAACACAGTGGACTCGGAGATCCCTATTCTCATAATAGGTGATAAATGTAGTTCATGGAAAACCGCTTGATGGAAAACCAAGATTTGTTAGACAGATAGATAAAAGCAAAAGCAGCACCATATCTTCAGCAATTTAGTCCAGACCTTAGGGCACCAACGTAGCATCACAGCAATACAAAGGATCAAACATAAGGCAGCCTTCTAAGGTATTACAGTGAAAAAGAGAGTTTTTTTATTCAATCATACATTAGCCTAAACTCACAGGCTTGAAAAAGGGACTATGAATTTAAGCTGAATTCTCATATATGGATGAATAAAAATTTATATATTGGTGGGTGAATAAAAATGGTGGGGGTGTGTGTGAATAGATATTATGATGTTTTCTAGGGTTCCAAGTTAGGCCTCCTGCACACGAACATGTGCGTTCCGTGGCCGTATTGCGGGCCGCAGCACGACCACGGGGCGCACACGTTCGTGTGCAGGAGGCCTTAGGGTTGAATCCTATCTTTGTCTTCTGGTTTTGTAACACCCCAGAATGGTTAACTTCATCTCAAGGTCTGGACTCAAGTTCTTTCCAATCCCTCAATTATTCCCCCTTTTTATTTCTTCGGAGCTAAAGCCTGGGGTCCAGCAGTATTCAGGTAGGAGCACCGTGACACATGAAGAGATATTTAGGCCGCACCAAACCACTCGGCATTCCTACACCTGGGACACGCTATAGGAGTGCCCTGGGGGGAGGCGCCCGTTGCACATTTAGACTCTGTAGTAGATATATGCTTGTTTATTTTCACAATTGAGTCTATTGTTGCTAATCAATCAAGATCTTCCCCTTTTTGGTGCTTGTGCAGTGATACTTCTGCTGCTAATGTTCTGCATAGGTTGTGCGTAGTGACATCTTGTTCTGGATGCCATTCAGGTTACCTGTGGAATATGATCCTTTAGTGAGAAGCTCCAGGGCTGGTGTGGCTTTCCAATGCAAAAACCACAGCTAGTACAGTAGCCAAGTGCAGGATAGTGTTCCGTATTATATATTTAAAAATTTATGATCTTTGAATGCAATCTTAATTAATGGAAAAATGGTTTGTAGAGTGACTATGTAATGGCCTGAAAGTAAATTGGCTCTATGGTACGTTCAGACGTGACAGATCCACAGAGTTGTAATCACAGCATAACTGCCTGAATTCTGCAGCAGCCATTTGGATGATTTTGTTGTGAAATCCATAGTGTAAATGGTACAGGTTTGCCAAAGATTTTACCCTGTGCATAGCATAGCTATTACAACGTCTCTTCATGTGGTCCTTCTGGCCTCCCATTGTATGCCATATGGGCTGGTTGCCAAATACTGGTGGGCTATTTGTAGGTGAAGGACTGCACCTCTGTGTTTGTGGTGTGAACATGGCCATTGGTATGTCTCTCCACTCTGTTCTGTTTAGCAAGGCAGGGGTTAATTATTCTTGCTTGTTGTGTTATCTGTGTGCACTTGTGGGTGCTGTGGGCTGATGAGCTCAGCTATTTGTTCTGTCTGTGTATTCCGCTACATCTTAGGAGGTAGTGGTCTGGTTGGTAATCTGCAGCAAAGTCCACATCCTTGTATATGGCTTAAAGGGTGAATACCGGGTAGGCCCCAGAATAACACCCATAGGGCTCATGCACACGGCCGTTGTGCGGCTGTTCTGTGCATTGGGGACCGCTGTATCACAATACGGCCATGGTGGGGAAGCGGCCGTGTGCATGTGCCCTTAGGGTTTGGCCCAACTTCAAACCGGTTACTTGGCACAGTGATTCCACATTACCACTGATCTATCTTTATCCGTATTCAGTATCCATAACAATAGCATAGCTAGAAATCTACAATGGAAATCTGAAGCATACATTAACATGCTCCACATTTAAAACCTGCACTGCAGGTCAAGTTATTTGTGGGTTATTTTGGGGAGATTTTCCATAGCATGTATGGATAGCATGAGATTTTTTAAAATTTCATCCATTTTGCTGCTACTATGAATGCTGCTGATTGCAGACTTTCACCACTTTGTTCAACTATGAAAAATCTGCAGTTTATCCCCCACGTGTGGCCATACCCTGCAGAGAGTGAAAATTTGTTCATGAGGGAATCTATGAAAATTATTTTCTAGAACACCAGAAAAGACAAGCCCTGTACCACACAGTAGTATAGTGTAAAGGGTGGACAGACTGGACAGAATGCTAATAACATAATGATCACAAGTGAGACATGTACAGAAAATAGGGCTGCTGCTATCCCCCAGTCTCCCTGCAGGTCGTATTGAGGATGAAATCCAGTATGTATGAACATCAAAAATAGCCGTGTGACCCAAGAATAGGATCTGGAAACACTTGCCTTTATTAAGGGGACTATAAGTTTCAGGGTAGGGTTAACCTAGGGGTGGGCGATATGGCCTAAAATCTATATTGCGATATAATTTTAAGCATGTGCGATATGCAATATATATCGCGATATATTGTTTTCTATATTGGGGGGGGGGGGCATGTTTAAATTTTTATTTTTATTTTTTACTTTTTATTTAATAACTATTAGCCTCCTTAAGGGCTAGAACCCTTGTCATATTCACCCTAATAGAGCTCTATTACGGTGAATAGGACTTTACACTCTCCCTGCTGCCCTGTGCTTTGTGTATGCAACAGCAGGGAGCTGAGTCCCCTCCCCTAAACAGTGCCATCCACAGATTCCCCTCCCCTAAACTGTGCCATCCACAGATCCCCCTCCCCTAAACGGTGCCATCCACAGATCCCCCCTCCCCTAAACGGTGCCATCCACAGATCCCCCCCCTCCCCTAAACGGTGCCATCCACAGATCCCCCTCCCCTAAACGGTGCCATCCACCGATCCCCCCCCTCCCCTAAACAGTGCCATCCACAGATCCCCCCTCCCCTAAACGGTGCCATCCACAGATCCCCCTCCCCTAAACGGTGCCATCCACAGATCCCCCTCCCCTAAACGGTGCCATCCACAGATCCCCCTCCCCCCTAAACGGTGCCATCCACAGATCTCCCCTCCCTTAAACGGTGCCATCCACAGATCCCCCCCCTCCCCTAAACGGTGCCATCCACAGATCCCCCCTCCCCTAAACAGTGCCATCCACAGACCCCCCCTCCCCTAAACGGTGCCATCCACAGATCCCCCCTCCCCTAAACTGTGCCATCCACAAATCCCCCCTCCCCTAAACGGTGCCATCCACAGATCCCCCTCTCCCCTAAACGGTGCCATCCACAGATCCCCCTCCCCTAAACGGTGCCATCCACCGATCCCCCCCTCCCCTAAACAGTGCCATCCACAGATCCCCCCTCCCCTAAACGGTGCCATCCACAGATCCCCCTCCCCTAAACGGTGCCATCCACAGATCCCCCTCCCCTAAACGGTGCCATCCACAGATCCCCCTCTCCCCTAAACGGTGCCATCCACAGATCTCCCCTCCCCTAAACGGTGCCATCCACAGATCCCCCCCTCCCCTAAACGGTGCCATCCACAGATCCCCCCTCCCCTAAACAGTGCCATCCACAGACCCCCCTCCCCTAAACGGTGCCATCCACAGATCCCCCCTCCCCTAAACTGTGCCATCCACAAATCCCCCCCTCCCCTAAACGGTGCCATCCAAAGATCCCCCCCCTCCCCTAAACGGTGCCATCCACAGATCCCCCCCCCCCCCCCCCCCGACGCTCACAGGAATACATTTCTAAACTAATCAGTAACTTTAACTTTATTAATTGGTGATCTCTTTACTGTATACCTTACTAGGTCTTAGCTCCGGTAACAGCAGGCAGTGTGGGCGGGCGGCGCTTACTCACTGACGTCATGCGCCTGCGCCACCTAGTGGGAGGAGCAGGCGCATGACGTCAGTGAGTGAGGACCGCCGGCCCACACTGCCTGCTGTTACCGGAGCTAAGACCTAGTAAGGTATACAGTAAATACATCACCAATTAATAAAGTTAAAGTTATTGATTAGTTTTTAAATGTTCTCTTGTGAGCGGCGTGGCCCTATATATTCTAACCCCCAGGCAAGCGTCCCTGTCACCATGGGAACGCCTGGAGGTTAGAATATACCATCGGATTTGAGTTTTCACGAGCTCACTGAGATCGTGAAAACTCAATGATTTACTGTCAGTCCCTCCCCTCCTCCTCCTCTTTTGTCATTGGTGGTCAGCGGCAGCCGCGCACAGTGGGGAGGGAGGGACTCCTTCCTTCTCCACTGTGCCGGCTCAGGAGAACATGGTGCGCACAGAGAGCGCGATCATATCGCGGTCTGGCGATATAGGCGATATGCACAAAATCCATATCGTGGCACAAATTTATATCGCATATCGCCTATATCGTCTATATCGCCCACCTCTAGGTTAACCCCTTCATGAGGTCAACATTATTTTTTGACCTATCAAAAACTGTTATATTAGGCATCCGTCATACTTTCAGTTTTGTAATGGTCAATTATTGTTTGCATTTATTGAATTTGTATGCCCTGTTATAAAAATTGTACTGTATATAGTAAGTTTCATTTCGTTTTCCCAAATCGTATCTTACAAGGGCCATTTTCATTAGAGCACTTAAGTTCTATTTGTCTGAACCACGCATTCAACTATTCATTCATAATTATATGAATAATAAGTTCTGTCTGTGTGGGCTGTTGCGGAGAACAGTCTCGGCTGGTAATATAAATACACATGGAATTATTCAATTTCCATTAAGTTGATTTACTCTAACAGAGTAGGCTGGGCATTTGGACCTGGCATAACTCTAAAGCTAAAAAAAAAATGCAAATTCTCAATGCACGTCTTTTAAGCCTCATTCACACGTCAGGATTGGAGCCTTCACAGACATAAGGTATAAGGGAAAGATCTGCACCTGTTCTGTGTTCTGTGTCCGCATCTGGATTTGGCTCACAATCACTGACCGAACACTGACAGTGTGAATAAGGCATTAGGGAGCAGATCACCTTTGGCTTCATTCACACGTCCGTGGTACACGGTCCGTGAGATACCGGACTGGCATCCTTCTTAGTGCAGGAGCGCACGGTGTCATTGGTTGCTATGACGCCATGCGCTTTGTGCCTCTGCCGCAGTACAGTAATACACTCATATAGATCATACGATGTCCTATTATTGTCCGCATAACGGACAAGGATAGTACTGTTTTATATGGGGCAAGCACACAGACGTCATCTGTATTTTTTGCGGGTCCATTTTTTGCGGACCGCAAAATACTGAAAAAACTATATGGTCATGTGCAAGAGGCCTTAGGCCCCTTTCACACGGGCGAGTTTTCCGTGCGGGTGCGATGCGTGCGGTGAACGCATTGCACCCGCACTGAATCCTGACCCATTCATTTCTATGAGACTGTGCACACGAGCGGTGATTTTCACGCATCACTTGTGCGTTGCGTGAAAATCGCAGCATGCTCCTCTTTGTGCGTTTTTCACGTAACGCAGGCCCTATAGAAATGAATGGGGTTGCGTGAAAATCGCATGCATCCGCAAGCAAGTGCGGATGCGGTGCGATTTTCACGCATGGGTTCTAGGTGACAGTCTATTCACTGTATTATTTTCCCTTATAACATGGTTATAAGGGAAAATAATAGCATTCTGAATACAGAATGCTTTGTATAATAGTGCTGGAGGGGTTAAAAATAATAAAAAAGTTAACTCACCTTCTCCTCTTGTTAGCGCAGATGCCGGTCTGTTCTTTATCTGTGGGCTAAAGGACCTTTGATGACGTCAGATCACATGCTCCATCACCATGGTGATGGACCATGTGATTGGAGCATGTGATCTGACGTCACCTCAGGTCATTCAGTCCACAGCTAAAGAACAGAGTGGCATCTGCGCGAACAAGAGGAGAAGGTGAGTTAACTTTTTTATTATTTTTAACCCTTCCAGCACTATTATACAAAGCATTCTGTAGTCAGAATGCTATTATTTTCCCTTATAACCATGTTATAAGGGAAAATAATACAATCTTCAGAACATCAATCCCAAGCCCGAACTTCTGTGAAGAAGTTCGGGTCTGGGTACCAAACATGCGCGATTTTTCTCACGCAAGTGCAAAACGCATGACAATGTTTTGCACTCGCGCAGAAAAATCGCGCATTTTCCCGCAACGCACCCGCCTCTTATCCGGGCAAAAAACATGACGCCCGTGTGAAAGAGGCCTTATGCAGTTGTTTAAAATAAAATGTAGTGTAGGGGCCATCAGGAAAAAAGAGTTGTTGTGGCAGTTTTCAGTTTTTAAGCCAAAGTTAGAATTGGATTCAACCCCTTAGGCCCCTTTCACACGAGCGAGTTTTCCGCGCGGGTGCTATGCGTGACGTGAACGCATAGCACCCGCACTGAATCCTGACCCATTCATTGCAATGGGTCTGTGTACATGAGCGTTGTTTTTCACGCATCAGTTCTGCGTTGCGTGAAAATCGCAGCATGTTCTATATTCTGCGTTTTTCACGCAGCCCTGGCTCCATAGAAGAGAATGGGGCTGCGTGAAAAACGCATTGCATCCGCAAGCAAGTGCGGGTGCGATGTGTTTTACACTGATGGTTGCTAAGAGATGTTGTTTGTAAACCTTCAGTTAATATCACGCGCGTGAAAAACGCATCAAAACGCATTGCACTTGCGCGGAAAAAACTGAACAACTTAACGCAATCGCCGACAAAACTGACTGAACATGCTTGCAAAATAGTGCGAGTTTCACTGAACGCATCCGGACCTAATCCTTCACGCTTGTGTGAAAGGGGCCTTAGGGTCCTTTTTTTTTAACCTGTAAAAAAAAAAAAGTCTAAATAAACACTGCATTTTTCTGGCATTTTTTTGTACACACGGGGCTCACCATGAACATGACTGTTGAATGTTTTGCGGTCTGCAAATTGTGGATCTGCAAAGCACAGATTCCGGCCATGTGCATTCTGTATTTTGCAGAATGGTCGGCCCCTAATAGAGCAGTCCTCTCCTTGTCTGTAATGCAGACAATAATAGGACATATGGACACGGAATGCACACTGAACCGATTTTTTGCTGCCCCATTGAAGTGAATGGTTACACATGCAGGCTGCATAAAACGGAATGTACACGGAATAAAAATATGTTTGTGTGCATGAGCCCTTAGATCAAGCATCCTCAAACTGCGGCCCCCCAGCTGTTGCAAAACTACAACTCCCAGCATGCCCCAACAACCTACAGGTATCAGCCTACAGCAGAGCATGGTGAGAGTTGTAGTTTTACAACAGCTGGAGGATGCCTGACTTAGACAGTTTTTTCAGGGGGGTAACTAGAAATGATTGGACCCCATAGCAAATTTTTGAATGGGCCCCCTCCCCCAATTACTTCCCACAACCCCCACACAAGATGGCTCAAACTCGCCATACAACCCCTGACCCACTCAGTCATATAACAAATATAAAAATAAAATAAATGGCAGGGTTACAATTTTTGTGATTCTGCGCTTTAATTAATTTTTATGGCTGCACTGCTACACTGCAATCCTTGGTCATGCGCCCAAAATCACCATGTAGCCCCAGCCTAAGGCCGAATGCATCTATACGAGTGTATTACTGTAGTGCAGCGGCGGCATGAAGCAGACGGTGTCAGAGCAACCAATGACGCCGTGCGCTCCTGCTCTGAACAGGAATCCAGGCCGGGATACCACGGACCACACAGAAAGAACTGCATTGTGCACTGCTATATATCAATATTGTAGGCTAGGAATGAGCATCCTTTGCACTCTAGTTGCTGTGAAACTACAACTCCCAGCATCCACACCTACTTGGCTGTCCTTGTGACTCCCATAGAAGTGAAGGGAGAATTCTGAGAGATGTGGTTTCAAAACAGCTGGTGTGCCAGAGGTTGCTGATTCCTGTTGAAGACCATTAATACTGATCATGGAGATCTGAACTTCAGGTCCCCGACCAATCATCACAGTGAAAAGAATTCCACGTTCCAGCAAGTCATGCACCCCATTTTTTTGTTTACACAGGCACAATAGGGGAGATTGCTCCCTAGAGAAAATAAGCCATTATAACTAATGAAAGATAGTTGGGAATATATTTATAATAAAGGAATAGTTAAGTATTTTCAGTAATTTTATTTTCTTAATTCCCAGAGAACCCCTTTCAAGAGGGCAAGATGCAGTGTTATGGAGGAGCTATTGGGGAGATTTATCAAGAGGTCTTGTTACTCCCTGCATTGCCGGAGGATGCATCTAAAATTGGTGGGGAAGGGGGAGCGTGGAAGGGCGGTATAAAAACGACACATGTGACAATATTTCACCACAATGTCATCTAAAAAGTTGCAAACACAAGGTTTATAACTTTCTTACACCAGAAATCAAATGCAGGGAGTTATGTGTAAGGAGCTGTGTGGAGCAATCTGTACCAATCAGTAAAACCATTTTGAAGTGTTTATGACTTTTTGATAAAAAAATTTAAAAAAATTTCCATTCACCGTTTGGAATAAATATTGTTATATTTTAATAGTACTGACATTTTCAGATGCGCCAGTGCTTATGATGTTTTAATTGTTTATTTTGATTTTGGGGAAAGAGGGATGATTTGAACTTTTATATTTTTTTTATTTCTGGCGTAAGTTATAGTAAATCCAGTGAGCCCTACAAAGCCAGCAAAGGAAACAATATGGACAATCACAATGCAGTAGTAAGTGCCTTGTAGTAACTTTCTCTAAATGATAAATGCCATTTGCTGAAGTGACACAACCCCTTTAATGCCACAGTAGTGGTGTAAACACATTGATAAATGCCCCTCATTCTGTGAATATGTGCATAAAACGGAAAAAAAAAAGATTTTCGAATACTGTCTAAAAGTAAGACAGTGTAAACTTAGACAGACAGTCGTAAGCTTTGCCAGATTTCTCACAGTGGCTGATGCTGGATGATAAATCTGTTACCTCTTTAGACTGTCTAGTCTAAGGCTTCTTTCACACTAGCATTTTTGCTGATAGCAAAAACGCTTCCGTTCCTGATAATACAACCATCTGCATCCGTTATAAACGGATCCGGTTGTATTATCTTTACCATATCTTTAACATTGCCAGGACGGATCCGTCATTAACTCCATTGAAAGTCAATGGGGGACAGATCAGTTTTCTATTGTGGCAGAGAAAACTGATCCGCCCCTATTAACTTGCATTGGGGGTCATGACGGGTCTTGATCAGTTTCCTAGGACGGAAAGCAAAATACAACATGTTGTGATTTGCTCTCCGGTCTGGGAACGCAACTAAACGGAATGGAATGCATTTTAGAGCATTCCATTCTGTTCAGTTTTATCACCATTGACAATGAATAGGGACAAAACAAGCGTTTTTCCGGTATTGAGCCCCTATGACAGAACTCAATACCGGAAAACTTAAATGCTAGTTTGAAAGTACCCTTAGTTTACACTATCTATAAGTTGGCAAAGTTTTACTTAAAAAACGGGACAACATTTTGGCACATGGAGTCACATTTAAATTTCAAAAGTTATTTATTGAGGTTTCGAAGCAGTATATTACAAAATGCAGCAAAATAAAGGACAGAGGACAACAAGGCACAAACTCAGCTCCAGAAGCTGTGCACAACCGGGCAAGTCCACCATGTATGAAGCATTGTGCCCTGCTCGTCACATCCACGGAAACACCAAGGAGAGACTTCTGGATTTACCGTATACAGTGTAATTTGGCTGGAACCATATAGGTCCTATTGAGTATTTTGATTGATGTTTCTGCCAAGGAAGTTTTACAACTGCCTTTAGTCAAAGTCTGGGAGCGCTAGTGCCATCTGCTAGCTGGGTAAGCGAGATGCAGGTCCTCCTCCCAAGCCTTCATATACGGTAACTTAGCTCCCTCTGGTACTGCATTAAGTGTCCCATAAATCCTAGACAGCAAACCTCATTTATATAAAGAGTATACAATACACTGAATAGTTTTGTCATAGGAAGGTCATGTTTTTCCTTAAAGTTATCCATAGATATAAGTCTACCTCTGGATAAGAAGTTGTATAAAAAATTTATGAGAGGTCCTCCTGGCAAATGTTTGTGCTTGGAGTGCGGGAGGAAAAGCTGGATTACCCAATGCTAATGGGGAGTTATCAGACCGTAAGGAGGACTTAAATCTGACTGATCGCCAGAACAAAAGCGATAATGGGATAAGAGGGACCTTGTGTGGACAATAGACGGTAGTTGGGGTCGGGACCAAATCAAGGCCCTCCAAGCAATGATTGCTCCAAAGATATCCACAGAGGATGGGCCCTTGGTTCAAGGTGTGTCAGGAACTATTGTGCCGATCGGGCCACCTTATAGTATGAAAGGAAGTCAGGAACTGAAAGGCCTCCCTGGGACTTGTGGCGACACATTGTTTGCCGAGATATACAAGGACGCTTATCATCCCAAATGAACTTAAGGAGCTCTACTTGCAAAGCTTTCAGATCTGTACTGGTTTACCGGGACAGGGAGTGTTCTAAATAAATAGAGAAGTCTAGGGAGGACTACCATTCCAATAATGTGAATCCTGCCTATCTAGGGAACTGGAAGGGATCTCCAGTCCCGGAGCCCCTTTCTAATTTTGCGATAAAGAGGAGTATAGTTAGTTTTATGTACCATATCTAATCAACTGGGCAATGATAATTATGTTTGATCTGGAATGGGAACTTTTGCGATAGGAGAGATCTAACCTGGGGTGGGGTGTTACAAAGCTCCGATTTGGAATGGCACATAGAGAGCCATGAGACCGCAGAGAAAGAGTCCAACACCTTCAACAGATGTGGAAATGACAGTGATGGGTTTAGTGAGGGAGCGGAGCGCCAGCAAAGAGATTTAACTTATGCTCAATGTTACCCATAGAAATACCAATAATATCAGGGTTAGATCTATGTGAATAGCAAGGGGTTCTATTGCAAGGGCAAATAAAGCTGGAGATAAGGGGGAGCCTTGGCACGTACCCCTCTGGATCTGAATGGGTGAAAAATGAGTTGCAGGGAGTTTCAAGTAAGCTTCAGGAGAGGAAGATTAAACTTCTCGCAAGAAAGATCCTCTGATGCCCATAGCGCCTAGAACTTGTGAGAGATGATCCCAAGCCACAGTGTCAAAGGCCTTTTCAATATCAAGCGCTAATACTGCTAGTGGGGTATGAGTCCTATTGGCCTCTTGAACTAAATTCAAGATTTTTTGAATGTTATCTAGCGCTTATCTACCCGGTGTAAAGCCAACCTGATCTTTATGTACAAGGTCTGGCAACAACCGGTTAAGTCGGCGAGCCAAGATAGAGGTGAAGATTTTGTTATCTAGATTGAGGAGGGAGATTGGTCTGCAATTAGAGGGCAAATCAATAGGGGAGTAATTTTTTATAATACAGTGCTGACAAACCATCAGGTCCAGGGGCCTTGATGGTGTATTCCAACTGCTCTGTGGTGACCACTCTGTTAAGACTAGCCAGCGCGTCAGGGGATACTTGAGGGAGTGGGATGGATATTAAAAAGTCGTCCTCCGTGGTCCCAGGGCCAACCGAAGGCTTGGTATATGGCTTCTGATAGAACTCCTGGAAAGTATCATAAATAGAATCAGGATTGGATTTAATATGTCCCGGTCGGGTGTGGATTCGGAAAACCCGATTCATTTTCTGCCTAGCTTTCAACTGACAGGCCAGTGTTTTATCAGTTTTTTTGGCATACTTATAATAGTAGGAGGCAGTCCACCTAAGAGCCTTTTCAGTGTTATGGGAAAGCAGCATGTTCAATTGTAGCTTAGTGTCCTTTACCACTTTGAGAAGGTAGAGTGACGGAGCACTTTGATGTGTTCAGATCAGCCTACACAGTTTAGATTCCAAAGCACTCTGAGTGGAATTACGTTCCCTCTTAAATGGGTTCTCTGGGAATTAAGAAAATGAAAATACGTAAATATTACTTTATTATAATTATATTCCCAAATACCTTTCATTAGTTATAAATGCTCGTTTTGTCTATGGAGCAATGATTAGGAGAAACGAAATGGCCGCTGTACTATTAGCACACACACCACCTGTCCTAATCACAAAACAGGACAAGTTACTTCACAGCACTGAGCTAAAGAGCTGCCTTATCCTCCTCTCTGCTCTACTTGTCAGGGATTATGATCCTGAATATAGTTTAATATGATATTTAGCTGAATCTTTGTGGGAATGATGTTCATGAGGAGACATGAAGTACAGAAAGGATGGACAGGACAGACGGTGCTAATGTGGGGCTGTTATAATGGAGACTGTATACAAGTGCTGCTGCTCATTATCCACATCTGCTCAGTTACAACAGAGATTCAGTTAAAGATCTTATCATCTGTATTCAGGATCATAATCCCCAACAGGTAGAGCAGAGAGAAGGATGAGGCAGCTCTTTATCTTAGTGTTGTGAAGTAACTTGTCCTGCTGTGTGATTAGGACAGGTTTTGTGTGTACTAACAGGACAGCAGGCATTTAGTTTCTCCTAATAATTTATCCCTAGACAAAACAATCCATTATAACTAATGTAAGGTATTTGGGAATATATTTATAATGAAGTAATATTTAAGTATTTTCATTTTCTTAATTCCTGGAGAACCCCTTTAAGTCGGGATGCCACTCCTATAATTCTTCCTCACATGAAGGCCTTATGAGTGAGCCACGCTCACATGGGGTCTACCTCTGAAGTGACATTCTCAGTAAAGAAGGTCTGCAGCTCAGCATGGAGCTAATTATGTATAATAGGGCGAGTTAAGAGAGACTCCTTCAGCCTCCAGGAAAATGGAGTGTAGCCCAGACTCGAAAAAGCAAACTCCGTTAGCGCTACATCATGATCAACTCACAGGGACACAATGTGCCTGCAGTATAGCAAGTATGACAAACAAGAGGTAGAGGGCAAGATCATATGGATATGGGTATATAAATGATAGGCCGCAGAATAGTAAGTATACATCCTTTGGTGGCCATTATGTTCTCTCCACATCTCTGCTAAGGATAGAGATTGAACAACCTGGCCACAGCTAGCTGGAGTTCAGTACGAAACAGAGAGGCAATGTTCTTGTATAAATCTGCTTGACCATGGTCTGGAATGGCTGGATCAGATGGGAGACCACTTTTAGTGGAAGAGGCATGGCTTGCGGGAGGCGTCACAGAGTCTGCCATGCTGGAATGCCTGGTGAGTCGGAATATCTCTGGTAGTGTCTGCAACGAAGCTGGGGCGCACGTAGCTTTTGTCTTGCCTTTAGTGTGGGTCATCCTCAGGGTCCCGTAGGCAAATAAGGGGTGCTAGTGGAACTGTAGAAACAGCATTAAGAGCTGGATTACTTTAGCGTGCGGAGCGGAGCTCACAGAAGCATGTCCTCCTCGTGAGCTGCTCGCAGGCGCCCCTATGGAGTCAAATTTAAACCACGCCTCTTTCCTGCAAAACCTAGCCCCTTTCCATTAAGCCACACCCCTTTGTTGGATCAGGTGTACAAAAGTTGGAAAAGTGTCTAAAACAAGCATGTACTCCAGTGTTTATGGCACAAATTGTGCCAAAGAACTAGAACACTTTCAGTTGTAAATCTGACCCATAGTGACCTGTGAAGATCTGAAAATCACTTAGGCCTCTTTCACACGGCCGTTGTGTTCTGGTTCTGACAAAGCTGCCAGTTCAGTTGATGTACTGCTCCAAATTAATTAATTAAGATACGTGCACGGAGAGATCAGACAGACAACTCACTACATGGAGTTAATCAGTATCTCTGGTTTATTTCTGAAAACAACATGGGTTTCATGAGAGGAGGGAGTGGGAGGGGGGTGAAAGATAAAGTATATATTTTCTATTGGCTATGAACTCTCTACTTTTCTGTAACCTTGACGGCCAGAGGAAATTCCTTCTCCCTCCCCCCTGGGTGAAACCGTTACTTCTTTCTTTGTAGCTGCTTGCTTGAGCTGAACAGAAACCACAAAGAAACACATGATAAAAACACAAAGTAAGATTCTAGTTTATAGGTGTTGGCTGAATGCCTGGCCACCATCTTAGCTCAACAAGCAAGTATCCATTTTGTATCAATAGTCCATAACAGTCCCCCCTTGGAGACTTGATTGTAGACTTTCCCTTCGCCTAGCGAATCCCCTGGGCATACCATTCGTATCCTCTTCACCCGCAGTGGCGACAACCTACCCCTTATAGGTAGGCTCCCGGTTGCTCGGACTTGTGGTAATACCCTGGGATTCATCTCACCCTATCTCAGCCAGGCATCATTGTGAGGAGGGGGAGCTGTGTTGAACGATGTTTCCTTCTGTCCTTCTTCATCATAGAGGAGCATAATAGGTCGTTCATCAGTTTTCTTCATTCTTTTTGAAAAGCGGGTCACACAAATAAGAACGAGCTTAATCACTACATATATCACCAATATTATTAGGGCTACCTGCAATATTACCTGGACAATTCCCATGAGCCAACCCCCAATACCTTTGAACCAGTTATTGGGGTTAAGGGAAGAGAAGGTATCAGACCACCATGTATCTTTACCAGCTTTATGTGCGTCCAGCCATTTATCTCTTAAATCCGCCATTTCCTCTATACCCACCTTAACTTGCAAATTACCCTGCGGGTCTATGTAATGGCAACAAGAGGGTCCCACAACCTGGCACATACCTCCATCTTTAGCTGTAACATAATCTAGAACTAATGTGTGTTGGTTGGTGACAATGATTAACTGGTTTTGCACAATGTTTGAGGTATTCATAAGTCTCATCACTTCCCATATTTGGTCATCCAGGTAGTCTGTTGCTACTACCAGATGATCCCACATCTGCGCTATCATGGGATATATGAAGATGGAACTAACAATTTTGTTGGTAATGCTCATCTCTACTACATGTGGCTTGCCATTTGGTCTGGGTGTGTTATCTTTGGCCCTATGATACAAGGTGTGTTTAGGTACTGCATTTATGCCAATTTCAGAGTGTGGTACTATAAAGGTGGCAGGAGTAAGCCTGGCGATGGTGCACAGTCCTGTGACATTCTCGGATAACCATTTGTACACTTTGTGTCCACAAACTAAGTATATGTCGTCTGGAACTGCTACTGCTGTGCCATTGAATAATCGGGTAATTAGTTTGGCTAATTGTGTCCCTTTCGCCAACTCATATCCTTTTGACTGACTTTCGGTGTCGTTAGCTAATATACCTGTCAGGAGATCCTGTACAGTACGGTTGTTACAGGGCAGATCCTTTCCGTTCTCAGCATCTACACCAATACACTGCACGTGGCTGTCTGTTTTTGAATCATTGCAACCTGAGTGTATGTGTGGACTAAATGTCATACCTTTGGTTTGTACTTGGAGACAATAACAGTGTGTCCAGCTAGAAAAACATGTGACATTAGCCCAGTGTCCCTCTTGCCAAGGAGTAGAGCTATAATCTACCGAGGGGCCTGATCTGTTTATCATGAGCCATGGGGCATCTGCCCACCCTGCAACAGGTAAGGCTACTTCCCTGTCCTTGTTTGTACTGGATTTAACTTGGTGTATGCTAGTGAGAAATATGGTAGAATTAGACAGGTCAATCAGTTCAGAAAGGTCCACGGGAATTGCAACATAAGGCATACTGGTTGAACTCACGGGACTGTGGGTACAGATCCAACAATCTCTGAGTGTCTCAACCCCTGGACTAGAATTTGATGGTGCCGTGTCAGTGAATTGTCCCATTCATCACCCAGTGGTGTGAACACTGCTGATATGCCCACTGTCAAAGTCATGATCAGTATGTGAATCCTCATGGCTTATTGTTCCAGGATCGTCGGGACAGCCTTTACTCTTTTACAATGTGAGGCGTGGATCCAGGTAAGCCTCCATCGAGTTTCACAGAGGTCGGGGTAGTCAGCAACACCTGGTACGGCCCCTCGTATCGTGGTTCGAGGGTGTTTCTAACGTGTTTCTTGACCAGCACCCACTCTCCAGGTTTGAGAGTGTGTATTCCCTCTAGGGAGTCAGGATCTGGAATGGAAGAGAAAACTTGTGCACATATGTTAGACAATTGTTTACTATGGGCAATCACATATTTAGCAACAGATTCATAATGCATTTGCAATTGCTGTGGGAAGTACTGTCCCATCCTAGGCCGTGTCCTAAACAAAATTTTGTGTGTGGAGGCCTAGGGGTGTGTCTAACTGAAAATAGTGCTATTGGCAGGCATTGTACCCAACTGAGCCCTGTCTCCCCAGTCATTTTCAGCATCTTGGACTTCAGTACCCCATTCAGTCGTTTGACTTTGTCGCCGCTTTGGGGTCTGTAGGGTGTGTGATAGGCTAAGTGTGACCCTACCATCTTCCAGACTTCTTGGGTTAATCTAGCAGTGAATGCTGGGCCCTGATCACTCTCAATGACCTCAGGTACTCCGAACCTACAGACAAGCTCCTGCATCAGTTTTTTTGCAGTAGTGGTTGCTGTCTGGTTTCGGACGGGGTAGGCTTCTGGCCACCCAGAGAACAAGTCTATCACTACTAGCACATATTGAAACCCTTGGCACATTGGCATCTGGATGTGGTCAATTTGAATCCGTTGGAACGGGTACTGGGCTTTGGGGAGACATTTGGTTGGTGTAGGCTCAGGTCTTCCCGGGTTGCACTGCGCACAGATGAGGCAAGACTGAGTATGCCTCACCAGGACAGGGGTTATCCCTGGGGCCATTGTCTATTAGTTCTTTCATGATGGTCTTAGATTGGTGGGTGGGCCCATGAGCTATTGAAGCTATCAGAGGATAGAGAGCTTTGGGCAGAGATGCTCTCCTTCCTTGGGTCCACAGTCCAGATTCTTTCTCTTCTTGGGCTGACTCTTTTAGCCAATCCAATTTTTCTTGTGGCGTGGCCTGTTTCTGTATTTGTTTCAGGAGGTCCTATGTGATTTCTTCTTGTTCCAGGTCTTCCTGTGTTATCATAATCTGGTCTGACTGGACTCTTTCCTCTTTCACTGCTGCTTCCTTCGCAGCTTGGTCAGCTAGGGCCTTTCCTCTGGCTTCAGAGGTGTCAGCTCGAGTGTGCCTGTAGATCAATAAAATCTTCAGATTCTCCAGTATACTCCCCCCTTGGAAGAGGAAGGAGTGCAGCAGGATTGAGGATGCGGCACCTCTGAATGGTGACATTATCTGGCAGAAGCAAACTACACGGAAGCCGGAGGTGGCGCTGTGCAGTGAGGTGTTTAGGTTGAGTCTGCTGGAGGATGGCAGAAACGTCATGGAGAGCCAGAATAGTGAGGGGATGACCTAGCACAACGTCAGATGTGACGTTTAGAAGAGAGCTGGCAGCATGGATAGCTCTGACACAGGAAGGGGCTTCTCTGGCTACTGGGTCCAGTCTCTTTGTATGGTAGGACTTTGGGGTCCTTCAGGGTCACAGTGACTGGTGGGACACTGAGGTATCCAATATCCTGGGGTCCTCTGGCCCAGAGAGTATTGGGGATGAGGTGCAAAATGGTTTGCAGCGAATCCCCTTGCTCATATAAATCAGTGCAGAATTTTATTGTCAGACATCCGGCAGCCGTGGGTGTCACATAATTTGAGTGAAAACCACAAAGACCAAGAAGCGAGACAGTTTCTTATCAGAAAGAGGAGCTTAAACTAACACAGCAGAAACTAACATTTCTGTGAAAAGAAAAAAGGTGGGGGTCAACTGATCCCCCGCAGCTGTCCTGCAATGTGGTGGAATGATCTGCATGGAATGATCTGCAAATTTAGCTTTTGTCCATTTCTGTAGTTGTTCTATAAAGAATTCTCCAGACTCATGATCTTGGGGGTCAAAGTTAGCACCTTTTAAGTTCAGGGATGTGGATTTGATCCATTATCAGTGAGGAGTATTCACCTGTCTTGTTTTCCACTATACTTTGCAGGTCCGACCATGTGCACCCATAGGTTTGATGCACTTGGGACAGCTTCCTGAAAAAGGGCATGGGATGGGTCTCAGGGTCAGGCAGTAAATTCACTATGGTTAATAACTGTTGTGGGGTGAAAGACACATATTTTGGTGGTCCCTGTGGCCAGGTTAAGTGCTAGGGCTTCTTTCAGTGTCTCAAGGTTTCCCTGCTCAATTTTCTGTAAGTTCTTTTGTAACTCTGTAATCCGACCCTGCAGTATTTGATCTTGTGAACGTCGTGATGGGCGCACGGTCATGGGTACAGTCCACTGTGGTGCCAGGGGTAAAGTTGGCGGATCCCCGTAGTCTGTCGGGGTACCCCGCGAAGGAGTCTGCATATTACCCGGTGCATTTTGTATGCCCATTGTGGATTCTGCAGCACCGTCTGCATCCCCCTGTTCTGCTTCATCAGGTTGCCCCCCTACCATTATAGGAGTAAGGGTGGCAGGTGAGTGGGGTAGCATGAATGTACCGTCCGGGTTTATCATCGGGTACAAGGTAGTAGGAAGGGGCAAGGGTGACATAGGAGTGACGGGGGGGGTCCGGACCGAATGATATTAAAGGTCCGTTCATGGGCGTTGCCTGGGGACAAGATGGCGCTGTAGCTAACACGGGAAGTGATGGGACGTGCCGGGGAGTAGTTACCAAGGTGTGGTTTTGTGGGTGGGGAACCCCACAGGGAAGGCACGTATCACGGGAGGAGGGATTCTGTTGACCACATGTTTTGCAGGTCCACCCACCTGCTTTCTTCCCGGCGCCATTATAGGGTGGTGGCAATTCATGTATCAATGCAACACCAGGCTTACAGAAATATCTCTGTCTTTTCTCATCAAAATTTAGTTCCCCCCCGGTCTGTTCAAATTCTTTACTACAGTCCAACCACACACGGACCATGTCTGTCAATTAATCATCTTCTAACTTCCCTCTCTTCTCGTTTAACAGCACTTGCCAGGTAGCACTACATAGGATGCCTCCTTTACAGACACCTTTAACTCTTCTCCAACTTACTTAATCCTTTTATGAGGATGCCTCCTTTACAGACACCTTTAACTCTTCTCCAACTTACTTAATCCTTTTATGAAACGTTTGCCTCTCCTGTCCGCCACGTACTGTTCAGGTGAACAGTAACCCTTCGGGACACTTTCCTCATTTCCCATTATCTCTCGTACCTACTGAAGCCGCCTAAAGACCTCTGCATAGAGTAATCACTGGACGTGAAGACCTTTGAGTCCCGGTCAGCACACTCTGGGCTACCGCGAACCGCTCTCCACCCATCTGTGATCGTCCCCTTTATGGAGATTCGAGTCAGACACCGGGCTGAACTCCGATACAGGAACACAGGAGAACTCCGTGTCTCAGTCAATGATACTTGTCAACAGGGTCTTCACAACTTATAGGCACAACACAGTACATCAAGACTTTAAGAAAACATATGGGGTTCTTACTTTCATGCCCTCGAGGACGTCCCAGACTGCTTCCGCACCCCTCCCTCAGACGAACACCAAGAGGCTACACCAGGGGACACTTTATAGGCAAGATGACTCAATTTTCCTACCTCATATCACGGGTTGCGATCCCGGTGTCCGTTAGTGCGCCTCTCCTCGTCTGGTCTCTGGGGGTACGGGAACAGAGGGTCCAATCCTCGAGCCCCACGTTGGGTGCCAAAATTGTTCTGGTTCTGACAAAGCTGCCAGTTCAGTTGATGTACTGCTCCAAATTAATTAATTAAGATACGTGCACGGAGAGATCAGACAGACAACTCACTACATGGAGTTAATCAGTATCTCTGGTTTATTTCTGAAAACAACATGGGTTTCATGAGAGGAGGGAGTGGGAGGGGGGTGAAAGATAAAGTATATATTTTCTATTGGCTATGAACTCTCTACTTTTCTGTAACCTTGACGGCCAGAGGAAATTCCTTCTCCCTCCCCCCTGGGTGAAACCGTTACTTCTTTCTTTGTAGCTGCTTGCTTGAGCTGAACAGAAACCACAAAGAAACACATGATAAAAACACAAAGTAAGATTCTAGTTTATAGGTGTTGGCTGAATGCCTGGCCACCATCTTAGCTCAACAAGCAAGTATCCATTTTGTATCAATAGTCCATAACAGTTGCGAGAACACCCGCGATTTTTCTGCGCGAGTGCAAAACATTGTCATGCGTTTTGCACTCGCGTGAGAAAACTTGCGCATGTTTGGTACCCAAACCCGAACTTCTTCACAGAATTGGGGATCGGGGTTCTGTAGATTGTATTATTTTCCCTTATAACATGGTTATAAGGGAAAATAATAGCATTCTGAATACAGAATGCATAGTAAAATAGCGCTGGAGGGGTTAAAAAATAAATTTAAAAAAATGTAACTCACCTTAATCCACTTGTTCGCGTAGCCCGGCATCTCTTCTGTCTCTAACTGTGAGCAATAGGACCTTTGATGATGTCACTGCATTCATCACATGATCCATCACCATGGATGCAAAAAAGTGGATTAAGGTGAGTTAATTTTTCATTTTAATTTTTCATTTTAATTTTTTATAACCCCTCCAGCGCTATTGTACTATGCATTCTGTATTCAGAATGCTATTATTTTCCCTTATAACCATGTTATAAGGGGAAATAATAATGATCGGGTCTCCATCCCGATCGTCTCCTAGCAACCGTGCGTGAAAATCGCACCGCATCCGCACTTGCTTGCGGATGCTTGCGATTTTCACGCAACCCCATTCATTTCTATGGGGCCTGTGTTATGTGAATAACGCACAAAATAGAGCATGCTGTGATTTTCACGCAACGCAAAAGTGATGCGTGAAAATCACCGCTCATGTGAACAGCCCCATAGAAATTAATGGGTCGGTATTCAGTGCGGGTGCAATGCGTTCACCTCACGCATCGCATCCAAGCGGAATACTCGCCCGTGTGAAAGGGGCCTTACTGTTTTGTTTTTACCTTTTTATTTTCTTCTCAAACTAGAATCCTAGACAGAGCATTAGCTCTCAAGATGTCCACTCTTATTTTATGTTTTGGATCCAAACCCCTTTTCTTACTAAAATGTAAAATGTACTGCAATTTCAGAACCCAAAAACGGAAGTATCGCCTTTTTTACAGGTGACATATTATGGATGTGCACCACAGAGATCTGTAATACATGTATGGACTATTATAAGTAGTTTGTATAAGAATATTTAATCACAACCTCATTCTCTGCTAAACCTTACATAACAATTATTCTATGTCTTAAACGTTCCTAAGAAAGAAATCTGCTCAAGTTTTAATCATGAATTGCTCAAACTCACAAAGTAATCTCTTTTTTCTTTATTGATTTCTGGAGCAGCTGATAGTATCGCTCCATTTTCTCCAGGTCTGCAGCACATGGCCTAGACACAGTGCCTAATGAAATGTTTTTCTTTGCTCAGATGTGCATGTGAAAGCGTCATCACATTTCTGCCACCTTTTTGCCCCAGCTGCTAAATCACTTTTTTTAAATTTTGATCTAATTCCTAAAAGGATACTTTTCCAAAAAAACAAAACAAACAGTAGACTTTTATAGCCCTGTGGAGGCTCAACACAGTGGCAAGAAAAGTGCCTATGGCTGTCAAGTACGAAGCTGTACCATTGTCATGCACATAGCTCTGCGTCTAGCTAAAATGAATCTTTTGCAGTATTTACATAATACAGAATCATGCACATGACCGTTTTTACCTCCGCGTCCCATCCGCATGTTTTGGGTATAGCACACGAAGCCATTCATTTCTACGGGTTCCCCCAAAAAATGGACAGCACACATTCATATGTCCATTCCGCAAATTATAGAACATGTCCTATTCTTGTCCGTATAGCATACAAGAATAGTCATTTCTAGTGATGGGAGTGAGAAAAATGCAGATTGCACACAGAAGGCATCTGTATTTGCGGGTCCATGGTTTGCGGACCGAAATACGGACAAGGACTTCTGCATGAGGCCTAACAGATTATTTTTATATACTATCTAATAATACATTTTTAACTAGCTTGATGCACACTAATCTACTGTTTGCACTAATGTACATGAATGTAATATTTCACAACTTTTTCATTACAATTAGGATCGTGAACTTGGCCCCCAGATAGCATCATATTTTGTAATTATTGAGGAGGTAATGCTCATTTTTCATTGATGTTGTAAGGCTTCTTTCACACCTGAGGCCGGGTGTTCTTGGCATATTGGCCATGTAGCAGCCAGATCTCTGTCGGACACCATTAAAGTCCAGGGGGTCTGATGGGAAATATCTGGCAGTACTGGATCTGGAGAATTCCAGCAGGCTGTTCTCTACCGAAGCAGCCTGCCGGATTTCCCTGCTGCAGATGTAAAGCAAGCCTTAAAGGACTGATGTGTAAATTCTTTAAATTTTAAAGGGAATAGATTAGATTCAACTTTGTGCAAGTAAAAAATACAAAGCCAATGAAACACAGCATCCAACCAGACATGCAAGAACAATATTATTTGCTAATAAAAATATCAATACATAAATACATATACAATACAGTACATAATGCTCTTCAATGGCAAGATGAATTCAGCATTATCACAGATTCTGGAAAAAGAACTTCCTAAAGGCGGGTTTACACGTCCCGATGTAAGCGTTCCTTCCCAACAGTTGGCTGCTCCCTCAGTGGAGGTGAAGCAATGCATTTACATGCAGTGATCTTCACAACTATTGCGATCACTCGTCCTCATACAGCTGGTTGTTTCTGGGCAGCAGATCACTGTTTAGTCAGCATGATCTTCTGCCCAGAATCTGCACGAACATCAGGATCACCTGATGAACGAGCGTTTCGCTTGTTCATCGGGCGATGGGCGGCACATTTAGACAGGCAGATTGTCAGGAACAAGCATTCACAGAAAAGTTCTTTCCCAATAATGTGCCTGAATATTGGGCTGGGTAAATCCACTTTAAGTCTATTCATGTGAGAACTATGACAACTATCGCGCCTACCTGATGTAAAAGTTCATAATATGGATGATTAATATTCTCAACAATACCCCTTGCCCGGCTCATACAGAGCTTTCGATAAAGACTCATATCTGCTCATTGTAAGAACTTGACAGTGATTTCTCACTGATTATAGAATACTAATGTTCCAGACTTCTGTGGCCCCATAATTTATAATCTTAGTTAGTTCCGAGATTACCATTTTAAACTGCAAGTGGGTGTTTTACCAGTGAAATGCCCATGTGGATTAGCTGTATTTTGCAGTCAAAACCAAAACAATTGTAACTTGAAGGACCATAGTCTTTAGATGGGTTGAATTTTTTTTTTTTTGTTATTTAAAGGGCATCTGTCAGCAGATTTGTACCTATGAAGCTGGCTGATCTGTTGCATGTATGCTTGGCACCTGAAGACATCTGGGTAAGGCCTCTTGCACATGAACGTGTGCGCCCCGTGGCCGTGCTGCGGCCCGCAAATTCACTTTAAAAAAATCACTTTAAAGGGTCCGAGATCCGGCCGTTCCGCAAAAAGAAAGGACATGTTCTATCTTTTTGCGGAACGGAAGTACGGGACAAAACCCCACGGAAGCACTCCGTAGTGCTTCCGTAGGGTCCCGTGCTTCCGTACCGCACCATTCCGCATCTCAGGATTTGCGGACCCATTGAACTGAATGGGTCCACATTCGTGATGCGAAATGCACACGGGACGGTGTCCGTGTATTGCGGATACGCAAATGCGGTCCACAGTACGGCCACGGAGCGCACACAGGCCTAAGGCTGAGTTCACACGGGCATTGCGGGAAAAGATGCGGATGCGTTGCTGGAAAATGCACAATTTTTCAACGTGAGTGCAAAGCAATTTAATGCTCTGGTACCCAGACCCGAACCCAGACTTCTTCACAGAAGTTCAGGTTTGGGATCGGTGTTGTGTAGATTTTATTATTTGATGGACCATGTGATGAGCGCAGTGACGTCACCAAAGGTCCTTTTCCTCCCAGGTCCTCAAAGAAGAAGAAAGAAGACGAGCCGGGCTGCGCGAACAAGTGATTGAGGTGAGTTTAATTATTTATATTTTTTTTTTACCCCTCCATCCCTAATTTACTTAGCAGTCTGTATTAAGAATGCTATTATTTTCCCTTATAACCATGTTATAAGGGAAAATAATAAGATCGGGTCTCCATCCCGATCGTCACCTAGCAACCATAGCTGAAAATCGCACCGCATCCGCACTTGCTTGCGGATGCTTGCGATTTTCACGCAGCCCCTTTCACTTCTATTGGGCCTGCGTTGCGTGAAAAACGCACAATATAGAGCATGCTGCGATTTTCACGCAACACACAAGTGATGCGTCAAAATCTCCGCTCATGTGCACAGCCCCATTGGAGTGAATGGGTCCGGATTCAGTGCAGGTGCAAAGCGGAATTCTCGCCCATGTGAAAGAGGCCTAACTCTCTCTGAAACTACTGCGCCCTCTGCTCTTTGATTTACAGGGCCATGCAGTGTAAATGTCATCACACCTGGTCCTGTCAATGAAAGTGGAGAGTGTCTAGCAGATGCAGAGAGAGCCCAGCCTCTAGGAGTAACGGCAACACCCCCGTTGCTCCTAGAGGCTCATTTGCATATATTCAAACTTCCATTTTTCTCAGCAATGTAGCGACATATGAACATGCATGGGACCAACACAGATGTCTTCAGCTGCCAAGTGCACATGTAACAGGTCAGCCAGTGTCATAGGTACAAATCTGCTGACAGGGAGCGTTTTAGACCGCTCAGATCAGGTTATAGACTCCTTGACCCTCATTACAATGTTACCTTTGTTTTCTGTGTCCCTAAATGTATGCAAATGAGCTTCTGAAGGTGCCCAGGGGCGGCGTTACTGGGCGATGTGCCCAAAAAAACACACCTCTTTCAGCCCTCTGGCCAGAGAAGAAGTCAGGCTGGGAATTGGCCCGCACCTGCGCACTGCTCTGCCCATTATGGGCAGAGGAACAGCTTTTGATATTGCGCATGCGCTGGCCAACTAAAGACAGCCGACCGGCGCATGCGCAATATGAAAAGCTGTTCCTCTGCCCATAATGAGCAGAGCAGTGCGCAGGTACGGGCCAGTTCCCAGCCTGACTTCTTTTTTTTTTTTAATATATATTTTTATTACGTTTGAGAGATTCCGTACAATGACAGGCAAATTACAAATATCAGGCAATTCGAAGGTATTACAATTCCCTCCATACAGCATTGCATTACATTAATCAAAGTGTAACATGGATCAATTCAAACAATACATTTGGAATCTCATTTTCAATTTTCACCCCCCCCCCCCCCCCCACCAGCTAGTAAACCCCCTGGTTACCTTTCTCCCTCCCCCCCACCCTTCGAATCCCCTTAGTTGTCCTAGGAGTATCTCGAGGAAGCTCTAAGCGCAACAGAAATAACCGCCCTTACATAGGCTTTTCAGTAAATAAGAAAGTGACATACGGAATTTATCTGGTTACTTGCAATGGACCTAGATCACCCTTCAAGTCTTCTTTAAGATACCATTCTGTCAGCCTGAATGGGCTCATAATCTTCATGAACTCCGAGCTTGGAACATATGACAGAATAAACAATTTCCATGTCCGAAATAGGCGCTGCCCAAGCACCTCCTTGCCGTTCAGTGCTTCTAACCATTCTAAATGAAATAAGTCCCGCATTTGGTTTACCACCATTGCCATAGTAGGGACCTCGGTCGATAGCCATAGCTGAAGCAAACATCGTTTGGCGACCATGAATAGCTTGTGACCCACCAATGGTATTTTAGAAAGATCACCTTCCTTCTCCCCCAAGTTCAGGTTAGCTGAGTGATTCTTAGCATCACAATGCAATATTGCCGCCGATGGCGTAACTGCAGCACGTATTTTGCTAATTTCCCCCAACATCTGGCCGATTTCCTCCCAGTACCCACCCAGCTTCATGCACAGCCATAGACCATGGTACAAATCCGTCTTGGGGGTGTCGCACTTGGGGCAAGCTGTAAGTCTACCTGGACTGGCCGGGAAACTAGGGATATCAAATCCATATATAGCATGGTGTAAAATTTTTACGTGAGTTTCCCTCCATGTCTCATTTATTATGGCCTTGCGCATTGCCAAAATCCCTGACCAAATCGTTTCATGGATCTCCGCCACCCCTAGTTCTTTCGCCCATTTTTTAAATATTCCCTTGGGATCTTTAGCTCTCCACCTATCTCTCAGTACATGGTGTAGTAATGACAGTGACCTCTTAGTCTTAACACTTATGAACGAATCAAAGTCGTTAGATTTCCATTCCATTGACAGATCTCTGGATAAACCCCTGCAGTAATTTTTGACTTGAGCATACTGCATGAACGAGGAACTTCCCAATGCCAATTTACATTTCAATTCCTGCAAAGTTGCCCACCTCCCCTCAGATTCATGGAACATATCACCAATTTTATTCAACCCCTTGAGGGCCCAATCTTTAAAAAAAACATTATCACTGCCTGATCGGAACGATGGGTTCCCCTGAATAGGGAGGTGTTTGGATATCTGGTATGGGAGATGGAAATGAGTTCTCAGGGCCTTCCAGGCTACCGTCGTGTCTCTTATTATAAGAGAGGATTTGAGATGAACCGGTAGGGTAGGCCTCCTAGCATGTAGCAAAGCCACCAGGTCCCAGGGCCGCGCCAATTCCCAATCTAAGGTTAAGTTTGAATAATGATTTGTTCCATTGACCCAGTCTAAGATGTGCCTGTTGATACATGTCAAGTTGTAACCTCTAATATCGGGAAAATTCAGCCCACCCTCCTCCCTCCTCATTTTTAGCTTGTCCAGTGCGATTCTAGGCCTCCTTCCCTGCCAGATAAAGCAAATGAATCTACTTTCCAGTAATTGAACATCCGCGTGACGAATGAGAAGCGGAATAGTCTGGAGTGGATAGAGAAGCTTGGACATACTCATCATTTTAATGAGACGACATCTACCTACTAAGTTTAGCGGCAAACCCTGCCACCTATCCAGCTCTTGTATTATCTTGGTTATGAGAGGGGGAAAATTCAAGGTATACAATGAATGCGGGTCCCTGCCAATATGAATGCCCAGATACTTGATACTCCCTCGCGCCTTTGTTATATTCAAGTGTTTCGGTATCTGATATCCCCCCGCATCTTTCTGGGATAGGGCCAACATCTCGCACTTTGACGCATTCAATCTATACCCCGAATAGGAACCAAAATGATTCAGAGCCTGAAATATTTGATCTATGTGTTTTTTAGGGTTGGCTATGAATAGTACTATGTCATCCGCAAATAATGTGACCTTCAATTGTCTGGTCCCTATCTCTATTCCTTCATATAAATCAGACTGGCTTAAGAACCTAGCTAGTGGTTCAATGGAAAGGTTAAACAAGAGGGGTGAAAGAGGACACCCTTGGCGTGTCCCCTTTTGGAGATAGAAGGGCTTAGACAAGAAGCCCGGTGTAGAAATACGTGCCCTAGGCAGTCTATACAATTGCGTGAGAAAAACCCTAAAAGTCCCCGAGAACCCCATCTTATCCAACACTGCCTCCAGCCATGCCCACCTCACATTATCAAAAGCTTTCTCAGCATCTAAAGTGAGCATGACTGGAGCCTCCCCAGGTCGCGGTTGGTGACGAACCCTGTCCAGGGCCGTTATAACCGTGCGGATATTCGTTACTGCTGAGCGGCCCTGCACAAATCCCACCTGCTCTTTACCAATGAGTGAAGGTAGTATGGACGCCAACCGATCTGCAATAATCTTAGATAGAATTTTGGTATCCACATTAATCAGTGAGATCGGTCTATAGGACCCCGGTAATAAGAGGTCTTTACCCGGCTTGGGAAGTAGTTTGATATAGGAGACGTTTTCCTGGTCTGGTGATGCTTTACCCTGTAGTACTGCATTATACCATTGTAGTAGGACCGGCGACACCTGCCCTATTAATGCTTTATAATATTCCCCGATGTACCCGTCTGGGGCCGGCGCTTTGGCATTGCCTAGCTTTTTAATGACTGTTTGAAGTTCTTCAAGTCCTACCTCTCTATTAAGGAGTTGTAACTGTTCCGTGCTGAGACACGGTAATTTTACCTTCTCCAGAAGGGAATCCGTAAGGTCAGGTTTGGTGGTATCTTGGTATAATTTCTCGTAATACTCGCCTAGCATGGAGTTTATCCTAGCAGGGTCAGTGATAGTTAGCCCTTTCCGTTCCTTCAGGCCAGATATGAACTGCGGGGCTCGTCTGCCTCTTGCAAGATTTGCCATAAGGCGCCCAGATTTGTTTCCAAATCTGTGCAACGTAGCCGTAAGCTTAGTGTTATTTAACATCTCCCTGTTTTTTTCATTAGCCTCAAAAGCCACCCTGGCATCCAACCACTTTTGTCTATTAAGGGCCGTAGGGTTCCTCCTGTATTCCTGGTAAGAGTCTCTTACCAACAAGCTTGTTTGCTCAAACTTTGCCTGAGTTTGTTTCCGAAGCCCAAAGACATAACTCATTATTTTCCCCCGTATGACTACTTTAGAGGCGTTCCACAACAGCTCTGGTGACCCCGTATGTACCTGATTGTCACCCACGTATTCCTCCCACCATGCAATTAGCTTGTTGGTAAAATCCTCGCTCGTCGTCAGATTCGAAGGGAATCTCCACAAATAGTCGAGTCCCTTGGGGTATGTGTCTCTCACTTGTATCCAGATTGGGGAGTGATCTGATATCACCAAATCGCCAATAACAGCCTTTTCCACCTTTCTCATCAAGTCAGAGCTGGTCAGTATATAATCTATACGCGACCAAGAGTCCTGTGAGTGAGAATAGAAGGAATAGGATCGTTCATCAGGGTGTAATTGGCGCCATGGATCAACCAATACCACCCCTTCCATCAATCTACCTAATGCTCTATCATGGTTGCTTGTAGCTGTTTTTAGGGAATTACCCCGTTGCCTGTCTTCTGCCTCCCTTACCACAGAATTGAAATCCCCCCCCACTATTGTATTCACGCAGGGGTCAGTCAGTAATTTGGATTCTAGATCTTTGAAAAAATTCCCATTGGCTTTATTGGGGCCATACACGTTATATATGCTATAATGTGCACCTTGAACCTCAATCAAGATGTGGACAAGCCGTCCCCCTTCATCCGAAGATAATCCTAACACCTGACAATTCAGATTTTTGTTAATTAGGATTAGTACCCCAGCTTTTTTTGTGACCGAAGCAGAACCGTACACTCTCCCTACCCACAATTTATTCATCCTTGCAAAATCATTCTCTGCAAGGTGCGTTTCCTGAAGTAGCACTATATCCGGGTCGGCCCTCTTCAGGTGACGAAACACCATCCACCTCTTGTGGGGTGATCTTAGGCCCTTGACATTCCAGGATATGACTTTCATTCTCCTACTCTCCTAAGTGCTATACCGGTCGAAATCCTTGTCCCCTGTTCGCTTAGAATGCGTGCCCCTGAGAAATAGAACAACCAATCTCCAGCAAATATAGCAAAATCCCCTCCCCCCTTCAAACTGTAGTAACTGTAGAACAATGACCGTCAGTGCCAACGTTTAAATCCGCCCCACCTCCCACCGTAATTTCCTTTTGTTATTGGCGCTTCCTTTTTTCTGAGCTGCAAAGGCTCACCCACCCCCCACCAACTGTGTGCTTGTCTGCTATTACCTCATAGCACAACTATACATTCTTATAAGGTGCTTATGACTTGGTACTGTTGAAACACCTCTTAAACATAAATAACTTCACCCATTAAGTACCCCACCTGCTCGTGGGCTAACTTTGCATTGCAATAAACTGCATCAGGCTAAACCGGAGTTCTTAACTGACGCGTGTCGCCCGGCCCCTTCCAGGAGGCTGCACTCCACCTCTGCGATTACGATCCCTCTGAGGAAGATGTTTCTCCTCCGGGCTGCTTGCTCTCTCCCAACGCTTGTAGTCACCCCTACCACGGTCGGCCAAGTCCCGTGCATCTTCAGCATTCAGCAGGTCTTGCAGGGAATCCGTCGCTACGGAGGGGTCGCTAAATACAGCAGTAGTTCCATCCGGCCTGGCCACTCTCAGCGTAGCCGGGTATTGTAGCTGGAATCTGATCTGACAGCGGTATAAAGCTGAGCACAGTCCACTAAACTCCCTCCTTTGTTTCGCGACTAGCGCAGAATAGTCCGCAAATAGCAGAATTACCTGTCCCTTAATCTTCAAGGGGCCTCTCCTGGTTCTGTAAGCCCTAAGAATCGCCTCCTTATCGCAATAATCCAGGTACCGCATGATTACTGGACGGGGTCTCTGCTGGGAGTTAGCGCTGCTCCGGCCAGGCGAACAATCCGGGTCTGGTGGCGATCCGATCCGGTGTGCACGTTCAACTTTGTGCTTTCCATCCAGCCCCAGGGCCCTTGGTAGGTCAATTTCGCATATCTCTTTGAGGGCTTGTACTTTCACCGCCTCAGGTAGACCCAGGAGTCTCAAATTGTTCCTTCTGGAACGGTTCTCTAAATCCTCAAGACGGTCCTTCAGTATGATATTATGATTCTGTAATTCCTGGATGGCAAGGTTGGATTTGGAATTCTCTTCCTCCAATGCAGAACATCGCTGCCCTAGGTCCACTAGGCATACCTCATGCTGTCCCACAGTTTCATGCAGCTGCTGTAGGGACGCCGCCAGTGTTTTGGAGAGCGTCTCTTTGATATCTGGCGCCAAGTGTCTGGCCACCTCTAATGCCAGTGATTTATAATTTATTCTGGCCCCGTCCGACGGATCACCGAGTGGCGAGTCTGGTAGGGCATCGATAACGCTTTCAACAGTGCTCGACGGGGACACAGGATCCAGGGCCTCCATCTTGCCTGATGCCTCGAGGTCAGTCTGTGTAGCACCGCTCCGAACAAGTTTTTTACCGCTCCGGAGCAGGTATCTGTCCATGGGCTTCTTGCAGGACGATCTAGAGAGATCGGGAGCGTCCGGAGCTCGTTTATGGGTGGGGGATGGACGGAGCTCACTTACTCCTCGCCTTCCATCTCAGCGCCGGAACCGGAAACAGCCTGACTTCTTCTCTTGCCGCTTGTGACGTCCGCCGGCTGGAGGCAGAGGAGGAGGTAATAATAGGACAGAAGGGCGGGCCAGAGGGCTAAAATATGTGTTTTTCTGGGCACATCGCCCAGTAACGCCACCCCTGGGCACCTTCAGAAGCTCTTTTTTTTTTTTTTTAATATCTGGACGAGAGACACAGAAAACAAAGGTCCCATTGTAATGCGGGTCAAAGAGTCTATAACTTGATCTGAGCGATCTACAACGCTCAGATTAGGTGAAAGACTCCCTTTAAATAAAACTTGGCCATTGTAAAACACTCTAAAGTTGTTAAACTTTCTGTGATACTTTAATATTTGTGAAGTCTCACTTTTATCCAGAAGCTGAAACCTTGTGGAGAAATAAGAGCTAATGCAGGCAGTCATGTAACAGCTCAGTAAAACGTCCAAGTTACTCCTGTACCTCTATATGCGTCTGATATCATACAAAGGCATACACAGCTCTGCCAAGTGCATGAGCCCTTATACTTCTCACAGCTTAAAGTTTGCTAAAATTGTATCCAATCAAAGCAATTCTCATTATGCTAATACATCAGTAACGCATTCTTGCAGTGGAAAAGGCTGGGCCCCCTACACACCTCTAAATTATGAGAACCAAGAGGAGATCTCTTAATGGTAGAACCGCAGACAAGAACTCTTAAAGGGGTTTTCTGGAATTTTAATATTGATGACCAATCCTCAGGATAGATCATCAATATCAGATCAGACCGACACCTGGCACCCCCGCCAACAGTTCGTTCAATTCAAGTGTATACGAATGAGCCGTCCCATAGAAGTGAATGGGACGGCTTGTAATTACACCTGCTCACCACTGCCTTGTCGACAAGGAGCAGGTAAACAATGAAGGGAAGGCTGTGCTCGCACAGAGCGGGGCTTTCTCTTTAACAAGCGGATTGGCAGGGGTGGCGAGTGTTGGAGCCCCTACGATCTGATATTGATGATCCTGAGGGTAGGTCATCAATATTAAAATCCTGGAAAATCCATTTAATTATAAGACTTCAGAAAAAAAAAATTGTTAAACAAAAGGAACCAAACAAGTCAAGCACCAATAACATCTAAATCAACAGTTTACAGTATAATATAATTGTGCTTGAGCAATACCCAAATCGGATATGATAACCATGGTACAGGCTCAAAGAAAAAAACCACAGACAGTATCATCCTTCTGAAACTTTAAAATGTTCAGGAACTCACAGCTACAAACAACATCCTAAGACCTAAGGCCTCATGCATACAAACGCATTTTATTTCTGTGTCTGTTCCTTTTTTTTTGCGGACCGTATACGGAACCATTAATTTCAATGGGTCCTCAGAAAAAACAAAAGTCAATCCATCTGCGTTCCGTTTCCGTATTTTAGTATATCTGTTCCGCAAAAAAAATAAAGAACGTGTCCTGTTATTGCCCGCAACTAACATTCCGTGGCTCCATTCAAGTCAATGGGTCCGCCAAAAATACGGAATGCATACGGAACACATCCGTATGTCACCTGTATTTTGCGGATCCATGCAGCAGAAATGCTAGGCCCAGCCCGCTTTGCTCATGTGTTTGGTGTTTACAAACATTAGCTGAGCACATGTGCAGGTGCTGAAATAGGCCCCAACTCGTCTGCCTTGGCTGAGAAGACAGATAGAGACACAATGGATGTTGAGAGGCTGATTTTACTCATTGAAGAGCGTCCCCAGCTGAGCGGCTTACTAAGGAGCGGGCATGGGAGGAGGTCACTCGAGAGATGCTGGCCAGAGAGTGGGAGAAGGGGAATTCTTCCAAACAGCAGAAATTAGGTAAGCCAACCCATGCCAATGTTTTTTGCTCTGAAAATGTTTATTGTTTATGTCTACCTTTGATGCACTGGCGTATATATAGGGGAAGCAGGGAAATTAGGTTAATTTTTGGGGAAGGGGCACCTTAAAGGGATTCTGTCACCTCCCCTCAGCCAAAAAACGATTTAAAAGCAGCCATGCAGCACAGTTTACCTGGATTAAGCTGTGCTGTTTAATCTTGAAATCCGTCCAGCAGTTACTTTAAAAAACGACTTTGATCAATAAGGAAATGCGTCCTGAAGGTGCCCAGAGGGGCGTTTTTTTCTTCCTAGTGAGCCCAGTACCGCCCCTCTTTCAGTGCCCAGCCCGCCTTCCTTGTATTTTCTAACTGCCGCCCCCAGCCTGCCACAGCCTCTCCTGCCTCTCCTCCCCCTCCCTCACGCCGAACGAAGTCTCGCACAGGCGCAGTACCCACTGAGGGCTGCGCCTGTGCGATCATCAGGAGACTGAGGGCGGCAGCTTCATCTTCGTCACTGGGCATGCGCCGAGCCCAGTGACGTCCGATGCTCGCTCTTCCCTCAGTCAGCAGGGAAGAGAGAGCATCGGACGTCACTGGGCTCGGCGCATGCCCAGTGACGAAGATGAAGCTGCCGCCCTCAGTCTCCTGATGATCGCACAGGCGCAGCCCTCAGTGGGTACTGCGCCTGTGCGAGACTTCGTTCGGCGTGAGGGAGGGGGAGGAGAGGCAGGAGAGGCTGTGGCAGGCTGGGGGCGGCAGTTAGAAAATACAAGGAAGGCGGGCTGGGCACTGAAAGAGGGGCGGTACTGGGCTCACTAGGAAGAAAAAAACGCCCCTCTGGGCACCTTCAGGACGCATTTCCTTATTGATCAAAGTCGTTTTTTAAAGTAACTGCTGGACGGATTTCAAGATTAAACAGCACAGCTTAATCCAGGTAAGCTGTGCTGCATGGCTGCTTTTAAATCGTTTTTTGGCTGAGGGGAGGTGACAGAATCCCTTTAAGGATGTTCCAAAATAGTTATATTCCTTGTCACCTTCAACAGCACTATACATTGATATATTACATCAGGGATGGCCACGTGTGGCTCTCCAGCTGTAGTAAAACTACAATTCCCACCATGCCCTGCTGTAGACTGATTGCTTTATTAAGTCTGAACATGCTGGGAGTTAAAGTTTTGAAACAGCTGTAGAGCCGTATATTGTCCATCCCTGTATTTTAACTATATAATGATTTGCAACTGTTTGAGCACTGGCACATGTCCCTGGTTACAACAACCCTGCTATCCAGCAGCGGTGGCCATGCTTGCAAAGTTTAGGAAAAAGTGCCACCCTCTCTGGTGGCTGGGACCACTGGAGCTGGGATAGTCCTGCTCTTTTTTGAATGTATACGCACAAACTTTTTTGAATGTATACGCACAAACTAATTTGTAAAAAACATGTGTATAGCACTAACACAATTTTAGTACAGTACATGTTACTGTATATGGTATCAATATAATTTTTTTTCATGTATACATTTTGTTTAACCATTTGTACACATGTGCATTTATACGTGTGTGTGTACATATACATTTAGAATGGTTGTTATGTTATATTTCTACAGTGCAACGAGTGAAGACACGCTGGCAATCATTCCGAGACCAGTTTCAGCGGGAACTGGTCATGTCACAGGGACACAGTGGTGATGGGGGGCTTAGAAAGAAGACCTATCTCTATAATAAACATTACAGTTTTTGCAGCCTGTGCTGGATCTTAGGCCGTGAGTACCAAATGTATTTAGTGGTTGTTATAATTTTATACATGCAAATAAATGCTTGATTTGACTTTTATTTTGTATGAATGATAACAGCACAGAAGTAATTTTTGATGCAATGCTCTACATTGATGCAATGCTCTCCATTGGCCTGGATTGCACATGACTGGTACAATTTGTTTGCAGCTGGTAATATACTGCCCTTGTCCAGACCATGCTAGAAGAAGACTTCCAGCTTGCATTGTTTCTCCTGACATGACCTGCACAAATGGGTGACATCTGAAACAGGTGAGGAGAGCAATAAGGAACATGAATCTGTGAAGGTTCCGTCAACAGCTCATCAACATTGCTAGGTGGAAGTCGTTGTCTACCATAGTGTGGACAAGGACAGTACATCACTGCCAGTACTGAAACAGACCTTGCCCTCTGCAATGCAGCACATGGCTAATGGGAAAAATGGACCAAGACATTAACCAAAAATGGACTTACTTAGACTACATGAGATATGAAGGGTTTATTTGGGGTGCCAAAGAACCACTTTATTAAGAGATTCTCCAGCCTTTTAATATTGACAAGCAATACTTAAAATAGTTCATCAATATTTAAAAAGGCTGCTGGACCCCTGTGTTCCAGTGTGAGTTATTAAATGTGTTATGGTCATACCCTTTACACAGATTGTTTATTCAAAATGATATCTGATTCACAGTACCGTTTATAGCCTGGAGGAACAAGGAAGAGCAAGCTGCTGGTCCCCTGGAATCCCCTCCTCATGTGATGGAAGAGGCAGAAAGTGTGGAGCACCTGGTTCGTCCTGAGAGTCAGTAGGAGTCATCGGCTTTGGAGGGAGCTCTTCCATCCAGCCCAGAAAGACCCAGGAGAAAGCCATGGCGTAGAAAGGGGGGCTTGAGACATTCCTGTTTCTGCCTCAAATACTCAAGCCCTGATTGATACTCAGGTGCTCGAGTATTTGAGCCAGAGGAATGAAGAAAAGGAGGAGAGAGTGTTAAGTGGGCTAGCTCATGTTATACAAAATTTTTCACTTGAAAAAATGGGCATTTATGTGTCCATTATGGATTCTATGGAGCTGGTGTGGACTGTTGATAACATGAAGCAGCGGGCTTTATTGTTGTCAGCAGAACCACAACCTGTCACAACATGTTGGGCCCAGCTCATATTAACAGCCCCTATACTCCCAGAAGCATGAATATGGCTCCCGGATGCATTTTCAAGGCCCCAGAATGCCATACTGTCACCGAAGCAATTTGGCTGCCCCTCCTGCACATGGGCCGGGACCTTTCATCAGGGATCTTATGGACATATAAGTTGTTTTTATTTTTTGTTGTTTTTTTCATCGTGGCTGAATGATAAGCCAATGCTGTTTTTTACTTTTAATTTATCATATATAAAATTATGTAAACTAAATTGTCTGGCCTTTTATTAAATATGTGAAATGCAAACATAAAAAAATAATACACATAGTTTAGATTACTTTATTTTATTAATTACAACTAGGGTGTATATATACTTTAATACAACCATACATATGCCAAATGATTTTCCAAATGTTCTAAGTGCTAGGATAACCTCCAAAGCATGCCTAAAGAAACAAAAATTTTTGTTAAAACCTATCCAAACAGGTGGGCACGTAATCGAACATTAAACAGGTCCTAAAGATATAATTAAAGAGGTATTAGAGGGTTTTTGTAGGCAAAAAATAAAACTCATGCACATTTCAAAAATGAACATGAATTAACACAGACAGATGTTTTTAGGTTTTGCCTACAGTTAACCCCAACAAGCCCACGTCAAAGGTCCATTTTGTCTTGTGAGTCCCTACATTATCTACATATAACAAAGCAAACCCTTTATCAGCCACAATTACAAATGGAGTCGGTGGTCCCGCAGAACCTGGCAGTCTTCTGGGTTCTGGGAGGGCAAGTTGGTTGGCTTGAAGTCTCTGACACATTCTAGATTACAGGCATCTCAAACTGCGGCCCTCCAGCTGTTGCAAAACTACAACTCCCACAATGCCCCGCTGTAGGCTGATACCTGTAGGCTGCCCGGGCATGCTGGGAGTTGTAGTTTTGCAACAGCTGGAGGGCCGCAGTTTGAGATCCCTGTTCTAGAAGAACTGAAAATGTGGGCATCTGCAGTGCTCCCATAGGCCCCAATATCCACAATTGTAAACTTGTAAGTACTGTCAGCCAAGGCCAAAAGTACTAAAGAAAAATCTATACTAATAAAAGTCCTGTGTACGTGCTCAGGGCTGGTGTCCGTGCGTGTGCCATTTGTTATACTGGGCATGCGCGGCGCGGGGACCTATCAGCACACAGCGCTCCACACGCCCCCACACCAGCGCATGGAACAAGCAAACGGCGAACCTCATATCCGACGCTACACTCTAACCATGGTAGGTTACCATGGAGATGGGAAAGCTTATCAGAGAGGAGTGTGGCCTAATCTCAATGTAAGGGACTCTGGGAGGCCAGGAAGAGCCCTGAGGAGATGTAACTACGAATGTCCCGCCCCTCAGAGCCGACAGTACACTCTACACACGGGAGGTTCCCATGGTGATGGGGAACGCTTCCAGTGTGAAAGGAAGCCTCTCAGAGTGACTGTGGGGGAAGGGGGGGATTTCTGTGTTTATGTCTGGACCCCTCCTCTCAACTGTATCTGTGCACTTGGGGCACAGATACAGTGGAATAAACTGGTGAAGCAGGAAGCCATCGTCTCTGCTTCACTGTTCACCTGGCAACGGTGATTCAGTGCCTGCTGCACTGAACGAGAAAGCAGCACAGTACAGAGTGATGGTCTGCTCCGCACTGTGGCTCAGTGCAGGCATCGCGCTTGCCGGCACTGAATCACTGATGAAGAAGCAGAGAATCCATAGTGGGGAAGGTGAGTATATAAAGTGGAGGCAATGTGGGGCATCATTCTTTGGGGGTCAGAAGAGGATCATATTGTGAGAGGAGGCACTAAGCGGGCATCATATTATGAAGAGAGTCACTTAGGGGGCATCATACTGTGAGAGGAGGCACCAAAGGGGCATCATAATGTGAGGGGGCATCAGACTCAATAGGGACACTAAGAAGGCATCATGCTGTGAGGCACTAAAAGGGGCATTATACTGTTAGAGGAGGTACTAAGGGGGTATCATATTCTGAGAGAAGTCACTAAAGAGGGCATCATACTGTGAAGGGAGGTACTTAGAGGACATCAAATTCTGCAAGGCACTATGGAGGCATCATATTGTGAGATGGGGGCCACTAAAGGCTTCTTATTGTCTGAGGGGCACTAAGGGGGCATCATTAGTGGCACTAAGGGTATATTCTTATTGTGTTGGGGCCCTAAGGGGATTGGGTGGGATTAAAGGTATTTCTATTTTTCAGAAGAAAAAATAGCCGTACAGCAGTACACACCACTGTTGTGCCTCTTTAAAAAATGTTTTTGTGCCTCGGACCTTCACCCAGAGGCAGATCTAAGTATATGGACTTTTACAAAAAGTTCCCCTGCCTTAGAGAATTGATTCATTTAGAATACATATAAATAAATACCTGAATTAATTGCATATATAGATAAATTTATTTCTGCAAGGTAACAGATAAGATAGAATCAACCTAATATGTATCAAATTCATACTCATAATAATATTAGATAAAAAGGAGTTGAAATGAAAGGCAGTTAATCAGAAGTAATAATTTCATTGGCGACGATGACAATAGTGATGAGAGAAAAAAATCTTAGTAATAAGAATTTTTTTTATAAAAAAACGTATATATATATACTGTATACACAGTATATATATAAAAAAAATAATCTATACTAATGAAAGCCCTGTGTACGTGCTCAGGGCTGGTGTCCGTGCATGTGTGCTGATTATAGAAGTGCGCATGTGCCGCGGACGTGCACACACACAGGCCAATCCAGGTCACAGAGACGGGCTCGGGGGCACATCGGCGGGACAGCAGCCCTCCGGGAGGAGAACTCCGGGAGCCGGGCACAGCGGCTTTCAGACTTACTCTGCCCGGAGCACATGGGACAGCGCAGCCGTCACAGAACCCGGGGAGCCGTCCACACTGAGAGCCGGCTATCTTACTCATTATGCCAGCATTGCGCTGTCCACTCCATTGGCACACACTCCACGGACACTATATGTGCAGCATCCTATTGTAATGGCAGCGGTGGGCAGTCACTGTATTGCACCAGCCTCGCTCACTTACTACATGGTGAGGCAGATCATGAGAAAGGTCAAATAAATTATGTCAGCCAGGCCGAAAGGCAAATTAGTAGATCAGTTATGAAGTGGAGAGGGTGGGAACAGCATGAAGAGACCACAGAGTGGCCCAATGACAGGGTCTGGATTTGGCAGCAGTATGAGGAGGCCACCGAGTGGCACAATGACAGAGTCTGTAGGTGACAGATGCAGCAACAGCATCAGGAGAGGAGTACCGAGTGGCAAAATGACAGAGTCTGGGGGTGGCAGATGCAGTAGCCTCATGAGAAGGCCACCAAGTGGCACAATAACAGAGTCTGTAGATGGCAGCAGTATGATGAGGCCACCGAGTGGCAAGTTGACATAATGTGGAGATAGCAGTAGCAGCAGCATCAGGAGACCATATAGTGGCAAGGTGACATAGTGTGGATATAGCAGCAGCAGGATACCACAGAGTGGCAAGGTCACATTGTGTTGAGATGGCAGCAGCATGAGGAGACCACAGAGTGGCAAGGTGACATAGTTTGGAGGTGGCGGCAGCATCTGGAGGCCACAGAGTGGCAAGGTGACATAGTGTGGATATGGCAGCGGCAGCAGCAGCAGCAGGAAACCACAGAGTGGCAAGGTGACATAGTATGGAAATGGCAGCAGCATGAGGAGACCACAGAGTGGCAAGGTGACAAAAAGGGGAGATAGCAGTAGCAGCATCATCATCAGGAGACCACATAGTGGCAAGGTGACAGTGTGGATATAGCAGCAGCATCAGGAGGCCACAGTGTGGCAAGGTGACATAGTTTGGTGGTGGCAGCAGCATCAGGAGGACACAGAGTGGCAAGGTGACATAGTGTGGATATGGCAGCATCAGGATACCACCTGCAAGGTGACATAGTGTGGATATGGCAGCAGCATGAGGAGGCCACAGAGTGGCAAGGTGACATAGTTTGGAGATGGCATCATCAGCTGCATCAGAAGACCACAAAGTGACCCAGTAACAGAGTGGGGCAGTGGGTGGCGATACCAATACCCGCTGGCGAAGGTGGGTGCAAGAAGGAACACTTGGCATCAGATGTGTGGCGTCAGGCGGGTTGCAGCATCAGAATAGTAGCTGAGGTAGGTAGCCAGAAGAAACCGGTGTCTTTTGTCAAATTGTTGGCGTGGCTCCATGGATGATCTAGTCTGATGCATCACGCATTGGTGTGTGGAAATCCTGGCTGATCCACACCTTATTCATCTTGATGCAGTGCCCCACTATGTGCTATATGTGGGCACTGTAAACTGTTGCTAAATGTCATATCAAATGTATTGTGGTATCATGCTGTAATTCCCTTTAAAGGGTTTCTACCACTTGAATATCACATATTTGGTGTTCAGACACTAGCGATTCGCTAGTGTCTGTTCTTGCCTACAAGCTAATTATCACATTAATCCGGGCTGCCGATACCTCAAAAAAAGCACTTATATCTTTATGCAAATGAGCCTCTAGGTGCTATGCAGGCGTTTTTCTAAGCACCTAGAGGCTCCGTCTACCTTGCATTTTGCCGCCCTGCGCCTCGCTCCAGCACGCCCATCTCTCACTGTAATCGATCCTCCCCCTGCTTCAGCCTTCCGAAATCCCGCGCCTGCGCCGTCCGTCGCGGCATTCGGAGGCATTCGGCGCAGGCGCAGTCAATGTCTGACCGCTCCCTGCTCAGACATTTCAACTGCGCCTGCGCCGATGACGTCACAGAGCTCCGTGGGACAGACGAAGCCCAGCAGCAAGCGGTCAGACATTGACTGCGCCTGCGCCGAATGCCTCCGAATGCCGCGACGGACGGCGCAGGCGCGGGATTTCGGAAGGCTGAAGCAGGGGGAGGATCGATTACAGTGAGAGATGGGCGTGCTGGAGCGAGGCGCAGGGCGGCAAAATGCAAGGTAGACGGAGCCTCTAGGTGCTTAGAAAAACGCCTGCATAGCACCTAGAGGCTCATTTGCATAAAGATATAAGTGCTTTTTTTGAGGTATCGGCAGCCCGGATTAATGTGATAATTAGCTTGTAGGCAAGAACAGACACTAGCGAATCGCTAGTGTCTGAACACCAAATATGTGATATTCAAGTGGTAGAAACCCTTTAACAGGCTGGCAGTGTAATTTACCTTTATTCGCCCCTAGGTGGTGCTGGCACCACTTATATATATAGCTGAGGGGGGTGAAATCAGTGTGTGTGTTGAGGATGAGAATGAAGAGAGGAGGAAGTTAATGGAGGAGGTGGAAATTAGTTTTTCCACGAAATAATTCACAAAAGATTCTACCACATATAAATGCAGTGCTGAACGCTCCATGAAATTTGTTTTTCCACCGAAATAATTCACAAAGGATGTTACCGCATATAAGTGCAGCACTTAACGCTGAATACATTTTTTTTTCCACCAAACTAAGTCACAAAAGATTTTACCACATATAACTGCAGCACTAAACGCTACATGAAATTAGTTTTTCCACCGAAATAAGTCACAAAAGGTTTTACCGCATATAAGTGCAACGCTTAAAGGGGTTCTACAGTTATTTTAAAATGATTATCTATCCTCAGTTCAAAATAACTGCAGAACCCCTTTAACGCTAAATACAATTTTTTTTTCTCCGAAATAAGTCACAAAAGATTTTACCATGTATAAATGCAGCGCTTAACGCTGAATACAAGTTTTTTTTTCCACTGAAATAAGTCGCAAATGATTTTACCACATATAAGTGCAGCGCTTAACGCTGAATCCAATTTTATTTCCACCGAAATAAGTCACAAAAGATTTTACCGCATATAAGTGCAGTGCTTAACGCTGAATGCTATTTTTTTCCCACTGAAATAAGTCACAAAAGATTTTACCGCTTATAAGTGCAGCGCTTAACGCTGAATACAATTTTTTTCCCACCAAAATAAGTCACAAAAGATTTTACTGCATATAAGTGCAGCGCTTAACGCTGAATACAATTTTTTTTTCAACCAAAATCCTTCAATAAAGATTTTACCACATATAACGGAGCACGGAGATGGAAAGGGTCTTCGGATTCCCCCGCACTATACGGACGTCTCAGAAATGACCCTGACAGCAGCTCCTGGGGAGGTCATGGAGCGTCCCGGTCACCTGGCATCTATTTGCTCCGCTGAAGGATTATTTTGAAAGTTTGTAGAAGCCCCACGGGGCCCCCCGCTGCAGATTTATCATGTAGACATCATGGAGATTTAACCACATATAACTGCAGCGCTGACCGTTGAATAAATTTTGTTTTTCGACCGAAATACTTCAATAAAGATTTTACCACATCTAACCGCCGCACTGACTGACTGCTACTTCCGTGAACCCCTGCTACTTCTCAGGTAGGTAGGCTGCTGTGAAGCAGGCGCTCTACCCCGGGCACGTTTGGCTCCCGACCTCCTACTGCTGCCACCCTGCTGAATCCCAGCCATGCTGTCAACACATCTAACCACCAACGTGAACTGAGAATGCATTTTTCTGTTTGTACTGAAATAGGCCACTAAACGCTTTCAACACATCTAACCGCCGCCGATGTGAACTGAGCATGCATTTTTCTGTTTGCACTGAAATAGGCCACTAAACGTTTTCAACACATATAACCGCCACCGACGTGAACTGAGAATGCATTTTTCTGTTTGTACTGAAATAGGCCACTAAACGCTTTCAACACATATAACCGCCGTGAACTGAGAATGTATTTTTCTGTTTGTACTGAAATAGGCTACTAAACGCTTTCAACGCATATAACCGCCGCCGACGTGAACTGAGAATGCATTTTTCTGTTTGTACTGAAATAGGCCACTAAATGGTTTCAACACATCTAACAGCCGCCGACGTGAACGGAGAATGCATTTTTCGGTTTGTACTGAAATAGGCCACTAAACGCTTTCAACACATATAACCGCCGTGAACTGAGAATGCATTTTTCTGTTTGTACTGAAATAGGACACTAAACTCTTTCAACACATCTAACCGCCGCCGACGTGAACTGAGAATGCATTTTTCTTTTTGTATTGAAATACAAAATAACACATATAAACCGCCGCATTGAAACCCTGCACCACTACTTCCCGGGCAGGTAGGCTGTTGCGAAGCAGGTGCTCTAACCTGGGCACGTTTTGCTCACGACCTCCCACTGCTGCCACCCTGGTGACTCCCAGCCATGCTTTCAACACATATAACTGCCGACGTGAACTGAGAATATATTTTTCTTTTTGTACTGAAATAGGCCAGTAAACGCTTTCAGCAGAAATAAATGCACCAGTGAAGTGCGTAAATATTTTTCTTTCTGTACTGAAATAAGCCACTGAACGCTTTTGCCACAACTAAGTGCACCAGTAAAATGCGTATATATTTTTCTTTTTTTACTGTAATACGCCCCTATACGCTTTCAACAGAAATAACTGCAGAAGTGAACTGAGCATATATTTTTCTTGTTGGACTGAAATAGGCCACTATACGCTTTCACCAGAATTAACTGCAGAAATGCACTCAGAATATATTTTTCTTTTTGTACTGTAATACGCCCCTATACGCTTTCACCAGAAATAACTGCAACAGTGCAGTCCGTATATATTTTTCTTATTTTACTGAAATACGCCCCTATGCGCTTTCACCAGAAATAACTGCAACAGTGCAGTGCTTATATATTTTTCTTATTTTACTAAACTAGGGCCCTATATGCTTTCACTAAAATTAACTGCAGAAGAAAACTGAGCATATATTTGTCTTGTTGGACTGAAATAGGCCCCTATACGCTTTCACCAGAAATAACTGCAACAGTGCAGTATGTATATATTTATTCGTGTACTGAAATATGCCCCTATGCACTTTCACCAGAAATAACTGCAACAGTGCAGTGCGTATATATTTTTCTTTGTTACTGAAATACGCCCCTATGCGCTTTTAACAGAAATAACTGCAGAAGTGAACAGCATATATATTTTTCTTGTAGTACTGAATAAGATACTAAGACATAAGCCGCTAAAGGCTTTTCAACATAAGACTTGCAGCCCAATAACAAAAAGCTTGAATGACAGAGCTGTCTAATGACTATTTGGATCCCCAAATAATCGTTTCCTGCACTTGTAAATCACTTTCCTATCAATGTCCCTAGCGCCTTCTGACGTCTCTCCCTGCACTAAGATGCTGTGAAATGATTCCTCCCTATCCTTACACTGCAATTATAAATATTTTTTTTATTTTTTTTCCCCACAATCATTTTTCCAATAGCTGCCCCTAGCGCCTTCATATGTATTTAAAGGGCTGTGAGATCACTGGGCTGGCTGGCTGCTGATTGGCTCTATGCAGGCGTTTCTATCGGGATGATCCCGCCTTCCCAGAGTTCCTTGTCCCATGTCCTCAGTCCTCACACGTGTAGCCGCCATTTTAGGAAAAATGAGATTTGTTACCACGAAGCGCGAGGAAATTCGCTCATCTCTTATCACGTTATACACTGCTTGTTTCCATGGTTATGACCACCCTGCATTCCATCAGTGGTGGTCGTCCTTGCACATGACAGAAAAAGAGCACATAGGCCAGCGCTTCTTCCTGTAGTGTTCAAGCACGGCCACCACTGCTGGATTGCGGGATGGTTGTAACTCCTGGATATGAGCAGTTTATAATGCATTATAATTAATCAAGCTAGTGAAGCATGCAATATGGACAATCACAATACATTAGTAAGTGCCTTGTATTACCTTTCTCTACATGATAAATGCCATTTGCCGAAGTGACACAATCCCTTTAACAGAAATTTGTGTAAGACAACCCTGTTGTCGGTTCAAAGACCCAGCCTTTCTGTATGAGGCCATTTTCACATGTTTTGGTCAGTTTTAAGCTACTTTCACACTTGCGTTCGGAGCGGATCCGTCTGATATTTGTACAGACGGATCCGCTCCTATAATGCAAACAATGGTATCCGTTCAAACGGAACCGTCTGTATTATATTTTACTAAAAAAGTCTAAGTACAATTTGTATTCAGACGGATCCGTCCAGACTTTACAGAAAGTCAATGGGGGGCGGATCTGTTTGAAAAATGCACCATATTGTGTCACCTTCGAATGAATCCGCCCCCATTTACTTCCATTGTAACTCTGGACGGATCCGTTTGCCTCCGCACGGCCAGGCGGACGCCCGAACGCAGCAAGCAGCGTTCAGGTGTCCACCTGCTGAGCAGAGCGGAGGGCAGACGGTGCCAGACTGATGCATTCTGAGCGGATCCGCATCCACTCAGAATGCATTAGGGCTGGACGGATCCGTTCGGGCCGCTTGTGAGAGCCTTCAAACGGAACTCACAAGCGGAGCCCCGAACGCTAGTGTGAAAGTAGCCTTAGCCAAAACCTGGTGCAAGTCAAAAACAGAACAGGAGTAAATCTTTGCATTATATCTTATCTTGGTGGAAGATCCTCCCCTGATTTTGGCTAACAATCACTGATGCAAAACACTAACCAAAAAACTGATGTGTGAATGAGGCCTAAACAGTAAATCATCAGGATTCTCAGTGAGTGGGCAAAGCAAGAAACCTCTTTTTTTGTTCATACTACAATAACTATTTATTATGGTGGATTAAATGTGTAAAATCAGAGCCGTCAATCACAGTTGTGCTTCTTTGATGACTGTGTAATTACAGTTGCTGTTCCCCATGATAACACAAGGTGCAGGTGTAGGAACTGTCTTTGTCTTATGTCATATATGTTCATTCTGATGTATAAGTGGGTTAACAGCAAGCATACTAAGCGCCAAAAGGTAGTAGTGTCCATTTTACTGTATTTTTTCCTCTTTGGGAAACCATTGGTGTGTAAAGGGATTGTCCCATGACTAATGTAGAAAATTAAAATCAGACATTATATAGTACATGGTAATCTCTTTCTAACAACCCTAAAACCAGCCGTGTACCTCACATGGATCCAGAGACATCCTCATTCATTGCTTTGCTAGACTTATATCAAGCTGACAGTTCAAGAGGAGTGTCCTTTCTCTTATAGCTAATAGGCATGTCCTTTCTGCTGCAGCTCTCTCCCTATCACAGCTCAGGGTGCAGTTAAAGGTGCGGCCATCTCATTGGGATAACAAAGAAATAAAAAAACGAACAGCAACAGCAACGAACATACAGAGACATTTTATTGAATAACTCAGTGGCTATACAAAATTTTTAATTACATGCAATTGCAAAAGTTTTCAGATCCAGCTGCTGGTTTGAAAACTGTAGAATATTTTTGGTGGGAGAACCCCTTTAAGGATGATCATTGCTCATAGCAAATGGATAGGATGGAGCTTGGGGGCAAGGGTTGTTCTGGTGCAAACTCAAGATTGCAGGTTCCAAGCCCTGCAGAAACATTGCACAAACCATAACATAAGTTACAGTAATAATATTTATCAGAGACAGAAGTGCTCAGAAGATTGTAATGGGTCACCAGAAATACTTCTATATATTCCGCTGTATGTAAGGGGTTAACAGGGAGGTATCCCCCTCCCTCTCCATCGGGCCGCTACACTGCTGTGGCAGCATCCCGATGCTTTGAAGGTTAACAGAAGGAGGGAGCTCCTTTCCCCATCGGGCTTCTGCACTGCTGTGGCAGCTTCCCAATAGTTACCATGGCAGGATCCTGTTCAGGCTTAATGTAGTCACAATACAGTGCAGTACACTATACAGTCTAAAATTTTACTTTTTCCTATATCTGCACATTTCTAATCGGTTAAAAATAAAAAATAAAATAAAATACACTACACATGTTTGGTATCGCCATGTCCATAACGACCTGATCTATAGAAGGATCATGTGATTTTCCTGCACATTGAACGCCATAAAAAAATAAATATATGATGGAATTGCAGTTTTGCCCACCTCACTTCCCAGAAAATGGTATAAAAAGTGATAGAAAATAGTTGTATGTAACCCAAAATAGTACTAATCAAACCATCAACTCATCCGCAAAAAAATGAGCCCCTACATGAGACAATTGCGCAAAAAAAATAAAAAATAAATGGCTTTCAAATGGAGACCTAAAAACATGATTTTGTTTTTTCAAAAATGCTTTTACTGTGTAAAACCAAAGTGATTTACCTTGCCTCACAAAAAGTGTAAAATCGAACAATCAAAAATCATATGTATCCCAAAATAGTACCAACAAAACTGTAATCTTACCCCGTGGTTTCTAAAATGGGGTCACTTTTTGGTAGTTTCTACTTTTGGTGCATCAGGAGGGCTTCAAATGTGACATGGTGTTCCTAATCTAGTCCAGCTGTATTCCTACACAGCAGTTACGACCACATATGTGGTGTTTCTGTAAACTGCAGAATCGGGTTAAAATATATTGAGTTTAGTTTGGCTGTTAAACCCTGCTGTGTTACTGGAAAAAATGGATTAAAATGGAAAATCTGCCAAAAAAGCGAAATTTAGAAATGTTATCTTAATTTTCCTTTAATTCTTGTGTAACAACTAAAGGGGTGAAGTTTGTAAAATTTGTTTTGAATAACTTGAGGGGTGTAATTTCTAAAATGGGGTCTTTTATGTGTGGTTTCTACTATATAAGCCCCACAAAGTGACTTCATAACTGAAATGGTCCTTGAAAAAGTGGGTTTTTGATTTAAAAAAAAAAATATATAAAATTGCTTCTAAAATTCTAAGACTTCTAACATCCAAAAGAATTAAAATGACATTTTCAGAATTATTCCAACATAAAATAGACATCTGGGAAATGTAAAGTAATAACTATTTTATGAGGCATTACAATCTGCCTTAAAAGCAGATGTTTTAGGACGTTTTTATAAATAAAGTTGGTTTATATCGACTCAAATTTACCACTAACATGAAGTACAATGTGTCGCAGGAAAACACTCTCAGAATGGCTTGGATAAGGCCTCATGCACACTACCGCAGTTTTTGCGGCTTGAATGCGGACCCATTGACTTCAATGGGGCCGCAAAAGATGCGGACAGCACTCCATGTGCTGTCCGCATTTGTGGAACCTTTCGTGGACTGCAAAAAAATATATAACCTGTCCTATTCTAGGCTAGGTCTCCTAGACAGGTTTGGGACCCTAAATCCCAACTGCATAAGGGCATGCTAATGGTTTAGTGACCTCAAGCCAGGTCACAGATTCCATTTATTTTGATGGAGTTTTAGTATTTATTAAATGGAAGAAAGTTATACTTTTATGAAATGTTTTCATCTTTGCAGGCCAGGCGCTATACGTGTACATAAATTGTCATTGACTGAGAATAATTGATATCAGTATTTTCCTTTATGTTTCTGTTGTAATTCTAATGATCTGCTTCCCTGAAGAATAAGGCTACTTTCACTTCAACGTTTTTGCTGGATCCGGCAGGGCTCAGGAAAAACGCTTCTGTTACTGATAATACGAACATCAGCATCCGTTATGAACGGATCTGGTTGTATTATCTTTAACATAGACAAGACGGATCCGTTATGAACTCCATTGAAAGTCAATGTGGGACGGATCCGTTTTCTATTGTGTCAGAGAAAACGGGTCTGTCCACATTGACTTGCATTGTGGGTCATGACTGATCAGTCTTTCTCCGCATCCCAGGACGGAAAGCAGACCACAGCATGCTGCGGTTTGCTCTCCGGTATGAGAACGGAATGCATTTTGGAGCATTCCGTTCTGTTCAGTTACGTTTTGTGCCCATTGACAATGAATGGGGACAAAACAGATATTTTTTTTCGGTATTGAGACCCTATGACGGATCTCAATTCCGAAAATATTAATGCTAGTGTGAAAGTAGCCTTAGCTGTAACCCATTTGTTATACACTTTTTGTCTTGGGTCAACTGCATCAGTCCAGAAGATGTAACACTAGAAAAAAGCCAGAGATCCGTTTACTACAGTAGTAGTGAGACATTATTTAGTGGTTTCGAATGATCAGTCTATAAAACCCGGAATAAAACGAAATTATGACCAGCGTCTTCCTTTTGCAAGTTTTTTTTATTCCCGATCAGTCTATAAAACCCATCCTGGGTTTAAAAAAATATATATAAATAATCTCAAAATCTGAACCAAAGTTTTAAGATGTCTGTGTTGAAACAAAGACTGGGGAACATCATTGACAAAAGTATCAATATTTGATTGCTATTCTACTATAGAAAACCTAAATGTGTTATTTTTATTGCAGTAGAAGCCTGTGGGTCCAGTGGAAGCTATCCAGGGCATCACATAGAGGAACTGCAGTTTGGCATTACATTTGCTGTAGTTGCTCATTGTAGATGCAGCAGAGCTGAGTTTGTCACTTGCCTAAGACTGAGGGGGGGGGGGGGGGTCACTTGCCTAAGGGGGGCCTCCCACTGTGCACATTAATACTGGCTGATCGATCGCTACTGCTCTCACATCTGATGAGAATGAGATTTCCTAAGGGGGTATTGACTGGCAGTTTATCACGCCCGCTCCGCCAGTGAACGCTATCTCACCGGCGCTCTGGGTCAGCCACTAGGTGGGTCGGGGGACTCAGGGACAGTCACTCACTCACTTGACCAGACCTGGAGGCTGGACCCCGTTCGGATGGTCCAGTTTGTCACGCCGCCGGCGCCGTGCTCACCTCAGTATCAACAGTGTCTCGCAGCCTCGCAGAGTCGCAGGAGTCACTCGCAGACGTTGCAAGTTTGCAAACAAACCGGCGGTCAGCACACAGCTTTCTCCTCACTTCGCATGCCCTGCACAGTGCATGTGACGCAGGGCTCATCTCTCAGCCTCCGCTCTCCGCCCCCTGTCATTTTAGTTATCAACTTAGCTGTGGGCCACGCCGCCCACTTTACTGTGGCTCTCCTGGCTTGAGGGGGCCCCATGGGCCCCCCTGACTTAGGGGCCAGGTCGCAATTGCGACCGCTGCGACCCCTATAGCTACGCCAGTGTTTGGTGCATAAGAGGAAGGTGAGAATGACTGCAGTGAGGATCTGTAATAAAAGCTACAGTAATTACAGTACATGTATGTCTTGGAGCTCTTAAAAAGTGGATACAAAATTAAAGGAGTCATCCCACAAAAAAAAAAAATTCAAACCACCACCTGGATCTGAATACTATTATTATTGCAAGTAATTAAAAGTTTATTATAGCCATGGAATTATTCAATAAAATGTATCTGTATAGTGCCACCTTCCTTTTCTTGTTTCTTTGTCCGCTTCACTGAGAAGACCACACACATTTCATCCTTCAACTGCCTCCTGAGCTGAGATAGGGAGAGAGCTCCGGCAGAAAGGACACGCCCCCTGAGCTGCAGCAGGAAAGACACTCCCCTTAAGCTGTCAGATTGATATAAATCTAGCAGAGCAATGAATGTGGAGATCTCTGGATCCATGTGAGGTACAGGGCTGGTTCTAGCTTTATTAGAAAGTGTTTGTCATGTTCGATATGATGTCCTATTTTCATTTTTTACATTAGTCATGGGACAACCCCTTTAATAAATGAAATGGTTTCAAGGAAAGCATACAGTATAGTAGATTACCATTAGCTGTACCAGCTATACAGCGTAATTATAATTATGTTGCATCAAATTTGAGTCAATTACTTATATCAAATTTGAGAAAAGACAGACTTCCTTCATCCAATGTAAAACAGTATATGTGTGGCTTCATGTTTATTTCTTGTGACGTGGATTATGATTAATGGTCCTTGAACCAAAACCCTTTGCTGCACATAATATTCTTTTGCTGTATGTAATATTTCATGGCTTTAACCCCTTTCCCGACCAGCCCCATAATAGTACACCGCAGCGGGATGTGACTTGCTGCCCAGCGCCATACTATTTTGGCCTGCTGATTGGGCGGGTGAAAGAGCTGCACCTGCCCGATCAATTGCAGGGGACCGGCTGTTCCCGTTAGCTGGACCCCTTCCCCTATGTGCCGGCATCGGTGAAAACACAGATGCTGGCGCATTAACCCCTTCTATGCCGCGGTCAGTGCTGACCGCGACATAGAAGGGGTTTGCTGCGGGTGAAGGAGCCCATCGGGTCTCCGCGCTGCTGTGGTGGGGACCCGATGGGTGAGAAGGCAGCCCGATGCCATGCAGAGGCTACCCAATGCCATGCATGGCGTCAGGGCCTGCCTTCTACGGGTGCCTAGGAGATCCAGCTTCAGGCTGGGTCTCCTAGGCAACCTGTTAGTGTATTACTCAGTTTAATACACTAACAGGCAATGCATTACAATACAGATGTTGTATTGTAATGCATTGCAGAGGGGATTAGACCCACAAAAGTTAAAGTTAGAAATAAAGTAAAAAAAATAAAGTTTTAATAAAAAAATAAAGTTTCAAGTAGAAAAAAGAAAAAACGCCCCTTTTCCCCTGATTTTATAATAAAAAATTGAAATAAATAAATAAATACACATATTACGTATCGCTGTGTCCGTAATGACCGGCTCTATAAATATATCACATGATCCACCCCGTCCGATAAACACCATAAAAAAAAAAAAACTGTGTCAAAAAAGCCATTTCTGTCACCTTACATCGCAAAAAGTGCAACACCAAGCGATTAAAAATGCGTATGTCCCACAAAATTATATAAATAAAACAGTCACCTCATGCCGCAAAAAATGAGCCCCTACATAAGAAAATCGCTGAAAAAATAAAAAAACTATAGCTCTCAGAACATGATAATTGTTCTGGTTTCAGATATGCTATTATTGTGTTAAAGTGAAATAAATTAAAAGTATACATAATACGTATCGCCGCATCCGTAACAACCATCTCTATAAAAATATCCCATGACCTAACCCTTCAGGTGAACACCATAAAAAATAAAACTGTATAAAAAAAGCAATTTTTGTCACCTTACATCACAAACATTGCAACACCAAGCGATCAAAAAGGCATATGCCCCCCAAAAAGTACCAATCAAACCATCACCTCATCCCACAAAAAATGAGACCCTACCTAAGACAATCGGTCAAAAAATAAAAAGCTATTACTCTCAGACAATGGAGACACTAAAATATGATTTGTTTTGCTTAAAAACTGCTATTATTGTGCCAAAGTGAAATAAATAAATAAAAAAAGTAGACATATTAGGTATTGCTGCATTTTTAACAACCTGCTCTATAAAAATACTTCAAGACCTAACCCCTCAGCTGAACACCGTAAAAAAATAAAAATAGTGTCACCTTACATCACAAAAAATTGCTACACCAAGCGATCACAAAGGCATATGCCCTCCAAAATAGTACTAATCAAACCGTCACCTCATTCCGCAATAAAGAATACCCTAAGACAATCGGTCAAAAAATAAAAAAGCTATGGCTTTCAGACTATGGAGACACTAAAATATAATTTTTTTGTTTTAAATAATGCTATTATTGTGTAAAACTCAAATAAATAAGAAAAAGTATACATATTAGGTATTTACACGTCCATAACAATCTTCTCTATGAAAATGTCACATGACCTAACCCCTCAGGTGAACGCTGTAAAAATAAAAAAATAAAAACGGTGCCAAAATTGCCAATTTTTGGGTCACTTTGCCTCATAAAGTGTAATAATTAATTATCAAAAAATCATATGTACCCCCAAATGGTACCAAAACCAAATAGCACATGATCTACCCTGTCAGATGAATGTTGTAAAAAATAAAAAGTAAAATTAGTGCCAAAACAGCCAAAAATTATATAGAGCAATTAAAAATCATATGTACCCCAAAATAGTACCAATAAAACTGGCACCTTATACCCCAGTTTCCAAAATGGGTCAATTTTTGGGAGTTTTTACTGTAAGGGTGCATCAGGGGGGCTTAAAATGGGACATGGCATTTAAAAACCAGTCCAGCAAAATCTGCCTTCCAAAAACTATATGGCGTTCCTTTCCTTCTGTGCCCTGCCGTGCGCCCTTACATCAGTTTACAATCACATGTGGGGTGTTTCTGTAAACCGCAGAATCAGAGTAATAAATATTGAGTTTTGTTTGGCTGTTAACCCTCGATGTGTTAAAGAAAACATGGATTAAAATGGAAAATCTGCCAAAACGTGCAATTTTGAAATTTCATCTCCATTTTCCTTTAAATCTTGTGGAACATATACAAGATTAACGAAGTTTGTAAAATTAGTTTTGAGTAGCTTGAGGGGTCTAGAACACTACATCCACAACCATCTACAGTGGGGTCATTTATGGGAGGTTTCCACTATGTAAGCCCCACAAAGTGACTTCAGACCCGAACTGGTACTTAAAAATTGGGTTTAGGGAAATGTTTTAAAAAATGTTAAGAATTGCTTCTAAAATTCTAAGCCTTCTAGCGTCCTAAAAAAATAAAATGACATTTACAAAATGATGCCAACATAAAGTAAACATATGGGGAATATTAAGTAATAAATATTTTATGAGGTATCACTTTCTGTGAATTTTTCTAAATTGTTGGTAAATTTGGGATTTGAAAATTGTAAATTTTTTGAAATTTTTGGTAAATTTGGGATTTTTACCATAAATAAAGGTGAAATATATTGACTCAAATTTATGACTGTCATGAAGTACAATGTGTCACGAGAAAACAGTCTCAAAATGGCTTGGATAAATATGTGTTCCAAAGTTATTACCACATAAAGTGGCGCATGTCGGATTTTCAAAAAATAACCTGGGCAGGAAGGTGAAAACTGGCCCGGGGTAGAAAGGGTTAAGTGTTTTACTATGACTAGAATCTTAGAGCTAATATTCTGGCCTTCTATTAAAGGCCAGAATATTAGCTTTAGGATGATAACATGGTGCAAAAAGTGTAGTATTTGGGGTGCAGCTCTGGTCAGGCAGCAGCAGTGACGTTGTAACTTCTGGTTCTGTGTGTGTGTGTCTAATAGAGGGCTTGGAGGGGAGAATCTGCAAGTGAAATCAGGATGAAAGATTATAGAGCAGTACTGTAACTTCTGCTTTGTAAAGCCATCAGTGACTATAGAGACATAAATAAAAGTTTCTTCATGTTAACATCCATTTTAGCTGTAGCAATTATTTCTAGTAAAAGATTGAGAGGATCAGTTACACATTGTTGTCAGCTTTTTGACAAAAATGTTTACTTGTAGCAGAATTATATTTTTGTCTCTTCAGTTCAGTTCCGTAGGTTATCTTCCAGGACAGTTGGTCACAGATGTTACAGATGGGCCTGTAGATACTGCACATTCTTAGTTTGACGAATCTGGAAAATTAATGGCCGACTGGCGATAAATCTGGTGACCAGGCAGACCCAGGAAGTGTTGCAATCTGGAGGAGAAGTTCCTGTAAAACCCTTACTGTGTGTGGTCGAGCATGTTCTTTCTGAAAAATGCAAGCTGGAAGCCCTGCCACGATATTTAACACATGGCTGCAGTATGTCCTGCATATATCGCTGAGCTGTTAGTGTCCCTCATATCACTACTAGGGGTGAATGACTGTCGTATGAGATGGCTCTGCAGATCATCAGTTGGGGCAGTGTGTTGCTCCACGGCAAAGGCGGGATTAAAGGTGCTCACCACCAAGCCTTTATACTCGAATTCAACTACCATCAGATACCAAACAGAAGCTGGATTAGTCTCTAAAAACAATAAGGCTGCAGACCATAACAGTCTAGGTTTCTTGTTCACAACACCACTGCAGACGACAGTGGCTGGTTATCAATGGCAGGACACGTAATAGTCGCCGTGACACCAAAATTCCTTCTGCTAAGTGCCTGGAAATAGTCCAGCCAGAGATAGGGGTGTGTAATGAAGGTGTTGTAATAACACAGCCAACGTGTCTATGGTTATAGCGATAGCAGTGATGGGCAACCAGAAGATCAATCAGAATAAAAAATAGAAAGGTGGCCCTAGCAATGATACATAGTAAATGCACAACTTGTGTGATAATTGCCAGTGCTTAAAAAGATATATATGAAACGGCCTTACCACTTTGTAGATATGTGGTCTTTGGGGGTCCCAGGGAGCTGGGTCTCTTTCTTTAGTTGCCTCTATTTGGCCCGAGCTATTCTTTATGCCCAGGTAGCGGAGCACTCGCCCTGATAAGGGCGACCCCTCTGAGCTGTCCATTGCAATTTACTAGGAGTCCCTTCTTTGCCCTCTGAATCAAGTAACTTCCCAGCTTGTTGCAGAAATCAATCAGGGTATACAGCAGATGGGTCCCAGTGAGTGGAAACTGACCCGATACGTCTCCTTGGAGATAGTCCAAATCATCAGGGGACTGATACGGAGATCTAAATATGGTTGTTACCTGAACATGAAAAAACACATCCTACACTGGCTTAATAGTGTTAGGTGCCGGTGAGAACCAGAGTGGTAATGCGTATGGCATCCATATGTCGCCCCTTTTATCAAGACTAAATAAAATTAATTATTTGAATCTTTCCTCATAACTAAAACCCTTCATGCCTTTTATCAGCCTAGTCACTCTTCTTTGTACTTTTTACAGCTCTAGGGCATCCTTGTGGCCAAAGCTTTGTAAAATGGTAACATTACAACCCTGTGCCGCGAGTCAATGTCTCGTTTAATACATGACAATATCCTGCTTGCCTTAGAAGCTGCTGATTGACATTGCATGGTGTTATTTAGGCTATAATCTTCAAGTATTCCCAAATCCTTTTCTATAAGTGACTCTCCCATTGTTACTACCCCGAGGACATATGATACATGTAAATTATTTGTACCTAGATGCATAACTTTACAGTTATCCATATTTAATCTAATTTGCCAAATGGATGCTCCAAGAATCAGAGTGTGCAAGTCAGTTTGTAGTTTATGGACATCTTCCATAGGCTGCACAGTGCTACATAGCTTGGTGTTATCTGTAAAAATAGAAAGTGTTATTAATCCCATCGTCTATATCATTAATAAATAAGTTAAATTATTTGAGACCCAGCACTGAACCTTGGGGTGCAGCACATATAACAGGGACCATTCAGAATAGGAATTATTGACCATAACTCCCTGGAAACGGTTCATCAGCCAGTTTTAAATCCAATTGCAAATGTACAGAAATATACACCTATGAGGGACAGCATCAAATGTTTTTGCAAAGTCCAAGAACACTACATCCACAACCACCCCGCTTCCACTCATCTCCTCGTAAAAATAAATCAGGTTAGTCTTGGTAAACCTATGCTAGCTATCACTTATGATACTATTAAAAGTCACATACTCCTGTATATAGTCCCTTAAGAGTCCTTCAAACGTTTTCCTAAAATGGAAGTTAAGCTTACTGGTGTATGATTACTTGGGTAAGACCTAGAGCCTTTTGGGATATGGTCACCAAGTTCCTTGTGCCCATTATTTGTCACTGTGCCAGTCACTAGAGAATCTCAAAAAATTATGAACAGGTGCACAGCAATAACTGAACCATGTTCTTTAAGAACTCCATCTGGACGCAGGGCCTTGTTCACATGGACCATATTTACATTCAGGCAATTTAGTATAATACAGGATGTGTTAACAGCACTGGCACCACCTACATCAGCTCCTTTCTCTTCTTTGCATCACTCTTTCCATTCACTTTTACGGGAGTTACAGAAATAGTCAAGCAAGGTGGGACAGGTGTGATCTGCATATTTGGGACATTTATGGCATATCTTGTGGATATGCCATAAATTTAACAGGGATGTTCTATGGCCAGCTACTCAAGCGCAAGGGCAAATGTACCTATTTTGCACAGGGGCCTTCAGATGTCTGTTGCTCCACTGCTTTCATTAAAATATAAGAAAAGATGAGGTTGTTATTGAAACAGAAACATTTGGGAATACTTTTTATACGTAGAAGCACTCAAATATTTTTGGATAACCATGTGTAGTCATTTTTCTGGATATTTTTCTTTCTTCTTTATCTAACCATGTGTTTAGACTCTCCAGGACTGGATTTTACAGAAGGTATCAAAAGCCTTCTGGCACGTCCCCTTCCCTGCCAACGACACGCCCACAATTTTAGACCTGAAATGAGCAGGGAAGAACTCGCAGATTGTAGCTCAACTAGTTGTTAAGCCAAAATCTGTGCATGAAATACGCCTAATTTAGGCATCTTTCAGATTGATAAATGACCCCCATACTTTTTAGGAAAACATCTCTTTTCATTAATTTTTTATGTTTTTTTTTCCCTCCTCCGCTCCCCAAGCTCTGGAACCCAATGATAACAATAGTAAATGATGTCTGAGTGACACTGACATACATAGCTATGGGTAAACGCATGTTTGATGGCGTTAACATACAGCGTGTTTAGAAATATATCTCGCCGGCACATGTGTTATGCTTTTTCATATTCCAAAGTTTCCAAAAATTGTCCCTTATCAGGGATGCTATCAGGGATCAGATGATGTTTAAACACACATGGTGTTAGGGCTCATTCACATGACCGTAGGCCGTCTGTGTCCATATTGGGGATCGCAAATGGCTGGTCTTCAATATATGGGCACTGCCTGTGTAAATCACGGATGCGGACCCATTGACTTTAATAAGTCTGCAATCTGCAAGAAGCACTACGTGGGCTTCTGGGTCCATGCCTCAGCACCGCAACAGATAGGACAAGTCCTATTTTTGCCGTATATTGCAGATCGTGGACCCATGCAAGTCAATGGGTGTGCGCCACAATACGGGATTCACACAGCCTGTGCCCATGCATTGCGAACTGTAATTTGCGGTTCGCATCACAGGCTCGGGTGACCTATGGTCTTGTGACTGAACCCTTATGGGACCCCAATTTTTTTTTTAAGTGTCCAAAAATGATGTTTTGACAGGGTTGGAATGCCTGCTCGTACAACACACACAAGTGTTGATTGTCAGAAGAAAAAGTGGCTCGTTGTGAAAAAGCCCCCAAAAATGATGCCTTTTAATTGGCATCAGCAGCAGTGCAGTGTGGATGTGGAAAGAGTACTGTATAGATATAGTGGCATGCGGCCATAATAGTGGCAACAGCAGGAGCAGCAGTGGCATAACTAGAAATGACTGGGCCCCACAGCAAATTTTGAAACGGGCCCCCCCACCACTCATCCCAACAACTTCTGCGCAACATACTCCTCCCGTGCAACCTCCATTCCTGTAGCTAGTCAAGTTCTATCAGGCGAGGTCTGGCAGCCGCACAGTCCATTTCCAATGGAGTTTCTGTATATAATGTCTATTGTGTCATGTTATAATACTGTTGAGGGGCCCAGACAATAAACTCTTTTAGTCCTCTTCCAGAATGGGCCCCTTCTGAGTTGGGGCCAAAGCAGCTGCTCCCTTGCTTTCCCTATAGCTACGCCCATGAGGAGCATGAACGATTAAGGCATTAGTGGCATGATGTAGACCACAGCAGCTGTACTGAATGTGATAGTAGTTAGGCAGACAGACAGACAGCAACAGTGGCAAGATGGGGCACCGCCACAAAGACGAGGTGTATTCATCGGAATTAGCCTTAACTGTGATAAAATGTCTGTATTGATGCATTAATCACATAAATACACCCCCTCCTCCGTCAACCACTCACGCACAAAATGTTAAATTTCAACCGCGTGGAAACTGAATACACGTAAACTGACGATTAAGGCATTAGTGGCATAACCCTGGCCTCAGCATGCAGCCACAGAGAACGTGATGGCAGGCTGACAGGCAGCAACAGTGGCAAGATGGGGCACCGCCAGCAAGACGAGGTCTATCAGCCTGAACTGTGATAAAATGTAAGTATTGATGTGGTAATCACATACATATGCTACTTAGTTAAATTTACCCCCCCCCCCACCCAATAAAAAATAAATAAAATTTAAACTGTGTGGAAACTGACGATTGAGAGGCATTAGTGGCATGATGCAGGCCGCGGCAGCCGTACAGAACGTGATGGTTGGCAGGTCGCAGCATTGCCATGATACAGGCAGCAGCTATACACAATGTGATATTAGGTAAACTGGACAGAAGCAACAGTGGCAAGATGGGGCACTGCCAGCAAGGCGCGGTATATTCATCTGAATCAGCTGGAGGATTGTGAAAATACTCCTGAATCCAGGCTTGGTTCATTTTGACAAAAGGAAAGTCAGGGAACTGGGTATGCAACAGAGACTGGCCATAGTTTAGGTGTTGATGCGGGAACTGTCGGCTTGCTGACTCGCCTCTGCCTGGCGTGGCATGTGGAAAAACTGATCCATCATGTTGAGACTGAAATGGCTGCTGCAGCTTCTGCTGCTCAAGGCAGCAGGAGGGGGGTGAATCTGCATCTAACAAAGAGGGGTCTCCCTTTCAGACACCCTTGTGGTGGGAGTCTGCTCGCGTAAGCTGTGTCAAGCACAGTTTACACCGTGTTTACACTCGAGTACACCGTGTTTCCTAGTAATAACATAATTTGGCTTCCCTCTCTGCAAGAGGAAAACATTCCCTTAATTTGCCCTGGTATCGAGGGTCTAGAACAGTGATGGCGAACCTTTTAGAGACAGAGTGCCCAGACTGCAACCCTACAACCCGCTTATTTATCGCAAAGTGTCAACACAGCAATTTAACCTGAATACTACAGTCTAATATAGTATATCTTCCATGTACTTTATCATTTAACTATAATAGTCTGCCTACATTCAGTGCACTGCCTGTGCCGTAAATAGCATGCTCTGCGCTAATGGCAAGAAAAGTCTAAGGCCTATTGGTACACCATAGACTTTTTCGAGGGCATGGCTATAGGTTCGCCTCCACTGGTCTAGAAGCATGGCTATCCAGTAATCATCAGACTGCTTGATCTCAACAATATGCCTGTCACTGCATAAGCAAGCTAGTCTACAGGATGCCATTTTGGCCAGCGTTCCACAGGAGCCAGATCTCTCCACCTCCTCCCCTCACTGAAACTGCTCACCGATGTGGCTACTCTGTGCCAGGGTGATCATAGCAAAGCTTGACACATGTGATAGGAAGGAGAGGTGGTGTGAGTGACCCTGTGCCCTGCTGCTGTTGGGGATGGGATCGTGTCCATGGAGGAGGAGGTGGAGGAGGCAGATAAGTACCTGCTGTGGAAGTCAGCCCCATGATATGGTGGGAGGGGGTCAAAAGGACCTGCCCATGTTGCTGGGGTGTTGCCTCTCCACTGCCACAAAAAACATTGAACCAGTGGGCCGTGAAAGACATGTACTGTCTCTGCACTCCAGGTGTCCACTGTGGAGTGCAGCTTGATGCACAGTGATAATCGCAAGGAGTGGCCCACATTCTTTGCCACATGAGAGTACAAGGCTGTACTACAATGGTACTACATCGAATGCACCGCCAGCAACGTGGCCAAATGTGGGTTCAGCTTGTAGACAAGGTAATTGGTGGTGGAGAAAAGTTTTTTCATGTCCAAACATTCAGTACAAGGCGGAGTCTTAGCATGGGGAAGATGAAGGTGATGATGATGATGATGATGATGATGACAAAGATACCGTACTGCTTGGGGATGCGTGATGGCTGCCACAAAAAGAACGAGGAAAAGAAGGACAGACTTGTTCTGATTGGGAATGCTGTTCAGTTGTATTTTTCAAAAGGATCCGGTGATATTGTGCTGCAATAGATCTCTGGTACCTATAATTGTGTTCAAATGACCATGGCTTATTTTAATTTTGCAGATCCTACACACAGCTGTGGTTTTGTGTACCTGCCTTATTGAGAAAAAGTGCCATATAGGTGTTGCTTGCACAGAGCTACAGGCAACTAAGCTGGGCTTAGCTCTTGTATGTTTTGGGCCTAACCCACCAACAGCATCAGCGGCATCTCCAGATCCCGAAGCAGATGTGGCTCACTGTTCTTTGATAGGTACATGGCCTCTGCTCTTTATTGTCACTGCCACCGCCCTTCTCCTCAGCACCCCGATCCGGCTCCCACGTCCTGTTCTCTCCCTGCCTACTGTCATTATAAGACTGTGAGAGATCATGATGAGCTCCTGGGCCCCCCTCCCCTGATCTTCGTTTTCCCCAACTGACAATGTCTTTGCCCCCACCACCAACGCAGTGGCTACAGGTGCCACTATTACCACCACCATCAACACAGATATGCATGGGGTCACCAGCCTCCTCCCCAACCTCTTCCTCAGAGCAGCCCAAATGGCGAGGGCTCTCACAAAAGTCGTCAATAGGGAGACTCACTTGACTATCTGCCGTAGGTCAGTGCAACTGAGAGTAGGAGTGAGCCATCCAATCCACAATCTCATCCTCTTTCTCAACTATAATGTTGCACCTTTCCGAAGACAGCAGTGACAACTGCTACTATTATTATTACTGCTACCTCTGGCCAGATAGTTGGTGCTGCTACTAGCCATGTTTTGGCTCTGGTTCTTTTGTTTAGAACCCTTCCGTAGGCCAGACATTTTTGTGCCTCTCAGATGTGATGTCCTGTGTCTTGTAGTAATCACATATATATGCTGGTTTAATTAAATTTAACAATCCCGCAATTTTTTTAAATTCCAATCATGTGGAAACTAAGTATACTTAAACGGACGATAGAGGCTTGATGTTGAATTTCACCTTAATACACACTAGTAGATTGCTGCCACACCTTGGGTATTGCTGCAGTAGTCACCTATATATGCAGCTTAATTGAAACCCCCCAAAAAGAAATGTTTTCATTGGGACCATGTGGAAACTGAATATACGTAAAAGGACAATTAAGGCGCATGTCATTCTATTTCACCTTAATACACACAAGTAGATTGCTGCCACACCATGGGAATAGCTGTAGTATTCATGTATATATATATATATATATATATATATATATATACAGTACAGACCAAAGGTTTGGACTCACCTTCTCATTCAAGAGTTTTCTTTATTTTCATGACTATGAAAATTGTAGATTCACACTAAAGGCATTAAAACTATGAATTAACACATGTGGAATTATATACATAACAAAAAAGTGTGAAACAACTGAAAATATGTCATATTCTAGGTTCTTCAAAGTAGCCACCTTTTGCTTTGATTACTGCTTTGCACACTCTTGGCATTCTCTTGATGAGCTTCAAGAGGTAGTCACCTGAAATGGTTTTCACTTCACAGGTGTGCCCTGTCAGGTTTAATAAGTGGTATTTCTTGCCTTATAAATGGGGTTGAGACCATCAGTTGCATTGTGGAGAAGTCAAGTGGATACACAGCTCATAGTCCTACTGAATAGACTGTTAGAATTTGTATTATGGCAAGAAAAAAGCAGCTAAGTAAAGAAAAACGAGTGGCCATCATTACTTTAAGAAATTAAGGTCAGTCAGTCCGAAAAATTGGGAAAACTTTGAAAGTCTCCCCAAGTGCAGTCACAAAAACCATCAAGCGCTACAAAGAAACTGGCTCACATGCGGACCGCCCCAGGAAAGGAAAACCAAGAGTCACCTCTGCTGCGGAGGATAAGTTCATCCGAGTCACCAGCCTCAGAAATCACAGGTTAACAGCAGCTCAGATTAGAGACCAGGTCAATGCCACACAGAGTTCTAGCAGCAGACACATCTCTAGAACAACTGTTAAGAGGAGACTGTGTGAATCAAGCCTTCATTGTAGAATATCTGCTAGGAAACCACTGCTAAGGACATGCAACAAGCAGAAGAGACTTGTTTGGGCTAAAGAACACAAGGAATGGACATTAGACCAGTGGAAATCTGTGCTTTAGTCTGATGAGTCCAAATTTGAGATCTTTGGTTCCAACCACCGTGTCTTTGTGCGACGCAGAAAAGGTGAACGGATGGACTCTACATGCCTGGTTCCCACTGTGAAGCATGGAGGAGGAGGTGTGATGGTGTGGGGGTGCTTTGCTGGTGACACTGTTGGGGATTTATTCAAAATTGAAGGCATACTGAACCAGCATGGCTACCACAGCATCTTGCAGCGGCATGCTATTCCATCCAGTTTGCGTTTAGTTGGACCATCATTTATTTTTCAACAGGACAATGACCCCAAACACACCTCCAGGCTGTGTAAGGGCTATTTGACTATGAAGGAGAGTGATGGGGTGCTGCGCCAGATGACCTGGCCTCCACAGTCACCGGACCTGAACCCAATCAAGATGGTTTGGGGTGAGCTGGACCGCAGAGTGAAGGCAAAAGGGCCAACAAGTGCTAAGCATCTCTGGGAACTCCTTCAAGACTGTTGGAAGATCATTTCAGGTGACTACCTCTTGTGCAAAGCAGTAATCAAAGCAAAAGGTGGCTACTTTGAAGAACCTAGAATATGACATATTTTCAGTATTTTCACACTTTTTTGTTATGTATATAATTCCACATGTGTTAATTCATAGTTTTCATGCCTTCAGTGTGAATCTCCAATTTTCATAGTCATGAAAATAAAGAAAACTCCTTGAATGAGAAGGTGTGTCCAAACTTTTGGTCTGTATTGTATATGCTGCTTAATTAAATTTAACCCCACAAAAAAGGATTTCTCTCAAAATGGGGGGAAAAATGAAAGTATTTGCTTACAGGTGGCTGCTTTTGAAGTCTGCATTGCAGCAGCTGCAGTTCTGCTAGGAGGCCCAGTGGCCACAGCTTCTCACTCCTTCCTCCCTGGCTGACAGCTTTCCTGCCTCTCTAGTCTACACACACAATTCTTATTTGTAATCCTAGCCGTATCCTTCACTCTATCTGGAAATAAACTTGATTGATTTCTGACTGTCCCTGATTGTTTATTTTTTCACTCTCACTGTCTCCCTAAGATCGTTTTTTTCTGGCAGACACTGTAACCCAACCACCCTCATTCGGTCCAAACTGGTTTGATCATCCTTAATTTGAAGTGAAATGTATTAGATAGTTACTAAGTTGTACAGAGCCATATTATCATTTCATGCATTAGACCTAATAGTAACATGAGAATAGTATTTTCCATTAATTTAAAATATGATTAGAGACAAGGCAATTGTTTAGTTTAGGCCTCCAAATTCAAACATGATAGGCCCATTTTATATAGGCCTGGGGCTAGGCATCCCTGTGTTTGAAGTTGTGAGCGTAAATTGCCAAATTCAGGAGTGTTTGGGAGACTTTGGAGTATTGCCTAGCTCCATTCTAGTTTTAGAAAATGAAAAGTTACGTTAAGCATTAGCCCAACTATTAGACTTTGTTGTGCTAAACATCTCAATCTCTGTTTATTTGAAAGTTTTTAGATTCACAAAGGAAGACAGAAAGGGAAAAGGCAGATGCAGTCTTGAATCTAAGTTTCACGTGCAACATAGCAGGCTCTGCGTGTGCGTTTCCTGTGTGTCCCGGCTGCAGATCCTTCTGCCTCTGGCTGATAAGATTATGCATTGTAAGGCTATTTTTGGTTGTGTTAGTGATTCTGAGCTGTGCTGTATCCTTGTCAGATCATTGCAGAGGATAAGAAACCTTCATTATCAGAAACCATTAACCCTTATTTTGCAGAGGGAGTGTGATAGTGTCATAAAATGTATGCATCTGCAATTGTCAAATGGAAATTCAAAATTAATTTTGAATTTGCAAGAATTTAATGGGATCCCACAAAATACCACTTTTTAAGAAATCCTATTACTTCCTTAATTTATTCCACCCAACAAGACTGGGTTTGTTAAGGAAAGGTTGGAAATTAAAAATATGACAAAGATCCTGATTCTTGACTCTACTAGATTTATTTAAGGTAAATATATAGAAAGTTGATCCAGCACTGTGGTCAGTAAAACTTGACTTTTAAATCATATTAAAAATAGCAAATACAGGAGCAGTACTGTTCTAACTCATATCTGGCCCGCACGTGCCCTTACTCATCTACAATTAAGGGCCTGTGCAGGTCAGAAACATGTCAGAAGAGTGTACTGCTCCTGTATTTATGAACTACATGTTTTGCTATTTTTTTATATTATTTAATAAACGTCTAGGTTTACTGTCTAGGTTTACTGATGATATGGTATAATATACGGGCCCAGTTCACTGTGAACTGGGCCCGTATATTATACCATATCATTGCATTGGACAGTGAAGTGGGCTATTGGATTATAACATCTCAGTATCACAATATTGCTGGTCAAATTGATTCTGGACAGAGTGTCACAGGACTTGTGAGAGAATCCCTGATTGGGACCTTTGCCGCTACGCGGTTTCATGTTCATATTCTGTTTCAGGGGCCATGCTTGCAGGAACTTGTTAAAAAATTTTTTTTACCAGAAGACCCCCTTTAATGGAGAATAGTTTTAGGGCTGTTTCACACGAGTGAGTCCATTGGAGAAATCACACTCTGTGTGTGAGCGTGATCCTCTGCTCTGGACTTGCAGGAGCACATGGCATTATCATGATTTATAATGCTATGTGTCTCTGCTTGACCTTATTTCTACAGAATCATACTGACAGTTTTATGGTCAAATAAGGTCAAGCAGAGGCACATAGCATTATAAACCTTATCTAGATTTTTTTATTGACAAAATAACTCATAAAAATTTTTATTGACAAAATAACTCAGAAAAAAAAAGTTCTAACATAGTGTGTACCACATGCATATTACCTGTAAAGAGACATGGATGCCACTGTCCTGAAGAGTCCTGTTGGCCAATCCCATCACATGCCCCCTCCTTGTTTGAGGGACGTCTCACTGGCCAGGGTATGTCATTATCACATTAGCACAGAGATATAAAAATAGACGACATATTAAAAGGGAGATTTGAATTCAGATCTCTCGACTGTACAAGTGAGGGATAATATATGGAAGGGCCTAAAGCCAATAAATCAGATATGTTGAAAGATAGATTGAAATTCAACTTGTGCTTATGAATATTGTTTATTGTGTGCTCAGTTTTTCCCTGGAAAAGTACTTTAGATTATATAAACAAGAGTGCCCCAAATGTAAAATCCTCAACGCTTACATGATGTACTGCTTTTTGATCATGCCTACAATAATCTTACTCTGGTAGAATGATAAAGAATTAGTTAGGAAGAAGAGAAACTGGAGAAAATAAACTGAAATTTTGGGCCCAGTTCTAACTTAAACAAATCACAATTTAAATAAATTTACATATTTTTAATTGTGCCATTTTGTGACCAGAAGAACCCACACATTAATTACAAATCAGTCATCCTATTAATTTGCACCCAGAGGACACTACAATTTATATTCATTTACAAATCAGACATAATTTCTATTAATTGGCACTCTGTTAGGGCTCATGCACACAAACTTATTTTCTTTCCGTGTCCATTCCGTTGTTTTTTTTGCATACTGTATGTGGGACCATTCATTTCAATGGGTCCGCAAAAAAACTGAAGTTACTCCTCGTGCATTCCGTTTCCGTATGTCAGTATTTACATTCCGCAAAAAAAAATAGAACATTTCATATTATTGTTCGCATTACGGACAAGGATAGTACTGTTCTATGAAGGGCCAGCTGTACCGTTCCGCAAAATACGGAATGCACACGGACGTCATCCATTACTCATTGCAGATGCGTTTTTTGCAGACCGCAAAATACATACGGTCGTGTGCATGAGCCCTTAACAGCACCACTTTGGGCCTAGTTTAAACAAGCCACAATATGTTGTTCTTATGTCAGGTTGTCATCCCATTCTCTGCTTCCTGGTTCCTCTCTTCAGTGTTCCACTCGCTGCATGAACCTCAATGAGCTCTAATTCCTGATTTTTAAAGAGCCAGAATATACTTTTGCTCCAGTCTATACCCTGATGCCCCTCCACTCTGGTCCCAAGCAAAAAAATCCCATAGATTTAGTTTATAATCCTGACTTGATTTGTTTATTGACCACATCATTTTGCCTGCCTGTATACCTTAGCTGAACATTTACTGCCTGCCACAACCCCTGCTCTTCCTATGTCTTCTACCTTCTGACTTGGTACTTCAGGATTTTGATATTAATGATCTGTCCAATTTTCAATCCCTAATGCACGGGCAACATCTTTGTGGATTCCGCAGATGGATCCAGACCCATTCAACATGGATGGGTCCATGATTCGTCTCTACTGCAAAAAAATAGAACATGTCTAATGATGTAAACTAATGACATAAAAAGATGTATGTAAACGTTTCTGATAGAGATAATGGTTATACATTCCATGTTTTCTATCTTCTGTAATATGCAACTACATACTTTATACATCTGAAAAAAGAAAGTTATAAAAAAAAAAATATATATAGAACATGTTCTATTTTTTTGCAGTGCGGAGACATGGAGAGAAACCCCACAGAAGCACTTAAGTGAATGGGTCTGCATCCATGATGTGGTACGCACACAGCCGATGCCCCCCAATAAGGGCATGGCCAGGCAACGGCCATGTGTATAAGCCCTAAGTCATCAATATTAGATAGGCAGGGTCTGACTCAGCTGTATAAAAAGGCTGTGGCGCTCTGTGAGTGCTTAGGCCTCTTTGTAGGCCATGTGATCTCACGTTTATCAGTTATATGGCCTAGTGAATCTCAGTCCCATTCAAATTAATGGGGTTGAGCTAAAATATCAAGCACAGAGACTATCCAATGGATGGAGCTGTGCTTGGTAAGCTGTGTCAGGTGAGTGCAGCAGCTGATTAGCGGGATGCTGGGAGTCAGACCCCTGCCGATCTGTCATGGTCTTACCTCCTTGCTGTTCCCTTTGTTTGACATGTGCTGGCGGCCATCTTGGTTTCTGGGTTTTCTTGTAGCCTCCCACCCTGCGGCTCCTCCTTCCCACTGGGAGGAGCTGGATGCCTAGCTCATATATATAGGAGGTCTGTGGCTTCAGTTCCTTGCTTGGTCCTCCTGTGTTCACATGCTTCCAAGACTGCTGCTGCTTCTGGTTCCTGATCCTGGCCTCGTCTGACTACCCCGTTGGTTCCTGATTCCGGCTTCGTCTGACTACCCCGTTGGTTCCTGATTCCGGCTTCGTCTGACTACCCCGTTGGTTCCTGTTCCTGGCTTCGTCTGACTACCCTTCTGGTTCCTGACCTCTGTCTCCGCAAGACCCTGCTTCGGTTTAGCCATCCGTTCGGACTTTGCTTACGGCTTGCTCTTCAATAAAACCTTCTTATTTTCCACTTATCTCTTGTTGTACGTCTGGTTCATGGTTCCATGACATTAGGACCAAGCCATGAATTCTGACGGTACAGGGCCACCCTCGCTACCTACGCTGGTTGCCAGACTTGATCAGCAGGATCACCTGTTGGGTCGGTTCGCTGTGGCGTTGCAAACCCTGCTTGAACGCACGGCTCATTTAGCTTCCGTTGCCGATGGGTCGGTTGTCGCTCCTGGGCCCGCTCCTACTGCCGCTCCGGTTGTTGCGCCAGAGTCTACCCTGACACCTGTTGCTGCGCCTGTGGTGTTTCAGGGTATGACCGGTTCTGCCCCCCTTCCACAGCGCTTTGGGGGAGAGCCAACTCAGTGCCGAGGTTTCCTTAACCAGGTGGGCATTTACTTCGAGTTGCTGCCACATGCCTTTCCTACTGAGAGATCAAGGGTGGGCTTCTTGATCTCGCTGCTCTCGGACAAGGCCTTGGCCTGGGCCAGCCCTTTATGGGAGAACAACAATCCGGTGGTTGCCGAGTTTTCCGGTTTTGTTGCTTCTCTTCGGAAGGTATTCGATGTGCCGGCTCGTGCTGCCTCTGCTGCGAAGCTCCTTATGTCCATCAGACAGGGTTCACGATCCGTAGCTGAATACGCCATTGAGTTTCGTACCCTGGCAGCAGAGGTGGGCTGGAATAATGAGGCTCTGGTCGCTGCTTTCTCTCATGGTCTCTCGGATGCCTTGAAGGATGAGGTTGCAGCTAAGGACCTACCAGTGGAGCTCGAGTCTCTTATTTCTTTCCTGATTTTGATTGACACCAGACTCAGGGAGAGACCCTCCTTTAAGGAGAGCCTGCGGAGGCCTCCTAACAGATTGGCGCCTACGTTTGCTGTCCCACCCGTGCCTCCCTCTCCTCCCACGCCTCCTGGGGATGACTTGTCTGGGGGTGAACCCATGCAGCGGGGGTTTGCTCACCTGTCTGAGGGGGAGAGGGTACTCCGGAGACGCGAGGGCCGATGCATGTACTGTGGTCTCGGTGGGCATTTTCGGTTGGCATGTCCGAACCGTCCGGGAGAACGCTCGCACCTGAGGTCCTGTCGGGGGCAGATCTTGGGTGGAGTCTCCTCGTCCCCGGTTTCCCGTGTTGACAAACCACTGATCACGGTTGTCCTCTCCTGGGTCGGGGGCTCGGTGACGACCCAGGCGTTGGTGGACTCTGGTGCTGGTGGTTTGTTCATTGATAGAGTGTTCGTTGCCGCCAATTCCATTCCTCTGCAGCCTCGAGGTTCCCCACTGGCTCTTGAGGCGATAGACGGCAGACCCCTTCTGCCGCCACACGTGACTCATGAGACCCTTCCAGTGGGGATAGCCATTGGTGCCGTTCACAGAGAGTCGGTTTGTCTCCAGGTTATTTCGTCTCCACACTACTCGGTGGTCTTGGGGTACCCCTGGCTCCAGAAGCATAATCCGACTTTCGATTGGAGATCGGTCGAGATCCTCTCGTGGTCACCGCAGTGTGGGGCTAGTTGCATCCATGGGCCTGTCAAGTTGCTGTGTACTTCCTCGGACTCTCTGTTGCCTCCTGAATACGAAGAGTACCGGGATGTATTCGATAAGGTGCGCGCGGTTGCCCTACCTCCGCACCGCCCATACGATTGTGCCATAGAGTTACAATCCGGTGCCGTTCCTCCTCGTGGCAAAGTCTATCCACTGTCGGTAGCGGAGAATGAGGCCATGGAGGAGTACGTGAGGGAGGCGCTTTCACGCGGACACATTCGCAAATCCTCGTCCCCGGCAGGGGCTGGATTTTTCTTTGTGAAAAAGAAGGGCGGCGAGTTGAGGCCTTGCATCGATTACAGGGGTCTCAATCGCATCACGATCAAGAACGCTTACCCGATACCCTTGATTTCCGAGCTGTTCGATCGCCTCAAAGGGGCCACAGTCTTTACCAAACTCGACCTGAGGGCGGCATATAACCTGGTAAGGATCAAGGCGGGCGATGAGTGGAAGACCGCGTTTAACACCAGGACCGGTCATTATGAATCCTTGGTTATGCCCTTTGGGTTGTGCAATGCGCCCGCAGTCTTCCAGGAATTCATCAACGATGTTTTCCGTGACCTGTTGCAGCAGTGTGTGGTGGTCTATTTGGATGACATCTTGGTATATTCTGCATCCATGGAGGCCCACATTCTGGATGTCAGACGAGTGTTGCAACGCTTACGAGAGAACAAGCTGTTCGGTAAGCTTGAGAAATGCGAATTTCACCGATCCCAGGTAACCTTCTTAGGTTACATCATTTCCGCTGAGGGGTTCTCCATGGATCCTGAGAAGGTTTCGGCTGTCTTACAGTGGCCCCAGCCCAGTGGGCTTCGTGCCCTGCAGCGCTTTTTGGGCTTCGCCAATTATTATCGGAAGTTCATCAGGGACTTTTCCATGCTAGCCAAGCCTCTCACGGATCTGACCAGGAGGGGCAGTAATTAGGGATGAGCGAACTCGAACTGTATAGTTCGGGTTCGTACCGAATTTTGGGGTGTCCGTGACACGGACCCGAACCCGGACATTTTCGTAAAAGTCCGGGTTCGGGTTCGGTGTTCGTCGCTTTCTTGGCGCTTTTGTGACGCTTTCTTGGCGCTTTTTGAAAGGCTGCAAAGCAGCCAATCAACAAGCGTCATACTACTTGCCCCAAGAGGCCATCACAGCCATGCCTACTATTGGCATGGCTGTGATTGGCCAGAGCACCATGTGACCCAGCCTCTATTTAAGCTGGAGTCACATAGCGCCGCCCGTCACTCTGCTCTGATTAGCGTAGGGAGAGGTTGCGGCTGCGACAGTAGGGCGAGATTAGGCAGATTAACTCCTCCAAAGGACTTGATTAACTGATCGATCTGCAGCTGTGGATCATTGAGCTGCTGATCCTCAATTGCTCACTGTTTTTAGGCTGCACAGACCGTTTGTCAGTCTCATTTTTCTGGGGTGATCGGCGGCCATTTTGTGTCTTGTGGTGCGCCAGCACAAGCTGCGACCAAGTGCATTTAACCCTCAATGGTGTGGTTGTTTTTTGGCTAAAGCCTACATCAGGGTGAAGCTGTCACACCAAGTGCATTTAACCAGCAATAGTCTGTTCATTTTTTGGCCATATACAAAATCAGGGGCAAGCTGCGCCTGTCACCAAGTGCATTTAACCCTCAATGGTGTGGTTGTTTTTTGGCTAAAGCCTACATCAGGGTGAAGCTGTGACACCAAGTGCATTTAACCAGCAATAGTCTGTTCATTTTTTGGCCATATACAAAATCAGGGGCAAGCTGCGCCTGTCACCAAGTGCATTTAACCCTCAATGGTGTGGTTGTTTTTTGGCTAAAGCCTACATCAGGGTGAAGCTGTCACACCAAGTGCATTTAACCAGCAATAGTCTGTTCATTTTTTGGCCATATACAAAATCAGGGGCAAGCTGCGCCTGTCACCAAGTGCATTTAACCCTCAATGGTGTGGTTGTTTTTTGGCTAAAGCCTACATCAGGGTGAAGCTGTCACACCAAGTGCATTTAACCAGCAATAGTCTGTTTATTTTTTGGCCATATCCCAGTCTAATTCTGTCACTAAATCCATACCGGTCACCCAGCGCCTAAATACTAGGCCTCAAATTTATATCCAGCTAAATCTGTCCCTAGTGCTGTAGCTGGGCGAGTTATTTAGTGTCCGTTCAAGCACATTTCTTGTTCTGGGTTGAAATACAATTCCCAATTTAGCAATTTCATAATTTAGTGGTTCCTGCTATATCAGAGCTATTTGAAATCTATCCCAAAAAGGGTATATAATATTGAAGGTGCACATTGGGTCATTCAGAATAACTTCACACACACCCGCTACTGTGTATTTCCAAGTCTAATTCTGTCACTAAACCCATACCTGTCACCCAGCGCCTAAATACTAGGCCTCAAATTTAAATCCCTCTAAATCTCTCGTTACCGCTGTACTGTTGTTGCTGGGCAAGATATTTAGTGTCCGTCAAAGCACATTTTTTGTTCTGGGTTGAAGTACAATTCCCAATTTAGCAATTTCATAATTTAGTGGTTCCTGCTATATCAGAGCTATTTGGAATCTATCCCTAAAAGGGTATATAATATTGAAGGTGCACATTGGGTCATTCAGAATAACTTCACACACACCCGCTACTGTGTATTTCCAAGTCTAATTCTGTCACTAAACCCATACCTGTCACCCAGCGCCTAAATACTAGGCCTCAAATTTAAATCCCTCTAAATCTCTCGTTACCGCTGTACTGTTGTTGCTGGGCAAGATATTTAGTGTCCGTCAAAGCACATTTTTTGTTCTGGGTTGAAGTACAATTCCCAATTTAGCAATTTCATAATTTAGTGGTTTCTGCTATATCAGAGCTATTTGAAATCTATCCCTAAAAGGGTATATAATATTGAAGGTGCACATTGGGTCATTCAGAATAACTTCACACACACGCTTCTGTGCATTTCCAAGTCTAATTCTGTCACTAAATCCATACCGGTGACCCAGCGCCTAAATACTAGGCCTCAAATTTAAATCCCTCTAAATCTCTCGTTACCCACCGCTGTACTGTTGTTGCTGGGCAAGATATTTAGTGTCCGTCAAAGCACATTTTTTGTTCTGGGTTGAAGTACAATTCCCAATTTAGCAATTTCATAATTTAGTGGTTTCTGCTATATCAGAGCTATTTGAAATCTATCCCTAAAAGGGTATATAATATTGAAGGTGCACATAGGGTCATTCAGAATAACTTCACACACACGCTTCTGTGCATTTCCAAGTCTAATTCTGTCACTAAATCCATACCGGTGACCCAGCGCCTAAATACTAGGCCTCAAATTTAAATCCCTCTAAATCTCTCGTTACCCACCGCTGTACTGTTGTTGCTGGGCAAGATATTTAGTGTCCGTCAAAGCACATTTTTTGTTCTGGGTTGAAGTACAATTCCCAATTTAGCAATTTCATAATTTAGTGGTTTCTGCTATATCAGAGCTATTTGAAATCTATCCCTAAAAGGGTATATAATATTGAAGGTGCACATAGGGTCATTCAGAATAACTTCACACACACGCTTCTGTGCATTTCCAAGTCTAATTCTGTCACTAAATCCATACCGGTGACCCAGCGCCTAAATACTAGGCCTCAAATTTATATCCCGCTAAATCTCTCGTTACCGCTGTACTGTTGTTGCTGGGCAAGATATTTAGTGTCCGTCAAAGCACATTTTTTGTTCTGGGTTGAAGTACAATTCCCAATTTAGCAATTTCATAATTTAGTGGTTCCTGCTATATCAGAGCTATTTGAAATCTATCCCAAAAGGGTATATAATATTGAAGGTGCACATTGGGTCATTCAGAATAACTTCACACACACCCGCTACTGTGTATTTCCAAGTCTAATTCTGTCACTAAACCCATACCTGTCACCCAGCGCCTAAATACTAGGCCTCAAATTTAAATCCCTCTAAATCTCTCGTTACCGCTGTACTGTTGTTGCTGGGCAAGATATTTAGTGTCCGTCAAAGCACATTTTTTGTTCTGGGTTGAAGTACAATTCCCAATTTAGCAATTTCATAATTTAGTGGTTTCTGCTATATCAGAGCTATTTGAAATCTATCCCTAAAAGGGTATATAATATTGAAGGTGCACATAGGGTCATTCAGAATAACTTCACACACACGCTTCTGTGCATTTCCAAGTCTAATTCTGTCACTAAATCCATACCGGTGACCCAGCGCCTAAATACTAGGCCTCAAATTTAAATCCCTCTAAATCTCTCGTTACCGCTGTCCTGTTGTAGCTGGGAAAGTTATTTAGTGCCCGTCAAAGCACATTTTTTGTTCTGGGTTGAAGTACAATTCCCAATTTAGCAATTTCATAATTTAGTGGTTCCTGCTATATCAGAGCTATTTGAAATCTATCCCAAAAAGGGTATATAATATTCAAGGTGCACATTGGGTCATTCAGAATAACTTCACACACACGCTTCTGTGCATTTCCAAGTCTAATTCTGTCACTAAATCCATACCGGTCACCCAGCGCCTAAATACTAGGCCTCAAATTTATATCCCGCTGAATTTGAATACAATACATTGGGCCAAATAATATATTTGTTGTTGTGGTGAACCATAACAATGAGAAAAACATCTAGTAAGGGACGCGGACGTGGACATGGTCGTGGTGGTGTTAGTGGACCCTCTGGTGCTGGGAGAGGACGTGGCCGTTCTGCCACATCCACACGTCCTAGTGTACCAACTACCTCAGGTCCCAGTAGCCGCCAGAATTTACAGCGATATATGGTGGGGCCCAATGCCGTTCTAAGGATGGTAAGGCCTGAGCAGGTACAGGCATTAGTCAATTGGGTGGCCGACAGTGGATCCAGCACGTTCACATTATCTCCCACCCAGTCTTCTGCAGAAAGCGCACAGATGGCGCCTGAAAACCAACCCCATCAGTCTGTCACATCACCCCCATGCATACCAGGGAAACTGTCTCAGCCTCAAGTTATGCAGCAGTCTCTTATGCTGTTTGAAGACTCCGCTGGCAGGGTTTCCCAAGGGCATCCACCTAGCCCTTCCCCAGCGGTGAAAGACATAGAATGCACTGACGCACAACCACTTATGTTTCCTGATGATGAGGACATGGGAATACCACCTCAGCATGTCTCTGATGATGACGAAACACAGGTGCCAACTGCTGCGTCTTTCTGCAGTGTGCAGACTGAACAGGAGGTCAGGGATCAAGACTGGGTGGAAGACGATGCAGGGGACGATGAGGTCCTAGACCCCACATGGAATGAAGGTCGTGCCACTGACTTTCACAGTTCGGAGGAAGAGGCAGTGGTGAGACCGAGCCAACAGCGTAGCAAAAGAGGGAGCAGTGGGCAAAAGCAGAACACCCGCCGCCAAGAGACTCCGCCTGCTACTGACCGCCGCCATCTGGGACCGAGCACCCCAAAGGCAGCTTCAAGGAGTTCCCTGGCATGGCACTTCTTCAAACAATGTGCTGACGACAAGACCCGAGTGGTTTGCACGCTGTGCCATCAGAGCCTGAAGCGAGGCATTAACGTTCTGAACCTGAGCACAACCTGCATGACCAGGCACCTGCATGCAAAGCATGAACTGCAGTGGAGTAAACACCTTAAAACCAAGGAAGTCACTCAGGCTCCCCCTGCTACCTCTTCTGCTGCTGCCGCCTCGGCCTATTCTGCTGCTGCCGCCTCGGCCTCTTCCTCCGCCTCTGGAGGAACGTTGGCACCTGCCGCCCAGCAAACAGGGGATGTACCACCAACACCACCACCACCACCTCCGTCACCAAGCGTCTCAACCATGTCACACGCCAGCGTTCAGCTCTCCATCTCACAAACATTTGATAGAAAGCGTAAATTCCCACCTAGCCACCCTCGATCCCTGGCCCTGAATGCCAGCATTTCTAAACTACTGGCCTATGAAATGCTGTCATTTAGGCTGGTGGACACAGACAGCTTCAAACAGCTCATGTCGCTTGCTGTCCCACAGTATGTTGTTCCCAGCCGGCACTACTTCTCCAAGAGAGCCGTGCCTTCCCTGCACAACCAAGTATCCGATAAAATCAAGTGTGCACTGCGCAACGCCATCTGTAGCAAGGTCCACCTAACCACAGATACGTGGACCAGTAAGCACGGCCAGGGACGCTATATCTCCCTAACTGCACACTGGGTAAATGTAGTGGCAGCTGGGCCCCAGGCGGAGAGCTGTTTGGCGCACGTCCTGCCGCCGCCAAGGATCGCAGGGCAACATTCTTTGCCTCCTGTTGCCACCTCCTCCTTCTCGGCTTCCTCCTCCTCTTCTTCCACCTGCTCATCCAGTCAGCCACACACCTTCACCACCAACTTCAGCACAGCCCGGGGTAAACGTCAGCAGGCCATTCTGAAACTCATATGTTTGGGGGACAGGCCCCACACCGCACAGGAGTTGTGGCGGGGTATTGAACAACAGACCGACGAGTGGTTGCTGCCGGTGAGCCTCAAGCCCGGCCTGGTGGTGTGTGATAATGGGCGAAATCTCGTTGCAGCTCTGGGACTAGCCAATTTGACGCACATCCCTTGCTTGGCGCATGTGCTGAATTTGGTGGTGCAGAAGTTCATTCACAACTACCCCGACATGTCAGAGCTGCTGCATAAAGTGCGGGCCGTCTGTTCGCGCTTCCGGCGTTCACATCCTGCCGCTGCTCGCCTGTCTGCGCTACAGCGTAACTTCGGCCTTCCCGCTCACCGCCTCATATGCGACGTGCCCACCAGGTGGAACTCCACCTTGCACATGCTGGACAGACTGTGCGAGCAGCAGCAGGCCATAGTGGAGTTTCAGCTGCAGCACGCACGGGTCAGTCGCACTACAGAACAGCACCACTTCACCACCAATGACTGGGCCTCCATGCGAGACCTGTGTGCCCTGTTGCGCTGTTTCGAGTACTCCACCAACATGGCCAGTGGCGATGACACCGTTATCAGCGTTACAATACCACTTCTATGTCTCCTTGAGAAAACACTTAGGGCGATGATGGAACAGGAGGTGGCCCAGGAGGAGGAGGAGGAGGATGAGGAAGAGGGGTCATTTTTAGCACTTTCAGGCCAGTCTCTTCGAAGTGACTCAGAGGGAGGTTTTTTGCAACAGCAGAGGCCAGGTACAAATGTGGCCAGCCAGGGCCCACTACTGGAGGACGAGGAGGACGAGGATGAGGAGGAGGTGGAGGAGGATGAGGATGAAGCATGGTCACAGCGGGGTGGCACCCAACGCAGCTCGGGTCCATCACTGGTGCGTGGCTGGGGGGAAAGGCAGGACGATGACGATACGCCTCCCACAGAGGACAGCTTGTCCTTACCCCTGGGCAGCCTGGCACACATGAGCGACTACATGCTGCAGTGCCTGCGCAACGACAGCAGAGTTGCCCACATTTTAACCTGTGCGGACTACTGGGTTGCCACCCTGCTGGATCCACGCTACAAAGACAATGTGCCCACCTTACTTCCTGCACTGGAGCGTGATAGGAAGATGCGCGAGTACAAGCGCACGTTGGTAGACGCGCTACTGAGAGCATTCCCAAATGTCACAGGGGAACAAGTGGAAGCCCAAGGCCAAGGCAGAGGAGGAGCAAGAGGTCGCCAAGGCAGCTGTGTCACGGCCAGCTCCTCTGAGGGCAGGGTTAGCATGGCAGAGATGTGGAAAACTTTTGTCAACACGCCACAGCTAACTGCACCACCACCTGATACGCAACGTGTTAGCAGGAGGCAACATTTCACTAACATGGTGGAACAGTACGTGTGCACACCCCTCCACGTACTGACTGATGGTTCGGCCCCATTCAACTTCTGGGTCTCTAAATTGTCCACGTGGCCAGAGCTAGCCTTTTATGCCTTGGAGGTGCTGGCCTGCCCGGCAGCCAGCGTTTTGTCTGAACGTGTATTCAGCACGGCAGGGGGCGTCATTACAGACAAACGCAGCCGCCTGTCTACAGCCAATGTGGACAAGCTGACGTTCATAAAAATGAACCAGGCATGGATCCCACAGGACCTGTCCGTCCCTTGTCCAGATTAGACATTAACTACCTCCCCATAACCATATATTATTGGACTCCAGGGCACTTCCTCATTCAATCCTATTTTTATTTTCATTTTACCATTATATTGCGATGCTACCCAAAGTTGAATGAACCTCTCCTCTGCCTGTGTGCTAGGCCTAAATATATGCCAATGGACTGTTGCAGTGGTGGCTGACATGAAGCCTGATTCTCTGCTATGACATGCAGACTAATTCTCTGCTGACATGAAGCCAGATTGTCTGTTACGGGACCTCTCTCCTCTGCCTGGGTGCTGGGCCTAAATTTATGACAATGGACTGTTGCAGTGGTGGCTGACGTGAAGCCTGATTCTCTGCTATGACATGCAGACTGATTCTCTGCTGACATGAAGCCAGATTCTCTGTTACGGGACCTCTCTCCTCTGCCTGTGTGTGTGCTGGGCCTAAATATATGCCAATGGACTGTTGCAGTGGTGGCTGACGTGAAGCCTCATTCTCTGCTATGACATGCAGACTAATTCTCTGCTGACATGAAGACAGATTCTCTGTTACGGGACCTCTCTCCTCTGCCTGGGTGCCGGGGCCTAAATATCTGAGAATGGACTGTTCCAGTGGTGGGTGACGGGAAGCCAGATTCTCTGCTATGGAACCTCTCTCCAATTGATTTTGGTTAATTTTTATTTATTTAATTTTTATTTTAATTCATTTCCCTATCCACATTTGTTTGCAGGGGATTTACCTACATGTTGCTGCCTTTTGCAGCCCTCTAGCTCTTTCCTGGGCTGTTTTACAGCCTTTTTAGTGCCGAAAAGTTCGGGTCCCCATTGACTTCAATGGGGTTCGGGTTCGGGACGAAGTTCGGATCGGGTTCGGATCCCGAACCCGAACATTTCCGGGATGTTCGGCCGAACTTCTCGAACCCGAACATCCAGGTGTTCGCTCAACTCTAGCAGTAATCCTCAGGTCTGGCCACTCGAGGCCATCCGAGCTTTTGAGGCTCTAAAGTCCGCCTTTGTGTCGGCTCCGATTCTGTCGCATCCCAACCCTGGGTTGCCTTTTGTTCTCGAGGTGGACGCGTCTGAGACGGGAGTAGGCGCCCTCCTGTCTCAGCGTAGAACACCAGAGGGTCCTCTGCTTCCTTGTGGGTTTTACTCCCGGAAACTGTCTTCCGCGGAGTGCAACTATCAGATTGGTGACAGGGAGTTATTGGCCATCGTGCAGGCCCTTAAAGAATGGAGGCACTTGCTCGAGGGCTCGGTGGTTCCGGTTCTCATCCTGACGGACCACAAGAATCTGACCTACCTCTCTGAGGCCAAGAGATTGACACCACGTCAGGCCAGATGGGCTCTGTTCTTGTCACGTTTTAATTACGTGGTCTCCTACCTACCCGGCTCCAAGAACATCAGAGCGGATGCCTTATCACGGCAGTACTCCGAGCTGTCCGGGGAGGAGTCGATTCCGACTACGGTCATACCCCCGAATCAGATCCTGGCCGCTATTCGCACCAGCCTGACTTCTCCTCTGGGTGAGCAGATTTTGGCGGCTCAATCTGGTGCTCCCTCTGGGAGACCCAACGGCAGATGTTTTGTGCCTGAGGAGTTGCGCACTCGGTTGTTGCGAACCTACCATAACTCCAAGGCCGCGGGGCACCCTGGAAAGAATCAGCTGTCCTGGGCGGTTTCACGTCTGTTCTGGTGGCCTTCTCTACGTTCCGACATCGCCGCATATGTAGCGGCATGCTCCGTTTGTGCCCAGAGTAAGTCCCCTCGGCACCTTCCGTTGGGCCTTTTGCAACCCATAGCCACCGGGGAGCGTCCATGGTCACACCTGGGGATGGATTTCATTGTGGACCTCCCTGCATCCCGAGGCCATACGGTCATTCTCATGATTGTGGATCGGTTTTCCAAAATGTGCCACTGTGTTCCTCTCAAGAAGTTACCCTCTGCACAAGAGTTGGCCTCGATTTTTGCCAGGGAGGTCTTCCGGTTGCACGGTTTGCCCAAGGAGATTGTGTCGGATCGGGGGAGTCAGTTTGTGTCCAGGTTCTGGCGCGCCTTTTGCTCCCAGTTGGGGATTCATCTCTCTTTCTCCTCGGCCTACCACCCTCAGTCCAATGGGGCCGCAGAACGATCCAATCAGGCCTTGGAGCAATTCCTTCGTTGCTATGTCTCCGATCACCAAGACAATTGGGTTGACCTCCTGCCTTGGGCTGAGTTTGCCAGGAACACGGCGGTGAACTCTTCCTCTGGGACGTCTCCCTTCATGGCCAATTATGGGTTCCAACCTGCCGTGTTACCGGAGGTATTCTCTCCCCAGGATATTCCGGCTGTGGAGGATTACCTTTCCGTCCTACGTGCTTCTTGGGTACAGATCCAGAGGTCCCTTGAGGTCTCTGCGCAGCGCCAGAAACTCCAGGCTGATCGCAGACGAGCGCCCGCTCCTTCCTACCAGGTCGGAGACCGCGTATGGTTGTCCACCCGCAACCTCAACCTTCGAGTGCCCACTCCCAAGCTGGCGCCTCGCTTTGTTGGTCCCTTCCGAGTGCTTCGCAGGGTAAACCCGGTAGCCTATGCCCTTGCGCTTCCTCCTGGCATGCGGATCTCCAACGTGTTTCATGTCTCCCTGTTGAAGCCACTGGTGTGTAATCGTTTCACTTCCTCGATTCCTCTGCCTCGTCCGGTCCAAGTGGGCAATCGTGAGGAGTATGAGGTGAGCAATATCCTGGACTCACGCCTGGTCCGCGGTCGGGTGCAGTTTTTGGTCCATTGGCGTGGTTATGGTCCAGAGGAGCGTTCCTGGGTTCCCACCGCAGATGTCCATGCTCCTGTCTTGCTCCGAGCCTTCCACGCACGCTTCCCTCAGAAACCGTTCCTTACTCCGCGGAGGAGGGGCCCTTGAGGGGGAGGTACTGTCATGGTCTTACCTCCTTGCTGTTCCCTTTGTTTGACATGTGCTGGCGGCCATCTTGGTTTCTGGGTTTTCTTGTAGCCTCCCACCCTGCGGCTCCTCCTTCCCACTGGGAGGAGCTGGATGCCTAGCTCATATATATAGGAGGTCTGTGGCTTCAGTTCCTTGCTTGGTCCTCCTGTGTTCACATGCTTCCAAGACTGCTGCTGCTTCTGGTTCCTGATCCTGGCCTCGTCTGACTACCCCGTTGGTTCCTGATTCCGGCTTCGTCTGACTACCCCGTTGGTTCCTGATTCCGGCTTCGTCTGACTACCCCGTTGGTTCCTGTTCCTGGCTTCGTCTGACTACCCTTCTGGTTCCTGACCTCTGTCTCCGCAAGACCCTGCTTCGGTTTAGCCATCCGTTCGGACTTTGCTTACGGCTTGCTCTTCAATAAAACCTTCTTATTTTCCACTTATCTCTTGTTGTACGTCTGGTTCATGGTTCCATGACACGATCTCATAATGATGACCTATTCTGAGGATAGACCATCAATATGAAAATCCCGGAGAATTAATTCCACCATAAAATCTAGTGCAATCCAAATTTGTGTACTTACATATGAGCCCTTCGCTCAACGAAGCCGCTGCCAGGAGTCCGCGGCGCATCAGGCTGAGCCTAGTGCGCAGGCGCGGGATCGGGCAGAGGGATGGGTAGGATTGCGGAGGCGGCGCTGAGCTAGGGAAGGTGGCGCTGGGCACCGGACAGCAAGGGGTGCGGCCGGGCACCCTGTATTAACTGACCTCCCCTTGGGCACCTTAAGTGAGTGATTGACAGGTTCTAAAAACCTTTCTTTTTTTGTGCAAATAGAGCCACAGTAAAGTTTAATAATACCAGCTTAGGATTCATATTATTACTCTGGACATGAGCATATGTTTAGGTTAAAAGGGGTAAAATCTCATGACAGAATCCCTTTAAGAGTGCCGTAGTGTGCTCATATATACCAGTAAACCATCTACTGTACCATCTTTTTCTATGATCACTGCTGTTATACAGAATTTTTTCTCTACGATTCAATGAGAAAAAAAAAACATTGCGTAGTGCCCTGGAGCAAGAGCACTTTTTACTATGGATGTATGTGCACAGTTGCCCCTATTGCTACTACGCAAAGCCACCAACTCCCTACTTATACTGTTTCATATTTTTGAGCTGCATTTTACATGTTAATTGCAATATATCCTGTTCATTTGCACTATATATGCATTGTAATGAGGAAAAGGTTAATGCACAGCCAGTTAATACTGAGAGACTATGGAACTTTGTATCTGTGCACTAAGAAGTTAGACATCTTCCACAATTACTATGCAAAGTTAAAAACAAAAGTTAAAAACAGACACACTGACCTTTTGACTGTCTGGTTTAGCTCTGTTGTTTACATTTGAAGACTTGTTTATGTCTGGAAAAACTGCTTAGACTTTCCCATAGACTTGTACCGAAAAATGTATACGGACAGTCTGAAATTGCAACATTATTTCTTTTTAGGTTGTGCTTCTAAACTCCAGCCCTCCCACTAAAAGGTTCTCATTTTCAGTTAGTAATATGTATATAAGGAGAGCAGTTAGACCCCCTAGTTGTGTACAGAGCGGGACCAATGTTTAGTCGAAGAGAATCTACCTGACTGCACAAGTGACCAGAAGATGCTGAGGTGTAAATGCTCTGCCACAGACCCTGGTCCCCCCGCCCTTCGGTCAAAGTACAAGCCTTCTGCGATAGAAAGGGGAATAGCTTGCTCAGACTTTTTAGGCACAGAACCTTCTTCTGTCAGGTAGGAGACTGGAGAAGCCAGCTTTTAGTGCCATCAAAATCTACATTTTCTAATTGCGGGTTTTGGTTCTGATTAGATGCGGCTTTGCTTTAGCTCTTACCCTTCCATTGCGAAGGGTGAAATCTGCAGCTAAACCCGTAAACATAATTGACATGCTGCGGATTTGGAAATCCACAATGCAGGTAAATTTCTGCATGGAAACAATCCACAAATAGTATATGAGATTCCTGTATCTTATACACTTTACTGTTACTGTACTACTGTATGCTGCAGTTTTCCTGAGTAGGAATCAGCGCAGAAAAAACATGTGTACGAGTGCAGGTGGCCTTAATTTTACTTACAAGAGTATGTTTTTTTCTAAAATTGGACTGATGTTGTAGCATACTTCTTAAAATCTGTTATATTCAGTAATCACAAAATTGTGTTTCATAGGTGAGTTGTCAGGGATTTAAAAGAAATCTGCTTTTGCATATGTCATGAATTGTTTTCCTGCTTTAGTGCTCATTGTGCACTAATTGTATTGTTTCCCAGATGCAGCATATTCTAAACTGCTTGCTTGTAAATTGTAGCCTGTGCAGCCTGCTGATGTGGCTACCTAATACTATAGGGAAATACTTTATCTTTTTTCACTATATGACGGCTCCTTCGCACACAGTTTTGGTCTTAATGGGTTTTTTTGGGCCAAAAATCCCTCAAAAACCTCCTGACTTGATCAGCATTTTTTGTAGTGTATTTTTTTTTAGGTGTTTTTATAGTGTTTTTGTCCATATAGTGTGTTTTAAAACCAGGTCTTTTTAATGGTGTTTTGTTCTTTTTTCTTTTGCATGCCTGGCGTTGTCACATAAAAAAAGATGAGGCTATGGTCTCATGCACACGACCGTTGTGTGCATCCGTGTCCGTTGTTCCGTTTTCTGTGTTTTTCTACGGACCCATTGACTTTCAATGGGTCCGTTGAAAAATCGGAAAATGCACCGTTTGTCATCTGCGTCTGTGATCCGTGTTTCCAGTCCATCAAAAAAATAGGACCTGTCCTATTTTTTTTACGGACAACGGTTCGTGGACCCATTCAAGTCAATGGGTCAGTGAAAAAACACGGATGCACATAAGATTGTCATCCGTGTCTGTGATTCGTGTTCGTTTTTTTTTCTATCATTTGCAAGGCAAACTTGACTTAGATTTTTTTTCACTTTCCTTCATGTCTGGTGATCCTCCAAAAAATAAAGGAAGACACACGGAAACAAAAACGGAAACGGATCACGGAACAACGGAACCCCGTTTTGCGGACCGTGAAAAAATACTGTTGTGTGCATGAAGCCTAACGGAACGGAACAGAAAACGGAACAACGAACACGGATGCACACAACGGTCGTGTGCATGAGGCCTAAGTTCACACTTCAGTTATTTGGTCAGTTATTTCCATCAGTTAGGGCCCTTGTACACGACCGTATGACCATCGGGCCACCTGCGGGACTATTGTCCTGCACTCACATGATCTTAAAACAAAAAAAACAGAACAACGGATCCGTGAAAAATGGACCGCAAAATAGCCATACGGAAGTATGAAAGAGGCCTAAGACTGAAAAATGCCTGATCAGTCAGAAAAATACATTGAAATGCCAGATCCGTTTTTCCGGTGTCATCCGGAAAAACGGATCCGGCATTTATTTTCTACACCTTTTTTTCAGTTTGCGGATCTGGCATTAATTTTCTACACCTTTTTTTAAGTTTGCGCATGCGTAGACTAGAAAGACGGATCCAGCACTAATACATTCCTATGGAAAAAGATCCTGTTTTTTTGGGCTGGAGATAAAACCGTAGCATGCTGCGGTTTTATATTTTGCCTGATCAGTCAAAAAGACTGAACTAAAGACATCCTGAATGGATTACTCTCCATTCAGAATGCATGGGGATATTACTGATTAGTTATTTTCCGGTATAGAGCCCCTAGGACGGAACTCTATGCCGGAAAAGAAAAACGCAAGTGTGAAAGTACCCTTAGACCATTCTAAGTGAATATGAACCTGTCTAACTGAAAAAGGAACACCAGAGGTCTGACTAATAAAAATACGATTAGTCTAAGGGCTCATGCACACGAACGCGTTTTCTTTCCGTGTCTGTTTTTTTGCGGATCGTATGCGGAACCATTCATTGTAATGGGTCCACACAAAAAATTATTAAGTTACTCTTTGTGCATTCTGTTTCCATATGTCCATATTTCCGTTCCGCAAAAAAATAGAACAAGTCCTATTATTGTCCACATTACAGACAAGGATAGTAATGTTCTATTAGGGGCCAGCTGTTTCGTCCCGCAAAATACAGAATGCACACTGATGTCATCCGTATTTTTTTCGTATCCGTTTTTTGCAGATTGCAAAAAACACATGCGGTCGTGTGCATGAGCCCTTCATCAATGGCTGTGCGTCTTTTAATAAATATTTGGCAAAAGAAAGACAAATGAAATACGCCTGTCTAATTTTATGGCTAAAAACAGGCGAGCTTGATACAGTCAATGTGCCCCCAGGAGTGGATATAAGGCCTCATGGAGTAGATATAAGGCCATACAATTTCGGAAAGTAGACACCCTAAGGTATTCGCTGATGGGCATAGTGAGTTCATAAAAGTTTTTATTTTTAGTCACAAGTTAGTGGAAAATGATTTTTTATTTTTTTTTCTTATTACAAAGTCTCATATTCCACTAACTTGTGACAAAAAATAAAATTTTACATGAACTCACCATACCCCTCACGGAATACCTTGGGGTGTCTTCTTTCCAAAATGGGGTCACTTGTAGGGTATTTATACTGCCCAGGCATTTTAGGGGCCCTAAAGCGTGAGAAGTAGTTTGAAATCCAAATGCATAAAAATGCCCTGCGAAATCCTGAAAGTACTCATTGGAATTTGGGCCCCTTTGCGCATCATGGCTGCAAAAAAGTGTCACACGTGGTATCCCCGTACTCAGGAGAAGTAGGCCAATGTGTTTTGGGGTGTCTTTTCACATATACCCTTGCTGGGTGAGATAAATATCTCTCTAAAAGACAACTTTTCCCTTTTTTTTTATACAAAGTTGTCATTTGACAGAGATATTTCTCTCACCCAGCATGGGTATGTGTAAAAATACACCCCAAAACACATTGCCCTACTTCTCCTGAGTACGGCGATACCACATGTGTGACACTTTTTTGCAGCCTAGGTGCGCAAAGGGGTCTAAATTCCAATGAGTATCTTTTAGGAGGGCATTTTTAGGCATTTTGATTCTCAAGCTTTAGGGCCCCTAAAATGCCAGGGCAATATAAATACCCCACATGTGACCCCATTTTGGAAAGAAGACACCCCAAGGTATTCAATGAGGGGCATGGCGAGTTCATAGAAGTTGTTTTTTTGGCACAAGTTAGCGGAAAATGATTTTTTGTTTTTTTCTCACAAAGTCTCCCTTTCCGCTAACTTGTGACAAAAAGTTCAATCTTTCATGGACTCAATATGCCCCTCAGCGAATACCTTGGGGTGTCTACTTTCCGAAATGGGGTCATTTGTAGGGTGTGTTTACTGTTCTGGCATTTTGGGCGGGGCTAAATTGTGAGCAACCCTGTAAAGCCTAAAGGTACTCGTTGGATTTTCAGCCCCTTTACGCACCTAGGCTGCAAAAAAGTGTCACACATGTGGTATCGCCGTACTCAGGAGAAGTAGGGCAATGTGTTTTGGTGTGTATTTTTACATATACCCATGCTGGGTGAGAGAAATAGCTCTGTCAAATGACAACTTTGCATAAATTTTTTTTTAAAGTTGTCTTTTAGAGAGATATTTCTCTCACCCAGCATGGGTATATTTAAAAAGACACCCCAAAACACATTGCCCTACTTCTTTTGAGTACGGCGATACCACATGTGTGACACTTTTTTGCAGCCAAGATGCGCAAAGGGGCCCAAATTCCAATGAGTACCTTTTAGGAGGGCATTTTTAGGCATTTGGATTCCATTTTGGAAAGAAGACACCCCAAGGTATTCCGTGAGGGGCATGGCGAGTTCCTAAAATATTTTTTGGGGGCACAAGTTAGCGGAAAATGATTTTGTAAGAGAAAAAAATATATATATATCATTTTCCGCTAACTTGTGCCCAAAAAAATAAATTTGAGGAACTCGCCGTGCCCCTCGCGGAATACCTTGGGGTGTCTTCTTTCCAAAATGGGGTCACATGTGGGGTATTTATACTGCCCTGGCATTTTAGGGGCCCTAAAGCGTGAGAAGAAGTCTGGGATCCAAATGTCTAAAATTTTTACGCATTTGGATTCCGTGAGGGGTATGGTGAGTTCATGTGAGATTTTATTTTTTGTCACAAGTTAGTGGAATGTGAGACTTTGTAAGAAAAAAATATAATAATAATAATAATAATAATTCCGCTAAATTGTGCAAAAAAAAAAAAAATCTTCTATGAACTCGCCATGCCCCTCAAAAGTGATCTTTATAGCGCCGCAGCGATTTTACGGTGTTTTTGCAGTGATCAGAAAAAATTAATTGTCACTGCGGTGGGGCGGACTGAACGCAAGTGTGCGCACAAGATCAGGCCTGATCGGGCGAACACTGCGTTTTTTTGTAGAGCCTATAGAACATGTCCTATTCTTGTCCGCAATTGCGGACAAGAAAAGGCAATTTCTATATAGTTCTGGCAATGTGCGGATCCGCAAAATGCGGAAAGCACATTGCCAGTGTCTGTTTTGCAGGTCCGCGGTGTCCGTGTTTTGCGGATCCGTGGATCCATGGATCCGCAAAATACATACGGATGTCTGAATGGAGCCTTACAGGGGGGTGATCAATGACAGGGGGGTGATCAGGGGTTAATAAGGGGTTAATAAGTGACAGGGGGGGTGTAGTGTAGTGTGGTGCTTGGTGCTACTTATTACAGAGCTGCCTGTGTCCTCTGGTGGTCGATCCAAGCAAAAGGGACCACCAGAGGACCAGGTAGCAGGTATCAGACGCTATTCAGGGGTTAAAAATCGCATCTACAGCCTGCCAGCGAACGATCGGCGCTGGCAGGCTGTAGATCCACTAGTTTACCTTCGGTTCCTGTGAACGCGCGAGATGGCGCAGCTAGGAGGAATAACAGGGCCGTCGCCAGGACGCAATCCTTCGTGCGGCGGTCCTGGGATGCGTTGCGGGTGCATTTTCCCGCGACGCACCCGCATCTATCCGGGCCAAAAACATGACGCCGGTGTGAAAGAGGCCTAAGGCCCCTTTCACACGAGCAAGTTTTCCGCACGGGTGCAATGTTTGACATGAACGCATAGCACCCGCACTGAATCCTGACCTATTCATTTCAATGGGTCTGTGTACATGAGTGTTTATTTTCAAGCATATTCTATATTCTGCATTTTTCACGCAGCCATGGCCCCATAGAAGTGAATGGGGCTTCAGTGAAAAACGCATTGCATCCGCAAGCAAGTGCAGATGCAATGCGTTTTTTCACTGATGGTTGCTAAGAGATGTTGTTTGTAAACCTTTAGTTTTTTATCACGCACGTGAAAAACGCATCAAACTTGCGCAGAAAAAACTGAACAACTGAACACAATCGCCGACAAAACTGACTGAACTTGCTTGAAAAATGGTGTGAGCTTTACAGAACACACCCTGAACGCATCCGGAGCCAATCCGTCACGCTCGTGTGAAAGAGGCCTAAAGGGGCCCTTAGACTGTGGCAAAACAAGGCACAAAGTGGGCCCAAACAAAAATCCAACACAAAAGTTATCTAAAAACATAAAAAAAACTTTTGTATAACCTCTAAATCTACACTCTATACAAAAATAATCCACAAAAGAAACAAAAATATATTTCCTTTATTAAGCTTAATTAAGATTAGCAATATTAAGCAAGTTCAAATTAGAAGAATCCACATGATTGTAGGAGAAAAAGGGTTAAAATAAACTAGCTGGTGGGGGACTGACTCACATGCAGACAGTTACAAACTCATACAATGTATGTTAGATAACGGGAGAAAGAATAATGAAATGTCATCATATCAGAGCACATAAGTAGACACAGCGGCTCCACAATAAGCCGCATATAGACCCGGCACCACAAGCCACAAATTAGTGGAACAATAAAAGAAGTACATCAGGTGCACACTGTCTGCACGAAAGTCCCCCACTTATGCAACACAATTTCTTTTGTGGATTGTTTTTGTTATGGGCTCCAACACCAATATAGAGTGTAGGTTTAGATGAAATTCCTGGGTGTGCCCGACAATAGTGTTGATCGCAAATATTCTAATCGCAAATTTTTATCGCGAATATCTAGAATAAAGTGCTATATCTTCGTAATCGCGAATATTCTAGATTTTTTTAAATCAGTACCCATGATCCCTCACTGCTTCATGCCAATGAGAAAGCTGCAATATCTTTAAGAGTAGTGTTGATCGCAAATTTTTATCTCAATTCTTTATTGCAAATATACCGATTGCCAATTTTCACAATCAGGAAAATAATGACTGGAGATCACGAATTCGTGAATATATGACGAATATTCGCCCAAATATTCGTGAAATATCACAAATTCGAATATTGCCCCTGCCGCTCATCACTGCCCGACAATAGGTCTGGTTGGTATAGGATTAATTACCTTTTGTATAACCTGTACACACTTATATACACCTCATATATTTGGGGCAGCTACCGTGCGCCACAAATTCTGGCACAAATCAAGACAATGTGAGATTGATATGTCTTCCCCATTGTTTGCAAAAAAAAATGCCCAAAAAGGCCACAAAAAATGCACCCCAAAAAACTAACAAACAAAATTCTTGTGTTTAAGGATCCTCAGCATGTTGCTGTGGAGTTTTTTTGTCCAAAAAAGGCATACAGAAATGCCTGATTGTATAGCATTTTTCTGGGGAGGGTTTTATGATATTTTTGTTTTTTGTGCGTTTAAAGGGGTTGTCTCACTTCAGCAAATGGCATTTATCATGTAGAGAATGTTAATACAAGGCACTTACTTTGTATTGTACTTGTCCATATTGTCCCCTTTGCTGGCTTGATACATTTTTCAATCACATTATACAGGTCCTTCTCGAAAAATTAGCATATTGTGATAAAGTTCATTATTTTCTGTAATGTACTGATAAACATTAGACTTTCATATATTTTAGATTCATTACACACCAACTGAAGTAGTTCAAGCCTTTTATTGTTTTAATATTGATGATTTTGGCATACAGCTCATGAAAACCCAAAATTCCTATCTCAAAAAATTAGCATATCATGAAAAGGTTCTCTAAACAAGCTATTAACCTAATCATCTGAATCAACTAATTAACTCTAAACACCTGCAAAAGATTCCTGAGGCTTTAAAAAACTCCCAGCCTGGTTCATTACTCAAAACCGCAATCATGGGTAAGACTGCCGACCTGACTGCTGTCCAGAAGGCCATCATTGACACCCTCAAGCAAGAGGGTAAGACACAGAAAGAAATTTCTGAACGAATAGGCTGTTCCCAGAGTGCTGTATCAAGGCACCTCAGTGGGAAGTCTGTGGGAAGGGAAAAGTGTGGCAGAAAACACTGCACAACGAGAAGAGGTGACCGGACCCTGAGGAAGATTGTGGAGAAGGACCGATTCCGGACCTTGGGGGACCTGCGGAAGCAGTGGACTGAGTCTGGAGTAGAAACATCCAGAGCCACCGTGTACAGGCGTGTGCAGGAAATGGGCTACAGGTGCCGCATTCCCCAGGTCAAGCCACTTTTGAACCAGAAACAGCGGCAGAAGCGCCTGACCTGGGCTACAGAGAAGCAGCACTGGACTGTTGCATGTCATTCGGAAATCAAGGTGCCATAGTCTGGAGGAAGACTGGGGAGAGGGAAATGCCAAAATGCCTGAAGTCCGGTGTCAAGTACCCACAGTCAGTGATGGTCTGGGGTGCCATGTCAGCTGCTGGTGTTGGTCCACTGTGTTTTTATCAAGGGCAGGGTCAATGCAGCTAGCTATCAGGAGATTTTGGAGCATTTCATGCTTCCATCTGCTGAAAAGCTTTATGGAGATGAAGATTTCATTTTTCAGCACGACCTGGCACCTGCTCACAGTGCCAAAACCACTGGTAAATGGTTTACTGGCCATGGTATTACTGTGCTCAATTGGCCTGCCAACTCTCCTGACCTGAACCCCATAGAGAATCTGTGGGATATTGGGAAGAGAAAGTTGAGAGACACAAGACCCAACACTCTGGATGAGCTTAAGGCCGCTATCGAAGAATCCTGGACCTCCATAACACCTCAGCAGTGCCACATGCTGATTGCCTCCATGTCACGCCGCATTGAAGCAGTCATTTCTGCAAAAGGATTCCCGACCAAGTATTGGGTGCATAACTGAACATAATTATTTGAAGGTTGACTTTTTTTGTATTAAAAACACTTTTCTTTTATTGGTCGGATGAAATATGCTAATTTTTTTAGATAGGAAATTTGGGTTTTCATGAGCTGTATGCCAAAATCATCAATATTAAAACAATAAAAGGCTTGAACTAATTCAGTTGGTGTGTAATGAATCTAAAATATATGAAAGTCTAATGTTTATCAGTACATTACAGAAAATAATGAACTTTATCACAATATGCTAATTTTTTTAGAAGGACCTGTACAGGGTTACGACCACCCTGCAATCCAGCAGTGGTGGTTGTGCTAGTACTTTACAGGGAAAAGAGCTAGTGGCTGGGACAGTGGGAGTGTGCATAGATAGACCAGCGATTTTTTTTCTATAGTGCAAGCATGACCACCACTGCTGGCTTACAGGTCATAGCCGTGGAAACGAACAGTGTATAATACTATGGGAAAAATGAATCAAGCCAGCAAAGGATACAATATAGACAATCACAGTACATTAGTAAGTGCCTTATATTAACTTTTTCGAAATTCCATTTGCTGAAGTGACAGAACCCCTTTACACACCCGGTGTATCTTAATGGTGTTTTTTGCACAATTTGCATTTTAATCTAGGAAAGTATGCACCTCCGATGTCACTTCTGATGTCACTTCTCTAATCTTAAGGAATGGAAAACTAAAATAAATTGGTACAAAAACCTGATGAAAAAACACCATAAAAAATGCCACACACTGCCACACCGCGTTTTTCTTACAAGCAGGACAAAAAACATGGATGTCTAAAAAAATGCCAGAAAATAAAGAAAAAAACACCAGACCCAGAGTATGCTTCTATTTAAAAAAAAAAAACATAATTGGCCCAAAAACACACCTTATATGAAAAAAGCTACAAAAAAATGCCTGAAAAAACAATAAGCACCAAAATCTTGCAAATACTTATTAAATTTAAAAAAAGGAAAAATAAATAAATCTGTGTGACACTAGCCAAAAAACTAACATAAAAATGGTTCCAGCCATAGACCTTGTTCACTAGGGTTTAGGACAGCACTGAACCTAAAGTAGAAAATCCACTAACATTCTCCCCACTGCTCCCTTGCAGCACTGTACTCTTGCTCCTTCAGGCCTCCAGTCCCAATCCCTTGCTACAGCAGTGATGTGTCCACGTGTCCCCAGGCAGCATGTTACTGCTGGAGGACATGCAAGTTTTAAAGTCATACCATATTTTTTGCTTTATAAGACGCTCTTTTTTCTCCCAAAAGTGGAGGGAAAAGGGTGGAGTGTCTTAAAAAGCGAACTCTAATGAGTGCTTCCACTATGAAGGCACTCACTAGTACACAGTAGGACCGGGGAGTGGCGAATACAGCACCGCTGGCGCTGGATTTACTCACTGCTCCCTGGTCTTCTGTCATTGCCACACTCTGCTGTGTCCTGACTACATACAGCATCAGAATGTAGTTCACTATCACCTGACGCTGTGCCATGTTAGGTCACAGTGCAGCGCTGCAGAAAGGGCGTGCTGGATCTTCAGAGTGGCAGGAGAGGTAAGTTCTGTTTTTTTTTTTTTGTCTGATCTGAGGTCTGTTTAACATTCTGGGGGTCTGATCTGAGGTCTGATTAACATTGGTGGGGGGGGGGGGGGTCTGATCTGAGGTCTGATTAACATTCTGGGGGTCTGATCTGAGGTCTGATTAACATTGGGGGGGTCTGATCTGAGGTCTGATTAACATTCTGGGGGTCTGATCTGAGGTCTGATTAACATTGGGGGGGTCTGATCTGAGGTCTGATTAACATTCTGGGGGTCTGATCTGAGGTCTGATTAACATTGGGTGGAGTCTGGTCTGAGGTCTGATTAACTTTGGGAGTCTGATCTCTGGTCTGATGAAAAATATTTTTTTTCCCTTATGTTTCTGCTCTAAAACCTTGGCATGTCTTATGGTCTTATGCGTGTTATAAAGTGAAAAATACGGTATATATGAATATAACTTCCAAACTGGCATGTCACCATATGACATGCTGTTTGGGGACACATGGACATGCATGTGACGCCATTCATGTGGGTGTTGGATATGGATATGTGTACAGAATGGATATGTGTACATTTTGCACACAGTAGACAAAATTAACATTTTATTATTAATCTTTAAAAATGTGTGACTTTTCATAAAAACGACCATACACTGCTGCTCCATAAGGGAGAGCAGCAAACTAGCTTTGTAGGACTGAACAACCAATCCAATAGACTGCTTACTGGAGTTTACATTGATTGTTGGTTTGAATCATGCTTTAGATAATTGGAGCAAGGTCCTATTACCTTTGCCTGATTTCCTTGCCAGACCTGTTTTTGCCTTCAGTGAACACAGAAATAAATGTTTCACTGATCTCCTGCTATCTCTTCCACTCCATGGGAAGAAATGACCTGCCAGCTTCTTGTTCCTAACTGCCAGACTGGAAAAGAGAAAAATGACGAGCTTGTTTTCTATGTGTCATTTATGTTCCATACCTACCTGGTTCTTGTGAGACATTTCCCTTACATCCTAACCAGCAGTACCATAAAGGGGTATTTCTGCCCCTGTGTACTAGCAGGATGGATTTTTAATAAATCTAATAAATTACGAATCAAATAGAGACCCCTGATCGCCAATACATATTTTTCTGTCTTGTGTGGACTTGGACAGATGGGAAAAGGTTCTTGAAAGGTTTGCTAAAACTTGGATTTTTATATTCAGATCTGTGTAAAAATGATACTTAGCTTTAGTCCAAAAAGGTTAAGCTCATCTCTAGGGATGAGCGAACTCGAACTGTATAGTTCGGGTTCGTACCGAATTTTGGGGTGTCCGTGACACGGACCCGAACCCGGACATTTTCGTAAAAGTCCGGGTTCGGGTTCGGTGTTCGTCGCTTTCTTCGCGCTTTTGTGACGCTTTCTTGGCGCTTTTTGAAAGGCTGCAAAGCAGCCAATCAACAAGCGTCATACTACTTGCCCCAAGAGGCCATCACAGCCATGCCTACTATTGGCATGGCTGTGATTGGCCAGAGCACCATGTGACCCAGCCTCTATTTAAGCTGGAGTCACATAGCGCCGCCCGTCACTCTGCTCTGATTAGCGTAGGGAGAGGTTGCGGCTGCGACAGTAGGGCGAGATTAGGCAGATTAACTCCTCCAAAGGACTTGATTAACTGATCGATCTGCAGCTGTGGATCATTGAGCTGCTGATCCTCAATTGCTCACTGTTTTTAGGCTGCACAGACCGTTTGTCAGTCTCATTTTTCTGGGGTGATCGGCGGCCATTTTGTGTCTTGTGGTGCGCCAGCACAAGCTGCGACCAAGTGCATTTAACCCTCAATGGTGTGGTTGTTTTTTGGCTAAAGCCTACATCAGGGTGAAGCTGTCACACCAAGTGCATTTATCCAGCAATAGTCTGTTCATTTTTTGGCCATATACAAAATCAGGGGCAAGCTGCGCCTGTCACCAAGTGCATTTAACCCTCAATGGTGTGGTTGTTTTTTGGCTAAAGCCTACATCAGGGTGAAGCTGTGACACCAAGTGCATTTAACCAGCAATAGTCTGTTCATTTTTTGGCCATATACAAAATCAGGGGCAAGCTGCGCCTGTCACCAAGTGCATTTAACCCTCAATGGTGTGGTTGTTTTTTGGCTAAAGCCTACATCAGGGTGAAGCTGTCACACCAAGTGCATTTAACCAGCAATAGTCTGTTCATTTTTTGGCCATATACAAAATCAGGGGCAAGCTGCGCCTGTCACCAAGTGCATTTAACCCTCAATGGTGTGGTTGTTTTTTGGCTAAAGCCTACATCAGGGTGAAGCTGTCACACCAAGTGCATTTAACCAGCAATAGTCTGTTTATTTTTTGGCCATATCCCAGTCTAATTCTGTCACTAAATCCATACCGGTCACCCAGCGCCTAAATACTAGGCCTCAAATTTATATCCAGCTAAATCTGTCCCTAGTGCTGTAGCTGGGCGAGTTATTTAGTGTCCGTTCAAGCACATTTCTTGTTCTGGGTTGAAATACAATTCCCAATTTAGCAATTTCATAATTTAGTGGTTCCTGCTATATCAGAGCTATTTGAAATCTATCCCAAAAAGGGTATATAATATTGAAGGTGCACATTGGGTCATTCAGAATAACTTCACACACACCCGCTACTGTGTATTTCCAAGTCTAATTCTGTCACTAAACCCATACCTGTCACCCAGCGCCTAAATACTAGGCCTCAAATTTAAATCCCTCTAAATCTCTCGTTACCCACCGCTGTACTGTTGTTGCTGGGCAAGATATTTAGTGTCCGTCAAAGCACATTTTTTGTTCTGGGTTGAAGTACAATTCCCAATTTAGCAATTTCATAATTTAGTGGTTTCTGCTATATCAGAGCTATTTGAAATCTATCCCTAAAAGGGTATATAATATTGAAGGTGCACATAGGGTCATTCAGAATAACTTCACACACACGCTTCTGTGCATTTCCAAGTCTAATTCTGTCACTAAATCCATACCGGTGACCCAGCGCCTAAATACTAGGCCTCAAATTTAAATCCCTCTAAATCTCTCGTTACCCACCGCTGTACTGTTGTTGCTGGGCAAGATATTTAGTGTCCGTCAAAGCACATTTTTTGTTCTGGGTTGAAGTACAATTCCCAATTTAGCAATTTCATAATTTAGTGGTTTCTGCTATATCAGAGCTATTTGAAATCTATCCCTAAAAGGGTATATAATATTGAAGGTGCACATAGGGTCATTCAGAATAACTTCACACACACGCTTCTGTGCATTTCCAAGTCTAATTCTGTCACTAAATCCATACCGGTGACCCAGCGCCTAAATACTAGGCCTCAAATTTAAATCCCTCTAAATCTCTCGTTACCCACCGCTGTACTGTTGTTGCTGGGCAAGATATTTAGTGTCCGTCAAAGCACATTTTTTGTTCTGGGTTGAAGTACAATTCCCAATTTAGCAATTTCATAATTTAGTGGTTTCTGCTATATCAGAGCTATTTGAAATCTATCCCTAAAAGGGTATATAATATTGAAGGTGCACATAGGGTCATTCAGAATAACTTCACACACACGCTTCTGTGCATTTCCAAGTCTAATTCTGTCACTAAATCCATACCGGTGACCCAGCGCCTAAATACTAGGCCTCAAATTTAAATCCCTCTAAATCTCTCGTTACCCACCGCTGTACTGTTGTTGCTGGGCAAGATATTTAGTGTCCGTCAAAGCACATTTTTTGTTCTGGGTTGAAGTACAATTCCCAATTTAGCAATTTCATAATTTAGTGGTTTCTGCTATATCAGAGCTATTTGAAATCTATCCCTAAAAGGGTATATAATATTGAAGGTGCACATAGGGTCATTCAGAATAACTTCACACACACGCTTCTGTGCATTTCCAAGTCTAATTCTGTCACTAAATCCATACCGGTGACCCAGCGCCTAAATACTAGGCCTCAAATTTAAATCCCTCTAAATCTCTCGTTACCCACCGCTGTACTGTTGTTGCTGGGCAAGATATTTAGTGTCCGTCAAAGCACATTTTTTGTTCTGGGTTGAAGTACAATTCCCAATTTAGCAATTTCATAATTTAGTGGTTTCTGCTATATCAGAGCTATTTGAAATCTATCCCTAAAAGGGTATATAATATTGAAGGTGCACATAGGGTCATTCAGAATAACTTCACACACACGCTTCTGTGCATTTCCAAGTCTAATTCTGTCACTAAATCCATACCGGTGACCCAGCGCCTAAATACTAGGCCTCAAATTTAAATCCCTCTAAATCTCTCGTTACCCACCGCTGTACTGTTGTTGCTGGGCAAGATATTTAGTGTCCGTCAAAGCACATTTTTTGTTCTGGGTTGAAGTACAATTCCCAATTTAGCAATTTCATAATTTAGTGGTTTCTGCTATATCAGAGCTATTTGAAATCTATCCCTAAAAGGGTATATAATATTGAAGGTGCACATAGGGTCATTCAGAATAACTTCACACACACGCTTCTGTGCATTTCCAAGTCTAATTCTGTCACTAAATCCATACCGGTGACCCAGCGCCTAAATACTAGGCCTCAAATTTAAATCCCTCTAAATCTCTCGTTACCCACCGCTGTACTGTTGTTGCTGGGCAAGATATTTAGTGTCCGTCAAAGCACATTTTTTGTTCTGGGTTGAAGTACAATTCCCAATTTAGCAATTTCATAATTTAGTGGTTTCTGCTATATCAGAGCTATTTGAAATCTATCCCTAAAAGGGTATATAATATTGAAGGTGCACATAGGGTCATTCAGAATAACTTCACACACACGCTTCTGTGCATTTCCAAGTCTAATTCTGTCACTAAATCCATACCGGTGACCCAGCGCCTAAATACTAGGCCTCAAATTTAAATCCCTCTAAATCTCTCGTTACCCACCGCTGTACTGTTGTTGCTGGGCAAGATATTTAGTGTCCGTCAAAGCACATTTTTTGTTCTGGGTTGAAGTACAATTCCCAATTTAGCAATTTCATAATTTAGTGGTTTCTGCTATATCAGAGCTATTTGAAATCTATCCCTAAAAGGGTATATAATATTGAAGGTGCACATAGGGTCATTCAGAATAACTTCACACACACGCTTCTGTGCATTTCCAAGTCTAATTCTGTCACTAAATCCATACCGGTGACCCAGCGCCTAAATACTAGGCCTCAAATTTAAATCCCTCTAAATCTCTCGTTACCCACCGCTGTACTGTTGTTGCTGGGCAAGATATTTAGTGTCCGTCAAAGCACATTTTTTGTTCTGGGTTGAAGTACAATTCCCAATTTAGCAATTTCATAATTTAGTGGTTCCTGCTATATCAGAGCTATTTGAAATCTATCCCTAAAAGGGTATATAATATTGAAGGTGCACATAGGGTCATTCAGAATAACTTCACACACACCCGCTACTGTGTATTTCCAAGTCTAATTCTGTCACTAAACCCATACCTGTCACCCAGCGCCTAAATACTAGGCCTCAAATTTAAATCCCTCTAAATCTCTCGTTACCCACCGCTGTACTGTTGTTGCTGGGCAAGATATTTAGTGTCCGTCAAAGCACATTTTTTGTTCTGGGTTGAAGTACAATTCCCAATTTAGCAATTTCATAATTTAGTGGTTTCTGCTATATCAGAGCTATTTGAAATCTATCCCTAAAAGGGTATATAATATTGAAGGTGCACATAGGGTCATTCAGAATAACTTCACACACACGCTTCTGTGCATTTCCAAGTCTAATTCTGTCACTAAATCCATACCGGTGACCCAGCGCCTAAATACTAGGCCTCAAATTTAAATCCCTCTAAATCTCTCGTTACCCACCGCTGTACTGTTGTTGCTGGGCAAGATATTTAGTGTCCGTCAAAGCACATTTTTTGTTCTGGGTTGAAGTACAATTCCCAATTTAGCAATTTCATAATTTAGTGGTTCCTGCTATATCAGAGCTATTTGAAATCTATCCCAAAAAGGGTATATAATATTGAAGGTGCACATTGGGTCATTCAGAATAACTTCACACACACCCGCTACTGTGTATTTCCAAGTCTAATTCTGTCACTAAACCCATACCTGTCACCCAGCGCCTAAATACTAGGCCTCAAATTTAAATCCCTCTAAATCTCTCGTTACCGCTGTCCTGTTGTAGCTGGGAAAGTTATTTAGTGCCCGTCAAAGCACATTTTTTGTTCTGGGTTGAAGTACAATTCCCAATTTAGCAATTTCATAATTTAGTGGTTCCTGCTATATCAGAGCTATTTGAAATCTATCCCAAAAAGGGTATATAATATTCAAGGTGCACATTGGGTCATTCAGAATAACTTCACACACACGCTTCTGTGCATTTCCAAGTCTAATTCTGTCACTAAATCCATACCGGTCACCCAGCGCCTAAATACTAGGCCTCAAATTTATATCCCGCTGAATTTGAATACAATACATTGGGCCAAATAATATATTTGTTGTTGTGGTGAACCATAACAATGAGAAAAACATCTAGTAAGGGACGCGGACGTGGACATGGTCGTGGTGGTGTTAGTGGACCCTCTGGTGCTGGGAGAGGACGTGGCCGTTCTGCCACATCCACACGTCCTAGTGTACCAACTACCTCAGGTCCCAGTAGCCGCCAGAATTTACAGCGATATATGGTGGGGCCCAATGCCGTTCTAAGGATGGTAAGGCCTGAGCAGGTACAGGCATTAGTCAATTGGGTGGCCGACAGTGGATCCAGCACGTTCACATTATCTCCCACCCAGTCTTCTGCAGAAAGCGCACAGATGGCGCCTGAAAACCAACCCCATCAGTCTGTCACATCACCCCCATGCATACCAGGGAAACTGTCTCAGCCTCAAGTTATGCAGCAGTCTCTTATGCTGTTTGAAGACTCCGCTGGCAGGGTTTCCCAAGGGCATCCACCTAGCCCTTCCCCAGCGGTGAAAGACATAGAATGCACTGACGCACAACCACTTATGTTTCCTGATGATGAGGACATGGGAATACCACCTCAGCATGTCTCTGATGATGACGAAACACAGGTGCCAACTGCTGCGTCTTTCTGCAGTGTGCAGACTGAACAGGAGGTCAGGGATCAAGACTGGGTGGAAGACGATGCAGGGGACGATGAGGTCCTAGACCCCACATGGAATGAAGGTCGTGCCACTGACTTTCACAGTTCGGAGGAAGAGGCAGTGGTGAGACCGAGCCAACAGCGTAGCAAAAGAGGGAGCAGTGGGCAAAAGCAGAACACCCGCCGCCAAGAGACTCCGCCTGCTACTGACCGCCGCCATCTGGGACCGAGCACCCCAAAGGCAGCTTCAAGGAGTTCCCTGGCATGGCACTTCTTCAAACAATGTGCTGACGACAAGACCCGAGTGGTTTGCACGCTGTGCCATCAGAGCCTGAAGCGAGGCATTAACGTTCTGAACCTGAGCACAACCTGCATGACCAGGCACCTGCATGCAAAGCATGAACTGCAGTGGAGTAAACACCTTAAAACCAAGGAAGTCACTCAGGCTCCCCCTGCTACCTCTTCTGCTGCTGCCGCCTCGGCCTATTCTGCTGCTGCCGCCTCGGCCTCTTCCTCCGCCTCTGGAGGAACGTTGGCACCTGCCGCCCAGCAAACAGGGGATGTACCACCAACACCACCACCACCACCTCCGTCACCAAGCGTCTCAACCATGTCACACGCCAGCGTTCAGCTCTCCATCTCACAAACATTTGATAGAAAGCGTAAATTCCCACCTAGCCACCCTCGATCCCTGGCCCTGAATGCCAGCATTTCTAAACTACTGGCCTATGAAATGCTGTCATTTAGGCTGGTGGACACAGACAGCTTCAAACAGCTCATGTCGCTTGCTGTCCCACAGTATGTTGTTCCCAGCCGGCACTACTTCTCCAAGAGAGCCGTGCCTTCCCTGCACAACCAAGTATCCGATAAAATCAAGTGTGCACTGCGCAACGCCATCTGTAGCAAGGTCCACCTAACCACAGATACGTGGACCAGTAAGCACGGCCAGGGACGCTATATCTCCCTAACTGCACACTGGGTAAATGTAGTGGCAGCTGGGCCCCAGGCGGAGAGCTGTTTGGCGCACGTCCTGCCGCCGCCAAGGATCGCAGGGCAACATTCTTTGCCTCCTGTTGCCACCTCCTCCTTCTCGGCTTCCTCCTCCTCTTCTTCCACCTGCTCATCCAGTCAGCCACACACCTTCACCACCAACTTCAGCACAGCCCGGGGTAAACGTCAGCAGGCCATTCTGAAACTCATATGTTTGGGGGACAGGCCCCACACCGCACAGGAGTTGTGGCGGGGTATTGAACAACAGACCGACGAGTGGTTGCTGCCGGTGAGCCTCAAGCCCGGCCTGGTGGTGTGTGATAATGGGCGAAATCTCGTTGCAGCTCTGGGACTAGCCAATTTGACGCACATCCCTTGCTTGGCGCATGTGCTGAATTTGGTGGTGCAGAAGTTCATTCACAACTACCCCGACATGTCAGAGCTGCTGCATAAAGTGCGGGCCGTCTGTTCGCGCTTCCGGCGTTCACATCCTGCCGCTGCTCGCCTGTCTGCGCTACAGCGTAACTTCGGCCTTCCCGCTCACCGCCTCATATGCGACGTGCCCACCAGGTGGAACTCCACCTTGCACATGCTGGACAGACTGTGCGAGCAGCAGCAGGCCATAGTGGAGTTTCAGCTGCAGCACGCACGGGTCAGTCGCACTACAGAACAGCACCACTTCACCACCAATGACTGGGCCTCCATGCGAGACCTGTGTGCCCTGTTGCGCTGTTTCGAGTACTCCACCAACATGGCCAGTGGCGATGACACCGTTATCAGCGTTACAATACCACTTCTATGTCTCCTTGAGAAAACACTTAGGGCGATGATGGAACAGGAGGTGGCCCAGGAGGAGGAGGAGGAGGATGAGGAAGAGGGGTCATTTTTAGCACTTTCAGGCCAGTCTCTTCGAAGTGACTCAGAGGGAGGTTTTTTGCAACAGCAGAGGCCAGGTACAAATGTGGCCAGCCAGGGCCCACTACTGGAGGACGAGGAGGACGAGGATGAGGAGGAGGTGGAGGAGGATGAGGATGAAGCATGGTCACAGCGGGGTGGCACCCAACGCAGCTCGGGTCCATCACTGGTGCGTGGCTGGGGGGAAAGGCAGGACGATGACGATACGCCTCCCACAGAGGACAGCTTGTCCTTACCCCTGGGCAGCCTGGCACACATGAGCGACTACATGCTGCAGTGCCTGCGCAACGACAGCAGAGTTGCCCACATTTTAACCTGTGCGGACTACTGGGTTGCCACCCTGCTGGATCCACGCTACAAAGACAATGTGCCCACCTTACTTCCTGCACTGGAGCGTGATAGGAAGATGCGCGAGTACAAGCGCACGTTGGTAGACGCGCTACTGAGAGCATTCCCAAATGTCACAGGGGAACAAGTGGAAGCCCAAGGCCAAGGCAGAGGAGGAGCAAGAGGTCGCCAAGGCAGCTGTGTCACGGCCAGCTCCTCTGAGGGCAGGGTTAGCATGGCAGAGATGTGGAAAACTTTTGTCAACACGCCACAGCTAACTGCACCACCACCTGATACGCAACGTGTTAGCAGGAGGCAACATTTCACTAACATGGTGGAACAGTACGTGTGCACACCCCTCCACGTACTGACTGATGGTTCGGCCCCATTCAACTTCTGGGTCTCTAAATTGTCCACGTGGCCAGAGCTAGCCTTTTATGCCTTGGAGGTGCTGGCCTGCCCGGCAGCCAGCGTTTTGTCTGAACGTGTATTCAGCACGGCAGGGGGCGTCATTACAGACAAACGCAGCCGCCTGTCTACAGCCAATGTGGACAAGCTGACGTTCATAAAAATGAACCAGGCATGGATCCCACAGGACCTGTCCGTCCCTTGTCCAGATTAGACATTAACTACCTCCCCATAACCATATATTATTGGACTCCAGGGCACTTCCTCATTCAATCCTATTTTTATTTTCATTTTACCATTATATTGCGATGCTACCCAAAGTTGAATGAACCTCTCCTCTGCCTGTGTGCTAGGCCTAAATATATGCCAATGGACTGTTGCAGTGGTGGCTGACATGAAGCCTGATTCTCTGCTATGACATGCAGACTAATTCTCTGCTGACATGAAGCCAGATTGTCTGTTACGGGACCTCTCTCCTCTGCCTGGGTGCTGGGCCTAAATTTATGACAATGGACTGTTGCAGTGGTGGCTGACGTGAAGCCTGATTCTCTGCTATGACATGCAGACTGATTCTCTGCTGACATGAAGCCAGATCCTCTGTTACGGGACCTCTCTCCTCTGCCTGGGTGCTGGGCCTAAATTTATGACAATGGACTGTTGCAGTGGTGGCTGACGTGAAGCCTGATTCTCTGCTATGACATGCAGACTGATTCTCTGCTGACATGAAGCCAGATCCTCTGTTACGGGACCTCTCTCCTCTGCCTGGGTGCTGGGCCTGAATATATGCCAATGGACTGTTGCAGTGGTGGGTGACGTGAAGCCTCATTCTCTGCTATGACATGCAGACTAATTCTCTGCTGACATGAAGCCAGATTGTCTGTTACGGGACCTCTCTCCTCTGCCTGTGTGTGTGCTGGGCCTAAATATATGCCAATGGACTGTTGCAGTGGTGGCTGACGTGAAGCCTCATTCTCTGCTATGACATGCAGACTGATTCTCTGCTGACATGAAGCCAGATCCTCTGTTACGGGACCTCTCTCCTCTGCCTGGGTGCTGGGCCTAAATTTATGACAATGGACTGTTGCAGTGGTGGCTGACGTGAAGCCTGATTCTCTGCTATGACATGCAGACTGATTCTCTGCTGTCATGAAGCCAGATTGTCTGTTACGGGACCTTTCTCCTCTACCTGGGTTCTGGGCCTAAATTTATGAAAATTGACTCTTACAGTGGTGGGTGACGTGAAGCCTGATTCTCTGCTATGATATGAAGACTGATTCTCTGCTGACATGAAGCCAGATTGTCTGTTACGGGACCTTTCTCCTCTGCCTGGGTTCTGGGCCTAAATTTATGAAAATTGACTCTTACAGTGGTGGGTGACGTGAAGCCTGATTCTCTGCTATGATATGAAGACTGATTCTCTGCTGACATGAAGCCAGATTGTCTGTTACGGGACCTTTCTCCTCTGCCTGGGTTCTGGGCCTAAATTTATGAAAATTGACTCTTACAGTGGTGGGTGACGTGAAGCCTGATTCTCTGCTATGATATGAAGACTGATTCTCTGCTGACATGAAGCCAGATTGTCTGTTACGGGACCTTTCTCCTCTGCCTGGGTTCTGGGCCTAAATTTATGAAAATTGACTCTTACAGTGGTGGGTGACGTGAAGCCTGATTCTCTGCTATGATATGAAGACTGATTCTCTGCTGACATGAAGCCAGATTGTCTGTTACGGGACCTTTCTCCTCTGCCTGGGTTCTGGGCCTAAATTTATGAAAATTGACTCTTACAGTGGTGGGTGACGTGAAGCCTGATTCTCTGCTATGATATGAAGACTGATTCTCTGCTGACATGAAGACAGATTCTCTGTTACGGGACCTCTCTCCTCTGCCTGTGTGTGTGCTGGGCCTAAATATATGCCAATGGACTGTTGCAGTGGTGGCTGACGTGAAGCCTCATTCTCTGCTATGACATGCAGACTAATTCTCTGCTGACATGAAGACAGATTCTCTGTTACGGGACCTCTCTCCTCTGCCTGTGTGTGTGCTGGGCCTAAATATATGCCAATGGACTGTTGCAGTGGTGGCTGACGTGAAGCCTCATTCTCTGCTATGACATGCAGACTAATTCTCTGCTGACATGAAGCCAGATTGTCTGTTACGGGACCTCTCTCCTCTGCCTGTGTGTGTGCTGGGCCTAAATATATGCCAATGGACTGTTGCAGTGGTGGCTGACGTGAAGCCTCATTCTCTGCTATGACATGCAGACTAATTCTCTGCTGACATGAAGACAGATTCTCTGTTACGGGACCTCCCTCCTCTGCCTGGGTGCTGGGCCTAAATATATGCCAATGGACTGTTGCAGTGGTGGCTGACGTGAAGCCTCATTCTCTGCTATGACATGCAGACTAATTCTCTGCTGACATGAAGACAGATTCTCTGTTACGGGACCTCTCTCCTCTGCCTGGGTGCCGGGGCCTAAATATCTGAGAATGGACTGTTCCAGTGGTGGGTGACGGGAAGCCAGATTCTCTGCTATGGAACCTCTCTCCAATTGATTTTGGTTAATTTTTATTTATTTAATTTTTATTTTAATTAATTTCCCTATCCACATTTGTTTGCAGGGGATTTACCTACATGTTGCTGCCTTTTGCAGCCCTCTAGCTCTTTCCTGGGCTGTTTTACAGCCTTTTTAGTGCCGAAAAGTTCGGGTCCCCATTGACTTCAATGGGGTTCAGGTTCGGGACGAAGTTCGGATCGGGTTCGGATCCCGAACCCGAACATTTCCGGGATGTTCGGCCGAACTTCTCGAACCCGAACATCCAGGTGTTCGCTCAACTCTACTCATCTCCCTTTAATCCTTTGGAAGAGGTCCCACCGTCCCACCTAAATACTTCCTGGTCATGACATCTGGAGATCCTAGCCTTGTTATCAGTGGATCTGCATAGATTCCTCCCTGACAGGGTTTTTGCAAATGTTATTGCCAAACTTTAATCTGAAAGATTGCTTTTTGGTAAACTATAATCAGATCATCGCCTTCCAGTATCTGACCTGAGCTTTCCTCTGATGGATGTCCTAAGATCTATTTAGCCTTAAGTAAACAGATCAGGGAGGTTGAGAATTTATTACTTAATTTCCAGAAGGAACAAAGAGCTTAGGAGCTGCCATACCTACCCTGGGTAGATATTTTATGGTTGACATTAGACTTGCTTTGTTCAGAACTCTGATCCACCTAATTTTGTTAAGAGCCACCTCTGTTAGAGCAGTGTCCATCTCTTGTGCTAATTAAAGTCTGATCCTGCCGCATCAGATTTAGTATGCAGCTTGGAACTCGCACTGTATGTTGAATTTCCGGTTGTCAGAAGAGACGGCGCCACAAAAGAGGACCCTCTCTATAGGGATACTTCTTGTTAATTCCCCATTAATGTACTGTTGGTAGGACGTAAGAGAAGAGTTGATTTACAGTGTTAATCTGTTCTCCCTTAGTCCTAAGAGCAGCACAAGTTTCACACCCTAAGTATGTTATTTCTTTATAATAAACAAAGGGTAGGCGGAGCTAGGTATTATTTTATAGGCCCAGTTATCTCAATGTAATTAGTGATTAATTTGATTCATTAAAAATTCCATCTGTCCTATAAGTACATAGGGGCAGAAATACTGCATGCAAACGGAGAAAACTGATCCTCCGGAGAAACTGATCCGTTATATATTTTTTTCACATTTTTACCGGTCTGCGCATGCATGGAGATAAAACTGATCAGTTATTTTCCGGTATTGACCCCCCATGACGGATCTCAGTGCCGGAAAAGAAAAACGCTAGTGTGAAAGTACCCTAAGGTAAGGAAAATAAAGACAAATTGTATTAAATATCAAAAAAGGTAATGTAAACAGATGGTTGTATATACAGTACAGACCAAAAGTTTGGACACACCTTCTCATTCAAAGAGTTTTCTTTATTTTCATGACTATGAAAATTGTAGATTCACACTGAAGGCATCAAAACTATGAATTAACACATGTGGGATTATATACATAACAAAAAAGTGTGAAACAACTGAAAATATGTCATATTCTAGGTTCTTCAAAGTAGCCACCTTTTGCTTTGATTACTGCTTTGCACACTCTTGGCATTCTCTTGATGAGCTTCAAGAGGTAGTCACCTGAAATGGTTTTCACTTCACAGGTGTGCCCTGTCAGGTTTAATAAGTGGGATTTCTTGCCTTATAAATGGTGTTGGGACCATCAGTTGCGTTGTGGAGAAGTCAGGTGGATACACAGCTGATAGTCCTACTGAATAGACTGTTATTTTTTGTATTATGGCAAGAAAAAAGCAGCTAAGTAAAGAAAAACGAGTGGCCATCATTACTTTAAGAAATGAAGGTCAGTCAGTCCGAAAAATTGGGAAAACTTTGAAAGTGTCCCCAAGTGCAGTCACAAAAACCATCAAGCGCTACAAAGAAACTGGCTCACATGCGGACCGCCCCAGGAATGGAAGACCAAGAGTCACCTCTGCTGCGGAGGATAAGTTCATCCGAGTCACCAGCCTCAGAAATTGCAGGTTAACAGCAGCTCAAATTAGAGACCAGGTCAATGCCACACAGAGTTCTAGCAGCAGACACATCTCTAGAGCAACTGTTAAGAGGAGACTGTGTGAATCAGGCCTTCATGGTAGAATATCTGCTAGGAAACCACTGCTAAGGACAGGCAACAATCAGAAGAGACTTGTTTGGGCTAAAGAACACAAGGAATGGACATTAGACCAGTGGAAATCTGTGCTTTGGTCTGATGAGTCCAAATTTGAGATCTTTGGTTCCAACCACCGTGTCTTTGTGCGACGCAGAAAAGGTGAACGGATGGACTCTACATGTCTGGTTCCCACCGTGAAGCATGGAGGAGGAGGTGTGATGGTGTGGGCGTGCTTTGCTGGTGTCACTGTTGGGGATTTATTCAAAATTGAAGGCATACTGAACCAGCATGGCTACCACAGCATCTTGCAGCGGCATGCTATTCCATCCGGTTTGCGTTTAGTTGGACCATCATTTATTTTTCAACAGGACAATGACCCCAAACACACCTCCAGGCTGTGTAAGGGCTATTTGACCATGAAGGAGAGTGATGGGGTGCTGCGCCAGATGACCTGGCCTCCACAGTGACCGGACCTGAACCCAATCGAGATGGTTTGGGGTGAGCTGGACCGCAGAGTGAAGGCAAAAGGGCCAACATGTGCTAAGCATCTCTGGGAACTCCTTCAAGACTGTTGGAAGACCATTTCAGGTGACTACCTCTTGAAGCTCATCAAGAGAATGCCAAGAGTGTGCAAAGCAGTAATCAAAGCAAAAGGTGGCTACTTTGAAGAACCTAGAATATGACATATTTTCAGTTGTTTCACACTTTTTTGTTATGTATATAATTCCACATGTGTTAATTCATAGTTTTGATGCCGTCAGTGTGAATCTACAATTTTCATAGTCATGAAAATAAAGAAAACTCTTTGAATGAGAAGGTGTGTCCAAACTTTTGGTCTGTACTGTATATTAAAGGGGTTGTCTCACTTCAGCAAATAGCATTTATCATTGAGAGAAACTTAATACAAGCCACTTACTAATGTATTGTTATTATCCATATTGTTTCCTTTGCTGGCTGGATTAATTTTGCCATCACATTGTACACTGCTTATATCCATGGTTACAACCACCCTGCAATCCATCAGTGGTGGCCATGCTTGCACACTATAGGAAAAAGCACCAGCCTATGTGCACTACCACGGTCACGACCACCAGAAAGGCTGGCACTTTTTCCTATAGTGTGCATTGCGACCACCGCTGTTGGATTGCAGGGTATCCATGGAAACGAGCAATGTATAAGGCCTCATGCACACGAACGTATTTTCTCCCCGTATCCGTTCCATTTTTTTTGCGGACCGTATACAGAACCATTCATTTCAAAGGGTCCGCAAAAAAAACAGAAGTTACTCCGTGTGCATTCCATTTCTGTATGTCCGTATTTCCATTCCGCAAAAAAATAGAACATGTCCTATTATTGTCCGCATTACGGACAAGGATAGTACTGTTCTATGAAGGGCCAGCTGTTACGTTTGGCAAAATACGTATTTTTTGCAGATCCGTTTATTTGCAGACCGCGAACTGCATACGGTCGTGTGCATGAGGCCTAATACAATAGAAAAATGAATCCAGCCAGCGAAGGAGACAATATGGACAATCACAATTAGGGCTCGTTCACACGACCGTTGGTGTCCCGTGCCCGTGCTGTGAAGTGCAAATTGCGGTCCACAATGCACGGACACCTTACGTGGGGCAGGCGCATGGGGATTGCGGACCTATTCACTTGAATGGGTCCGCGATCCCTCCGTTCCGCAAAAAGATAGAGCATGGTCTATTTTTTTGCGATGCAGAGGCACAGAACGGAATCCCAGAAAGCACTCCATAGTGCTTCTGTAGTGTTCCGTTCCGTGCTTCAGTTCCGCATCTCCGGATTTGGGGACCCATTGAAATAAATGGGTCCGCATCCGTGATGTAGCATGACAATGGAACGGTGCATGTGTATTGCGGATCCGCAATACAGCAACGAGACACCAACGGTCGTGTGAATGAGCCCTTAGTAAGTGGCTTGTATTAACTTTCTCCACATGTTAAATGCCACTTACTGAAGTGACACAGCCTCTTTAACTTTAAATGTGCAAGGATGATTTGGTGCATCATATTTAGGCCTCTTGCACGCGAACGTTTATTTTTTCCGTATCCGTTCCGTTTTTGCAGAACCATCTATTGAAAATTTTATGCCCAGCCCAATTTTTTTATGTACTTACTGTTTAAACATTATTGTATGCTTCCGTTTCCGTTTGAAATCCGCAAAAAAAGGATCGCAAATGGAAACCAAACGGCAAAACGGAACGGAAGCGAAACGGAAACACTACTGAAACAAAAAAACTGAAAAACGGATCCATTTAAAATGGATCGCAAAACCATACGGTCATGTGCAGGAGACCTAAGGGTATAACCACATGTGGCGCGCCTGCTCCAGATTCTTCCACAGCAGCAAAATCTGCACCATGGAAATGCTGAAGTATATCAGCAAATATTACACCTGAATTGCAAAGGGTGAAATCAGCAACAGATAGTCTAGGGCTACACAACGACATGTGTTGCGCGACACATAGGGCACAACTACACTGCAACATGCGTCGCGCAACATTGATGTCGCATCATTGTCGCGCAGCAATTTTTATAATGAAAGTCTATGGTGTTGGAATGCACAAACAATTGGCATGCATGCTGCCTTAGAACACCTGCACACGTTGCGCAATACGTGTGTTCCGTGCAGAAAACCCACACATAGTACAGTACCAGCAAAGTGTATGAGATTGCACAAATGTCATGTACCCTTTGTGGATCTTTTCTGTGGAAATTGACCTGCCATGCGGATTTACTAATATGCAGCATGTCAATTATGTTTGCGGTTTCAGCTGCGGTTTGAACCCTTTTCCAATGAAGGGTGAGATCTGCAGCAAAACCGCATCAAACCCACAGCAAAAACAGCTGCTGAAAACTCTGCAACAAAACCTGTGTGGATTTTATTGCAAATTTTGACACAGCATTTTCCACTGCAGAATCAATTTCCTGTTGAATTGAATGGAGGAAATCAGCCACACGTGGAAAACAACACAGGGATAGACATCTATTAGTTACATAGGATAGCATGGGGGAAGTCTATGGGCCAGATTTATCATTACTCTGACAGCTCACTCCACTTTCATATATATATATATATATATAAGTCAGTTTTAGCCAAGTCAGATTTATGATCGTCCCTTTAAGACTGTAATAAATGTGGTTTGACGGTAGCAGTTTATCCGTCAGTAAGCAGCTTTACAAAAGTCGCACGTCTTTACGAAAAAGTCGCATGTTCTATTAAAAAGTCTCATAAGATAAGCATGGTCCTCACTGGAGTGAAATTGCGAATTTTTTTGCGACTTTTTAAATAGTTCCAATAGTAAATGTGTCTAGAGATTCATTTACATAGGAAAACACGCCCACTTTAAAAAAACTGGCATGCATAGTGCAGAGCAGAAAAAAGTCGTAAATTTGTGCGCAGTTTTAGCAATTGCGTAAAAATTTGTGACTTTTTCACTCCATTATTCTGACTTGAGCTAATGATAAATCTGGCCCAATATGTTTTGGATATAAGGCACCCTAAATGACTTTGAAAACAGCCTTGTGTCGTGTGAATGTAGCCAAAAGTTCCCTTTCCACTGGCCAATTAATGGAAATGAACATTGGTCTGAACACTCAATAATCAGTCCAGGTAAAGGTGCAGCCGACCACCTGCTGAACGAGCAAATGGTCACTTATCAAGTGGAAGCATTGCTGATACTGTTACCAAGATCATCCTTTCCGGGCAGCAGATTGTGCTGTGTAAACAGTGAACAATGACTCTATATGGGGACAATCAATTCCAGCATGCACGTATATGCAGCTCTCTCTTCCGATAACTGCCTGCGCAGTCGCTAGTGTAAGTGGGTATTTAAACAGGCAACAGGTGATGGGTGGTAAGTAGCAACCACTAACAGCAAACTCTACAGCTTCTATAGCTAAAGATCTATACACTGCTCATCCCCTATATAACTGCATACATAGGCTGATTTTTCATATGTAAAGTGGGAGTAGCACTCACAGAAGTGTCATGAAATGATGAAATATTTATTAAGATCTGCTAAGGCTTGTTTCACATTTGCGTTTACAGATCTGGCAGGCTATTCCAGCCTGGAACAACATGCCCTATCCGGCATTGCTGGACATTATAATGGGGTCCAGCGGACATCTGGCCGAAATCCAGCAAATATTAAATAAAAATCTATAAATATATAGAAAATAAAAAGCTAAGAATTGACAACTTTAATCATTGCTTCAGTTTATAAAACCAATTCTGTAAAAAATAATGGGATAAAATAATATATACCAGGTTTATGTCCTGTTGAAAGGTGCTGTTTTACTTTTTAGGCCTCTTGCACACAAACATTTTTTTTTCCGTTACTTTTTTTTGTATTCCGTTTGCGGTCCGTATGTGGAACCATTCACTTCAATAGGTCTGCAAAAACAACTGAAGGTACTCCGTATGCATTCCATTTCTTCTGCTTTATATCTTACAATTTTAAAGAATAAGCATAATGGGGGACTTTACTAAGTATGTTGCGGCAGAATTATGGTGTAAAATGCGCCAAAAAGAATTATGTTTTTATTTGTGCCAAATATATCAACTATTTTCTCCAGAATTTTCACCATAAAGAAGACATCATGCCAGAAATGAGTTAGAAGTGGGCGGTCAAATTGGTGCATATTACGCCTCATTTATCATCCTCTTATTGGCAGAAATGGCTCAAATTGTTGCTGATAATTAATAGCCACCTTATGGGGTGGTGTTTTGTGTAAAAAGTTGCATTTATGTAAAGAAAACCAACTCGTCATGCGAACAAGTGATAGGTAAGTATTTACACAGGACGCATTTATCTTTCTCTAATATGAATCAGCTAAACAACAGGGTTTTGTCAATAAATTGATATTCAACAAAAACTAAATAACAAAAATGTCCCGGGTCTGAGACAAAAGTTGCAATTTACCACTGGAAATGTCACAAATATGCTTCAAAAGTTGCAAATACCGTATGTTTCAAAAGTAACGAGTACAGTCTGGCAGGGTTGGCTGAAATGGCGCATTTCAGTTTTGAAAAGTCAAGTTTTTGTGATATTGGCGTTAAAATGTTGCAAATCGAGAGAAATAAGTGGATAATCAAGTTTTTATTTAAAAAAGTCACATTTTAAAAGTGGCGTGCACCTTTTGATATATGAGGTGAAGCAAATCACCAATTTTGATTTGTAATGTTAGTATTTTTGGCGCAAATTACGCCATTATTGATAAATATCTCCCAATGTGTCTTTCATCGGCTGTACTGTTACCTTTGCCAACCACTGTGTCTACAGTCCTCAACATTGCTTGTTTCTTTATGTTTCGTCAATAGAGCCTGAACAGCACATTTTGAAACTCAGGAGAGAGACCTTGCAGATGCAGTATGACTACTTTGTTGCCGTGTCTTGTTGCTGTGCTCAGTCTTACTATGGTGTATAGCTTGCAACATGAAATAGTTTCCCACAACCTCATTTTTATAGCAGAGTGTGGCTGTTCCTCACCCTGTTTTAAGCCTCCTACACAGCTGTATCATTTAAAGAGGTTGGCCCATCTCACACGTTGGTGGCATAGCTCTAGGATATGCCACCAAAGTCAGATAGGTTAAAGGGGTTCTGCAGTTTGTTTAAACTGATGCTCTGTCCTCTGAATAGATCATCAGCATCTGACCGGCGGGGGTCTGACACCCGGGACCACCGCCAATCAGCTGTTTAAGAAGGCAACGGCGCTCCAGGAGCGCTGCGGCCTTCTCACCGTTTACCGCTGGCCCAGTGATGTCACGACTAGTATCAACTGGCCTGGGCGGGGCTAAGCTCCATTCAAGTGAACACCCAGGACCCCCGCCGGTCAGATGCTGATGATCTATCCAGAGGATAGATTATCAGTTTAAACAAACTGCATAACCCATTTAAGGTCCCACCTCTGGGACTTGCAGCTATGTCTATAACGGGGCCCAAAACTGAAGAAGAGCACACTGCACATGCGCAACGTGTTCGTCATTTACTTCTATGGAAGTTCTGAAAAGACCCAAGCAAAAACACTCAGCTATTTCTTAGGAATAGGATAGGTCATCAATATCAGATTGACAGAGGTTCAACCCCCAGCATCCCGCCAGTTAGCTGTATGAAGGAAAGGCACATGCAGTGTGCCCGTGCCGTCTCCTTTCTCTCTTCCTGCTCACTGCTGTTATATCTACAGCGAGCAGGAAAAGAGAAGGGAGACAGCACACGCCTTCCCATCATATAGCTGATCGGCGGGGGTGCCGGGTTTTATACCCCCGCCAATCTGATATTGATGACCTATCCTGAGGCTAGGTCATCAATACTAAAAGCCTAGAGAACCCCTTATCCTAGAATTTGCAGCTTTGAGTGAAAGGACAGCTCTCCCCCCCACCTCAGTCCCAGACATATGCAGATTAAGCTATAATCTCGTAATGTTAATTGCAGTGGACTTGCCCGGCATAAAGCCAGTCTGGTCACCGTGAACCCGCCTGAGGATGACCTTCAACAACCTGTTAGCCAGTACTTTGGCCAGGAGTTTAACATCCGTACATAATAAGGAGATGGGGCAGTAGGAGTCTGGACTCTTAGGGTCCTTACCAGGCTTTGGCCACACTATTATTAATGCCTCGTCCATGGAGTTATGTAGTCTGCCCAACAATTCTGCCTGTTCAAAGACTGCCAGAAGTTAAGGAAGCAAAAGTCCTGGTAGGCCATCCGCCCAGGTGCCTTCTCATTTGGGAGCTCCTTATCAGCTTCTTCTAGTTCTTCTAAACTTAAAGGTTCCTCAAGACATGCTCTCTGTTCTGCCATCAGTACTGACAGCTGTATAGAGGCAAAAAAAACTCTGAATTTCTCCTTCACTATGCTGTAACCTAGAGCAATATAGTCGCATATAGTAATCACTAAATATCCTAAGGATGTCCAGGCTTTCCGTTACCATACCGCCCTCCAAGTCTTGCATATACCCTATATAGGAAGGGCCTTGTTGGGCTTTTATAATGATTGCCAGCATATGACCTGCACTTTCCCCCTCCTCAAAGTATTTCTGTTTCCAGAAAAGCCTTTTGCCTTCTGCTACCTCTAATAGATGGTAGGTCTGTTGTGCCCGGTCCAATTAGACCGGTTCACTTCGGTGGGGCTTTCTATGTATTTGCATTCGGTGTCAGTGACTCTGGACTGCAGCACCTGCAATAGTTCCTTGCTTTTGGCTTCGTGGCAGTGAATATTTTTAATGAATATCCCTCTAACAAAAGCTTTAAAGGTATCCCAAACTAGCATACATAACGCAGATCCGATAATAAATAACGTAAACTCCTGCAGCTCTTTCATTATACTCATTGAGTCTTTAAGTAGTGTTAGCAATAAAGGATTTAACTTCCACAGACCCCTATTTCTCAGAGTTGAGGTTCAAGCTAAGCTTGACCATGATAGCGGAGTGATCAGAGATACTTCTAAGCATATATTCAACTGTATAAACAAACTGCATTATCTGTTGATTACCCACCACCACGCTAATTCTAGACAATGAGTTATGGGAACTAGAATATCAGGAGAATTGTCTGACATTAGGATTATGAAACCTCCAGACATCTAACAACGCTGTCTCCATGAGAACTTTTTCCTTCTCGACAATGATACCTCATCAGAAGTAGGAGCCTCGTGGAATTTATCCATGTTATGGTCAAGAACCATATAGAAATCTCCAACAATAAGTGTGGGGGCGCTTGACGACGCAGCCATAAAGGTTAATACATGCTTCAGTACCTCTCCCGTATATGGAGGAGGAATATACACTGCTACAATGGTAAGCATTGTTTGAAATATTGTGCAATGTAGGCATACATACCGACCATGGGGTCTATACTGACCTTAGAACACTGAAAGGGGATCTGCTTGTGTACAAGCTCACTGACCCCCCTGGCATGAGTGGATATGTGGAGTGGCCTTTATCCCATGATTAATTTAAAAAATGAAAATTAGATATCATATAGTACATGGCAGTCTCTTTCTAAACTGGGACCCAGCCCTGTACCTCAAATGGATCCAGAGGCCTGTCCACTCATTGCTGCAATTGCTCTGCTAGATTTATTTCAAGCTAGCAGCTCAGGCGGTGAGTACTTTCTCAGGGGGCACGCCTTTCTGCTGCAACTGGTGGCATTTGAAGGATGAAACTGAGCATGTATGTCAACCTCAGTGAGCTGGACAGATAATTTAGAAAAAGTACAAACAGTAGGTGGAGCTATACATACAGATTTCAGCGAATAGCTCAGAGGCTATGCTACATTTTTAATTATATGCAATTACAAAAGTATTCAGATCTAGGTGCTGGCTTGAAAAATGTAGAATATTTTTCATAAGACAACCCCTTTAAGGTTTATTTTGACAGAACTGGACTGACCCTTCAAAGGGGCTGTTCTAAGTTTGAAAGTAATCCTCTATATATGCATGCTTGAACTGTGATTGCATTAGGATGGGGGAATGTGCAGTATTATCAGCTATTGTATGTCATTTTGAGGACTACAACCCAATGACCAAAAAGAGAGAGGAAAGAATTCTAAGAAAAGCCTTCTCATGTTGTTCACTGTGAAAAGATGCACCGAGGCATGGGTTTAGGCACAATTTAGCTTCATATAATAGGGTATTTAGTGATAGTGGTACAGGTTGGCACCAGTGACTCCAGCCCCCCAAGATGTGGAGGGTTAACAACAGCTAACTGCATTAATGGGGTTATTCCATGATTGATGTAAAAAAATAATCAGATATCATTTAGTACATGGCAATCTCTTTCTAATAAAACGGATCTCCCATTCACTGTTACAATTGCTTTGCTAGATTTATTTCATGCTGGCAGCTTAGGGAACATGCCTTGTGACTGTGCTAGCTTCTACTGAGTTTGTGCAACCACCTCAGTGAGGCAGACAGAGAGATAAGGGAAAGAATAAACAGCAGGTGGCGCTATATATGCAATTACAAAAATATTCAGATCTAGGTCCTGGTTTAAAAAATGTAGAATATTTTTTTATCGGACAATCCCTTATTACTTATTACTTTTGTTAGTGCTGGAAATTGGAAGCATCCTCTCCTCTCAGATGGCATCCCGTGTTACGTGTGGGGTTCATCCTTTGTTTGTGGAAGGGATTATGCACTGGTGAAGAGCGCAGTAGCAGTCTGATCTCAGTGATGCATCTCAGCTTTTTACATTGTGTTTAGCATTTGTATGTACACTAGTGGCATTACCTGTCGATGAGTGGATGATATACAGTGTGTTTAAAAAAGTGAATAAAGCTCAAAATCCTTCTAATAGCTTCTATTTCCATACACAGAAATGCATTGGGAACACTACACATTCTATTCCAAATCAAAACATGAAGAAAAATATATCACATTTCTGTTCCTCTAAAAAAATAAAATAAGAAAAGTGAATGTTAGACTGTTCAAAACAATATATAACGGCTACTACTAGAGAGGGGCCGTTGATCCAGGGAGTTATTCTGATTGCCTGATTGGAGTCGGAAGGAATTTTTTATTCCCCTAAAGTGGGGAAAATTGGCTTCTACCTCACAGGTTTTTTATTTTTTTTGCCTTCCTCTGGATCAACTTGCAGGTTAACAGGCCGAACTGGATGGACAAATGGCTTTTTTTCGGCCTTATGTACTATGTTACAGTGTTTGTATTCTTCTTTACAAACTCAAACATTCAATATATAAATTGAAAAATGTTTGAAGACTGCTTTCCTTTGAATCACTTAACTCATATTTAGTTGTATAACCACTGTTTTTGAGAACTGCTGTACATCTGTGTTGCATGGAGTCAGCCAACTTCTAGCACCTGTAAACAGGTATTCCAGCCCAGGATGATTGGATTACATTCCACAGTTCTTCTCTATTACTTGGTTTTGCCACAGGTTTTCTATAGGATTAAGATCCGGGGATTGGGCTGGCCACTCCATAATGTCAATCTTGTTGGTCTGGAACCAAGATGTTGCAAGTTTACTGGTGTGTTTGGGGTCGTTGTCTTGTTGGAACACCCATCTCAAGGGCATTTCCTCTTCAGCATAAGGCAGCATGACCTCTTCAAGTATTCTGATGTATTCAAACTGATCCATGATCCCTGGTATGCGATGAATAGGCCCAACACCGTAGTATGAGAAACATCCCCATATCATGATGCTTGTGCCTCCATGCTTCACTGTCTTCACAGTGTACTGTGGCTTAAATTTTTGGGGGTCGTCTGACAAACTGTCTCTGGCCACTAGCCCCAAAAAGAACAATTTTACTTTCATCAGTCCACAGAATGTTGCGCCATTTCTCTTTAGGCGCAACATTCTGTGGACTGATGAACTGACATTCAGTCAATGTGCTCTTTGGCAAATTGTTACCTCTTCAGCACATGTCTATTTTTCAACAGTGGGACTTTGCGGGGGCTTCTTGCAGATAGCTTGACTTTACATAGGCGTCTTCTAATTGTAACAGTACTCACAGGTAACTTTAGACCTTCTTTGATCTTCCTGGAGCTGATTATTGGCTAAATCCTTGCCATTTTGGCTATTCTTCTATCCATCTGAATGGTAGTTTTTCGCTTTCTTCCATGTCTTTCAGGTTTTGGTTGCCATTTTAAAGCATTTGCGATCATTTTAGCTGAGCAGCCTATCATTTTCTGCACTTTTTTATATGTTTTCCCCTCTCCAATTAACTTTTTAATCAAGGTACACTGTTCTTCTGAACAATGTCTGGAACGACCCATTTTCCTCAGAATTTCAGAGACAAATGCACTGTAACTAGCATGTACAACATTTTCTGCTTTCCTTCCTTAAATAAGGGCAATAATTGCCACCTGTTTTTCAAAGAATGAATGACCTCACTAATTAAACTCCATACTGCTATTATTTTGAACGTGCCCCTTTTAATAAGTGATTGAATTACAGAGAATCAGCAGCATGCATGTCATGACTATTGGGTCTGTTGGATTTCTATTACTCTACTACACCTACTAGTAAATTATTTGCCATGTATAAATATCCTTTCTACCTAAAACAGTGATTGATCAGGTTAGTGATGTCTGACTGCTATTATTTTGACACAACTGTATATTGGTTATTCAGTCGTTACAATCTATTCTCAGTACACAGCTGCCTAATAAGCACAAATACATCTATTCATAATACATTTCTGCATCAGGATTGAGCACAGTGAGCAAATTAAAGATTGCTAACTACAAAACAATCATTTTCTAATGAAATCCTTACATCCTGTCACTGTGGTAATTATATAATTAACACATAAAACACTGCCTAGGATTAACCTGGTATTGTTCTCTAGGGATGCTCTTCTAATACTGAGTATTCCCCTAGTGGTATTTCAGATTACTTTGCGGTTCTGCTGCTGTTTAAGATTTTCCTGGTGACTCTACGCTATGTCAGATTAATATTGTGGTTACAAGGTCATTCTAGCTCATGAACAATAATGAGCACATAATGATGGGTCTACAATAGTCTATATTATAGGATTTCATATACGGCATGTGTTAGGAACACAGGTATAAGGTTTATTGCTGCTTATAGGAATACTTCTAAAAGTGGAAGGTATGCAATAGTCGAAAAAATGTATGCAAGAACAAGGTATTAGATGCCCCTTTCATGAGCATTGTCAGCAGAATGCTCAGTGTGTGAACATAGCCTCATTGTGATGTTTGTCACTTTTAGGGCTGTGCTTGGTGTAGTGCCTGGCACACAGGTAATCACGGGATCCGTCACATTCACTGTCTGTAATGCACAGTTAAGATTGAGCAGACACTATCGGTATGAAAGTCCTCGTAAATTGTCTCCGCTTGTGCAGATGCCTTAAACCTTCAAAGTACATGTACCATGGAATAGGTGTAAAGACCAGAAAGGCAGACTGTATGCTGTTAGCAATGGAAATAATAGCAATAACAGCTGCTGCAGTCCATTTAACCCCATTCTGCATTGCAATATATATTCCGGTTGCTAAACATCCAAATGACTGTTTGATAAACACAGATTTATCTAAATATAAAAGAATGGAACAATCCTGATTTTTTGGGATGAAATATAGAAATCATTGATCAAAGGTGGACATATAAAATACTACAAATGTATCCTGGGGTGATGGCGTCTGTCAAAACCATTGTTTGTACCTGATGGGTGGGTAATGTCCTGAACATAATGCATTTATAATATCTGCACATTTTGAGCTTCTGCTTAAAAACCACCAGTTGGTCAGCACTGGGCAATGTGTGATGCGGACATGATGGTATACATATGTCCTGCATGTCATTGTCACCCACCAGTATTGCTCATCATGCATTGTGTCAGCTGAAATGTAAGGGAGGGGTAACAGCTGGGCTATGACAGGCACAGCTCACTGCAGAAGCAACTATGAGATATGTCGGCTGGCCATCCTTGGAAGAATTGCTTTTACTGCAGATACCAATGCATTTCTCTCCTAGATGACTGGATCCCAGCCTGTTCACCATACGCTCCATACATTTCAAGAATATTGCAGAATGGGGCAGGCAGTTAAAAGCTGTCAGCGTTAATCCTGTCCATAGCACCAAATGCATCCGAGTCTCTGCTGCATTCCAGAAATATCGATAATGTGGTTTTGCACCATTCATTTTTTTAATGCCTGTGCATATAATATAAACTGAGGTCTAATTTGCAACATACATTGTGATCCAGAAATTAAAAGTTCTTCATATTTCTACGAAAACTGAAATATCGAAGGTGACATGTTTACCTGCATGATATCTAGTGAAATGAGATAGCGCTACTGCACACTTTATGCAATGCTGTGTGATAGATCTATAAATATCGTTCAGCTGTAACCTCTTGTTACACAACGCACCTTCAAGCCCCTCTGAAAATCCTCATCCACTGCTCCCAATCTACTTCATATTTCCCATCCCCCAACCGCTCTATCTTATAAAGCTCCCCCTCCCCATTGACTGGAGGTATTTCACTATTGCTCTTTAACCCACTGCTTACCAATGGGATAGCTGCAGCTATGGTTCTCGCGTTGGTATTCTTTGTTTCCACACATCTGTGCTTCATGGTTTCACCTTGCTCATTTTTGCGTAGTAAGATGAATCAATGTACCTTGTATCAATAGTATTTTATGGAAACGAATTTCTAGGTAGGAATGAACAGCTGTGAGTCAGCTCGAAGGGGAAGTCACAATGACAAACGTGATTCCGATTCGGTAAACTTGTGGCGCAAGATCGAAGGAGAATATAACAAATTAAGTAACCTTATATCCTGTTAATGGTTTAGATTATTGATTTCACCAGGAATTAGGTTGCATCAATTTATTTTTTAATTTTCTATTGCTATAATATATATATATATATATATATATATATATAACATATCTTTTTATGATATGAAATTTTATGCAATGTACTTACACTACTAATTTTAAATAGCCATTTGTGATGATATCTTAGTTGCAGCTGCTGTCAATATAAAAGGTCCCTTAAACAGATTTGTATCCAGCCTTTGAAGGAAGGTCTGTGAGAAAGAACATGCTATGTATATATGCAGCATTAATTACATTATAACTTCTGGTGTACATGAAGGGGAGAGGGGCATGAAAGGCAAGAGATGGGGAGGGAACAGGCCATTCAAGTCATCTGCCAGACTGTTAAAATCATTTTTAATTTCATTGTAAGACTTTCGCACACACAGAGCCCTCATACAGACACTGAAGACCTGGCAGTAGCAAGACATATGTTTATTGTAAAGCTCCATCTTTGATGAACATTAACTGAATAAAATGTAACACATAGGATCATTTAGATTTCATTTCAATTCTTTTTCAGTTTGAATTTACTCTGTACATGATTTAAAAAAAATAACCTGCTGTCTGGAAACCATCAGCAAGCTGCTATTGATGTAAAATTCTAATTGCTATTATGTGTCTGTTTAAAGGAATATTCAGGGAATTTCAAAAGTCTGGCTAACAGTACACAATTAAATAAAATAAAGAAATAGCCTATACTAACCCATTTAACCCCTTGCTGCTCTAGTGCTACCACTCTGGACCATGCCACTTTGGCCCCTTCCTGTAATACATTGAGGACATCATGTATAACATTCAAATGACCACTGCAGCCAATCACTGACATCATAGTAACATAGTTACTATGGTTGAAAAAATACAAAAGTCCATCGATTTCAAGCAGGGGATAGGTGGGGATGTGAATCCCAGAAGGAAGGGAGACTCAGATTTCTACTCATCACTGCAGGAACGGCAGGCTGGAGTTCTGAATGACTTCATAAGCAAATGTAAAGCAAACTGAAAAATATTGGGCCCAGCAGTCTTTTATTTCCAGTGGTCTACACTGGAGTAGGTGGTGACACTCAGAGGATATCATAACCCTCACACGGTACCTCTATGCACTAGACTGTGATGATGACTTATAATAATAGCATCAGTAGACTCCATGACATTGGCATCGACTCCTACTTCTCTTATGGCCCTTAATTTATAAGGAAATAAAATATATGGGTCACTTTTTTGAAAGGACACTTAAAGGAGTTGTCTTACAAAAATATTCAACATTTTTAAAACCAGCACTTGGAACTGAATACTTTTGTAAATGCATGTAATTAAAAATGTTGTATAGCCAATCAGTTATTCATTAAAATGTATCTGTATAGCACCTCCTGCTGTTTGTTCTTTTCTCTGTCTACCTCAATAACATCGCTAAGGGGGTTGCACATGCTCAGTTTGATCCTTGAACTTCCACTAGCTGGACATACTGTTAGACGCAAGAGAGTTGCAGCCGAAAGGACACACCCCTGAACTCTTATAGGGAGAGAGCTGTAGCAGAAAGGGCATGCTCCCTGAGAAAGGACATTATCATGTACTATATGATGTCTGATGTTTAGTTTTATATAATAATCATGAGATAACCTCTTTAATACTCTGTGCAGACCTGCTTAATAATGCACATACTACAAACTACTCGACTTGAATACTCATTTGTTAATAATCACTGAAAATGAATGTGTTAATGACCAAGGTTGTTGTTTGCAATAATTCAGGATACAATTATACAAGTAACCCATAATGATATAAATAAAAAAGTGAACAGGAGACGTCCTAAACGGGTAATATATACACATTATTATGACTACTTTCTACTTGCCCACGTCTGCAGCACGTAGCGCATAAAGGAAGTCACGTCCCGTGAGCTGGCTGGGTAGGTATATAAGGTGTGTGATAGGCAGTGGCGTTGCTAGGGCTGGTGTCACCCGGTGCGGTAGAAAATGGTGTCACCCCCCCTGGGTGACACCCGACAGTGGAGGCTATATGTATATAACAAACATATTTCATATGAAAACTTACAATTACTTGGCTTGGCCCTTGGGGATCTCGGACGCCACTTCCACACTTTGGCCGGGGGCTCGGCGGAGCTGATGATGTGTTTTATCCTAATGAGAAAGATTTCATAATAAGTATTTGGAGAAGGGGCAGAAGGATAGCAGAGCAGGGAGAGGCTGGTGCTGCTACTAGGGGGTCATACCATGGGGAGTAATAACGCCCACCATAATGCCCCCCCCCCCCCCCAGTAGAAATAATTCTCCTTATAATGTGTCAGTGCAAAAAATACCCCCCTGTAATGTCCCCAGTTGAGCTAATGTCCCCATAGTGCCTCCATAATGTGCCAGTATAAAATACCCCTATATAGTGACCCCAGTAAATGCCCCCATAGTGCTCCTCTCCCCCCTAGTGCCCCCATAATGTACCAGTATAAAATGCCCGATATATAGTGCGCCAGTAGATGCCCTCAGTGTCCCCCATAATTTGTAAGCATAAAATACCCCTTCTCAGTTCCCCGTAGTAGTCCTCTCCCCCCTTCCCCATAGTACCCAACACAATGTGTCCCAGTATAAAATGCCCCTATACAGAGCCCCCATATAAAATAACCGTTCTTTGTGGCCTCAGTAGATGCCCCTATAGTGCCACCAATAATGTGCCAGTAAGAAGTGCCCCCATAGATGTCCCCCAATAATGTGCCAGTGAAATGTGCCGTCATAGATGCCCCTTAATCATGTGCCAGTAGCCTAAGCCCCCCATCAACATGTGCCAGTAGCCATAGGCGCCCCCCCTATCATGTGCCAGTAGCCATAGGGCCCCTCTATCATGTGCCAGTAGCCATAGGGCCCCCTATCATGTGCCAGTAGCCATAGGGCCCCCCTATCATGTGCCAGTAGCCATAGGGCCCCCCTATCATGTGCCAGTAGCCATAGGGCCCCCCTATCATGTGCCAGTAGCCATAGGGCCCCTCTATCATGTGCCAGTAGCCATAGGGCCCCCTATCATGTGCCAGTAGCCATAGGGCCCCCCTATCATGTGCCAGTAGCCATAGGCCCACCTATCATGTGCCAGTAGCCATAGGCGGCCCCCCCTATCATGTGCCACTAGCCATAGGGCCTCTCCTATCATGTGCCACTAGCCATCAGTATTGTACAGAAAAAAAAAAAAAAAGGAAAAAAACACTTACCTCTTTGGCAGCGATGCGATGCAGGCCTCTTCTGGCCTGTGTCCCGCGCTGTGTACGGCTCAGGGCTTAGGCGGCGCGATGACGTCATCGCGCCGCCTGCGCCGGCCTCTGATAGCAGGGCTCCAGACTATAAAAAATACCTAGTAGCCATTGGCTCCTGAACTGAAAAATTTAGGAGCCAAATTACATTTTTAGTCGCCAAATCAAAACCGAATGAAAATTTTGGTATCGTGACAACGCTACGCCGATCAGATCGGCGTAGGGTTGTTTCAATACCAAAATTTTGATTCGCTTTCATCACCATAAAAAAGTATTGCGATACTCGATACCAAGCAAAAAAGCCACGTGCATTTCGCATTTTATGAAACGTTCGGCCCATAATAGAACAGTCCTATCCTATTTTTTGGGGTGACAAGGTGACTAAAAAATGGCGAATGCTCACCGCATAGGAGATATTTTTTAATAATTTAATAGTTTGGACTTTTCGGACGCAGCGCTATGTAATATGTTTATTGTATATATTTTTTATATGTAAAATTGGGAAAGGGGGGATTTAAACTTAATATTTTAGAGTACTTTCACACTAGCGTTTTTCTTTTTCGGCATAGAGTTCCGTCCTAGGGGCTCAATACCGGAAAAGAACTGATCAGGCATATCCCCATGCATTCTGAATGGAGAGTAATCCGTCCAGGATGCATCAGGATGTCTTCAGTTCAGTCATTTTGACTGATCAGGCAAAAGATAAAACCGCAGCATGCTACGGTTTTATCTCCGGCGAAAAAAACTGAAGATTTGCCTGAATGCCGGATCTGGCATTTTTTCCCATAGGAACGTATTAGTGCCAGATCCGGCATTCAAAATACCGGAATGCAGGATCCGTCCTTCCGGTCTGCGCATGCCGGTAAAAATGTGTAAAAAGATACAAGACGGATCCGTCTGTCTGCATGACAAGCGGAGACATGGATTCATTCTTGCAATGCATTTGTGAGATGGATCCGCATCCGGATGCATCTCATAAATGCTTTCAGTCACATCAAGATCGGCGGATCTGGCAGGCAGTTCTGACAACGGAACTGCTTGCCGCATCACACTACCGCAAGTGTGAAAGTAGCCTTAGTGTTTGTGTTTTATTTTCACTTACTATTAGCCCCCTTAGGGGCTGGAACCCTTGTCCTATTCACCCTTAGGCCCCTTTCACATGGGTGAGATTTCTGCGCGGGTGCAATGCGTGAGGTGAACGCATTGCACCCGCACTGAATCCGGACCCATTCACTTCTATGGGGCTGTGCAGATGAGCGGTGATTTTCACGCATCACTTGTGCGCTGCGTGAAAATCGCAACATGCTTTATGTTGTGCGTTTTCATGCAACGCAGGCCCCATAGAAGTTAATGGGGCTGCGTGAAAATCGCATCGTATCCGCAAGCAAGTGTGGATGCGGTGCGATTTTCACGCTTGGTTGCTAAGATGAAAGTCTATTCACTGTGTTATTTTCCCTTATAACATGGTTATAAGGGAAAATAATAGCATTCTGAATACAGAATGCTTAGTAGAAGGTCAATATAATAAACATTGAGTGCCCCCCCCAGTATAATAAACATTGAGTGCACCCCCCAGTATAATAAACATTGAGAGCGCCCCCCCAGTATAATAAACATTGAGAGCGCCCCCCCAGTATAATAAACATTGAGAGCGCCCCCCCAGTATAATAAACATTGAGAGCGCCCCCCCAGTATAATAAACATTGAGAGCGCCCCCCAGTATAATAAACATTGAGAGCGCCCCCCCAGTATAATAAACATTGAGATGCCCCCCCAGTATAATAAACATTGAGAGCGCCCCCCCAGTATATCAAACATTGAGAGCGCCCCCCCAGTATAATAAACATTGAGAGCGCCCCCCAGTATAATAACATTGAGAGCGCCCCCCAGTATAATAAACATTGAGAGCGCCCCCCAGTATAATAAACATTGAGAGCGCCCCCCCAGTATAATAAACATTGAGAGCGCCCCCCCAGTATAATATACATTGAGAGCGCCCCCCCAGTATAATAAACATTGAGAGCGCCCCCCCAGTATATAAACATTGAGAGCGCCCCCCCAGTATAATAACATTGAGAGCGCCCCCCCAGTATAATCAAACATTGAGAGCGCCCCCCCAGTATATCAAACATTGAGAGCGCCCCCCCCAGTATAATAAACATTGAGAGCACCCCCCAGTATAATAAACATTGAGAGCGCCCCCCCCAGTATAATAAACATTGAGAGCGCCCCCCCAGTATATAAACATTGAGTGCGCCCCCCCAGTATATAAACAGAGTGCGCCCCCCCAGTATAATAAACATTGAGAGTGCCCCCCCCAGTATAATAAACATTGAGAGCGCCCCCCCCAGTATAATAAACATTGAGAGTGCCCCCCCCCCCGTATATCAAACATTGAGAGCGCCCCCCCCAGTATAATAAACATTGAGAGCGCCCCCCCAGTATAATAAACATTGAGAGCGCCCCCCCCAGTATATCAAACATTGAGAGCGCCCCCCCAGTATAATATACATTGAGAGCGCCCCCCCCCCCCACAGTATAATAAACATTGAGTGCGGCCACCCCCCCAGTATAATATACATTGAGAGCACTCCCCCCCCCCAGTATAATAAACATTGAGTGCGGCCACCCCCCCAGTATAATATACACTGAGAGCGCCCCCCCCAGTATAATAAACATTGAGTGCGGCCACCCCCCCAGTATAATATACATTGAGAGCGCCCCCCCCCAGTATAATATACATTGAGAGCGCCCCCCCCCCCCCAGTATAATAAACATTGGTGGTGCAGTGGGAAGTGCCAATGAGGGTTAAAAAAATAAATAAAAATTAACTCACCTCCTCCAATTGATCGCGCAGCTGCCGGTCTCCTGTTCTATCTTCAGGACCTGTGAAAGGACCTGTGGTGACATCACTGTGGTCATCACATGGTACATCATATGATCCATCACCATGGTAATGGACCATGTGATTAGCTCAGTGACGTCACCACAGGTCCTGAAGATAGAACAGGAGACCGGCAGCTATGCGATCAACTGGAGGAGGTGAGTTCATTTTTTATTTATTTTTTTAACCCTCATTGGCACTTCCCACTGCGCCACCAATGTTTATTATACTGGGGGGGGGGGTGCACAAAATTTTTATACTGGGGGGGGGGGGGGGGTGCACAAAATGTTAATTATACTGAGCACTCAATGTTAATACAAATACAGGAGGCGGGTGCCGGAATGAAATAGCCGGCACCCGACCTCTATGATAGGGGGCTGCGATCAGTGGCAGTTAACCCCTCAGGTGCCGCTCACTGTCATAGAGGTCGGGTGCCGGCTATTTGATTCCGGCACCCGCCTCCTGTATTTGTATTACAGGTCAGTTTTCTTCATTGGTGGCGCAGTGGCCACAGCCCCTCCCCTCCTCCTCCCATCCCTCTTCTCATTGGTGGAGGCAGCGGCAGCAGCAGCACAGGGGGGAGGGAGAGAGCCCCCCCCCGCCCCCTCCCATCAGACTGGTGTCACCCGGTGCGGCCCGCACCCCCCTCGCAACGCCACTGGTGATAGGCTGTCTGCACACATATCCCTTGTTTCTGTCATGGGTAAAAGGGGAGAGTTGCAAAAATGAATCTCCACTATCATGGACCCTCCAGCAGCTGTAGGATGGCTCCAGATACCTACCAGCCCGTCTAGCTGCTGTCTGTGCTGAACATGACGGTTACTCTGGATATTAGCTGGTGGTCATAATAATGTGATTTGACTGTGTATATCTCACAATAATGCTCACTCTAGGGTGAGTGGTAACTAGAAGTGAAGCTTCCATTTATATTTTTAGAAACAAACTTCCTTGGTGATTTCTAGTGTGGTATTGTGCTTATTCCTGTTTCACCCCATCTACCAATAAATGGTTAATAACATTACTGTTATATCGTATTTGCTGTATGAATGCTACATTGTATGATATTTATATATTAAAATACTATTATTTACCGTCCATAGCATAATGCACCTTGTATCCTTTTACTTTGTACAATGTGATGTGCAGAAAACTAGGTCATTCCATTCAATAAGGTTTATCAAATAGAATTCCATCTGATAAAACAGACTTTCAGCTGTGCCTTCTTGGGAGCAGTAGCGGATGCCTGAATTGTAATTGAAAACTAAGTGAGGCTTCTCTCCTGACATAGAAAATTCCACTGCCTGTCTGCAGTGACTAAATACACTATAACCAGTATCTCTATCTTATCCCCAATTAAATCTTGTTATCCCCAAAACACTAATAAAACTGGTAAGATCTGTGCTCTAATAAGAACTACAACTCTGATGAACATTTGGTACCACTAAAAAGTTAGGTTAAAGTGTACCTGAACCTTAATACACACCTTATTAAAACCTGTTGTAATCGTGGTGGAAATTATTTTTGTAGTGTACATTGATTTTTTTTTTTTTCCTTTTCTTACCAGAATCGGTGCATGAAGTGCAGGTGCTCATTGTGCTAGAGAATTAATCGGTGCATGAAGTGCAGGTGCTCATTGTGCTAGAGAATCCGTACTATCATACACTACTGTATTGTAGAGTACAGATCCCCCTCTGGCCACGCTGAGTGCTGTACAGGCCGGAGCATCGCTGCTACTGCCTGTACCAGCCCTGCTTTTCTAAACCCTGGCTGGTATACATGGGTCTAAAAGTGTTTTTAGACCAAACACCTAATATGTCTTTTAGTCTGTGACCAGAACCTCTAGAAGTGTTTGACCCTATCACCTCTGGCAGCAAGCTGCTAACATCCATAGTATTTGAGGCTTTAGCAGATTGGGGTCAGGTAGAGCAGTGATGTGATGGGATAACTCCTGACCGATTCTTTGATAACACCTCCCATGTATACAGCTATCAGTGACTGACAGCTATCTCTGTATACACACTTACACAAAGAATGCTATTAATCACTGATAACACCTCCTCCGTGTACAGCTATCAGTGACTGGCAGCTATGTATATACACTTACACAGAGAATGCTATCAATCACTGATAACACCTCCCCCATGTACAGCTATCAGTGACTAACAGCTATCTCTATATACACAATTACACACAGAGAATGCTATAAATCAATGATAACACCCCCCTGTGTACAGCTATCAGTGATTGACAGCTATCTCTGCATACACACACAGGGAATGCCCTCAATCACTGATAACACCTCCCCTGTGTACAACTATCAGGGACTGACAGCTATCTCTATATACATACACACACACAGGGAATGCTATTACTGATAACACCTCCCATGTATAAGAAGAAGAAGAAAATCCCTTTATTGTCCCTCAGTGGGGCATAGCAGCAATCACATTCACAACAGGAACAAAATAAGAGTAATTAGAAATTAAAGAGTAAAATACAAGAAAAACATAACACAAAATTTACTTAAAAGATTCACTACTGGGTTTCTGGGAACAGTGGTGGTTATAAATCCTAACCGCTGCTGGAAGGACCTCCGATAACATTCCTTCATGCACCTAGAATGCAGCAGTCTGTGACTGAAGGAGCTCTCCAGCTCCACAACAGCTTTGTGCATGGGGTGGGAGACATTGTCTAACAATGATGTTCATTTTGCTAGAGTTCTTCTGTCACCCACCTCCTGCACTGGATCAAGGGGACAACATCTCTGTATACACACTTACACAGAGAATGCTATCAGTCACTGATAACACCTCCCCTGTGTACAACTATCAGTGACTGACAGCTATCTGTCATGGAACCATGAACCAGACGTACAACAAGAGATAAGTGGAAAATAAGAAGGTTTTATTGAAGAGCAAGCCGTAAGCAAAGTCCGAACGGATGGCTAAACCGAAGCAGGGTCTTGCGGAGACAGAGGTCAGGAACCAGAAGGGTAGTCAGACGAAGCCAGGAACAGGAACCAACGGGGTAGTCAGACGAAGCCGGAATCAGGAACCAACGGGGTAGTCAGACGAAGCCGGAATCAGGAACCAACGGGGTAGTCAGACGAGGCCAGGATCAGGAACCAGAAGCAGCAGCAGTCTTGGAAGCATGTGAACACAGGAGGACCAAGCAAGGAACTGAAGCCACAGACCTCCTATATATATGAGCTAGGCATCCAGCTCCTCCCAGTGGGAAGGAGGAGCCGCAGGGTGGGAGGCTACAAGAAAACCCAGAAACCAAGATGGCCGCCAGCACATGTCAAACGAAGGGAACAGCAAGGAGGTAAGACCATGACAGTACCTCCCCCTCAAGGGCCCCTCCTCCGCGGAGTAAGGAACGGTTTCTGAGGGAAGCGTGCGTGGAAGGCTCGGAGCAAGACAGGAGCATGGACATCTGCGGAGGGAACCCAGGAACGCTCCTCTGGACCATAACCACGCCAATGGACCAAAAACTGCACCCGGCCGCGGACCAGGCGTGAGTCCAGGATATTGCTCACCTCATACTCCTCACGATTGCCCACTTGGACCGGACGAGGCCGAGGAATCGAGGAAGTGAAACGATTACACACCAGTGGCTTCAACAGGGAGACATGAAACACGTTGGAGATCCGCATGCCAGGAGGAAGCGCAAGGGCATAGGCTACCGGGTTTACCCTGCGAAGCACTCGGAAGGGACCAACAAAGCGAGGCGCCAGCTTGGGAGTGGGCACTCGAAGGTTGAGGTTGCGGGTGGACAACCATACGCGGTCTCCGACCTGGTAGGAAGGAGCGGGCGCTCGTCTGCGATCAGCCTGGAGTTTCTGGCGCTGCGCAGAGACCTCAAGGGACCTCTGGATCTGTACCCAAGAAGCACGTAGGACGGAAAGGTGATCCTCCACAGCCGGAATATCCTGGGGAGAGAATACCTCCGGTAACACGGCAGGTTGGAACCCATAATTGGCCATGAAGGGAGACGTCCCAGAGGAAGAGTTCACCGCCGTGTTCCTGGCAAACTCAGCCCAAGGCAGGAGGTCAACCCAATTGTCTTGGTGATCGGAGACATAGCAACGAAGGAATTGCTCCAAGGCCTGATTGGATCGTTCTGCGGCCCCATTGGACTGAGGGTGGTAGGCCGAGGAGAAAGAGAGATGAATCCCCAACTGGGAGCAAAAGGCGCGCCAGAACCTGGACACAAACTGACTCCCCCGATCCGACACAATCTCCTTGGGCAAACCGTGCAACCGGAAGACCTCCCTGGCAAAAATCGAGGCCAACTCTTGTGCAGAGGGTAACTTCTTGAGAGGAACACAGTGGCACATTTTGGAAAACCGATCCACAATCATGAGAATGACCGTATGGCCTCGGGATGCAGGGAGGTCCACAATGAAATCCATCCCCAGGTGTGACCATGGACGCTCCCCGGTGGCTATGGGTTGCAAAAGGCCCAACGGAAGGTGCCGAGGGGACTTACTCTGGGCACAAACGGAGCATGCCGCTACATATGCGGTGATGTCGGAACGTAGAGAAGGCCACCAGAACAGACGTGAAACCGCCCAGGACAGCTGATTCTTTCCAGGGTGCCCCGCGGCCTTGGAGTTATGGTAGGTTCGCAACAACCGAGTGCGCAACTCCTCAGGCACAAAACATCTGCCGTTGGGTCTCCCAGAGGGAGCACCAGATTGAGCCGCCAAAATCTGCTCACCCAGAGGAGAAGTCAGGCTGGTGCGAATAGCGGCCAGGATCTGATTCGGGGGTATGACCGTAGTCGGAATCGACTCCTCCCCGGACAGCTCGGAGTACTGCCGTGATAAGGCATCCGCTCTGATGTTCTTGGAGCCGGGTAGGTAGGAGACCACGTAATTAAAACGTGACAAGAACAGAGCCCATCTGGCCTGACGTGGTGTCAATCTCTTGGCCTCAGAGAGGTAGGTCAGATTCTTGTGGTCCGTCAGGATGAGAACCGGAACCACCGAGCCCTCGAGCAAGTGCCTCCATTCTTTAAGGGCCTGCACGATGGCCAATAACTCCCTGTCACCAATCTGATAGTTGCACTCTGCGGAAGACAGTTTCCGGGAGTAAAACCCACAAGGAAGCAGAGGACCCTCTGGTGTTCTACGCTGAGACAGGAGGGCGCCTACTCCCGTCTCAGACGCGTCCACCTCGAGGACAAAAGGCAACCCAGGGTTGGGATGCGACAGAATCGGAGCCGACACAAAGGCGGACTTTAGAGCCTCAAAAGCTCGGATGGCCTCGAGCGGCCAGACCTGAGGATTACTGCCCTTCCTGGTCAGATCCGTGAGAGGCTTGGCTAGCATGGAAAAGTCCCTGATGAACTTCCGATAATAATTGGCGAAGCCCAAAAAGCGCTGCAGGGCACGAAGCCCACTGGGCTGGGGCCACTGTAAGACAGCCGAAACCTTCTCAGGATCCATGGAGAACCCCTCAGCGGAAATGATGTAACCTAAGAAGGTTACCTGGGATCGGTGAAATTCGCATTTCTCAAGCTTACCGAACAGCTTGTTCTCTCGTAAGCGTTGCAACACTCGTCTGACATCCAGAATGTGGGCCTCCATGGATGCAGAATATACCAAGATGTCATCCAAATAGACCACCACACACTGCTGCAACAGGTCACGGAAAACATCGTTGATGAATTCCTGGAAGACTGCGGGCGCATTGCACAACCCAAAGGGCATAACCAAGGATTCATAATGACCGGTCCTGGTGTTAAACGCGGTCTTCCACTCATCGCCCGCCTTGATCCTTACCAGGTTATATGCCGCCCTCAGGTCGAGTTTGGTAAAGACCGTGGCCCCTTTGAGGCGATCGAACAGCTCGGAAATCAAGGGTATCGGGTAAGCGTTCTTGATCGTGATGCGATTGAGACCCCTGTAATCGATGCAAGGCCTCAACTCGCCGCCCTTCTTTTTCACAAAGAAAAATCCAGCCCCTGCCGGGGACGAGGATTTGCGAATGTGTCCGCGTGAAAGCGCCTCCCTCACGTACTCCTCCATGGCCTCATTCTCCGCTACCGACAGTGGATAGACCTTGCCACGAGGAGGAACGGCACCGGATTGTAACTCTATGGCACAATCGTATGGGCGGTGCGGAGGTAGGGCAACCGCGCGCACCTTATCGAATACATCCCGGTACTCTTCGTATTCAGGAGGCAACAGAGAGTCCGAGGAAGTACACAGCAACTTGACAGGCCCATGGATGCAACTAGCCCCACACTGCGGTGACCACGAGAGGATCTCGACCGATCTCCAATCGAAAGTCGGATTATGCTTCTGGAGCCAGGGGTACCCCAAGACCACCGAGTAGTGTGGAGACGAAATAACCTGGAGACAGACCGACTCTCTGTGAACGGCACCAATGGCTATCCCCACTGGAAGGGTCTCATGAGTCACGTGTGGCGGCAGAAGGGGTCTGCCGTCTATCGCCTCAAGAGCCAGTGGGGAACCTCGAGGCTGCAGAGGAATGGAATTGGCGGCAACGAACACTCTATCAATGAACAAACCACCAGCACCAGAGTCCACCAACGCCTGGGTCGTCACCGAGCCCCCGACCCAGGAGAGGACAACCGTGATCAGTGGTTTGTCAACACGGGAAACCGGGGACGAGGAGACTCCACCCAAGATCTGCCCCCGACAGGACCTCAGGTGCGAGCGTTCTCCCGGACGGTTCGGACATGCCAACCGAAAATGCCCACCGAGACCACAGTACATGCATCGGCCCTCGCGTCTCCGGAGTACCCTCTCCCCCTCAGACAGGCGAGCAAACCCCAGCTGCATGGGTTCACCCCCAGACAAGTCATCCCCAGGAGGCGTGGGAGGAGAGGGAGGCACGGGTGGGACAGCAAACGTAGGCGCCAATCTGTTAGGAGACCTCCGCAGGCTCTCCTTAAAGGAAGGTCTCTCCCTGAGTCTGGTGTCAATCAAAATCAGGAAAGAAATAAGAGACTCGAGCTCCACTGGTAGGTCCTTAGCTGCAACCTCATCCTTCAAGGCATCCGAGAGACCATGAGAGAAAGCAGCGACCAGAGCCTCATTATTCCAGCCCACCTCTGCTGCCAGGGTACGAAACTCAATGGCGTATTCAGCTACGGATCGTGAACCCTGTCTGATGGACATAAGGAGCTTCGCAGCAGAGGCAGCACGAGCCGGCACATCGAATACCTTCCGAAGAGAAGCAACAAAACCGGAAAACTCGGCAACCACCGGATTGTTGTTCTCCCATAAAGGGCTGGCCCAGGCTAAGGCCTTGTCCGAGAGCAGCGAGATCAAGAAGCCCACCCTTGATCTCTCAGTAGGAAAGGCATGTGGCAGCAACTCGAAGTAAATGCCCACCTGGTTAAGGAAACCTCGGCACTGAGTTGGCTCTCCCCCAAAGCGCTGTGGAAGGGGGGCAGAACCGGTCATACCCTGAAACACCACAGGCGCAGCAACAGGTGTCAGGGTAGACTCTGGCGCAACAACCGGAGCGGCAGTAGGAGCGACAACCGACCCATCGGCAACGGAAGCTAAATGAGCCGTGCGTTCAAGCAGGGTTTGCAACGCCACAGCGAACCGACCCAACAGGTGATCCTGCTGATCAAGTCTGGCAACCAGCGTAGGTAGCGAGGGTGGCCCTGTACCGTCAGAATTCATGGCTTGGTCCTAATGTCATGGAACCATGAACCAGACGTACAACAAGAGATAAGTGGAAAATAAGAAGGTTTTATTGAAGAGCAAGCCGTAAGCAAAGTCCGAACGGATGGCTAAACCGAAGCAGGGTCTTGCGGAGACAGAGGTCAGGAACCAGAAGGGTAGTCAGACGAAGCCAGGAACAGGAACCAACGGGGTAGTCAGACGAAGCCGGAATCAGGAACCAACGGGGTAGTCAGACGAAGCCGGAATCAGGAACCAACGGGGTAGTCAGACGAGGCCAGGATCAGGAACCAGAAGCAGCAGCAGTCTTGGAAGCATGTGAACACAGGAGGACCAAGCAAGGAACTGAAGCCACAGACCTCCTATATATATGAGCTAGGCATCCAGCTCCTCCCAGTGGGAAGGAGGAGCCGCAGGGTGGGAGGCTACAAGAAAACCCAGAAACCAAGATGGCCGCCAGCACATGTCAAACGAAGGGAACAGCAAGGAGGTAAGACCATGACACTATCTCTGTATACACATTTACACAGAGAAAGATACCAATCACTGATAACACCTCTCCTTTGTACAGCTATCAGTGACTGACAGCTTGTCACGGTCTCTCCTGTCACAGGGGTCATATGATCTAAGAGACTTGGCTGCACATGATGTGATCTGACAGCCTCTCTGGTTTCATTTGCTTCTGTGTTGTTGCTGGGTATCACCACACCTATGGTCTCAGGTGTAGCTTAAGAGGTCATTCCAACTCCCCTATTTAGTCTGGCCACACCCATCATGCTATGCGATTGATAACTCCATTAGGATGTTGGAAGTGGTGGTGTTGAGTCCCTGCTCGTCCGTATACTTCGGAGTTAAGTGTCTTTCCTTTATTTTTTGTTTGTTGTTTTCCCCTACCTTTTGGTATTAGGTCTGAGGAAGTCTCTAGTTCCTTCAGCTGGGTAGGAACAGGTAATCTCTGGTCCTGACACTATTTACTGGGCCCTTTAGGGTCAGATAGGGCCCTAGGTTACAGCGTATGAACATTCCTACAATCTAGGTCTGTTCATCCTTATAGTAGTCAGGGCTCCGTATAGGGATTCACTAGGTGGTGACCTTTTCCGCTTTCCTTAGTTTCTAGGCCAAGTACCTTTTTCCCTCCCTCTTGTGGTTGCTGTGGAGTTGTCTTCCCACACCGCGCTGTGACACAGCTATCTCTGTGTACACACTTACACAGAGAAAGATACCAATCACTGATAAAACCTCCCCTGTGTACAGCTATCAGTGACTGACAGCTATCTATGTATACACATTACACACAAAATGCTATCAATCACTGATAAAACCTCCCGTGTACAACTGTTGGTGACTGACAGCTATCTCTGTATACACACTTACACAGAGAAAGATACCAATCACTGATAACACCTCCCCTGTGTTCAGTTATCAGTGACTGACAGCTATCTCTGTATACACACTTACACAGAGAATGCTATCAATCACTGATAACACTTCCCCTGTGTACAACTGTTGGTGACTGACAGCTATCTCTGTATACACACTTGCACAGAGAATGATACCAATCACTGATAACACCTCCCCTGTGTATAGCTGTCAGTGACTCACAGCTATCTCTGTATACACACTTACACAGAATGCTATCAATCACTGATAACACCTCCTACGTGTAGTGCAAGCTGTTCACAGGGGTGGTCTAAAATTAGAAAAATAACTGAAGTTCAAATGTATAAATTACAAGTTTTACTATAACATGCTGCTTGCAGATTATATAGCATTTTATGGTGAAAGGTCATCTTTATAAAAAAATAAAAAATCCATATAAAAAAAACTACACTAGTATCTGGGTCAGAGTAGGCAACCTTTTGCATTGCTTTTACTGGTTAACAAAAATAAATAAAAAATGTCAGCCTATATCTTTATGGGCACACTGGAGAACCCACAGATTGTAAGCAATAATTGTTTGTATCGCATATTATTAATATGAACATATTTGCAGCATTAATGGGGTTGCCTCACCTCAGCAAATAGCATTTATTTTGTAGATGAAGTTAATACTAAGCACTTGCTAATATATTGTGATTGTCCATATTGCCCCCTTTGCTGGCTTGATTAATTTTTCCATCGCATTATAATCTGCTTGTTTCCATGGTTATGACCACCCTGCAATCCAGCAGTGGTGGTCATGTCAAGGTTAAGCCCAACAGGAATGCCCTGGTGCTGCTGTAATGCAGTAACTTCAGTTTTCATATTAAACGTTGACTGGATGCTTCAGTTTGCCATGAAGCAGCTGTTTTATTAGTAAACTGAAGCACCTACACTTAGCAATGAATTTGAAAACCACAGCAGTCATGTTTGTCACTGTGGTTTTCGGTTGCCTCGCCACCATGTATGGCCTTACCCCTTTTGGCCTTAAACTCTAAGGATACGGTCATATGGTCAGGTTTCTGGTGGATCAAGGAGAGAGTGTATACAGCAAACATACAACTTCTCTATTTTTATTCACTTCTGGTTTTGGCTTCCAAAACTGCATCAGGGAAACTGACCATGTGGTCATGCCCTAACATGATGATCAGATAGTTAGTCACCTGCCCAAGCTCCTCCAGCTTCAAAATAATCACAGACTAGAGTTGAGCGAACACCTGGATGTTCGGGTTCGAGAAGTTCGGCCGAACATCCCGGAAATGTTCGGGTTCGGGATCCGAACCCGATCCGAACTTCGTCCCGAACCCGAACCCCATTGAAGTCAATGGGGACCCGAACTTTTCGGCACTAAAACGGCTGTAAAACAGCCCAGGAAAGGGCTAGAGGGCTGCAAAAGGCAGCAACATGTAGGTAAATCCCCTGCAAACAAATGTGGATAGGGAAATTAATTAAAATAAAAATTAAATAAATAAAAATTAACCAAAATCAATTGGAGAGAGGTTCCATAGCAGAGAATCTGGCTTCCCGTCACCCACCACTGGAACAGTCCATTCTCAGATATTTAGGCCCCGGCACCCAGGCAGAGGAGAGAGGTCCCGTAACAGACAATCTGGCTTCATGTCAGCAGAGAATCAGTCTTCATGTCATAGCAGAGAATCAGGCTTCACGTCACCCACCACTGTAAGAGTCCATTTTCATAAATTTAGGCCCAGCACCCAGGCAGAGGAGAGAGGTCCCGTAACAGACAATCTGGCTTCATGTCAGCAGAGAATCAGTCTTCATATCATAGCAGAGAATCTGGCTTCCCGTTACCCACCACTGGAACAGTCCATTCTCAGATATTTAGGCCCCGGCACCCAGGCAGAGGAGAGAGGTCCCGTAACAGACAATCTGGCTTCATGTCAGCAGAGAATCAGTCTTCATATCATAGCAGAGAATCAGGCTTCACGTCAGCCACCACTGCAACAGTCCATTGTCATAAATTCAGGCCCAGCACCCAGGCAGAGGAGAGAGGTCCCGTAACAGACAATCTGGCTTCATGTCAGCAGAGAATCAGTCTGCATGTCATAGCAGAGAATGAGGCTTCACGTCACCCACCACTGCAACAGTCCATTTTCATAAATTTAGGCCCAGCACCCAGGCAGAGGAGAGAGGTCCCGTAACAGAGGATCTGGCTTCATGTCACCAGAGAATCAGTCTGCATGTCATAGCAGAGAATCAGGCTTCACGTCACCCACCACTGCAACAGTCCATTTTCATAAATTTAGGCCCAGCACCCAGGCAGAGGAGAGAGGTCCCGTAACAGAGGATCTGGCTTCATGTCACCAGAGAATCAGTCTGCATGTCATAGCAGAGAATCAGGCTTCACGTCAGCCACCACTGCAACAATCCATTGGCATATATTTAGGCCTAGCACACAGGCAGAGGAGAGAGGTCCCGTAACAGACAATCTGGCTTCATGTCAGCAGAGAATCAGTCTTCATATCATAGCAGAGAATCAGGCTTCACGTCAGCCACCAATGCAACAGTCCATTGTCAGATATTTAGGCCCAGCACCCAGGCAGAGGAGAGAGGTCCCGTAACAGAGGATCTGGCTTCATGTCAGCAGAGAATCAGTCTTCATGTCATAGCAGAGAATCAGGCTTCACGTCACCCACCACTGTAAGAGTCCATTTTCATAAATTTAGGCCCAGCACCCAGGCAGAGGAGAGAGGTCCCGTAACAGACGATCTGGCTTCATGTCAGCAGAGAATCAGTCTGCATGTCATAGCAGAGAATGAGGCTTCACGTCACCCACCACTGCAACAGTCCATTTTCATAAATTTAGGCCCAGCACCCAGGCAGAGGAGAGAGGTCCCGCAACAGAGGATCTGGCTTCATGTCAGCAGAGAATCAGTCTGCATGTCATAGCAGAGAATCAGGCTTCACGTCAGCCACCACTGCAACAGTCCATTGTCATAAATTCAGGCCCAGCACCCAGGCAGAGGAGAGAGGTCCCGTAACAGACAATCTGGCTTCATGTCACCAGAGAATCAGTCTGCATGTCATAGCAGAGAATGAGGCTTCACGTCAGCCACCACTGCAACAATCCATTGGCATATATTTAGGCCTAGCACACAGGCAGAGGAGAGGTTCATTCAACTTTGGGTAGCCTTGCAATATAATGGTAAAATGAAAATAAAAATAGGATTGAATGAGGAAGTGCCCTGGAGTCCAATAATATATGGTTATGGGGAGGTAGTTAATGTCTAATCTGGACAAGGGACGGACAGGTCCTGTGGGATCCATGCCTGGTTCATTTTTATGAACGTCAGCTTGTCCACATTGGCTGTAGACAGGCGGCTGCGTTTGTCTGTAATGACGCCCCCTGCCGTGCTGAATACACGTTCAGACAAAACGCTGGCTGCCGGGCAGGCCAGCACCTCCAAGGCATAAAAGGCTAGCTCTGGCCACGTGGACAATTTAGAGACCCAGAAGTTGAATGGGGCCGAACCATCAGTCAGTACGTGGAGGGGTGTGCACACGTACTGTTCCACCATGTTAGTGAAATGTTGCCTCCTGCTAACACGTTGCGTATCAGGTGGTGGTGCAGTTAGCTGTGGCGTGTTGACAAAAGTTTTCCACATCTCTGCCATGCTAACCCTGCCCTCAGAGGAGCTGGCCGTGACACAGCTGCCTTGGCGACCTCTTGCTCCTCCTCTGCCTTGGCCTTGGGCTTCCACTTGTTCCCCTGTGACATTTGGGAATGCTCTCAGTAGCGCGTCTACCAACGTGCGCTTGTACTCGCGCATCTTCCTATCACGCTCCAGTGCAGGAAGTAAGGTGGGCACATTGTCTTTGTAGCGTGGATCCAGCAGGGTGGCAACCCAGTAGTCCGCACAGGTTAAAATGTGGGCAACTCTGCTGTCGTTGCGCAGGCACTGCAGCATGTAGTCGCTCATGTGTGCCAGGCTGCCCAGGGGTAAGGACAAGCTGTCCTCTGTGGGAGGCGTATCGTCATCGTCCTGCCTTTCCCCCCAGCCACGCACCAGTGATGGACCCGAGCTGCGTTGGGTGCCACCCCGCTGTGACCATGCTTCATCCTCATCCTCCTCCACCTCCTCCTCATCCTCGTCCTCCTCGTCCTCCAGTAGTGGGCCCTGGCTGGCCACATTTGTACCTGGCCTCTGCTGTTGCCAAAAACCTCCCTCTGAGTCACTTCGAAGAGACTGGCCTGAAAGTGCTAAAAATGACCCCTCTTCCTCCTCCTCCTCCTCCTCCTCCTGGGCCACCTCCTCTTCCATCATCGCCCTAACTGTTTTCTCAAGGAGACATAGAAGTGGTATTGTAACGCTGATAACGGTGTCATCGCCACTGGCCATGTTGGTGGAGTACTCGAAACAGCGCAACAGGGCACACAGGTCTCGCATGGAGGCCCAGTCATTGGTGGTGAAGTGGTGCTGTTCTGTAGTGCGACTGACCCGTGCGTGCTGCAGCTGAAACTCCACTATGGCCTGCTGCTGCTCGCACAGTCTGTCCAGCATGTGCAAGGTGGAGTTCCACCTGGTGGGCACGTCGCATATGAGGCGGTGAGCGGGAAGGCCGAAGTTACGCTGTAGCGCAGACAGGCGAGCAGCGGCAGGATGTGAACGCCGGAAGCGCGAACAGACGGCCCGCACTTTATGCAGCAGCTCTGACATGTCGGGGTAGTTGTGAATGAACTTCTGCACCACCAAATTCAGCACATGCGCCAAGCAAGGGATGTGCGTCAAATTGGCTAGTCCCAGAGCTGCAACGAGATTTCGCCCATTATCACACACCACCAGGCCGGGCTTGAGGCTCACCGGCAGCAACCACTCGTCGGTCTGTTGTTCAATACCCCGCCACAACTCCTGTGCGGTGTGGGGCCTGTCCCCCAAACATATGAGTTTCAGAATGGCCTGCTGACGTTTACCCCGGGCTGTGCTGAAGTTGGTGGTGAAGGTGTGTGGCTGACTGGATGAGCAGGTGGAAGAAGAGGAGGAGGAAGCCGAGAAGGAGGAGGTGGCAACAGGAGGCAAAGAATGTTGCCCTGCGATCCTTGGCGGCGGAAGGACGTGCGCCAAACAGCTCTCCGCCTGGGGCCCAGCTGCCACTACATTTACCCAGTGTGCAGTTAGGGAGATATAGCGTCCCTGGCCGTGCTTACTGGTCCACGTATCTGTGGTTAGGTGGACCTTGCTACAGATGGCGTTGCGCAGTGCACACTTGATTTTATCGGATACTTGGTTGTGCAGGGAAGGCACGGCTCTCTTGGAGAAGTAGTGCCGGCTGGGAACAACATACTGTGGGACAGCAAGCGACATGAGCTGTTTGAAGCTGTCTGTGTCCACCAGCCTAAATGACAGCATTTCATAGGCCAGTAGTTTAGAAATGCTGGCATTCAGGGCCAGGGATCGAGGGTGGCTAGGTGGGAATTTACGCTTTCTATCAAATGTTTGTGAGATGGAGAGCTGAACGCTGGCGTGTGACATGGTTGAGACGCTTGGTGACGGAGGTGGTGGTGGTGGTGTTGGTGGTACATCCCCTGTTTGCTGGGCGGCAGGTGCCAACGTTCCTCCAGAGGCGGAGGAAGAGGCCGAGGCGGCAGCAGCAGAATAGGCCGAGGCGGCAGCAGCAGAAGAGGTAGCAGGGGGAGCCTGAGTGACTTCCTTGGTTTTAAGGTGTTTACTCCACTGCAGTTCATGCTTTGCATGCAGGTGCCTGGTCATGCAGGTTGTGCTCAGGTTCAGAACGTTAATGCCTCGCTTCAGGCTCTGATGGCACAGCGTGCAAACCACTCGGGTCTTGTCGTCAGCACATTGTTTGAAGAAGTGCCATGCCAGGGAACTCCTTGAAGCTGCCTTTGGGGTGCTCGGTCCCAGATGGCGGCGGTCAGTAGCAGGCGGAGTCTCTTGGCGGCGGGTGTTCTGCTTTTGCCCACTGCTCCCTCTTTTGCTACGCTGTTGGCTCGGTCTCACCACTGCCTCTTCCTCCGAACTGTGAAAGTCAGTGGCACGACCTTCATTCCATGTGGGGTCTAGGACCTCATCGTCCCCTGCATCGTCTTCCACCCAGTCTTGATCCCTGACCTCCTGTTCAGTCTGCACACTGCAGAAAGACGCAGCAGTTGGCACCTGTGTTTCGTCATCATCAGAGACATGCTGAGGTGGTATTCCCATGTCCTCATCATCAGGAAACATAAGTGGTTGTGCGTCAGTGCATTCTATGTCTTTCACCGCTGGGGAAGGGCTAGGTGGATGCCCTTGGGAAACCCTGCCAGCGGAGTCTTCAAACAGCATAAGAGACTGCTGCATAACTTGAGGCTGAGACAGTTTCCCTGGTATGCATGGGGGTGATGTGACAGACTGATGGGGTTGGTTTTCAGGCGCCATCTGTGCGCTTTCTGCAGAAGACTGGGTGGGAGATAATGTGAACGTGCTGGATCCACTGTCGGCCACCCAATTGACTAATGCCTGTACCTGCTCAGGCCTTACCATCCTTAGAACGGCATTGGGCCCCACCATATATCGCTGTAAATTCTGGCGGCTACTGGGACCTGAGGTAGTTGGTACACTAGGACGTGTGGATGTGGCAGAACGGCCACGTCCTCTCCCAGCACCAGAGGGTCCACTAACACCACCACGACCATGTCCACGTCCGCGTCCCTTACTAGATGTTTTTCTCATTGTTATGGTTCACCACAACAACAAATATATTATTTGGCCCAATGTATTGTATTCAAATTCAGCGGGATATAAATTTGAGGCCTAGTATTTAGGCGCTGGGTGACCGGTATGGATTTAGTGACAGAATTAGACTTGGAAATGCACAGAAGCGTGTGTGTGAAGTTATTCTGAATGACCCTATGTGCACCTTGAATATTATATACCCTTTTTGGGATAGATTTCAAATAGCTCTGATATAGCAGGAACCACTAAATTATGAAATTGCTAAATTGGGAATTGTATTTCAACCCAGAACAAAAAATGTGCTTTGACGGACACTAAATATCTTGCCCAGCAACAACAGTACAGCGGTAACGAGAGATTTAGCAGGATATAAATTTGAGGCCTAGTATTTAGGCGCTGGGTGACAGGTATGGGTTTAGTGACAGAATTAGACTTGGAAATACACAGTAGCGGGTGTGTGTGAAGTTATTCTGAATGACCCAATGTGCACCTTGAATATTATATACCCTTTTAGGGATAGATTTCAAATAGCTCTGATATAGCAGAAACCACTAAATTATGAAATTGCTAAATTTGGAATTGTATTTCAACCCAGAACAAAAAATGTGCTTTGACGGACACTAAATATCTTGCCCAGCAACAACAGTACAGCGGTAACGAGAGATTTAGCAGGATATAAATTTGAGGCCTAGTATTTAGGCGCTGGGTGACAGGTATGGGTTTAGTGACAGAATTAGACTTGGAAATACACAGTAGCGGGTGTGTGTGAAGTTATTCTGAATGACCCAATGTGCACCTTGAATATTATATACCCTTTTAGGGATAGATTTCAAATAGCTCTGATATAGCAGAAACCACTAAATTATGAAATTGCTAAATTGGGAATTGTATTTCAACCCAGAACAAAAAATGTGCTTTGACGGACACTAAATATCTTGCCCAGCAACAACAGTACAGCGGTAACGAGAGATTTAGCAGGATATAAATTTGAGGCCTAGTATTTAGGCGCTGGGTGACAGGTATGGGTTTAGTGACAGAATTAGACTTGAAAATACACAGTAGCGGGTGTGTGTGAAGTTATTCTGAATGACCCAATGTGCACCTTGAATATTATATACCCTTTTAGGGATAGATTTCAAATAGCTCTGATATAGCAGAAACCACTAAATTATGAAATTGCTAAATTGGGAATTGTACTTCAACCCAGAACAAAAAATGTGCTTTGACGGACACTAAATATCTTTCCAAGCAACAACAGTACAGCGGTAACGAGAGATTTAGCAGGATATAAATTTGAGGCCTAGTATTTAGGCGCTGGGTGACAGGTATGGGTTTAGTGACAGAATTAGACTTGGAAATACACAGTAGCGGGTGTGTGTGAAGTTATTCTGAATGACCCAATGTGCACCTTGAATATTATATACCCTTTTAGGGATAGATTTCAAATAGCTCTGATATAGCAGAAACCACTAAATTATGAAATTGCTAAATTGGGAATTGTATTTCAACCCAGAACAAAAAATGTGCTTTGACGGACACTAAATATCTTGCCCAGCAACAACAGTACAGCGGTAACGAGAGATTTAGCAGGATATAAATTTGAGGCCTAGTATTTAGGCGCTGGGTGACAGGTATGGGTTTAGTGACAGAATTAGACTTGGAAATACACAGTAGCGGGTGTGTGTGAAGTTATTCTGAATGACCCAATGTGCACCTTGAATATTATATACCCTTTTAGGGATAGATTTCAAATAGCTCTGATATAGCAGAAACCACTAAATTATGAAATTGCTAAATTGGGAATTGTATTTCAACCCAGAACAAAAAATGTGCTTTGACGGACACTAAATATCTTGCCCAGCAACAACAGTACAGCGGTAACGAGAGATTTAGCAGGATATAAATTTGAGGCCTAGTATTTAGGCGCTGGGTGACAGGTATGGGTTTAGTGACAGAATTAGACTTGAAAATACACAGTAGCGGGTGTGTGTGAAGTTATTCTGAATGACCCAATGTGCACCTTGAATATTATATACCCTTTTAGGGATAGATTTCAAATAGCTCTGATATAGCAGAAACCACTAAATTATGAAATTGCTAAATTGGGAATTGTACTTCAACCCAGAACAAAAAATGTGCTTTGACGGACACTAAATATCTTTCCAAGCAACAACAGTACAGCGGTAACGAGAGATTTAGCAGGATATAAATTTGAGGCCTAGTATTTAGGCGCTGGGTGACAGGTATGGGTTTAGTGACAGAATTAGACTTGGAAATACACAGTAGCGGGTGTGTGTGAAGTTATTCTGAATGACCCAATGTGCACCTTGAATATTATATACCCTTTTAGGGATAGATTTCAAATAGCTCTGATATAGCAGAAACCACTAAATTATGAAATTGCTAAATTGGGAATTGTACTTCAACCCAGAACAAAAAATGTGCTTTGACGGACACTAAATAACTTTCCCAGCTACAACAGGACAGCGGTAACGAGAGATTTAGCGGGATATAAATTTGAGGCCTAGTATTTAGGCGCTGGGTGACAGGTATGGGTTTAGTGACAGAATTAGACTTGGAAATACACAGTAGCGGGTGTGTGTGAAGTTATTCTGAATGACCCTATGTGCACCTTCAATATGATCTACCCTTTTAGGGATAGATTTCAAATAGCTCTGATATAGCAGAAACCACTAAATTATGAAATTGCTAAATTGGGAATTGTATTTCAACCCAGAAGAAAAAATGTGCTTTGACGGACACTAAATAACTTTCCCAGCTACAACAGGACAGCGGTAACGAGAGATTTAGCAGGATATAAATTTGAGGCCTAGTATTTAGGCGCTGGGTGACAGGTATGGGTTTAGTGACAGAATTAGACTTGAAAATACACAGTAGCGGGTGTGTGTGAAGTTATTCTGAATGACCCAATGTGCACCTTGAATATTATATACCCTTTTAGGGATAGATTTCAAATAGCTCTGATATAGCAGAAACCACTAAATTATGAAATTGCTAAATTGGGAATTGTACTTCAACCCAGAACAAAAAATGTGCTTTGACGGACACTAAATAACTTTCCCAGCTACAACAGGACAGCGGTAACGAGAGATTTAGCAGGATATAAATTTGAGGCCTAGTATTTAGGCGCTGGGTGACAGGTATGGGTTTAGTGACAGAATTAGACTTGAAAATACACAGTAGCGGGTGTGTGTGAAGTTATTCTGAATGACCCAATGTGCACCTTGAATATTATATACCCTTTTAGGGATAGATTTCAAATAGCTCTGATATAGCAGAAACCACTAAATTATGAAATTGCTAAATTGGGAATTGTACTTCAACCCAGAACAAAAAATGTGCTTTGACGGACACTAAATAACTTTCCCAGCTACAACAGGACAGCGGTAACGAGAGATTTAGCGGGATATAAATTTGAGGCCTAGTATTTAGGCGCTGGGTGACCGGTATGGATTTAGTGACAGAATTAGACTGGGATATGGCCAAAAAATAACCACACTATTGCTGGTTAAATGCACTTGGTGACGGGCGCAGCTTGCCCCTGATGTAGTATATGGCCAAAAAATGAACAGACTATTGCTGGTTAAATGCACTTGGTGTCACAGCTTGACCAACCACACTACTGAGGGTTAAATGCACTTGGTGACGGGCGCAGCTTGCCCCTGATGTAGTATATGGCCAAAAAATAAACAGACTATTGCTGGTTAAATGCACTTGGTGTGACAGCTTCACCCTGATGTAGGCTTTAGCCAGAAAACAACCACACCATTGAGGGTTAAATGCACTTGGTGACAGGCGCAGCTTGCCCCTGATTTTGTATATGGCCAAAAAATGAACAGACTATTGCTGGTTAAATGCACTTGGTGTGACAGCTTCACCCTGATGTAGGCTTTAGCCAAAAAACAACCACACCATTGAGGGTTAAATGCACTTGGTGACAGGCGCAGCTTGCCCCTGATTTTGTATATGGCCAAAAAATGAACAGACTATTGCTGGTTAAATGCACTTGGTGTGACAGCTTCACCCTGATGTAGGCTTTAGCCAAAAAACAACCACACCATTGAGGGTTAAATGCACTTGGTGACAGGCGCAGCTTGCCCCTGATTTTGTATATGGCCAAAAAATGAACAGACTATTGCTGGTTAAATGCACTTGGTGTGACAGCTTCACCCTGATGTAGGCTTTAGCCAAAAAACAACCACACCATTGAGGGTTAAATGCACTTGGTGACAGGCGCAGCTTGCCCCTGATTTTGTATATGGCCAAAAAATGAACAGACTATTGCTGGTTAAATGCACTTGGTGTGACAGCTTCACCCTGATGTAGGCTTTAGCCAAAAAACAACCACACCATTGAGGGTTAAATGCACTTGGTCGCAGCTTGTGCTGGCGCACCACAAGACACAAAATGGCCGCCGATCACCCCAGAAAAATGTGACTGACAAACGGTCTGGGCAGCCTAAAAACAGTGAGCAATTGAGGATCAGCAGCTCAATGATCCACAGCTGCAGATCGATCAGTTAATCAAGTCCTTTGGAGGAGTTAATCTGCCTAATCTCGCCCTACTGTCGCAGCCGCAACCTCTCCCTACGCTAATCAGAGCAGAGTGACGGGCGGCGCTATGTGACTCCAGCTTAAATAGAGGCTGGGTCACATGGTGCTCTGGCCAATCACAGCCATGCCAATAGTAGGCATGGCTGTGATGGCCTCTTGGGGCAAGTAGTATGACGCTTGTTGATTGGCTGCTTTGCAGCCTTTCAAAAAGCGCCAAGAAAGCGTCACAAAAGCGCCAAGAAAGCGACGAACACCGAACCCGAACCCGGACTTTTACGAAAATGTCCGGGTTCGGGTCCGTGTCACGGACACCCCAAAATTCGGTACGAACCCGAACTATACAGTTCGAGTTCGCTCATCCCTATCACAGACACATTATCTATTACAAACACTTTGTCGAGTCTCCTATTTTGACAAGCAGTCCTAGACTTTACAGCTAGTTGCCAACCATGGCGTGTAAAAGTAATTAATGTTTTATTTTCAGTAATTGATACTGGATGTCTAGTATACAGACCTAAACACACAACATACTGTCAAATACTTAGATAGTAAGAACACGGAGGACAGTAGTTCTAAAAACAAATAAGTATTTTTTGAAACATAAAACAATGTTTAATTTGGGTATTAAAGGCTATATTTTTTTTATTAGTGCAATGTACTCATTATGAGTTAAAAAAAACATTTTTTTCAATTGGTGTTTATAAAAAAAATATGGAATCCTTTTTAGTGTACATAGCTGAGATGCTCTAGTAGCAGCCTCTGGATTTCTGTCTTTTCTGTCAGTTGGGGGTCTGACTGGCTTCTTATCTCTGCTCTCTGATATAACATATATATATATATATATATATATATATATATATGTATAAAATAGAAAAGATGGGCGGCACTCCAATTAGTAAAAAATGCAAAAAATCTTTATTTACCCCAGTGGGACATGCGACGTTTCGGCTCTAGACAGGAGCCTTCCTCAAAATCCAGAGGCTGCTACTAGAGCATCTCAGCTATGTACACTAAAAAGGATTCCATATTGTTTTTTATAAACACCAATTGAAAAAAATGTTTTTTAACTCATAATGAGTACAATGCACTAATAAAAAAATAGGAACGTATACAGTTACTGTAATCATCTGTTTACACTGATCTCCCCCTAGTGGTGGCTGCTTGAAAATAATAATTATATTTTTTTTACATTAGAAAGAGTAAAATAGAGTTCAGCTATGAGCTCCCCCAAGCTCCATAGCAGTTTCATGGTTTGCTTCCAGTCAGAATTAAAGGGGTTATCCCATATCTAAAGTAAAAAATCTAAACCAGACATCTTATAGTATATGACAATCTATTTCTATCAAAGCTAGAACCAAAGCTAAACCCATACCTCACATGGATCCAGAGATCTCCACATTCTTTGCTCTGCTAGGTTTATGTCAAGCTGCCAGCTCAAGGGGAGTGTCTTTTCTGCTGCAGCTAACGGGGCGTGTCCATGCTCTACCTATCACAGCTAAGGGGGCATGTCCATTCTATGGCAGCTCTCGCCCTATCACAACTCTGGACGCAGTAGAAGAATAAAACTGAGCATTTGTGGCCATCTCAGTGAGCTGGACAAAGAAATAAAAACAAACAGCAGGTGGTGCTATACAGATGCATTTTATTATATAACTCAGTGACTAAGCTAAATGTTTAATTACATGCAAATACAAAGATATTCAGATCCAGGTGTTGGTTTGAAAACTGCAGAATATTTTTTACAACCGTTTTAAGGTAATTGTTAAAAGGCAACAATTCTTAAAATAAAGCTGCTGTCCTTTTCCATTTAATATTGTATTAACTCCTTCCCAACATCTGCCGTACATGTACGGTGGATCTTGGGTCTTTGAAGATGGCGTCTGCTCTGGAGCAAGTGCCATAGCCACCAGGTGCCTGCTGTTTTATACAGCATGAACCCGCAGCTAATGTTCGCGATCGGCAGTAATGTCGACTGGGGACAATTAAACCCTCCAATGCCACGGTCAAATGTGACCACGGAGTCTGAGAGGGCTAAAACCCAGAAGCACACGCTTCCGGGTTAGGCACACTTTGATCCATCGGAGATCGAGGAAAGAGCCCTGTTCTAATAATGAGCCGGATCCTGTAGTAGGCTTACAGGCTAATTTTGTTTTACATTTCAGTTCAGGTCAGCAGGTGGCAGCACTGAACTGGGATATAGTGATTTCTGTACAAAATAGGGGCTCATGCACACAGCGGTTGCCAGGCCGTACCTGCAAACAGCAGGTCCACAAAATATGGGCACCGGCCTTGTGCACACCGTATCACGGATACGGACCAATTCACTTGAATAGGTCCGCAATCTGAAAGGAGCAGTGCAGAACAGAGGCATAGAACCCCACGGAAGCCCTATGGTGTGCTCCCATGGGATTTCTCTTGGTGCCTCTAGATGCAGACAACCTCACGGATGGTGTCCGTCCATGGGGTACAGCAAATTGCAGTCCCCCATGCATGGAACGGCCGACACAGGTTCGTGTACATGAGCCCTTAAAGAGCAAATTCCATTATTCTGTACAAGTTGCAATCTGATGCTTGGGACCTAAAAAAAAAATTAAAAATTTTTAAAAGAAGAAAAAAAGGTTGAAAAATATAAAATAATATGAAAAATCACTAGACCCCCTTCCCCCAAAATCAGAATTAAAAATTAAAAAAATAACATTATGAGTATCGGGAAAATAAAAAAGTTATGACTTTGGAAAGGCAGGGAGGGGAAAATGAAAACACAAAAACGGAAAATTGCTGCGTCAGGAAAGGGTTAAAACCTGTATGGCTATTATATGTTTCTTAATAGTAATAAAGGATTTTTGTTTTCCAGGCTTAAACATCTGCAAGGTAGAATTGACACTAGCAATGTAAACATTATTGAACACATTCACTATCCTTGAGACTTACATATGTTATTGATAGAACAAGTCAATATCAGTGATCTCATGAAAGTACAAGGCCACAACTCAGTAGTTTCCTAAATGTAACATAAGGAAGGGGCTACGGTAGTTAGACCTTACCATGTATTGTGTCCTCTTGTCCTTATCCGTGTAAATGTAAAAATTAACATATATATAATCTTTATGACTAATTGATGTCGAAACGCGTCAACCTGTTATGGCTTGTGTTCCTGTACTAGTAATGTATACCGAATAAAACTTGGATTTTAATAGGGAACAGCCGTGCCGGAGGATTTTTCTTTTTCTTATTGCAAGTTTACTGGTCCGGGAGCTCCGTGCGCGTCTCTTGCTAGCAGCGGGTGAGCTGATAAACTTTTTTGAGTATTATAGCACTAATACTAGAACCCAGTGGCTTAACTTCAATGTAGGCAGACCATGCAACTGTTAAGGGGCTAGGGGGAGGGGGGGACCAGACACAGAGTGCAAAAAGATCAATGGCAAGTACATAAATTCCTATCAGCACTGCCTAGTGGTGGCTGCAGGCAAACAGCTTTGTAATAGAGGAGAAGCAGTTTTATCAGTCTCTCTCTCTCTCTCTCTCTCTATATATATATATGGTGCTCAGAATAAACAGCATTAGTTGTGAAGCACCTGTTCCACTTTATCCAACATAGAACTCGGATTAAGTGGGTGAGGTGGAGGGCAATGTTTTTTATTACAATATTTTTAAATAAAATTTTTATTTAAAAATGAAAATAAAAGAAACATGTAAATTTGTCAAAGAAGTGGGGCATTGTGGCTTTTGTTCTGAGTTGTCTGGGAGTGATTGACGCATGCTTATTGAGAAACTGTGTGGGACGGGGTTGCCCATAGTAAATTTTGCTGTGGGGTCTTCTGATATCTCTGTACACTCTTGCTAGAACCATATGATAAACTAGAAGTTTACTAAAGGGTGTTATGCAAAAATAGGCTCATCTCTAAAAGAAGCATGACCAAGAATCAGTTTCTTGTGGTTTCTTAGTGAGCATTGTTCATGAATTAAGTTTGATGCCTCTCAAATGTGATGGTAAAATGGGGAAATATTTCACCTATTATCGACATAATTCTGGTCCATCTTTCAGCTATAAAAAGTTTGACCAGAAAAGATGATTAGTTATGTGCTAAAAAATGTTATGTCTCTTGCTTCCAATGATTCAGTGCACCAGTCTCTGGTGCAAAAGTTTAGGCAGGTGTGGAAAAAATGTTGCAAAGAAAGAATGCTTTCAAAATGCATTTTGCTATCTCCAGCAAACAAACTTCCTTCTGTTACTTACTTCCCTTTAAAATCAGAGGTTGTTCCACAGTGCCATTAGCTCAGAACTGGCATAAAGCAGTGGAACCCAGGTACACCCATCTACTGTTTGGAGAAGTGTGGACCAAAACGTTACCTAAGACATGGAAACTCTGCTTGAAAACATAGAGACTGGGGTGCAGAAAAATGGCAGCAGATGCTCTGGAGTCTGGACTGATGAGTCAAAATTTGAAATATTTGGCTGTAACAGAAGGCAGTTTGTTTGCTGAAGTGCTGGGGAGCGGTACAATAATGAGTGCCTGGAGGAAACAGTGAAGTATGGTGGAGGTTCCTTCCAAGTTTGGGATGGCATTTCAGCAAATGGAGCTGGGGATTTAGTCAGGATTAATTGTGTCCAAAATGTAGAGAAGTACAAGCAAATATTAATCCATCATGCAGAACCATCTGGGAGGCATCTACAAATTTATTCTGAAGCAGGACAACAGCCCCAAACGTACAACCAATCTCATTAAGCACTATCCACACTGTAAAGAAGAACAAGGAGTTCTGGAAGTAATAATATGGCCCCACAGAGCCCTGACCTCAACATCATAGAGTCTGGGATTACATGAAGAGACAAAAGGATCTGAGCAAGCCTAAATCCACAAATATTTGGTTAGTTCTCCAAGATCTTTGGAATAGCCTTGCTGCTAAGTTCCGTCAAAAACTGTGTGCAAGTGTACCTAGAAGAACTAATGTTGTCTTGAAGGAAAAGTGCGGTCACACCACTGATTTGATTTAGATTTCTCTTTTGTTCGTTAACTTTGCATTTTGTAAACTGATAAAAAAGGAACACTTCTATTTTTGAAAGCCTTTTTACTTGGCAGCCTTTTTTTCCACACCTGCCTAAACTTTTGCACAGTATTATATACTGTGTATTTGGTACCCAAAGACACTTCCTGGTGCCCTTGAATTGGCCAACACGGCTCACTTGAACAGTGCTGGCCAATCCAAGAGTAGGGGTGGACAAGTAGAAACTCTCATCACATAGTCAGAGAACCTGTGCGGCCATATTGGATGGCAGAAGAGGAAACCTAGATTTAGCGGATCTGCAAGTAAAAAGATAACATGGAGGTTGCCAAGTAAAGTATTCTATCTGTTCTCCGATTAATGTGAATTTTGTTATAATAAACTTTAATAAACAGTGGGGCATATTTCATTATTTACTCCACTGAGGAGTTGCAAATGATGGCACATACCATATTTGCAGCATAATTTGTGACTTTTTGCTCTTCTAACCAATTTTTAAAAGTCGCAAGAAAAAGGATGCGGCTCAGGAGGAAGAGGGTGTCAGCTGTGCCCTGCCAGATTTACTACAGTTTATGCCAGCTACTGGAGTAAATTGCAGTTTTAATCTACACAAGGTGATAACTGGCATAGATTTGAATTTCTTGTGCTTGGACTGCCAGATATGGGAGAGAGAGAAGGTGGAAGACAGAGAGAGAGAGGAAAACTGTTGTAGGAGACCTCAGAGTATTATCCACAAATTTTCAGAGAAATTGTAGTACTTTCAAATTGGGTAGATTTGATCTGGCCTCGATCGAATCAGTCAATCAGTTTGGCCGAATCGAGCATAAATCATATTTTGAGCGACTCGCGCATCTATAATTTTCATGCATAAGCACAAAAACAAGGACCATATAGGAGCACACGACGACCTGTATTGCCATGTAGTGCTAAAAAGACAAGTTATGTCATGCTAAAAAGGCAGTTTCTGTGCTGTATAAACAATAGTCCTCATTTACACATGTCTTAATTAAAGAAATCAACATTATCTGGCATCATGACCCACCATGTTCCTTGGGAATTGATGATTTCCCTTTCATTTTGTGTTTATTAGTTTTGTTTCTTTATATAAATCTCAACTGCTTGAGAATGTTATTTTAGGAGCTGAATGTGTCATTATATGATCAAACAAGTGATTATTGTCTCAAAGAATAAATACAAATACATATCACTTATTCTTTGTGTGTGACATATACACAGGATTCTATATAGCATTTTGCTTTGTTTATTGGTTGATCTGTGGCACCTTTACACGGGCCAATTATCTGGAATGAGCATTCATATGAACGTTTGATCCCAATAATCAATGGAACAATTGAGCCACATAAACCTGCCATTACAGTACTGTGCAAAGGTAAATCAAGTCAATATTTCAGAAATGTAAATCAAGTCAATATTTGGTGTGACCACACTTTGCTTTGAAAACAGGATCAATTCTTCTAGGTACACTTCCACACCATTTTTGAAGAAACTTGACAGGGAGGTTGTTCTAAATATCTTGGAGAACTAATAACAGATTTTCTGTGGATGTAGGCTTGCTCAAATGCTTCGGTCTCTTCATTTATTTCCAGACAGACTCAATGATGTTGAGAATGAGATGAAGGATCTGTGGTGACCATATCATCACTTCTGGGACTCCTTGTTCTTCTTTTCGCTGAAGATAGTTCTTAATGACATTGTATGTTTGGTGTCATCTTCCTGCTACAGCATAAATTTGGAGCCAGTCAGATGTCTTCCTGATACTGCATGATGGATAAGTATCTGCCTTCATTTCCGAGCATGGGAAAAATGGCAGCAGGTACTCTGGACTAATGAATGAAAAAATGAAATATTTGGCTGTAACAGAAGGCAGTTTGTTCTCTGAAAACCTGGAGAGTGGTACAATAACAAGTGTCTATATACACAACATGTTGCTTGTTGGAGGATTAATGGTGTCCTGAATGCTGAGAAATACTGGCAGATATTTATCCATCATGCAATACCATCAGGGAGGCGTTCAATTGGCTCCAGATTTACTCTAAATCAGGATGACCCCAAAGCATACAACCAATGTCTTTAAGAACTATCTTTCATGTAAAGAAGAACATGTCCTGGAAGTGATGATTTGGCCTGCCATAAAGCTCAGATCTCAACATCATAGAGTTCTTCTGGAATTACATGAAGAGACAGAAGGATTTCAGCAAGCCTTCTTTTCACAGAAGACCTGTGGTTAGTTGTGCAAGATGTTTGGAGCAATCTCCCTACCAAGATCCTTCAAAAACATAATGCAAGTGTACCTAGAAGAATTGATGCTGTTTTGAAGGCAAAAGGTACTCACCCCAAATATTGATTTGATTTACATTTCTCTTTGGTTCATTCACTTTATATTTTTGTTAATTGATAAAAATAAAACTATAAACACGTCTAGTCCTGAAAGCATTCTTACTTTGCAGTATTTTTTCCACATCTGCATACTTGCATACAACTTTTGCACAATACTGTATATGATTGGCTTTGTTATGCATGTGGCCAGTAAGGTATAGTGCCCACCACTGGAAATGGTTTATATGTATTAATTTGCAGTATCCATAAGTAATGTGTACCTGCTATTTATTTTCCTTGGTGCTTGCTACTTGGCTGCATTTTTGCTCATCTCCATTAATTTATGTCCGACATTACAGCTTAACTGCAATGTCTGCACAGTCTGAGGTAGTCTTAGACATGCCTTTTGTCTCATCATTGGTCTATGTTGCTGCTCTTGTTCTCCTCTTCACAGCTCTGCCTCCTCAGATTGTCTGCTGTATATAAACCCAAGTCTATCACAGGCTCCCCAGGAAGGCAGTGTGTAGAGAGCTGACTTCCCCTGCAACAAGACTAGATTATTGTGAAGTGCATATTACTAAACCATCAGTGAGAAAAAGATAAAGATTTGGGATTTGCCACTCTTATAATGAGGGGAATGAGCCTTAGTAAGAAGATGCCTAGAGGGTTGTAAAAGTCCATTGTGGAATCCACAAAGTTGCAATTAGCAATATTCAATGGGGCTAATCCCATACAGCTGTTTTATTTTTCTGCAACTCAAATTGAAAATAATAGGAGGCAGATTTTAAGTGGATTCCACCAGATTTTGGTGTGGAAAAAAACATTGCATATCCTTATGCTTTATAAAGTTAGCAAAATCCTATTTTTCTGGCTTAAAATAACCCCTCAGTATTATACAGGCAATTATATAACTATTGAGCTCACTTATTAATCCAGATGCTCTGATTTCTGTTTTCTTCAATGATTAATATGTTGCTCTCACACTTTTAAACTGATGTGTCCTTCACTTGTGTCTTTGCCTTGAAAGTGAAGGACACAGTGGAAAGGAATACCAAGGCTAATCATCTGTGTCTACCACAACTCTCATGAGAATAAACATGGAAACTTGGTTATAAACTGTATGAAATGCTCACAATATTCATTATAAAAGACTTTATCAAGTTGGTCTTACTAATCTAAAATATTACATTCTTTCATTTACAGGTTTTACTGGGACCTTACAATGTTACTGTTGATGGTAGGGAATCTCATTATCATTCCAGTGGGCATCACTTTCTTTAAGGAGGAGAATACCCCCGCATGGATTGTTTTTAATGTTGTCTCTGACACTTTCTTCCTTGTGGATCTGGTGCTGAATTTTCGCACAGGGATTGTTGTAGAGGACAACACAGAAATTATCCTAGAGCCACAACGTATAAAGATTCGCTATCTAAAAAGTTGGTTTCTTGTGGACTTTGTATCATCTATTCCTGTGGACTACATTTTTCTAATTGTTGAAACACGAATTGACTCAGAGGTTTATAAGACTGCCAGAGCCTTACGAATTGTACGCTTCACTAAAGTGCTCAGCTTGCTTCGACTCCTGAGACTTTCCAGGCTTATCCGTTATATTCACCAGTGGGAGGAAGTAGGTTCAAGTATTTCTATATTATCTCTTTATTTTTAAGTATAGTGTTGCTACAATATTGGCTTTGGAGAATGTGGCCTAAAACAATGCAGTGGTGTTATAAATGTCTTTAAAAAGTTATAAAAATTGTACTGTTAAGATATTACCTATGATTAATGCTATGATCCTAACTTGGTGTCCATTTTTTTTATTCTTATACTTTCCTCTTCAGATCTTTCACATGACGTATGACCTGGCAAGTGCTGTAGTACGCATTGTAAATCTAATTGGCATGATGTTACTTCTTTGCCACTGGGATGGCTGCTTGCAGTTTTTAGTGCCCATGTTGCAGGAATTTCCTAAAAATTGCTGGGTTTCTTTGAACCATATGCAGGTGAGTATAATACTAAAGCAACTGTTGGATTTTTTTTTCTACATTTACAGTTTTCTTGATAGTGATTTTGACAGTAAAGCTGGCCCTAGACATAAAGACTCTGACATGCATTCTGATATTTTAAAATGGGAAAGATTATATACAATAATTCATTCCAACAATTTAAACAATTTACCCAATGGAAGACGTTTTATATTGTGGAAAATATCATATTTTTACATTGTTTTATATCAATTTATATTGAATATTAGCATTCACTATCATTGTAACATTTACCATATAGGATTAAGACAAATTTAAAAGCATAAATCGTTAAGTGTTTCTAATCAAAGGGAGAGATTTCCACTATAAGAAACCATATATAGCAGAATAGACTTCTACTTCTACTTTTGAGTAAGGAAGGTACTGGTAGATGTATAATTCTACTATCTACTTACAATAATATTGTTTTCTTCTGAGTGCTAGTAAAGAAGTCATGTACTTCTGAAAGAAGCTTGGAGTATCATTCTTGTAAAAATCCAATAATGCATTTTCTTCTAAATCTACCATAAGGAATTATTGGAAGGCCACTATGTATATTCCATTATGGAAATTAGGGGGAGCAGTTGTCATCTACCTATTGTCCATAGGTAGTTTTAAGTTGCCCACGTGTAGCCAATTATGTCCATATAGCATGTTTGTCTCCATTGACAATAAGCTCAAACAATCATGCAAACCCAAATTTTTCTCACTTGATGGGATTTTCCCACCAGATAGGAAATTAGTATCTGATCAGTGGTGGTCTTATCATCATCACAACAATCATGAAAATGGGGGTCCTATGTTCTTTCTATTAAATGCAGTGGATGACACACATTTCCGCTGACATTCCATTCAACTCTAAGGGATTGCCAGAAGTAGCCGAGTGCCCGACAGGAATATTTCTGTGTCTGTCCTAAAATACCTATGGCAAAAATGACAATATGGAAAAATTGTAATGGAAAAATGAGTCGGAGCATCTCCAAAATGGCAGGCCTTGTGGGGTGCTCCCTATATGTAGAAGTTAGTACTAGAGATGAGTCCTACCATGCATAACGGAAACAGGACGGATCCGTTTTGCAGCCCATAGACTTCTATTATGACGGAATGAATAACGGAATGCCTTTAAAGGCATTCCGTTATGCATTCCGTCATAGATTTGCATTATAGTCCATGGTAACGGAATCCATAACGCAATTCACCTTTCACCAACAAACAAAGTGTGAACGAATTTCATAAGTGGAAATTCGCTCATCTCTAGTTAGTACCTACCAAACATGGTCCAAGGAAAGATAACCAGTGAATCAGCAGCATGGTCATGGCGCCTAAGGTGATTTGCGTGGGGATCATAGACTACCCTGTTTGGTCTGATCCCAGGGAAGAGCTACTGTAGCACAAATTTCTGAAACAAGTTAATGCTGGCTATGATATAAAGATGTCAGAACACAATGTATAGCAGATTGCTGTATATGGGGCTGCATAGCTTCTGACCTGTGCATCACACAAAAGTGCCTACAGTGGGTACATTAGCATCACAACTGGACCAAGCAGCAATAGTAGAAGGTGGCCTGATCTGATAAGTTACATTTTCCTTTACATAATGTGGATGAGCGGGTGTGGTTCATTTACCTGTGTAAGGAATTTCATCAAGATGTACTATGGGAAGAACACAACTTGGAGGAGACAGTTTGATGCTTTGGGTAATGTTATCCTGTTTGATAAAAGAGTTCAAGATGTTGACTTCACTTCCAAATTCCCATGTTCTCAATCTAATCGAGCATCTGTGGGCTGGAAAACCAAGTCCAAACCATGGAGGCCTCACCTCTCAATTTACAGGCCTGAAAGGATCAAGACTGCAAACGTTTTGGTAGCAAATACCACAGGACACCTTAAGAGGTCTAGTGGAGTCCATGCCTTGACAGATCAGAGCTGGTCTGGCAGCACTAGTGGGACTGAGGTAGATCGTTTTTATGTTATGACTGCTCACTGTATGTTTGACATTACGGTCCACCCTAGGGAACTATTTTTTATTATTCTGCAAATAGAAAATTCTGTGCTGATAAATTTCTCAATATACAGTACTGTGTCAAAGTTTAAGGCAGATGTGGGAAAATGCTGCAAAGTAAGAATGCTTAAAAAAAAATACAAGTGTTAATAGTTTAACTATAAGTTAAAAAAGTGCAAAGTGAATGAACAAAAGAGGAATCTAAATAAAAACAATATTTGCTGGGACCACCCATTGACCTTCAAAACAGCATCAATTTTTCTAGGTATACTTGCACACAGTTTTTGAAGGAACGTTGCAGAGAGGTTGTTCCAAATATCTTGGAGACCTTACCACAGATTTTATGTGAATGTAGGCTTGCTCAAATCCTTATTTCTCCATGTAATCCCAGGCAGACTCAATAAAGTTGAGTTAAGGGGTCTGCAGGGGACGTATCATCACTTCCAAGACTCTTTGAGTGTACTCTGAAAATATATCTTTATTACATTGGCTTTATTTTGGTTGTTGTTCTGCTGCAGAATAAATGTAAATTCAAACTATAAACTGTTCTGTTTCATTGTAATTTTGCTTGTATGTTTCATCCTCTTTGGAAATTGTATTACTCCTCCGATGTGCTTGCACAATAACAGCGGTATACAACAACATGTAAAAGACTAGAGTCCTTAGTGGGCTTATGAAATATATTGAGATGTGGTTCGTATACTCTTCTAGTATCTCATGGCATAAAGACAATCTCAATTCATACTAATTGAAGTGCTGAACCAAATTTGTCGCAAAATTGAAACCATGAATGTGTTTTCTCATCACATTTCAAGTTCAGCATAGTATGGGTAGTATTCGCAGATTTGAGTATTTACATATTGTAATAGGAGACATAGTTTTGAAGTCCTCAAGAAATTCTCATTTCCATTTCAGATGTCTTCCATTCAACCTGTCAAATTCTCCAAGGTTCTGTCAAAAGTCCTGCCAAGTTAATTATAATATCTGTATGAATCTCTTACTTTCCAAGCAACATTCACTGTCTTGTGGTAGACAAAATTGTCATTATTTGCTACAGGCTTCAGTGATCAAGGAGTGACAAAAATATGCTTCCCTAGTAAATGCCTAAAAGAAGAGAGCAAAACATTGATCAGTCTCAAAGCATCATTTAAAAAGAGAGCAGTAACCACTTCACATAAAAGTTGTAAGGGTTTGATCAGATTTTGACATGTAACCAGATGGCAGTCAGGGTATATTTGCAGTAATTTTGGGAAGTTGTCAACTATGATTTCTAATATCTACAATACAGCTTAAAGCAGAAATAATGTGCATCAAAAATACTTTAAGAAATACATTCAATATGAATACATTCAAAATTTAATACCTGTGAGACTGGAGTCCAGTTATTGAAGTTACCACACAAAGCTTCCCAAACTTCATTTGGAGGCAATACTTCCTTGAATATACAATTGTGTGTTCTAGCAGTTGATTTGATCAGGATTCTCTGTTGCAGTTTCCCCTTAATCACATAATGAGCAGGTTTGGTCCTTAACCCCTTCCCCACTGCCCACTGGCTATATACTGTACATCCTATCTGCACATACCCCATGCAGACAGCACATCTATAAACGGTCAGGCAGGGATTTAATCCCTACGCTGATCAGCGCTGGGATTAAAGCTCCTGCTCCTGCAATCTAGCGGGAGCAGGTCGGGTCCTGCCTGTGAGACACAGCGGGGACCCTGAGGAGAAGACAGAAGTGGTTTATTAACGCTTCTGCCTTCTCCTGTGCCGGCAGGAGATTGATGCAGGAGCGCAGGGAGGGAAAGCAGCTTTCCTCTATTTGTACCGGTGGTCACATGACCACCGTGTGTCTCAGGGCAAGAGCAAAACTGCAGGGTCTAAAGAGACAGAAAAAGGGGGGGGTGACCCTAGGGGCGTCCAAATGGGGACAGAAAGGTCCAGGGGGGCCGGTGCTCCCCCAATATACCCAAAATGACACCCCTAATGAGAATGACTCGGCTAAAGCTCCCGAGCATAAATAAGAACAAAGAGAAAATGGAGCTCAAAACGCCAGAAATAGAAATTATTATAAATATTTATTTATGTCGTAAAAAAACACATCAGGGTTACATATAACAGAATGCAGTAATACAGGGACAAGAAGAAAACAGGGAGAAATGGCTAACAGCACCATCCTGGATGGGAGGCTCTGGTCATAAATGTAGAAAAACACAATCAGTGGAATAGATACACAATGGTACTAGTGCATAGTAATGGCATAATAGCGCCGCAGATGTCAATAAATACAATAATAGGGGTGAGTCCACAGGTATAAATAGAAGAAATGGGTCAAGATAGAAAAACCCATACCCCAAAGGGCAAGAGCATCCAGTTTACAAATCAATGCCAGACGGCACAATAGAAATCCATGTGAGACAAACCGGAATGCACATAATAAGAAGGGACTCACCACAGTAATAGACCAAGAGAGAACCAGCCAGGATGGCGCCACCCCAAAAACACATCAGGGTTACATATAACAGAATGCAGTGATACAGGGACAAGAAGAAAACAGGGAGAAATGGCTAACAGCACCACCCTGGATGGGAGGCTCTGGTCATAAATGTAGAAAAACACAATCAGCGGAATAGATACACAATGGTACTAGTGCATAGTAATGGCATAATAGCGCCGCAGATGTCAATAAATACAATAATAGGGGTGAGTCCACAGGTATAAATAGAAGAAATGGGTCAAGATAGAAAAACCCATACCCCAAAGGGCAAGAGCATCCAGTTTACAAATCAATGCCAGACGGCACAATAGAAATCCATGTGAGACAAACCGGAATGCACATAATAAGAAGGGACTCACCACAGTAATAGACCAAGAGAGAACCAGCCAGGATGGCGCCACCCCAACGCGCGTTTCGGCGTACCTTCGTCAGGGGTTCTTCTTGTCCCTGTATCACTGCATTCTGTTATATGTAACCCTGATGTGTTTTTGGGGTGGCGCCATCCTGGCTGGTTCTCTCTTGGTCTATTACTGTGGTGAGTCCCTTCTTATTATGTGCATTCCGGTTTGTCTCACATGGATTTCTATTGTGCCGTCTGGCATTGATTTGTAAACTGGATGCTCTTGCCCTTTGGGGTATGGGTTTTTCTATCTTGACCCATTTCTTCTATTTATACCTGTGGACTCACCCCTATTATTGTATTTATTGACATCTGCGGCGCTATTATGCCATTACTATGCACTAGTACCATTGTGTATCTATTCCGCTGATTGTGTTTTTCTACATTTATGACCAGAGCCTCCCATCCAGGGTGGTGCTGTTAGCCATTTCTCCCTGTTTTCTTCTTGTCCCTGTATCACTGCATTCTGTTATATGTAACCCTGATGTGTTTTTTTACGACATAAATAAATATTTATAATAATTTCTATTTCTGGCGTTTTGAGCTCCATTTTCTCTTTGTTCTTATTTAGGGTCTAAAGAGACCCTGAACAGATCTGCTTGCTCCTAAGGATTCCCCAGTTACAGTGAAAACTGTGGGGGGAAAAAACGGAAACCGTCACCATAGTCACCCCGTTCACTCAAACCTATACTTGTTATATATCAAAACAATCATCAGAATATAGGGAACCCATTGCAATAATTAATTTTGTGTCAGTTTTAATAGTTAAGGGGGAAAAAAAAGCTATAATTTATATATATATATTTTTTTAATCTCTAAAAAAAACGTACTAATAAAAAGTCCTAAGTGTCAAGTAAAAAACATCACAAAAATTATTTTTCTAGTCAAACTAATAAAAAAGTTAGGGTCACTAAACCACCATGTGCACAAAATCACAAACAATTGCATGGACATTCAGGCCTTTTTTAGGCCCGGCCGATCATGAAAGGGTTAATATCAGATGTATGCTGATGATGCCATATTCTAAAAGTCCTCTGTGACATCCTTGAGTGTAATGTGTTGTAGAAACCCTTCTATTTCCCTGGTGAAATATATGTTTCATGGAAATTAGATTCAGTTGCAATAAGTTGTCAGTCGTTAAAATAATCCATTCTGACCAATACCTGACACACAGTAAGCAAGGGCTTTCTTGAACCACTCTCCACAGCTAGCGGCCCACAATTCATCTGTGCCTCTATTGGTGGCCATACATATTAGGTCAATGTTAGCCAAGTCTGTGGATAATGTGTATAGGATTGTTTAGACTCTACCCTGGCAACAGATGTCAGGGGAAAGAAGGGTCGGACATGTTGGATTTCAGTATGCCCAATTGTCAATTTAGTCACAATTGGCATTTCTACACTGCCTTTGCTAATTTCCAAAATCGTGGCATCATGGTGAGGCAGATTTGTCATCATTTATGCCACTTTCTAACTTGTTCTATTTCTCCACTAATCATTTTCTCCATATTCTTCTGATATTCATCTTCCTCACTTAACATGTGTCTCACCCTAATCATTTAACTCTTAGGAATTCCCTTAAAGATCTAAGGAACGTGAAAACTCTGGTCTAAGTTATTTTCTCGGGCGGTTTAGCATACAAGGTAGTAATTCGTTTCTGCCCTACTCTATTCATCTTGCCTACCATCTAAATAATGCAATTTTACAGTATCCTTCGTCAAAGTAAACTCCAATAATTAATGTTGACCATTTAAGTAAAGCATGAATTCGAAGAAATGTGTCTCAGAGCCCATCCAAAGCATGAAACTGTCCACACACCTCAACCACAAACTTATGTGGTAGGCATGGGGACAAGCAGTTACGTGAATGGACTCAAAAGAAGCCACAAAAATATTTGCAAAACCTGGGGCTTCAGGGGACCCCATTAAAGTCAGACTCAAATCGAAAGTAATTTTTTGTCAGAATGATGTCAAGCAACATCAATAATCCAATGTGGGAATTAGACAACCCTAGATTTTCACTAAGTTTCTCGTGCACATCAGCCATTGCTTCTTCCCAAGGAATTAGTACATACACATTTGTTGTCTAGAGAGTACAACCACGTAACATTTGACAAAAAGACAACTTTTTAATGATAAATTAAATAACTATCCATAGAAATAGCCACAGGATGTAATAACAAATTAAACCCAGAGACAATAAGATGTCCTGGGGGATTCTCCAGACTTTTGTGCACCTCAGGTAATATATACAATATGGGGACCAGAAGGAATTGATAAGTCAGTGTCACTAATAATACTCCTTGAATACATCATACAGAAGTTGATCAACCTCCTTTTTAAACGCTCTTGTAGGGTCACTGTTTAATTTATGATACACCCGCTGATTGGCTAACTGAGATTCAGCCTCTACTATATAATGACTCCTATCCATTATGACGGTAGTCCTGCCTGTGTCAGCTTTTTAATTATAATTGAGTCATTATGATTTAGGCTCTTAAGCATCCATTCTCTTCGCACTAGATTAGACAACCATGCCACAGTTTTTGTCCCATTTATAAGTAACTTAATTAATTACCAACTTTTGAAAAGATTATAACATAAGTGGCATTCACTGGCTCCCCATTGGCCAGTAAATTCAGTTCAAAATACTAACAAATACATACAAGGCCGTCCACAGCCTGTCCCCTCCCTACATCTCTGAGCTACTTTACCGATACATTCCCACACGCAACCTCCGATTCTCACAAGACCTCCTTCTCTCCTCTCCTCTTATCACCTCTTCCCAGAATAGCCTTCAAGATTTCTCCCGTGCATCCCCCATACTCTGGAACTCGCTACCCCAACATATCAGACTCTCACCTACAGTTGAATCCTTCAAAAGAAACCTAAAAACCCACCTCTTCAGACAAGTCTACAACCAGTGACCCTGCTGCCTCTATACCGCCATGACCAGCTTCACCCTCACCATGTAGATTGTAAGCCCTCACGGGCAGGGCCCACTCTCCTTCTGTACCAGTTTGTAACTCGTCTTGTTTATGCTTAGTGCAATTGTCTGTATTGTATGTATGTATACCCCCTTTTCATATGTACAGTGCTATGGAATGAATGGTGCTTTAATAATAAATAATAATAATAAGTGAATCCACGTCGGGATCAGACCGACTGTGGGTTTGTAACCTTACAGGGACCTCTGTGGCATTGGCATGTCTCCATCTATTGACATAAAACAAATGCATCCTAACTTGAAGATTGTGGCAAAATCTGTGAAAGTTAACCAAGAAATCAAACCTCTGTTGTGTATACACAGGGATGAAAACATTAAAACATGTCTTTTATCCAAAATTGCCAGCTCATTCTCAGAAAGAGATCTGGAAGATATGTTTACTGATAGCCTGCTTAATGCAATTTCAGGTTGCGAGACTTCCGTTTTGCTCCTTTTGTTTTCTCTGTACTCCTCCTCAGACAAAACGCCTGTCACGCTCATGTGTGGGAGGAAAACACCACACCGAGCATAGGAGGGAAATGGGATACTGGGAGAAGGCCTGGAAACTAGGGAAGGAAGATAGACACCTCCTAAAGAAATCCCTATCTACCAGTATGAACAGGCCCCAAAGGTAGGCAAGTTCATACACCGGATACCTAGAATCCTATCTCACCCTATAGGACCAAAGGGAAGGACGAACAGGAGTCTCCCTCAGGCCTAAAGACAAACAACAGGGAAAGGCAACACACACATATATACAGTATATATGCAAAATATGAAAGGGAAAGGAAACTTATCTTCAATGAAACTTTGGTAGCACCACAAACTCAGCCGAGAACCAAACACAAGCTAACCACAACAACTAAGTCCAAAAGAAGCTATAAACCGCATAGCATAGTGGGAGAAACAAAAATAAATAGAGAAGGTTAAATGACCACAATAGCAACACCTGGGGAGAGAAGGTGTGGCAAGCACCAGAAACAACACAGTAATAATTTGATCCAAAAGGAAAACATGTCAGATCAAACCACGTGTTGCCAGTCTCACAGATCTCCTGCCACCTGTCGGGGGAACGTCTGTGTGTCTCGGTATGTCCGTGACAACTCCCGCTCCTAAAAAAACGTAGGATTTCCCAACCTCTCTTATCACTGGAGAAGATTCAGCCAAATTAGAATAACTCTTACACAGCACTCTGTCCCTACTACATTCTTCTGTCCACATATAAACTGTGTTATTTAAATAATATTGGGTTTCTCTATTGAATTTCTTTATTTTCTCTTGTAGAATAGTAGTTTTAAGCTTATCAATTTTGTTCATTTAAATCATTCTGAACACGTGTGACACACACCTCTATCGCTTTCTGTAGATTCTTAATGGCCTCTTGCAAATGTTGAATCATCATCAACATAAGATCGAGCAAATGTCTGTTACATAATGCATACTGTTAGATAATTCACATCATGTTTTAAAACCATAGAAGACAAAGGACTATGCAACCTTCTCAGTAATCGTTTAACTTTAACATATTCAGTCAACATGGAGGCATGTAGCATCAAACTAGCCTCTCTTTTCTTAAGGTGTTCAAGTTTACGAAGATTATCAATCTTAGGCCTCTTTGACACAACCGTTTTTTTTTTTCCATATGCGGGCCGTTTTTTGTGTTCCGTATATGGAACCATTCATTTCAATGGTTCAGCAAAAAAAACTGAATGTACTCCGTATGCATTCCGTTTCCGTATTTCCGTTTTTCCGTTGCATTGAAAGATAGAACATGTCCTATTATTGCCCACAAATCACGTTCTGTGGCTCTATTCAAATCAATGGGTCCGCAAAAAAAACGGAACACTTACGGAAATGCATCCGTATGTCTTCCGTATCCATTCCGTTTTTTGTGGAACCATCTATTGAGAATGTAAGGGTCCAGACACACGTCCGTAAGTGTTTTGCGGATCCGCAAATTGCAATATGAAATTTGCAGACCGCACATTACAGACACAGTATTAGAAAATGCCTTTTCTGGTCCGCAATTTTCAGGAACGGAATTGCGGATCCCGAAAAAACTGATGCGGATCCCAAAAATGCAGATGCAGAGCCCCAAAATGCGGATTCGTACCGTTCCAGCCCCATTGAAAGTAATTGGGTCTGCAAATTGCGGAACGAATGCAGACTCAAATTACGGACGTGTGAATGGACCCTTATGCCCAGCCCAATTTTTTCTATGTAATTACTGTATACTGTATACGGCATAGGTAAAAACGGAACAGAAACAGAAACACAACGGAAACAAAAAACGGAACGAATCTGTGAAAAACGGACCGCAAAACACTGAAAAAGCCCTATGGTTGTGTGCAGGAGGCCTTAATGCTTCCTTTAGCTTTGCTAAATGACCAGCAATGTCTGCTTCTTGAAGAATACAGTTTTATTCCACCTTTGTAAACACAAAAGTCTCTGCAGCATTTTCAGAAATTTTTGCAATCTCTTCAAAGGACATTTCGTCTACTTTTAAAATTCAAAGGTCACCAGGAATAAATGTGTCCAAAAATATAAAATTGGTCACAATTACTAATTCTGGTTTGCTGCCCATCAGCTAACATGAGGATACCATATGGTTCACATCAATGTCAATTCCTGGCCACCAAATCTTGTCATCTACCTCGTTTGATACAAACAATACCTTGATGTTTGTCATGGGCCAAATGCAGAGGTTTTTTTTGTAATTTCTGAGGTATCAAGATTAGTTTTTAATGCAGAATGAATTTCCCTGCAATACAAATCTTTTGTTAAACTTTTTTATACCCTGGATTGCAATGACTCCATATCCCTTGCCATATAAATGTTCAGAACTGTGAGATTTCTGAATCCGCTGATGAACATTCCTCAACCTCACCCGGAGTCAATGCATGAGTTATAGCTGTAGCAGCAGCAAAGTGATTATACTACTCCGATAGGTATGAGATGGTGCTAAAGAATGGGCCAATCATGAAAGTGCATCTGCTGCACCTATAGGCCAAGGTCTGTATTTCACTTTAAACCCATACTTTAAAAGATAGAGAACCCATCTTATATTCATATACCCATACCAGAGCTAAAGCTTCTTTCTTAGTCTAACAATAACGTCTGTCAACATCAGGAAGAGAATTGTTTCATACTGAACAGGTCCATAGTCAGCCATATGTTGCCCCTGAACTAGAATGGCACCTAACCCTGCAGGGCTGGCATCAGCAATAAGTTTTAGTTGGTGCAGTAGGATCAAAATAGGCCAGATTTGTCTCTTTAGTTCATTGAACGCGCCCTGTTCAGCAGGATCCATCCTCCATGAAACTGTTATGCAAGTTAATTGTCCCAGCAGTTCACTGACAGTTGCTGTGACGCTTTGCGATCCACAGTGATACTAGGAAATCGCAAATGCGCCATATTTTGCAATCACAGAGACACCAGAGCCTTCACTAAGAATCTTCTCTTTTCACTAAAGGAGCAATTCACAGAGCAGAGGTGCCATTATCACCACCTTGTGACAAACCTTCCCTGCCTCATGCCAAGTTGAGTAGCCATCAATCTAGTTCTCTTATGACAGAACCTCCTAAACCTGGTCTTTTTGCAGCCATAGTGTCTCCAATACCAGCAGGGTTCTCACACCTTCAGTCTTGCCAGTGCGCTTCAAAGAGAGTAGGACAGATGCTTATCAGACAGCTGTTTGAGACACAAAAAGAGGTCACCGGGCAGCCACTTCTAATACATAGCTTTCATATTTGCATCCATATTTCCTCATATTTCCTGGGTTTGGAACCAATGCACTGAACCATCTCTTCAGGGATTATTCCGGCCCCAATAATACACCTTTCAGGAAATCGGCCAGTCAATCAGAGATTCTCTCTCTCAGATATCAAAGCTCTCAGGGAATCCAAATGGTAATTCTATCCTGTTTGGTATCAGAGGATCTGTAAAATTGTGCTTATTCTCAATATGACCTCTATGTCCTAATTTGACCCACGGGTACGGAGAAACTGGCACAGCAAAGATTCAGCCAGATTTCCTCTGTCCAGGGCAGGAACTGCCCCTCTTCCAATTACCCAAGGCTGGACTTGTGCGGGTCACAACCCCTCCCCACTACAGAGTGGGTAAAACCCTGTGACACATTCAGCCCTGGGTCCTTCTTCTACCATCTTACGTCGACTAACATCACGACCGCCCGCTGGACACGGGCACACCCCACCATCTTGGATTATTCTACAAAGACTTTGCATTTTACTGGACTTTACCACGGTAATTCTGAACTTACAGACATTATATTCCCTTCACCTCTTACCTATTTCTATCCAAACCAATCTGTTCAACTGGCAGGTATATTTATCTGTCAGCTTTAATGTATATATTTTTGTGTGCGTTCCAGTTTTGCCCTTGTTACTTGATGACCTGATCTATGCTAAGAACTCTGTCCTCAGAAGACATACTACCAAATTGTTTTATTTTTATAAACTGTTAATGTACTAGCTAGGTTGCAAATAACCGTTTCGTCCCTTTAGGATTAGCTAGCCGGGTCTCTTCGCCCCGATTCAATACGAAGAGTGGTGGCAGCAAATTAATTTGATTTCCAGCGTGAAATCAGTAATTTTATTTTTACCGATTGTACATACAATCGTGATTGTATCCTGTCTGGGCCACCAACCAATCTTAAACGTCTTATGTGCTTACAGTGGATTCGCCTCCAGAAGTCTCTAGTGGAGACCTGTATGGCAACTGTGGCTTAGTACGACGGGATTGGCGGGTGGTTGTCACAGTTGCCACTGGAAAGAATTACAGAAAGTGATTTACTAACTGTTCCGCTATCCAGGGCCGGCACGGGTGCCACTTTACTCACCTCATTGCTGCTGTTCTCCAGGTGGCCATGACTTGCCGGCTACCCGCAGCTTCTTTGCAGTGGGTTAGCCACGAGAGCCTTCTGGCCTGTCTTCCTAGAAAGGTTGCCATCCCTCCATCCTAGCAAGGCCTCTCATTAGGGCATGCACTCCTTACATCTCTTAAAGAGCCAGCATGTGCATCCCAATCTGTACCAGCCAGTGGCTGGTAACTCAGGTATTTCGGGTACCTTCCCCAGTGGGAGGGTGCTTGGCCAATAATAGGTTTATTAATTTGCTATTGCTAGATCCTGCAAGGGTGATATAATCTGCTTGTTTGTGTGTGTACCGACTTCTGCCTGATTCCCAGATTCTAACCCTTTGCCACCTGACCTGACTTGTGCCTGATCACCGTACTGACCCTGTGCTGCCTGCCCTGACCTTTGGACAAGTTTCATGGATTTGCACAAATTCTGACTGCCCCGACCTAGGCCTATTGCTGACTACAATTTTTGCCTGATCCATCGTTTCCTTGCATCTGTGTCTCTGACCTCTGTGGCTCAGGTGTCAGCCACACTGGGAGTACTTCAAGAGAAAGCAACCTGGTGGATTTCCTTCAGCAAAGTCCAGATCCCTGTATAGGGGTTAAAGGGTGAATACCAGGGGACTGCCAGGACAACACCCTTAGGATTAGCCCAAATCCAGTCAGTTGATTAGGTAGTTCCACACCCACTGCCCGAAACACTAACCCAAGAAAACTGTACATTTGTTCTGGGTTTTCAGTATTTATGGCTTCAGAGGTAGCTTTGATTTTACTGTCCTATGGACCAATACTTTTGTGTAACAGATCATGGCACATGAAAGTAATTTTAAAAATAGTTTTTTTTTTCTTATTCAGCATCAAATCTTTCCTCTTTAGGTGTTTAAGTACTCTACAATGTCATCCATTATGCTCATGTGTGCTTGCCCCCCCTAAAAATATAATCCGAAATATTGTGTGACAACTATAGATCTCTTGCTGAACCACATGTTGAGAATACTCCAAACATCAGTCTCTTACATCTGAAAAGACCTTAATGGCATTCATATGTAATGACCCTTGCTGGGGGCATTTCAATTTGAGGATAGCCTTATTTCAAACCCAATTTACTGAAAACAGTTGCCCCATTCATCTCATGCAGAACATCTTCAATACTAGGTATTGTTCGCTGTTCTCCAAGCTTAGTTTCATTAGTACATCTCATAGACACACAGATCCACTGGTTTAATAATGTAAAGATTTAGTTGTTCAGGAGGCGTGCATTGGTGTCTTGGCTATGTAAAAGACTTTACATGTGGGCCATTGTCAACCTCCATCTGAAAATCCTTCAACTTTCCAAATCCAGAAAATAGTTTTAAACTATTTTTTTTATTTATTAATCGAAGGAGTCAGCCTCTGAGGCAGATCTCTACATTGTATTAATCAGGTCTTAGTACCCCTTAGCACTATAGCAGTTTTTTAGCCAAGCTCAGGAGATTATTTCCCACAGACAACAAGGAATTTAGTCCATAAGGGTGCCTTCACACGGGGCAGATTTTGTGGCAGAAAATTTGGCAACTGAAAATCAGTTCCATTCATTTGAATGGGGGAACAAGCACATTGATTTCTACAAGACCCATTAAGGTGAATGGAACTGATTTTCAGACGTGGAGTTTTATGTCCCAAAATCTGCTGCATGTGAAGGCACCCTAAGAGCGACCCAGTTACCTTGGTTTTGGACACAGGTGTAGAGTTTGCCTGGAGCTCTATGTGTAAATCTGCTTGTTGGTGCTATACAATTTAGGGTCCATTCACACGTCCGTGTGTGTTTTGCGGATCCACGGACATTCTTTACGTAAAGTTTTTTTTTTACAGATGTAACAAAAAATGGGTACAAGTATAAACGAATCCACTCTGGTATGCAGGTCTGGCCAAACAAACATCTCTATATAACAAATATGAGACAACCATAAAAGTATACTAAGGGACTAGGTATTAAACAATATATCCGATCCCACAGGATGATAAAACAAGTTGTAAGAGGCAAATTGGTGAGGGACCTTAAAGGGAACCTGTCATCACTTTTATGCTGCCCTCACTCAGAGCAGAATATAGTAGTGACAGACACACTGATTTCAGCGGTGTGTCACTCATGAGCTGAAAGTAAGTGGCTGCCAAGAACCGGCATCATAATGATTGCAGCCCAGGCCTTGAAAATAATCAAATCTACGTGAGAAGAGTCCTGGTTATTCATAATCTCCTGCCCTCCATACCCATCTGTTGATGATTGGCAGTTGTATTTAAGGGAGAAAGTAAGGAGAAGACATCAGCAGACGGTGAGAGAGAAGGAGATTAGGAATAACCATGACTCTTCTCAGGTAGATTTGACTCTTTTCAAGGCCTGGGCTCCAATGATTATGATGTTGGTTCTTGGCAACCGCTTACTTTCAGCTCATGAGTGACACCCCACTGACATCAGTGTGTCTGTCACTACTATATTCTGCTCTGAGTGAGAGCAGTATAAAAGTGATGAAAGGTTCCCTTTAACTAATAGGAAAGGTACCCCAAAAGAGCAAACAGAAATTTAAAAGAATGGCAATCAAAAGGGATAAAAGTACCTAGATAGACTAGAGAAAAGAGAAAAGAGAAGAAAGAGCAAAAAATGGGAGATGTGGCGACTCTAGGGAAGAGGAATTTAGAGAAAAGAAGAAAAAAAGATGAAAAAAATGGGATGAAATAGGAAGCAAGTAGAACACACGTGTACACCACTGCAAAGTAGACAAACAAGAGCTCAAACAAGTTCAAACCATCTATGAGTAACACTCATGAAGAAAGGATTGCCTTGTATTCAGCTGCTTCCAGATCCTCAGTGATCAGACGGCGATGGCACAGCTAATCAAAATACCATCAATGCATTTTGTGGCTAAAATTAAAACTGTGTTTTTGATTAGACCATTTATTCCAGTTGCTACAAGACAATGAAACAACTTCTATATCTGATCGTGCATGAACTCTTTCACCACATGACAATAGCACTATGATGAATTACACATGCCAATTAGTTTGTTATGTTACAAGTGGAAAACATTTTTCTTTTCTCTCTATTACAGAATGCCTCTTGGGGAAAGCAATACTCCTATGCTCTTTTCAAAGCCATGAGTCACATGTTGTGCATCGGGTATGGGCAACAGGCACCAGTGGGCATGTCAGATGTCTGGCTTACTATGCTGAGCATGATTGTCGGTGCCACTTGCTATGCCATGTTCATTGGTCATGCTACTGCCCTTATTCAGTCTCTAGATTCATCACGGCGTCAATATCAGGAAAAGGTACATGGATTTAAATGTTCACTCACTCAAAATAACTCTTATTTTTTGTGACCCATTATAATTGTTGTAAACTGTTGTTCAATAAGGAACACATAGATCAATTCAGAATGTAACTGTTAGGGCTCATGCACACGACCGTATGCATTTTGCGATCTGTAAAACACAGATCCGCAGAAAATACAGATGATGGTCATGTGCATTCCGTATTTTGCGGAACAGAACAGCTGGCCCCTAATAGAACAGTCCTATCTTTGTCCATTATGCGGACAATTAAAGGACGGAAATACGGACATATAACTTCCGATTCTTTTTTTGCAGACCCATTTAAATGAATGGTTCCGCACACAGTCTGCCCAAAAATGTAACGGACATGGAAAGAAAATACGTTTGTGTGCATGAGCCCTTAGTATGTACTGAGCGGTATTTAGAAAGATATATCAATGAATAAATGAATGCATTTGGAATTTAGAGAAGCTTGTGTATGTATCATATCATTTTAAAATAACTTTGAAGTAAAAAAATGCCCACGTCACTGATATAATATGCACTTTAATTACTGCAGTCGTTTGCTTAGCCATTTTGCAGCCTTAGGTAGAAACTGAAATATTGTACACAAATTATAGTCATAAGATATTTATGTATTAATTATTCACAACACACAGCAGTCGCTGCTGAAGCTAGCAGCCTCAAAATTGCTTTATTATAAGAATGCCCTTCTTTTTTTCCCCACATACTGCTATTTTAGGATATGTGGGAATAAAAGGAAACGCGTTCTCAGAAAATGACCTATTTAAAGTTTTTTTGTTAAATATATTTTTAACAATTTCTGGATACGTTATTTTTAATTTGCCATCTCATTATCTGCATTTGATTGCTCTGTTGAGATCACTTTTCAGCAATCATTATCATCACAGGCAGCATTACAATGCCAGATAACACCTACTATATATATATATATATATATATATATATATATATATATAGTAGATAACGCAACATAGCACCATTCACAATCCCTGATTGTCAAAACTTACCTACTCCCCCCTCCTTGTTCAATGACTTTTGCACAGGTCCCAAAGCATGCCTAGAAAGTTCTCCCATAGAAGTCAATGAACATCTCCTTTCTATTGTGCCTATGGTCCATGTGGCTGCTGTACAGCATATATCTAAATCAGGCATCCTCAAACTGCGGCCCTCCAGCTGTTGCAAAACTGCAACTCCCAGCATGCCCGAACAGCCTACAGGTATCAGCCTACAGCAGGGCATTGTGGGAGTTGTAGTTTTACAACAGCTGGAGGGCCGCAGTTTGAGGATGCCTGGTCTAAATGCTGTTAACAACAGCTCAGGCAAGAAACTGAATAAAAACAGATTAGAAAAAGGAATAGGTTTCATTATCTGGTTAGGCTTTGTTCACATCTCTGTTTGGAGATCCAGCAGGCTGTTCTGGACCACAGAGCAGCCTAACAGATCTTCTACTTCACAGCCAGATCCCTATTGACTGCAATGAGGTCCAGCTGTGATCTAGTGGATTCCCAGCATAAATGGCAGGTTTCGGCTGGACAAAAAAAAGCATCGCATGAAATGTTTTTTTTTGTCTTGCCAACAGCCGGCATTTGCACTGGATCAGGCAGTTGGATCTCCAAAATGGACGTGAACGCAGAAAAAAAAAATGCAAAAATGTTTATATGGTGTTCCTAAATTTTCTAGTGCCTGTACTACATGCAGAATTAGTACATACATGTTTCAAACCGCCTAAGTTTGGAACTACAAACACAGTCTTTGTGATATATTTGATACTATGTGTGATTGCACTAAATAGTGAATTTACTTAAAAAGGTTGTCCGGTTTTCTCATATTGATAATTTATTTTTAGGATAGGTCATCAATATCAGAACTGCAGGGGTATGACTCCCAGCACCCAGGCTGATCAGCTGATTGAAGAGTGTAATTACTGCTGCTCCTTCCCATTCATAGGAGTGTAACTACAACTGCTCTAGTGCTGAATGGGACGGAGCAGATGTAGTTACACTGCACTGCAATGTAGATGGTGAGCAGATAAACAGCGAAGAGAGCGTATGAGCACCGTGCTGTCTTCAAACAGCTGATCGGCAGGGATAGGTCATCAATATGAGAAAACCAGACAACCCCCTTTTTTTTATCTCCCCCTTCCCCCTTCAGCCAGTGGGACATGTGGATAAATCGATACACAAGTGGTCCCTGCTGCTCGGTTCTGGCTCCTGGGCTTCCAGTCCACATCTGTGAACTTCTTGCACTTTGGGTGGGAGGGGGGAGTTGGCAAACCTCCCTCTTAGGCAGACCTGCGAAGGAAAGTCTACTTACCTGCTTCTCTGCACTGGCATCCCTCTTCTTCTCTACCTGGCCTTTGCTGATCTGCTGTACTCCCAGGATGTCAACTTCCATTTTGATGCTGCTGTGGCCAGTTGCTGCAGTGCACAACAGTGACCTGCTTGCCTTGCATGACGTGACCATTTGACATGATGCAAGGGCAGCAGGTCACTTCTGTAGCCAGCGATTGGCTGCGGCTACATCAAAATGCAAGTTGACATCCTGGGAGCAGAGCAATCAAAGCCGCGGAGAGAAGGAGTGGAGAGCCAGTGACAGGAAGCAGGTAAGTAGGCTTTCCTTCACAGGTCTGCCCAAGATGGGGGCTGTCAAACCCCCTCCTGCACAGGTGCACAACCCCTTTAAACCTGCAATATATCCTTTTTACAGCATGCAGGTTCTGCAAGGCATGGGTTTCCTGTGCCAATGGAACATGTGCTCAGCTCCTGCACTAATGGCTAGGATCCCACGATCTTGATCATTTGATCCCTATGGCATAACAGTGGTTTCAAAGGGAAGGTCCTCCTTGGTTCAGGGTGCCAGTGGTTGTTGTAGCAACTGGAGGCCTAACAATGACCTCCTGGATTACCATGTACAGAAGGATATTAGGCCCTGTGGAAAATAAAGGTTTCAAAACACACATAATTGGTATCGCCGAGTTCATAAGGACTAAAACTATAAAATTATTATGTTAAATATTCAACAAGGTGAACAAAGTAAAAAAATAAATAAAAATAATATAAAAAAAATGCAATTGCTCTTTTATATCTGCCTCTCAAAAAATGAAGAAAGCAATCAAATTGTATGGACTAAAATGAGCACTTCTACAGCTCTGTCGACAGAAGAATGAAACAGGTATGGCTCTTGGTAAAAGAAATTGTTGTAAAAGTAGTAAAACACAACAAACACTGCATAAATTTAATATTGCCATAATTGTTAATTGTATTAACCCAAAAATGAAACATCTCCTTTATACAACATGGTAAATGCCATATCAACAAAAGCCAAAATAAAAAAATAAATGTACATTTTCTGTATTTTTCCCATCCCACCCCCAAAATGTAATAGCTAGATGTATTACAAAATAAAGCCATTAAAAATACAACTCATCCCCCAAAAATAAAAAAAACAAGCTAGATCAATACGAAAATAAAAATACTATAGTTCTTAGGCTACATTTACACGAATGTGGTGTTTTGCGCATCCACAAAACATGGACAGAGGCCCATTGCGTTCCACAATTTGCGGACCGCACATGCCGCGGCTATCATAGAAAATGCCTATTCTTGTCTGCAATTTCTCACAAGAATAGGACATGTTCTATTTTTTTTTTTTTTGCGGGGCCACGGAACTACGGATGCAGACAGCACATAGTGTGCTGTCCTCATCTTTTGCAGCACCATAGAAATGAATGGGGCCGGCACCTGTTCCACAAAATTGCGGAACGGATGCAGACTCATTTATACGGTCGTGTGAATGTAGCCTTAGAATGTGGCAATAAATAAAATGCTTTATCATTAGAGGGGGGGGGGGTTTCCCAGGATTTTAAAATTCATGGCTTGTCCTCAGGAAAGACCATCAATATCAGATCGGAGGGGGACACCCAGCACTCAGCACCTGAACTACAGACCGCCATCCATTACAGTATGTAGTGGACGGAGCTGGTAGCTGCAGCGCCACTCATACTGAAGTGACTTGGAGCAGTGCTGCAGTTACCAGATCCGTTCTCTACAGAGTGGACGGAGCTATGTAGTTGTGGCACTGACTTCTTGCTACACAGTAACAGGTGTTTGACCCCCACCAATCTGATACAGATGGCTTATCCCTTGGATAGAACCATCAATAATATGAAATACCTGGACAACCCCTTTAAGGCACCAAAGTAGGCCAGTCACTAGGGGGCTCAACAAAGATAAACATTCATAAACTAAGATTAAAAAAAGATTGTTGTACTTACCTGACGAGGGGTTGGTCTGTCCCAGAAACGCATTGTATAACCATGTTATAACGGAAAACAATAACGGAATGCATAACGGTGATGTGAACCTGGCCTAACCTGACAGAGCTCTGACATCCATTACTGGGGACAGCCTTGGAGTCCATTCACACGCCCGCAATTCTGTTCCGCATTATGCGGAACGGAATTGCGGACCTATTCATTTCTATGGGGCCACACGATAAGCTGCCCAGATCCGGAATTGCGGATCCTCAATTCCGTTCCCGAAAAAAATAGAACGTGTCCTATTCTTGTCCGCAATTGCGGACCAGATTAGGCATTTTCTATTAAGTGCCGGCGATGTGCGGTCCGCAAAATGCGGAAACGCACATTGCCGCTGTCTGTGTTTTGCGGATCCGCAAAACACACACGGACGTGTGAATGAACCCTTAGTGAGGAGAGTGAAAGAACACGATGACACATGGTTAACACTGCAAAGACATGTCCTGAACATGGCTAGTCGGTGTGAAGTAAGACTACATTGCTGGATCATGGTAAAAAGGCCATATGAGCAGGTAAGTCGTTAGAAGGAAAGGGGGGATACATAAATAGATGCATAGAGAACTGCTGCTCTACAACCATGTTTAGCTAGAAGGAAATACTTTCAAAAATCTGATACCACCACCCAGTGGCTGCTTGTGGGAACTGCAGGGTACCCTCCTGGCGAGTCTGTATAACCTCACACACCCACACAGCTTGTGAGTATGAAAGCAGATCGCAGAATCGTTCTATACAGTATACCTTACTGATTTGTCATACTTTACTTAATAATAATTTGTATGTTGGTAGCTGTATAGCTTATCATTCCAACATCATAGTGTGGCACAGAATAGGGATATACTGTAGGTAGCAAAATGTATCAATATATTAGTTATACCAAATATATTGGGGGTCATTTATCAAAGACCAATGTTTTTTGATACCCGCTGCGCTGCTGGAGGATGTGCTTAATATATGACAAAGCTCAGGCCGTGTGCCTATATTGAAGGGCACTCCAGCCCCTAGCTAGAGTAGATTTCAATCCTCATTTACACAGCGAAACTGGTACAGAAACGGGACGTACACCTAAATTTAAGGGCACAGGTATTTGTAAACCAGGGTATGGTCACAATTTACCAGTTCCAATCAGTCTATTCTTCTACAACTACTCAGTGGAGTAACTGGACATTCTTTCAACTGGTACAAAAATGTAGTTCTGACTGTTGGCTTCTCATACACCACAGCCAAGGGAGCAGGCACTGCAGACACACTACACCCAAGGGAGCAGGCACTGCAGACACACTACACCCAAGGGAGCAGGCACTGCAGACACACTACACCCAAGGGAGCAGGCACTGCAGACACACTACACCCAAGAGAGCAGGCACTGCAGACACACTACACCCAAGGGAGCAGGCACTGCAGACACACTACACCCAAGGGAGCAGGCACTGCAGACACACTACACCCAAGAGAGCAGGCACTGCAGACACACTACACCCAAGAGAGCAGGCACTGCAGACACACTACACCCAAGGGAGCAGGCACTGCAGACACACTACACCCAAGAGAGCAGGCACTGCAGACACACTACACCCAAGGGAGCAGGCACTGCAGACACACTACACCCAAGGGAGCAGGCACTGCAGACACACTACACCCGCTACACCACTGTCAGGTCATAGGGCAGACATGCGCAGCACACAGACTGTCATACTTTTCTACTGTATGTACCCTGCAACTTGTGGGACAGTGCCAATTCCTGGTTATAGCTTTTAATTTGAGGTGTCACCATACTCCACTTAGGGCTCTTTCACACCTGCGTTCTTTTCTTCCGGCATAGAGTTCCGTCGTCGGGGCTCTATGCCGGAAGAATCCTGATCAGTTTTATCCTAATGCATTCTGAATGGAGTGAAATCCGTTCAGGATGCATCAGGATGTCTTCAGGTCCGGAACGAAACGTTTTTTGGCCGTAGAAAATACTGCAGCATGCTGCGCTTTTTGCTCCGGCCAAAAATCCTGAACACTTGCCCCAAGGCCGGATCCGGAATTAATGCCCATTGAAAGGCATTGATCCGGATCCGGCCTTAAGCTAAACGTCGTTTCGGCGCATTGCCGGATCCGACATTTCGCTTTTTCTGAATGGTTACCATGGCTGCCGGGACGCTCACGTCATCCATGTGCATGGGGCGCTCTGACGTCACTCTGGAGCACCCCGGGAGCCACACGGACTGTAAGTATATCGCTCCCCCGCTCCCCACTACTACTATGGCAACCAGGACTTTAATAGCGTCCTGGCTGCCATAGTAACACTGAAAGCATTTTGAAGACGGATCCGTCTTCAAATGCTTTCAGTTCACTTGCGTTTTTCCGGATCTGGCGTGTAATTCCGGCAAGTGGAGTACACGCCGGATCCGGACAACGCAAGTGTGAAAGAGGCCTTACCAGTGTCTAGTTTCTGTTTTTCTTTTTCATTTTACCTAGAAGACCAATCAAGGTAAATATGTTATTGTAAAAGAGCATCTGTCAGCAGTTTTGTACCTATGACACTGGCTGACCTGTTACCTGTCCACTTGGCAGTTAAAGGCATCTGTGTTGGTCCCATGTTCATATGTGCCTGCACTGCTGAAAATAGTAATGTTTTAGTATATGTAAATGAGCCTCTAGGAGTAATGTGGAGTTGCTGTTACATCTAGATCTCTTTGCAACTACCGCACCCTCTGCACTTTGATTGACAGGACCAGGAGTGATGTCGTTTACACTGGATGGCCCTGTCTATCAAAATGGAGAGGGTGCGGCAGTTCCAGGGAAAGCTGAGCCTCTAAGAGTAACGGCAACGCCCCTGTTGCTCCTAGAGACTCATTTGCATATATTAAAACTTCATTTTTCTCAGCAATGTGGGCACATACTGTATGAACATGGGACCAACATATATGCCTTCAGCTGCGTATCTGACATTTCCATGTGAACTGACAGTGTTTGGTAACGCAGGGTATAGGTAGGCTCATCTGATTGTTACTGTATATTGCATTTTGTTTACGCAGGTGGCCGCTGCAGCCAATCATTGTCCTCAGAATTCTAAGGACGGTGATAGGCTGCAGTGGAGATGTTCCGTACACCTGTATGTCTCTGTACACGTCACAGTGTAGGTCATATTCAGATGTATGACACATGACTGCTGCAGCCAATCACTGTTCTCAGTGTTAGACCACTAAGGACAGTGATTGGCTGCAGCAGATATATGCCATATACCAGCACATCACCACGGCAGTTTGTAAACAAGCAGCAGCAGGAGAACAGGATCAGCACTGCAATGAATGGCACTGGAGAAAGAGGGGAATATAAGATGATTTTTATTTTTATTTTAGGCTATAGAAGGGCTGGATTTTTTGTTATCTTAAAAACCCTTTATAAAATGATGGCACAACCAAATTTCCTATATCTTTTGAGACACTTTCTCAATTCCACGCAAAGCCTTATTGAAGTTCCAGCATTTTTTATCTGGGCATCTAACATTACTATATCCCTAAATCTCAGTTGTTTGCTCATGGTTCCCACAGCTGTATTTCACTGCCAGATATCATTATCAGGAAGCGTAACTTTGATACTTGGTATCATGCGCCTCCCACCATGCATATAGCAAAGAAATTGAGATAGAGACGTTGTGGATAGCTCCTTTCCATCCTAATTCCTTTTTATGAACGTTTAAACTCCTCCAGTTCTCAGATCTTTTATTAGGTCCCATAGAATCTAATAAATGCATCTGTATTTGTAATGTGAGGTGATCCATGAAGGGAATCTGTCACCAGTGGACCAAGCCCTTCTGTGGCTAGCCCCTCCCTTGCAGCTTTACTACTAATCAAAGCAGTGAGAGAGATGCTGGTCACAGAAATGAATGGAGCTTGGGTGCAACAAGAGCAATGGCAACACCTTAATTGCACCAAAGGCATGGGATCCCTGACGGAGCGCCTGGGCAGTTGGCTGGACAACATCCTCCAGCCACTTGTCAGGCGCACGCCGGGTTTCCTTAAGGATACATCAGACGTATTAAGAGCCATGTACAGCCTAAAATGGGAAGCCAACTATATATGGATCACGGCGGATGTTATAGCTCTGTACCCCTCCATCCCCCACGGGGTCGCCCTGATGGCCATGGAATACCATCTCCATAGGTATACGGGATGTGGCCCCAACTACATTGATTATGTGTGTGAGGTCACAGCCTTCTTGCTCATTCACAATTATTTTATGTTCGACGGTGTGCATTACTTACAGACACGCGGAGTGTCAATGGGGGCGAAATTTTCGCCCTCGCTGGCGAATTTAACCATGGCATACTGGGAAGAAAAATTCATATATAATGTGGACAACCCTTTTGGGGTTGGATTGGTCTGGTACGGCAGATACATCGATGACCTGCTCATGATTTGGGCGGGCGGTGTATCTGCCGTCCCGGACCTCCAGATGTACCTCAATGCGAACAATTACAACTTACGTTTCACATGTGCCTTTGGTGAGACCACTATCAATTTCTTAGACCTGACGCTCCGAGGTTGCCCAGGTGAAGTGGTGCACACCCGAACATATAGAAAAGAGGTGGCCGGAAATTCCATCCTGAATGCCAGGAGCCATCATCCCCTACATACCATCAGGGCGATCCCCGTTGGGGAATACACACGAGCAGCCAGGAACGGCAGTCTCCCTGCACTTCTGGACGAGGAATTTAATAAGGTAGATGTCAGATTAAAAGCCAGAAATTACCCTACCTGGATGCTAGAGAGGGGCAGAGCTATTGCACGGAGGAAAAATAGAGGGGAAATGCTTTTTGGCAAAATAGCAGCAGGAGGCAAACGGGATACCCCATCCAGGAGGATGGAGAGGTATGGGAACAGTGACCAGGACAATGTACCAACGTTATCGCTGGCATATAGCAAGGAGTTCAATAAAATCAGGTCCATCATTAAGGGCTGTCTGCCTATTCTGTATGATGACGAAATATTATATAATGCCCTGAAATCAGGTCTCAAAATTGTTTCCAGAAAAGCCACTACATTGTCCTGCTCACTGTCCCCATCCCTCTTCACGGCCAATAGGATGGGAGCCAGCATGAAGCCTAGTTGGCTCAGATACAAGGGCTTTTCCAAATGCGGGGGCAATCCCTGCAAGACTTGCATCTATGCCACCCCCTCTAAGTCCTTTGACAGATCTGACCACTCCTGCAGCTTTCCAATACAAAGCTATATCAATTGCAACACTGCAGGAGTGGTATACATTATACAGTGCACGGATTGCGACTTAATGTATGTTGGAAGTACGATCCGAAGATTCAGGAATCGCCTTCTGGAACATTTAAATTATATAAGCAACCCTAATGCACTTAATATTTCGAATGTAGCTAGACATTTTATACAAATACATGATCGTCAAGTAAGGGGCTTTAAAGCCTTCGCGATAGAGAGGGTATTTGCCCCCAAGAGAGGTGGTGACCACCGCAAGAAACTCCTCCTACGGGAGGCGTTCTGGATCTTCAGGCTGAACACTAGAGTTCCATATGGCCTTAACCTGAAAAAGGAATTGATGTACATATACCAATAACAAATATGTTCATTTATATATAAACATGTGCATTTATGTGCATCATTCCTGCGTGTTTATTCTTTCTCACTGTCTCCCCTTCCCCCCCCATTCCTTTTCTTGTGTCTGTCCATTTGGTCCCCAGTTCTTGGTGCCATTATCATTATTAGTGGTTTTCTCCTGCATAACAAGATTACCAAGCGTGGCAACAATGTCCTAAGCAGAAATAATACTGTCAATAATACTGTTATTAACCTCTTAAGTAGGGATGAGCGAACTCGAACTGTATAGTTCGGGTTCGTACCGAATTTTGGGGTGTCCGTGACACGGACCCGAACCCGGACATTTTCGTAAAAGTCCGGGTTCGGGTTCGGTGTTCGTCGCTTTCTTCGCGCTTTTGTGACGCTTTCTTGGCGCTTTTTGAAAGGCTGCAAAGCAGCCAATCAACAAGCGTCATACTACTTGCCCCAAGAGGCCATCACAGCCATGCCTACTATTGGCATGGCTGTGATTGGCCAGAGCACCATGTGACCCAGCCTCTATTTAAGCTGGAGTCACATAGCGCCGCCCGTCACTCTGCTCTGATTAGCGTAGGGAGAGGTTGCGGCTGCGACAGTAGGGCGAGATTAGGCAGATTAACTCCTCCAAAGGACTTGATTAACTGATCGATCTGCAGCTGTGGATCATTGAGCTGCTGATCCTCAATTGCTCACTGTTTTTAGGCTGCCCAGACCGTTTGTCAGTCACATTTTTCTGGGGTGATCGGCGGCCATTTTGTGTCTTGTGGTGCGCCAGCACAAGCTGCGACCAAGTGCATTTAACCCTCAATGGTGTGGTTGTTTTTTGGCTAAAGCCTACATCAGGGTGAAGCTGTCACACCAAGTGCATTTAACCAGCAATAGTCTGTTCATTTTTTGGCCATATACAAAATCAGGGGCAAGCTGCGCCTGTCACCAAGTGCATTTAACCCTCAATGGTGTGGTTGTTTTTTGGCTAAAGCCTACATCAGGGTGAAGCTGTCACACCAAGTGCATTTAACCAGCAATAGTCTGTTCATTTTTTGGCCATATACTAAATCAGGGGCAAGCTGCGCCTGTCACCAAGTGCATTTAACCCTCAATGGTGTGGTTGTTTTTTGGCTAAAGCCTACATCAGGGTGAAGCTGTCACACCAAGTGCATTTAACCAGCAATAGTCTGTTTATTTTTGGGCCATATCCCAGTCTAATTCTGGCACTAAACCCATACCTGTCACCCAGCGCCTAAATACTAGGCCTCAAATTTATATCCCGCTAAATCTGTCCTTAGTGCTGTAGCTGGGCGAGTTATTTAGTGTCCGTTCAAGCACATTTCTTGTTCTGGGTTGAAATACAATTCCCAATTTAGCAATTTCATAATTTAGTGGTTTCTGCTATATCAGAGCTATTTGAAATCTATCCCTAAAAGGGTATATAATATTCAAGGTGCACATTGGGTCATTCAGAATAACTTCACACACACCCGCTACTGTGTATTTCCAAGTCTAATTCTGGCACTAAACCCATACCTGTCACCCAGCGCCTAAATACTAGGCCTCAAATTTATATCCAGCTAAATCTGTCCCTAGTGCTGTAGCTGGGCGAGTTATTTAGTGTCCGTTCAAGCACATTTCTTGTTCTGGGTTGAAATACAATTCCCAATTTAGCAATTTCATAATTTAGTGGTTTCTGCTATATCAGAGCTATTTGAAATCTATCCCTAAAAGGGTATATAATATTCAAGGTGCACATTGGGTCATTCAGAATAACTTCACACACACCCGCTACTGTGTATTTCCAAGTCTAATTCTGGCACTAAACCCATACCTGTCACCCAGCGCCTAAATACTAGGCCTCAAATTTATATCCCGCTAAATCTGTCCTTAGTGCTGTAGCTGGGCGAGTTATTTAGTGTCCGTTCAAGCACATTTCTTGTTCTGGGTTGAAATACAATTCCCAATTTAGCAATTTCATAATTTAGTGGTTTCTGCTATATCAGAGCTATTTGAAATCTATCCCTAAAAGGGTATATAATATTCAAGGTGCACATTGGGTCATTCAGAATAACTTCACACACACCCGCTACTGTGTATTTCCAAGTCTAATTCTGGCACTAAACCCATACCTGTCACCCAGCGCCTAAATACTAGGCCTCAAATTTATATCCCGCTAAATCTGTCCTTAGTGCTGTAGCTGGGCGAGTTATTTAGTGTCCGTTCAAGCACATTTCTTGTTCTGGGTTGAAATACAATTCCCAATTTAGCAATTTCATAATTTAGTGGTTTCTGCTATATCAGAGCTATTTGAAATCTATCCCTAAAAGGGTATATAATATTCAAGGTGCACATTGGGTCATTCAGAATAACTTCACACACACCCGCTACTGTGTATTTCCAAGTCTAATTCTGGCACTAAACCCATACCTGTCACCCAGCGCCTAAATACTAGGCCTCAAATTTATATCCCGCTAAATCTGTCCTTAGTGCTGTAGCTGGGCGAGTTATTTAGTGTCCGTTCAAGCACATTTCTTGTTCTGGGTTGAAATACAATTCCCAATTTAGCAATTTCATAATTTAGTGGTTTCTGCTATATCAGAGCTATTTGAAATCTATCCCTAAAAGGGTATATAATATTCAAGGTGCACATTGGGTCATTCAGAATAACTTCACACACACCCGCTACTGTGTATTTCCAAGTCTAATTCTGGCACTAAACCCATACCTGTCACCCAGCGCCTAAATACTAGGCCTCAAATTTATATCCCGCTAAATCTGTCCCTAGTGCTGTAGCTGGGCGAGTTATTTAGTGTCCGTTCAAGCACATTTCTTGTTCTGGGTTGAAATACAATTCCCAATTTAGCAATTTCATAATTTAGTGGTTTCTGCTATATCAGAGCTATTTGAAATCTATCCCTAAAAGGGTATATAATATTCAAGGTGCACATTGGGTCATTCAGAATAACTTCACACACACCCGCTACTGTGTATTTCCAAGTCTAATTCTGGCACTAAACCCATACCTGTCACCCAGCGCCTAAATACTAGGCCTCAAATTTATATCCCGCTAAATCTGTCCTTAGTGCTGTAGCTGGGCGAGTTATTTAGTGTCCGTTCAAGCACATTTCTTGTTCTGGGTTGAAATACAATTCCCAATTTAGCAATTTCATAATTTAGTGGTTTCTGCTATATCAGAGCTATTTGAAATCTATCCCTAAAAGGGTATATAATATTCAAGGTACACATTGGGTCATTCAGAATAACTTCACACACACCCGCTACTGTGTATTTCCAAGTCTAATTCTGGCACTAAACCCATACCTGTCACCCAGCGCCTAAATACTAGGCCTCAAATTTATATCCCGCTAAATCTGTCCTTAGTGCTGTAGCTGGGCGAGTTATTTAGTGTCCGTTCAAGCACATTTCTTGTTCTGGGTTGAAATACAATTCCCAATTTAGCAATTTCATAATTTAGTGGTTTCTGCTATATCAGAGCTATTTGAAATCTATCCCTAAAAGGGTATATAATATTCAAGGTGCACATTGGGTCATTCAGAATAACTTCACACACACCCGCTACTGTGTATTTCCAAGTCTAATTCTGGCACTAAACCCATACCTGTCACCCAGCGCCTAAATACTAGGCCTCAAATTTATATCCCGCTAAATCTGTCCTTAGTGCTGTAGCTGGGCGAGTTATTTAGTGTCCGTTCAAGCACATTTCTTGTTCTGGGTTGAAATACAATTCCCAATTTAGCAATTTCATAATTTAGTGGTTTCTGCTATATCAGAGCTATTTGAAATCTATCCCTAAAAGGGTATATAATATTCAAGGTGCACATTGGGTCATTCAGAATAACTTCACACACACCCGCTACTGTGTATTTCCAAGTCTAATTCTGGCACTAAACCCATACCTGTCACCCAGCGCCTAAATACTAGGCCTCAAATTTATATCCCGCTAAATCTCTCGTTACCGCTGTCCTGTTGTGGCTGGGAAAGTTATTTAGTGTCCGTCAAAGCACATTTTTTGTTCTGGGTTGAAATACAATTCCCAATTTAGCAATTTCATAATTTAGTCGTTTCTGCTATATCAGAGCTATTTGAAATCTATCCCTAAAAGGGTAGATCATATTGAAGGTGCACATAGGGTCATTCAGAATAACTTCACACACACGCTTCTGTGCATTTCCAAGTCTAATTCTGTCACTAAATCCATACCGGTCACCCAGCGCCTAAATACTAGGCCTCAAATTTATATCCCGCTGAATTTGAATACAATACATTGGGCCAAATAATATATTTGTTGTTGTGGTGAACCATAACAATGAGAAAAACATCTAGTAAGGGACGCGGACGTGGACATGGTCGTGGTGGTGTTAGTGGACCCTCTGGTGCTGGGAGAGGACGTGGCCGTTCTGCCACATCCACACGTCCTAGTGTACCAACTACCTCAGGTCCCAGTAGCCGCCAGAATTTACAGCGATATATGGTGGGGCCCAATGCCGTTCTAAGGATGGTAAGGCCTGAGCAGGTACAGGCATTAGTCAATTGGGTGGCCGACAGTGGATCCAGCACGTTCACATTATCTCCCACCCAGTCTTCTGCAGAAAGCGCACAGATGGCGCCTGAAAACCAACCCCATCAGTCTGTCACATCACCCCCATGCATACCAGGGAAACTGTCTCAGCCTCAAGTTATGCAGCAGTCTCTTATGCTGTTTGAAGACTCCGCTGGCAGGGTTTCCCAAGGGCATCCACCTAGCCCTTCCCCAGCGGTGAAAGACATAGAATGCACTGACGCACAACCACTTATGTTTCCTGATGATGAGGACATGGGAATACCACCTCAGCATGTCTCTGATGATGACGAAACACAGGTGCCAACTGCTGCGTCTTTCTGCAGTGTGCAGACTGAACAGGAGGTCAGGGATCAAGACTGGGTGGAAGACGATGCAGGGGACGATGAGGTCCTAGACCCCACATGGAATGAAGGTCGTGCCACTGACTTTCACAGTTCGGAGGAAGAGGCAGTGGTGAGACCGAGCCAACAGCGTAGCAAAAGAGGGAGCAGTGGGCAAAAGCAGAACACCCGCCGCCAAGAGACTCCGCCTGCTACTGACCGCCGCCATCTGGGACCGAGCACCCCAAAGGCAGCTTCAAGGAGTTCCCTGGCATGGCACTTCTTCAAACAATGTGCTGACGACAAGACCCGAGTGGTTTGCACGCTGTGCCATCAGAGCCTGAAGCGAGGCATTAACGTTCTGAACCTGAGCACAACCTGCATGACCAGGCACCTGCATGCAAAGCATGAACTGCAGTGGAGTAAACACCTTAAAACCAAGGAAGTCACTCAGGCTCCCCCTGCTACCTCTTCTGCTGCTGCCGCCTCGGCCTATTCTGCTGCTGCCGCCTCGGCCTCTTCCTCCGCCTCTGGAGGAACGTTGGCACCTGCCGCCCAGCAAACAGGGGATGTACCACCAACACCACCACCACCACCTCCGTCACCAAGCGTCTCAACCATGTCACACGCCAGCGTTCAGCTCTCCATCTCACAAACATTTGATAGAAAGCGTAAATTCCCACCTAGCCACCCTCGATCCCTGGCCCTGAATGCCAGCATTTCTAAACTACTGGCCTATGAAATGCTGTCATTTAGGCTGGTGGACACAGACAGCTTCAAACAGCTCATGTCGCTTGCTGTCCCACAGTATGTTGTTCCCAGCCGGCACTACTTCTCCAAGAGAGCCGTGCCTTCCCTGCACAACCAAGTATCCGATAAAATCAAGTGTGCACTGCGCAACGCCATCTGTGGCAAGGTCCACCTAACCACAGATACGTGGACCAGTAAGCACGGCCAGGGACGCTATATCTCCCTAACTGCACACTGGGTAAATGTAGTGGCAGCTGGGCCCCAGGCGGAGAGCTGTTTGGCGCACGTCCTTCCGCCGCCAAGGATCGCAGGGCAACATTCTTTGCCTCCTGTTGCCACCTCCTCCTTCTCGGCTTCCTCCTCCTCTTCTTCCACCTGCTCATCCAGTCAGCCACACACCTTCACCACCAACTTCAGCACAGCCCGGGGTAAACGTCAGCAGGCCATTCTGAAACTCATATGTTTGGGGGACAGGCCCCACACCGCACAGGAGTTGTGGCGGGGTATAGAACAACAGACCGACGAGTGGTTGCTGCCGGTGAGCCTCAAGCCCGGCCTGGTGGTGTGTGATAATGGGCGAAATCTCGTTGCAGCTCTGGGACTAGCCAATTTGACGCACATCCCTTGCTTGGCGCATGTGCTGAATTTGGTGGTGCAGAAGTTCATTCACAACTACCCCGACATGTCAGAGCTGCTGCATAAAGTGCGGGCCGTCTGTTCGCGCTTCCGGCGTTCACATCCTGCTGCTGCTCGCCTGTCTGCGCTACAGCGTAACTTCGGCCTTCCCGCTCACCGCCTCATATGCGACGTGCCCACCAGGTGGAACTCCACCTTGCACATGCTGGACAGACTGTGCGAGCAGCAGCAGGCCATAGTGGAGTTTCAGCTGCAGCACGCACGGGTCAGTCGCACTACAGAACAGCACCACTTCACCACCAATGACTGGGCCTCCATGCGAGACCTGTGTGCCCTGTTGCGCTGTTTCGAGTACTCCACCAACATGGCCAGTGGCGATGACACCGTTATCAGCGTTACAATACCACTTCTATGTCTCCTTGAGAAAACACTTAGGGCGATGATGGAAGAGGAGGTGGCCCAGGAGGAGGAGGAGGAGGAGGAAGAGGGGTCATTTTTAGCACTTTCAGGCCAGTCTCTTCGAAGTGACTCAGAGGGAGGTTTTTGGCAACAGCAGAGGCCAGGTACAAATGTGGCCAGCCAGGGCCCACTACTGGAGGACGAGGAGGACGAGGATGAGGAGGAGGTGGAGGAGGATGAGGATGAAGCATGGTCACAGCGGGGTGGCACCCAACGCAGCTCGGGTCCATCACTGGTGCGTGGCTGGGGGGAAAGGCAGGACGATGACGATACGCCTCCCACAGAGGACAGCTTGTCCTTACCCCTGGGCAGCCTGGCACACATGAGCGACTACATGCTGCAGTGCCTGCGCAACGACAGCAGAGTTGCCCACATTTTAACCTGTGCGGACTACTGGGTTGCCACCCTGCTGGATCCACGCTACAAAGACAATGTGCCCACCTTACTTCCTGCACTGGAGCGTGATAGGAAGATGCGCGAGTACAAGCGCACGTTGGTAGACGCGCTACTGAGAGCATTCCCAAATGTCACAGGGGAACAAGTGGAAGCCCAAGGCCAAGGCAGAGGAGGAGCAAGAGGTCGCCAAGGCAGCTGTGTCACGGCCAGCTCCTCTGAGGGCAGGGTTAGCATGGCAGAGATGTGGAAAACTTTTGTCAACACGCCACAGCTAACTGCACCACCACCTGATACGCAACGTGTTAGCAGGAGGCAACATTTCACTAACATGGTGGAACAGTACGTGTGCACACCCCTCCACGTACTGACTGATGGTTCGGCCCCATTCAACTTCTGGGTCTCTAAATTGTCCACGTGGCCAGAGCTAGCCTTTTATGCCTTGGAGGTGCTGGCCTGCCCGGCAGCCAGCGTTTTGTCTGAACGTGTATTCAGCACGGCAGGGGGCGTCATTACAGAGAAACGCAGCCGCCTGTCTACAGCCAATGTGGACAAGCTGACGTTCATAAAAATGAACCAGGCATGGATCCCACAGGACCTGTCCGTCCCTTGTCCAGATTAGACATTAACTACCTCCCCATAACCATATATTATTGGACTCCAGGGCACTTCCTCATTCAATCCTATTTTTATTTTCATTTTACCATTATATTGCGAGGCTACCCAAAGTTGAATGAACCTCTCCTCTGCCTGTGTGCTAGGCCTAAATATATGCCAATGGACTGTTGCAGTGGTGGGTGACGTGAAGCCTCATTCTCTGCTATGACATGCAGACTAATTCTCTGCTGACATGAAGACAGATTCTCTGTTACGGGACCTCCCTCCTCTGCCTGGGTGCTGGGCCTAAATATATGCCAATGGACTGTTGCAGTGGTGGGTGACGTGAAGCCTGATTCTCTGCTATGACATGCAGACTAATTCTCTGCTGACATGAAGACAGATTCTCTGTTACGGGACCTCTCTCCTCTGCCTGTGTGTGTGCTGGGCCTAAATATATGCCAATGGACTGTTGCAGTGGTGGCTGACGTGAAGCCTCATTCTCTGCTATGACATGCAGACTAATTCTCTGCTGACATGAAGCCAGATTGTCTGTTACGGGACCTCTCTCCTCTGCCTGTGTGTGTGCTGGGCCTAAATATATGCCAATGGACTGTTGCAGTGGTGGCTGACGTGAAGCCTCATTCTCTGCTATGACATGCAGACTAATTCTCTGCTGACATGAAGACAGATTCTCTGTTACGGGACCTCTCTCCTCTGCCTGTGTGTGTGCTGGGCCTAAATATATGCCAATGGACTGTTGCAGTGGTGGCTGACGTGAAGCCTCATTCTCTGCTATGACATGCAGACTAATTCTCTGCTGACATGAAGCCAGATTGTCTGTTACGGGACCTCTCTCCTCTGCCTGTGTGTGTGCTGGGCCTAAATATATGCCAATGGACTGTTGCAGTGGTGGCTGACGTGAAGCCTCATTCTCTGCTATGACATGCAGACTAATTCTCTGCTGACATGAAGACAGATTCTCTGTTACGGGACCTCCCTCCTCTGCCTGGGTGCTGGGCCTAAATATATGCCAATGGACTGTTGCAGTGGTGGCTGACGTGAAGCCTCATTCTCTGCTATGACATGCAGACTAATTCTCTGCTGACATGAAGACAGATTCTCTGTTACGGGACCTCCCTCCTCTGCCTGGGTGCTGGGCCTAAATATATGCCAATGGACTGTTGCAGTGGTGGGTGACGTGAAGCCTCATTCTCTGCTATGACATGCAGACTGATTCTCTGCTGACATGAAGCCAGATTGTCTGTTACGGGACCTCCCTCCTCTGCCTGGGTGCTGGGCCTAAATATATGCCAATGGACTGTTGCAGTGGTGGCTGACGTGAAGCCTCATTCTCTGCTATGACATGCAGACTGATTCTCTGCTGACATGAAGCCAGATTGTCTGTTACGGGACCTCTCTCCTCTGCCTGTGTGCTAGGCCTAAATATATGCCAATGGACTGTTGCAGTGGTGGCTGACGTGAAGCCTCATTCTCTGCTATGACATGCAGACTGATTCTCTGCTGACATGAAGCCAGATCGTCTGTTACGGGACCTCTCTGCTCTGCCTGTGTGCTAGGCCTAAATATATGCCAATGGACTGTTGCAGTGGTGGGTGACGTGAAGCCTCATTCTCTGCTATGACATGCAGACTGATTCTCTGCTGTCATGAAGCCAGATTGTCTGTTACGGGACCTCTCTGCTCTGCCTGTGTGCTAGGCCTAAATATATGCCAATGGACTGTTGCAGTGGTGGGTGACGTGAAGCCTCATTCTCTGCTATGACATGCAGACTGATTCTCTGCTGACATGAAGCCAGATTGTCTGTTACGGGACCTCTCTCCTCTGCCTGTGTGCTAGGCCTAAATATATGCCAATGGACTGTTGCAGTGGTGGCTGACGTGAAGCCTCATTCTCTGCTATGACATGCAGACTAATTCTCTGCTGACATGAAGCCAGATTGTCTGTTACGGGACCTCTCTCCTCTGCCTGGGTGCTGGGCCTAAATTTATGACAATGGACTGTTGCAGTGGTGGCTGACGTGAAGCCTGATTCTCTGCTATGACATGCAGACTGATTCTCTGCTGACATGAAGCCAGATCCTCTGTTACGGGACCTCTCTCCTCTGCCTGTGTGTGTGCTGGGCCTAAATATATGCCAATGGACTGTTGCAGTGGTGGCTGACGTGAAGCCTCATTCTCTGCTATGACATGCAGACTGATTCTCTGCTGACATGAAGCCAGATTCTCTGTTACGGGACCTCTCTCCTCTGCCTGTGTGTGTGCTGGGCCTAAATATATGCCAATGGACTGTTGCAGTGGTGGCTGACGTGAAGCCTCATTCTCTGCTATGACATGCAGACTAATTCTCTGCTGACATGAAGACAGATTCTCTGTTACGGGACCTCCCTCCTCTGCCTGGGTGCTGGGCCTAAATATATGCCAATGGACTGTTGCAGTGGTGGCTGACGTGAAGCCTCATTCTCTGCTATGACATGCAGACTAATTCTCTGCTGACATGAAGACAGATTCTCTGTTACGGGACCTCTCTCCTCTGCCTGGGTGCCGGGGCCTAAATATCTGAGAATGGACTGTTCCAGTGGTGGGTGACGGGAAGCCAGATTCTCTGCTATGGAACCTCTCTCCAATTGATTTTGGTTAATTTTTATTTATTTAATTTTTATTTTAATTCATTTCCCTATCCACATTTGTTTGCAGGGGATTTACCTACATGTTGCTGCCTTTTGCAGCCCTCTAGCTCTTTCCTGGGCTGTTTTACAGCCTTTTTAGTGCCGAAAAGTTCGGGTCCCCATTGACTTCAATGGGGTTCGGGTTCGGGACGAAGTTCGGATCGGGTTCGGATCCCGAACCCGAACATTTCCGGGATGTTCGGCCGAACTTCTCGAACCCGAACATCCAGGTGTTCGCTCAACTCTACTCTTAAGGACACATGACGTACCGGTACGTCATGATGTCCTGGTACTTAAGGACACATGACGTACCGGTACGTCATGAATGGTTCCGATCACCGCCGCTCGGCGGGCGGTGATCGGAACCCGGTGCCTGCTCAAATCATTGAGCAGGCACCTGGGGCAAATGCGCCGGGGGGTCCTGTGACCCCCCCATGTCGGCGATCGCAGAAAACCGCAGGTCAATTCAGACCTGCGGTTTTCTGCGTTTCCGGGTTATTCGGGTCTCTGAAGACCCGATAACCCGGAACAGGATGGTGATGGTGGTGTGATTTCACTCCACCAATCACCATCCAGCGATCCTGAGTGGTGATGGTGACATCACCACTCAGGATCGCTTTCTGATTGGTCAGTGGGCGGTCCGGCGGCAGATTCAAAAGAGGCAGGCGCTCCTCTCCTCCTCCTTTTGTGTTCCGGAGCCGGAGGAGAGAGGAGCTGCCTGCACGTGTCTGCTGCCGCTGCCTGCACCCGATCTGTGCCCCCAGGACCCGATCTCTGCCACCAGCACCCCCCATCAGGTACATAGGGACAGCTAGGGAAAGTTTGGGTTAGGCAGGGAAAAAAAGGGAAAGTTAGTTTTTTTCACTTTTCATTGCATCACCCTAGTTAGGGTGTCTGGGGTCCACAGCACAGCTGTGTGACCCTAGACCCCCCAGGGGTGCTGCCACTTGCCCCCCCCCCTGCCCCCCCTCCCCCCCCCCCCACTTTTTTGGGGTGCAGGATTTTTTATTTTTTTTTGTGTACGCTGACTGTGGCCGGCACTCTTAGTGTCCGGCCACTGTTAGCGCATCGCACACCCCACCGCTGATCAACTTCGGACGGTTGATCAGCGGTTTTGAATTTTTTTTTCCACATTTTTTGGCCTTTTTTTTAGTCAGTTTATTTTTTTATTTTTTTAGTTTTAGGGTGAGTTCGTGAACACCCGTGCCCCCACACACACGCACACAAAATAAAAAGTTACACACACGCACATATACACGCAGACACACACTCCCCTATGGCCCGCTGGACGTTCTCGGCCGAGGAGGCATACGCCCAGCTTGCCTCCGAATCCGAGAGTCCCAGTGAGGATGAGGATGACCCCACATTCCTGTTGTCATCCGCATCCTCCTCATCATCTAGCGATGATGATGAGCCCCCAAGGCGGCGGAGACGCCGCCAGGCGGAGCAAGGGGACCGCCATGTTAGGGACCCTGTGGCCCAGCCTAGTACGAGCAGCTCTGGGGCTCGTACTGGTTTCCCGGCCCACCAGTTAAATCCACCGGAGCACCCTGCCGGTGAATTTGTCTGGTGTAGCCCAGAGCGATACGAGCCCGTGATTCCTGATTTTGTAGGCCAATCAGGAATCCAGATTTCCACAGTGGGCTACACTGAATATGACTTTTTTCGTCATTTTTTCAGTGACCCACTGGTAAATCTGATGGTGGAGCAGACGAATCTGTACGCCCAACAGTTCGTCGCTCAACACCCGGGCTCCTTTTTGGCCAGGCCCGGTGGCTGGACGCCGGTCAGTGCAGCCGAAATGAGGATATTTTGGGGCCTCGTGCTGCATATGGGCCTGGTCAAGAAACCCAGTGTCAGGCTGTACTGGAGTGGGGACGTCCTATACCAGACCCCACTTTACAGTACAGCCATGACACGCTCCCGGTTTGAGGCCATTCGGAAATGTCTGCATTATTCCGATAATGCAGCATGTCCCCCCCGAGGTGATCCTGCCCATGACCGTCTGTACAAGATACGGCCGGTCATCGATCACTTTGGGGCCAAATTCATGGAGGCCTATGTACCTGGAAGAGAGGTCGCGGTTGATGAGTCTCTCATTGCGTTCAAGGGGAGACTAATTTTCCGCCAGTATGTGCCCACCAAGCGAGCGAGGTATGGCGTGAAGCTATACAAAATTTGTGAGAGTACCTCAGGGTACACTTACAAATTTCGTATATACGAGGGGCGAGATTCCCGGATTCAACCCCCAGAATGTCCCCCCACTCTGGGTGTTACCGGGAAACTTGTGTGGGACCTTATGTTCCCACTGCTGGATAAGGGTTACCACCTTTACGTGGATAACTTTTATACCAGTATCCCCTTGTTCCAGTCCCTTGCCGCCAGATCCACGTTCGCTTGTGGGACCGTGCGGAAAAATCAACGCGGCCTCCCTGCCCTCCCCCTCCAGGTACCTATCCCCAGGGGTGAGACCCGTGCCCTTACCACTGGAAACCTGTTGCTGGTCAGGTATAAGGACAAGAGGGATGTCCTTATGCTGTCCACAATTCATGGTAACGGCATCACCCCTGTCCCTGTGCGAGGTACCGCGGCAACGGTCCTCAAGCCCGATTGTATCGTCGCCTACAATCGGTATATGGGAGGAGTTGATCTCTCTGATCAAGTCCTCAAGCCATATAACGCCATGCGCAAAACCCGGGCATGGTACAAAAAAGTTGCGGTCTACTTGGTGCAGGTTGCCATGTACAACTCTTTTGTACTATCCCGAAGCGCTGGCAGCACAGGGACATTCCTCCAATTCTATGAGGCAGTCCTCAAAGACCTGATCTTTTCGGACCGGGAAAGAGCAGGCCGGAGTACCTCGGGAACTGGAGGCGCCCGGATCGTCCCTGGCCAACACTTTCCAGGTGTGGTCCCCCATACTGGAAAGAAGGGACGAACCCAAAAAAGGTGCAGAGTGTGTCACAGGAGGGGGATACGGAAGGACACCACAACTCAATGTGACACGTGCCCCGATCATCCGGGCCTCTGCATTATTGGTTGCTTCAGGGAGTATCACACTTCCATGGAGTACTAAATTTATATCCCAATTTAGGACTGACATGGGATAAAAAAAAAAAGGGTTCTCAGACTTGAGACACCCAAAAAAACTATAATTTATTAAAAGTAGACATATTAGGTATCGCCGCGTCGGTAATAATCTCCTCTATAAAAATACCCCATGATCCAACCCCCCCAGATTAACACGGTCCAAAAAAAAAAAAAAAAGTGCAAAAAAGATTTTTTTTTGTCACCAAACATAACAAAAAATTTAATAGCAAGCGATCAAAAAGTCATATAGCCCCCAAAATAGTGCCAGAAAAACCGTCCGCTCGTCCCGCAAAAAATGAGCCCCCACATAAGATAATCAGATAAAAAATAAATAAAAAAAATGACACCTAGACTTTAGAGATACCAAAAAAATGTTTGGGTATCAAAAAGGATAATATAGTCAAAAACCTAAATAATTATAAAAAAAAGTAGACTTATTAGGTATCGCCGCGTCCGTAAGAATCTCCTCTATAAAAATATCCCATGACCCAACCCCCCAGATTAACACGGTTAAAAAAAAAAAATGAAAACAGTGCCAAAAACTCCATTTTTGCCACTTTTTCATTTCAATCCGTTTTTTTCGGTAACAAAACAAGGGTTAACAACCAAACAAAAGTTAATATTTATTACCCTGATACTGCAGTTTACAGAAATGCCATATTTGTGGTCGTAAACTGCTGTATCAGTAAAAGGGAGGCCGCAAAAGGAAAGGACCGACATGGTTTCTGGAAGGCCGATTTTGATGGCCTTTTTTATTGACACCATGTCCCTTTTGAAGCCCCCCTGATGCCCCCCTAGAGTAAAAACTCCCTAAAAGTGACCCCATCTAAGAAACTACACCCCTCAAGGTATTCAAAACTGATTATACAAACTTTATTAACCCTTTAGGTGTTCCTCAACAGTTAATGGCAAATGGAGATGAAATTTCAGAATCTCAATTTTTGGTAACCTTGCCTCACAAAAATGTAATATAGAGCAACCAAAAATCATATGTACCCTAAAAATAGTCCCCCAAATAATGCCACCTTATCCCATAGTTTCCAAAATGGGGTCACTTTTAGGGAGTTTCTACTCCAGGGGTGCATCAGGGGGGTTGAAACAGGACACGGTGTAAATAAACCGGTCCATAAAAATCAGCCCTCCAAAAACCAAACGGCGCACCTTTCCCTCTACGCCCCGCTGTGTGGCCGTACAGTAGTTTACGGCCACATATTGGGTGTTTCTGTAAACGGCAGAGTCAGGGCAATAAAGATACTGTCTTGTTTGGCTGTTAACCCTTGCTTTGTTAGTGGAAAAAATGGGTTAAAATGGAAAATTAGACAAAAAAATCTAATTCTCAAATTTCATCCCCATTTGTCAATAACTCTTGCGCAACACCTAAAGGGTTAACGACGTATATAAAATCAGTTTTGAATACCTTGAGGGGTGTACTTTCTTAGATGGGGTCACTTTTAGGGAGTTTCTACTCCAGGGGTGCATCAGGGGGGTTGAAACAGGACACGGTGTAAATAAACCGGTCCATAAAAATCAGCCCTCCAAAAACCAAACGGCGCACCTTTCACTCTATGCCCCGCTGTGTGGCCGTACAGTAGTTTACGGCCACATATTGGGTGTTTCTGTAAACGGCAGAGTCAGGGCAATAAAGATACAGTCTTGTTTGGCTGTTAACCCTTGCTTTGTTAGTGGAAAAAATGGGTTAAAATGGAAAATTAGACAAAAAAATCTAATTCTCAAATTTCATCCCCATTTGTCAATAACTCTTGCGCAACACCTAAAGGGTTAACGACGTATATAAAATCAGTTTTGAATACCTTGAGGGGTGTACTTTCTTAGATGGTGTCACTTTTAGGGAGTTTCTACTCCAGGGGTGCATCAGGGGGCTTCAAATGGGACATGGTGTAAATAAACCAGTCCATAAAAATCAGCCTTCCAAAAACCATACGGCGCACCTTTCACTCTACGCCCCGCTGTGTGGCCGTACAGTAGTTTACGGCCACATATTGGGTGTTTCTGTAAACGGCAGAGTCAGGGCAATAAAGATACAGTCTTGTTTGGCTGTTAACCCTTGCTTTGTTAGTGGAAAAAATGGGTTAAAATGGAAAATTAGACAAAAAAATCTAATTCTCAAATTTCATCCCCATTTGTCAATAACTCTTGCGCAACACCTAAAGGGTTAACGACGTATATAAAATCAGTTTTGAATACCTTGAGGGGTGTACTTTCTTAGATGGGGTCACTTTTAGGGAGTTTCTACTCCAGGGGTGCATCAGGGGGCTTCAAATGGGACATGGTGTAAATAAACCAGTCCATAAAAATCAGCCTTCCAAAAACCATACGGCGCACCTTTCACTCTACGCCCCGCTGTGTGGCCGTACAGTAGTTTACGGCCACATATTGGGTGTTTCTGTAAACGGCAGAGTCAGGGCAATAAAGATACAGTCTTGTTTGGCTGTTAACCCTTGCTTTGTTAGTGGAAAAAATGGGTTAAAATGGAAAATTAGACAAAAAAATGAAATTCTCAAATTTCTTCCCCATTTGCCAATAACTCCTGTGCAACACCTAAAGGGTTAACGACGTATGTAAAATCAGTTTTGAATACCTTGAGGGGTGTAGTTTCTTAGATGGGGTCATTTTTGGGAGGTTTCTATTATCTAAGCCTCACAATATGACTTCAAACCTGAACTGGTCCATAAAAAGTGGGATTTTGAAGATTTCTGAAAAATTTCAAAATTTGCTTCTAAACTTCTAAGCCTTGTAACATCCCCAAAAAATAAAATATCATTCCCAAAATGCTACAAACATGAAGTAGACATATGGGGAATGTAAAGTCATCACAATTTTTGGGGGTATTACTATGTATTACAGAAGTAGAGAAACTGAAACTTTGAAATTTGCTAATTTTTGCAATTTTGGGGTAAATTAGGTATTATTTTGTGCAAAAAAAATAATTTTTTTGACTTCATTTTACCACTGTCATGAAGTACAATATGTGACGAAAAAACAATCTCAGAACGGCCTGGATAAGTCAAAGCGTTTTAAAGTTATGTGCACTTAAAGTGACACTGGTCAGATTTGCAAAAAATGGCCTGGTCCTTAAGGTGAAATAAGGCTGTGTCCCTATGGGGTTAATGTGAAGGCTGTTTTGGTTTTGTACAATATATGTTTTTATATGTTACACGAGTTGGTGTGTTCACACTGTGCGGTTTTTTTTGGGACTTTCACCTGTTTCCCCCCCCCCCCCCTTTTTTTTTTTTTTTTTTTTTTTTTTTTAGTGAATGTTCACAGAATTTGGACCAGAGTCCTCAAGGGTTAACTTTTGTTAAGTCCCAGCACAGTCTGCAATGCATCAACTTGGTAATGAATGGGTGGCAACTAAGGTGTGATGCACAGTGAGACGACCAATGGGATCAATGCCGCCTCCCATGGATTGTAGGGGGGAATGGCTATCTTTTCCCTTTATATTGGGGTATCTCACTGTGCAACAACGTTACAACTAAGGGTCTCAGTACCCGAAACGCGTCAACGCCAATCTGTTGTACTGTGTGGCAGTCTGTCATGTCTGTATGATGTCCAAATAAAGAAGCGATTTTAACATGGACCCTACTTGATTCTGAGACCTTCTTCCAAATTACCTGCACCAAAGGCTTAATTTGCATATTAAGGAAAAAGTATCATAACTCGGGAACAGAGTCTCGGATTAATAAAATAATAACAGTGTATTAATCAGGTGAACCACAGCTATGTGTCTATGCAAACAGTTGGATAGGGAGGTCGCTAGTGACAGATTCTCTTTAATGTATTGACCATACTTCACTGCATGCAACCCTTCTCCACCTATGGCTCCGTGGATGGTTCACTTTCCCATATAATTTGGGGATGCTCTTTATTCTCCCCCTACCGGACCCCAGTTTAATGCCTGATTAATCAGGGATTGAATACAATACTGCCACTACTTGCATACTTATTTTTTGGAGAAATATTCCACCCTTAATCAGCACCTTGCAGACATAAAATCGATGGAACTACTCAAGAACTCTTAAACTAGATCTGAAATATATGCCTACCAAACCATTGCATCCTCGCTGACCTATGTTATATACAGTGGATATAAAAAGTCTACACACCCCTGTTAAAATGTCAGGTTTCTGTGCTGTAAAAACATGAGACAAAGATAAATCATTTCACAAATTTTTCCACCTTTAATGTGACCTATAAACTGTACCACTCAACTAAAAAACGAACTGAAATCTTTTAGGTGGAGGAAACTAAAAAACTAAAATAATGTGGTTATAACCAAAGTGATAAATCGATAAAAATAAAACATACCGCAGCACTTCCAATAGGTGAAAATAGTGAGATCCTTTTATTCACCCATGCGTGCAACGTTTCGGTCCACTTGTTGGGACCATTTTCAAGCATATATATATAACTTCTGATATATATAAATGCATAATATGTGGGAAACTACTACTGATGTTTTAGCCATAATATATTTACATATATTATAATAATTATATATTCTAAATATATAATAATATATGTAAATACAGTTGTGTTCAAAATTATTCAACCCCCAATGCTGTAAAGGGTTTTAGGGAATTTTGTGTACATTTGTAATTGTGTTCAGAATGAAATCTTACAAGGACTTTTTAAAGAACCAAATGCAACTAAAATGACATCAATTGTTTTTGTAATACAGTATTAAATGTTTTTTTTTGCGATTCCTTCATTGACACAATTATTCAACCCCTTAAAGACTACCACTCTTAAGAACAGAGGTTCATTCAAGTGTTTTCGATCAGGTATTGAAAACACCTGTGGATGTCAAGGAGCAGCAATCAAGCATAATAAGCACCAATTAGGCAGATTTAAAAGGACTTTGATACTCAGCTCCTTCTAGACATTTACTGGTGTGCTTACAAACATGGTGAAGTCAAGTGAATGGTCCAGGAAGACAAGAGAAGAGGTGATTTCTCTTCACAGGAAGGGCAATGGCTATAAGAAGATTGCAAAGATTTTAAACATACCAAGAGACACCATAGGAAGCATCATTCGCAAATTCAAGGCAAAGGGCACTGTTGAAACGCTACCTGGTCGTGGCAGAAAGAAGATGCTGACTTCGACTGCTGTGCGCTACCTGAAGCGCAAAGTGGAGAAAAGTCCCCGTGTGACTGCTGAGGAACTGAAAAAAGATTTGTCAGATGTGGGTACTGAAGTTTCAGCTCAGACAATAAGGCGCACACTGCGTAATGAAGGCCTCCATGCCAGAACTCCCTTGCTGTCTCCAAAGAATAAGAAGAGTCGACTGCAGTATGCCAAATGTCATGTGGACAAACCACAAAAGTTTTGGGATAGTGTTCTGTGGACTGATGAAACAAAATTAGAACTGTTTGGGCCCATGGATCAACGCTATGTTTGGAGGAGGAAGAACAAGGCCTATGAAGAAAAGAACACCTTGCCTACTGTGAAGCATGGCGGGGGGTCAATCATGCTTTGGGACTGTTTTGCTTCTACAGGTACAGGGAAGCTTCAGCGTGTGCAAGGTACCATGAATTCTCTTCAGTACCAGGAGATATTGGATGAAAATGTGATGCAGGCTTGGGAGACGTTGGACTTTTCAACAGGACAATGATCCCAAGCATACCTCCAAGTCCACTAGAGCATGGTTGCAGATTAAAGGCTGGAACATTTTGAAGTGGCCATCGCGGTCACCAGACTTAAATCCGATTGAGAACCTCTGGTGGGACTTAAAGAAAGCAGTTGCTGCGCGCAAGCCTAAGAATGTGACTGAACTGGAGGCTTTTGCCCATGAATAATGGGCGAAGATACCCGTAGATCGCTGCAAGACACTTGTGTCAAGCTATGCTTCACGTTTAAAAGCTGTTATAACTGGAAAAGGATGTTGTACCAAGTACTAAGATTGAATGTCACTTGGGGGTTGAATAAAACTGATAATGATGTGAGCACAGAAAAGACATTTGTGGTTATTTCATTATGTTCTCAAATGTTATGTTATATTTGTCTGACTTACAAGTGCCTCTTTGATTTAATTGTAAACAAGATGACTGAAATGATTAAAAATCAATGTCAAACTGGCCAAAACACTCAATTTCAGTCGGGGTTGAATAATTTTGAACACAACTGTATATTATGGCTAAAAACGAATATATATATTTAAATTAAATTTAGCTTCTATTTCTGAAAAGTTTCTTACTAGTAGTAAGTATTTCTATACAGCAGAAGTCCCTTTTTTTTTTAAAAAAAAGTAACTGGCCATGCAGCTCTATAGTGTAATGGATAAGATTCTTTGCTGTAATGTAGAAGATTGTAAGTTTGAATCCCACCAGAAACTTTTCAGAAATAGAGGCTAAATTAGATTTAAATACACTGGGTGTCCCCAAGCACTGACTCCATATATGGACATAGCTATATATGGAGTCAGAGCAGGGACTCCTAAGCCAAACTAGAGTCCCGAAACCCTCCCCTCTTCAGAGCAGGGAGGGCCTGGTTTAATGCTCGGGTTCTCCCATTGACTTCGATTGTGCTCGGGTGCTCTGTAGAGCACCCAAGCATCGGGAAGTGTTCTACTGGAGCACACAAGCACTTTGGTGCTTGACCAACACTATTGTATACGCTATTGTTTTATGAGCCATGTCAGCAAGAAAGTCTTGTAAGTGCATAGCCACGGCACTCTATCTTATATACCTACTGGTGTTAATAGATGTAACCTACTATTTATTGTTCCTGCTATTGTAAAATTCTTACTAGAAATACCATTTATTTAAAATATTATAATCTAGACAGCTGGCACAAGGAGATGATATTTACAGCGCTAACTAGACCACTGTGTCACGGTTGTGTTGTCTGAGAAAATATTTCTTGATTGGTTGAACTTGAGAATTATTTTATAGGTTAACATTACATTATACTGTATTTTAATGGCATTTAAAGGATAATGCTTGTGTTCTAGAATACTTGTCTAGATATCCTTTGCCTAACACATTCCAAAACCCAAGGTTCTCTTTTCTTGTTTTCATCAGGAACTACCTAAAATAAATTTGCTCTACTAACAGAAATGAAGGTTGCCTTTGAATATATTGAAATATTACTGATGAATTTAGAAATCTGTGAAAAGGGGAATCTTCTACCTAGTACCATATATACATGTATTTTCCCTTTATTTTCAGTACAAACAAGTGGAGCAATACATGTCGTTTCATAAACTCCCGGCTGATATGCGTCAGCGGATCCATGACTACTATGAACATCGCTACCAAGGAAAAATGTTTGATGAAGAAAGTATTCTTGGCGAGTTGAGTGAACCTTTGAAGGAGGTGAGACGTGCAGATATAACATCAGAATGCTGTATGATATCTACATTTACAAAATCTTAAATGAGGAATGTGGTGTAAATAAAAGACTTCTGTACTAGTAGAATCCCTCCCTAGAGGATGATTCTATATCATCTTTCTACTGAGCCTGAAAAATCATATAGCAGTGAGCAATCATTAAAGCTGACCATACACTTTGGGCTAACAAGCATTTGACCTGCTATAAGATGTGTATCGCGGTGGGTTCCCCAGGAGCTCCCATAACTAGTCCGTTAGCACGTGCCTGAGTATTACTGCTGAGCAAAACGCTGAACTGAATTGAGTTTGTGGGGGTGTTTATCAGCTCTCAAATGTGCAATGTCCCTTTAAGTAATGGAGTCCTTGTAGTAACAGTAGCAACACTTTAGTCCTGACACAAAGCAGAGACCATAACTAGCTAACTACAGGCCTGGTCTCAGTCTCTAGGCGCCAACACTGCAGTGAGGTGCGTGCATGATCTTACCAACCAGGGTCTGCTCTTTATCCGCTGATAACTCTGAACCGAACAAACAGTCTCTCCGGCAAACATGAGGTCCCGCAGGGTATGCAGATTTGTTCCTCAGCTCTTATCAGCCTTCCTAGAAACAATCCTCCTTCCCCTGTATAGGATCTGGGTCTTGGACAACGATCAGCTTCACTCAGCTGCAGCTGTGGTCACTGAGGGGTCCTGTCACACCTGGATCCATTAGATGCTCTGCTCACACACAGTTCGTCAGTCTCATCTAGCTTCTAAGATGGCTGCTGCTTCTTCTAGCAAGTACTCAAACCCCACCTCCTTTGAATATTAAAATATATGCAGTCTATTATCCATGCTTAAGAAACAGCAGCATCTTGTGGCTAAACAGCAGAATATTAGCCCTGATAATTTAAATTAATCCACACACAAACAGTGTTCAAACAATGAGAGCTGTTTCTCAATCTCACACTGCCCCTAGGACTCTAGGAGCAGGGGGGGCATTGAACCTCCTAGAGGCTCCGTTTGCCCACCTCTTTTCACTCCCTTCTTTTGATTGACAGGGCCAGGGCAGCGCTGCTCTCCTCCCGCCGGCCGTGTCTTCAGTGTAAATCTCGCACCGTTCAGTATTTGGCATAGGCGCAGTGAGGAAGCCAGCAGCCGCCGAGCATACTTTCCTCACTGTGCCTGCGCCGAATACTGAACGGCACGAGATTCACACTGCAGACACGGCCGGCAGGAGGAGAGCAGTTCTGCCCTGACCCTGTCAAGAAGGGGGTGAAAAGAGGTGGGCAAACGGAGTCTCTAGGAGCAGGTTCAACGCCCCCTATGCTCCTAGAGGCTAATTAGCATATTATAAAAGTTAGTTTTTCTCAATAAAGGCTTTAGGCAGTGAGATGGCACTAATATAGTTATGTTCAGCTGACATTAGCACATCGCTAATGTCATCCAGCTTGATACTCATTTTTCAGGTGACAGAAACCCTTTAACTACTTTACTTTACTGCTATCTAGTGCCCATTTTTATATTTAGTTTTGCAAAGTCATTTTTGGTTGTATTGTATTTCATTATGTGATTCATTCTGTTACTTTTCCTCTTTTATGAGCCCACATCCCATTTCCCTTCAGTCTTTTCCTGTTTGTCAGACATACATTATAGAGCAGGAGAGAGGATTTTCTTTTTACCTGTATCATCATTTCTCAAGGTGCAGTCAATAGACTACCTAACTGCATATCTATTGCATTTACTGGAGTTCTACATGGAACTGGTGTCACTAGGCATAATAACAAGTTCACTATCTTCCATTGCTTCTACCAAAGATGGCCATTCAACAGAGACTTGTTTGACATTCGTCTGTGACAGTATAGTCAAGGAAGTATAGTCATAGTCAGGAAGCCTAAGTTTACACCGTCTGCATGCATACACATAGTCTGCAATAAGCTTAGAGCTGTCCATAATCTTTGTGAAAGATCACGGATATATACTAACCACAGTTCTATACCTGTGAGCAAGCTGCAGTTCTATGTTAAAGAGACAGTATCTTTCTTGAATTGTCGATCTGCTGCCTATGATCACTATCAGCGACTGTCCGCAAAGTACATTATTTCAGAAGACTTAAAGGTAGGCAGACAATGTAATAGAGCAGCAGGAAATGCTAGCAGAATGCTTGGGTGTATAGGGAGAGGAATTACCAGTGGAAAGAGGGAGGTGCTCATGCCGCTCTACAGAGCACTAGTGAGACCTCATTTGGAGTATTGTGCTCAGTACTGGAGACCATATCTCCAGAAGGATATTGATACTTTGGAGAGAGTTCAGAGAAGAGCTACTAAACTGGTACATGGATTGCAGGATAAAACTTTCCAGGAAAGATTAAAGGACCTTAATATGTATAGCTTGGAAGAAAGACGAGACAGAGGGGATATGATAGAAACTTTTAAATACATAAAGGGAATCAACAAGGTAAAAGAGGAGAGAAGGCAGAACTCCACATCGCACATTTGCAGCCAAATTTACATCTCCATCTTCCAGATGGTCAGCATTGTGACAAACTAATAGAATTCTGTGAAAATGCAGAATAAACTAATGTTGGAAGCTTCTTAGCTAGGAAGAAAACAGATTAGGGGAAAAATGGCACAGGAAGAAGCATAGAGAGCAAAAATGGCACAGAAAGAAGACAAAAGGAAAGTCTATTTAGAATTTCTCCAAATGGAAAAAGAAGAAACAGCTGCCTTAGCTACACTTAAAGTTCTCAAATAATCATTACACCAAGATACTGATCTGGACTGCTTCATCCCAGGATAACTGAAAGATCCAGCTAATTATACTGATTACTGCCCAAAGCAATCATTACCCATACCACCTACTAGCTACATTGATGTTACGATGTTACGTTAAAAACAAAAACTTCCAAGTTGCACATGCTAGCACCACTTCTGAACTACCACATTGATGTACCCACACAGCAACAGATATTATGATCTATCAGTGGTTACTTCCAGCATCAAGCAAGCAGATCCTCCAGAGGCTAAACCACAAGTTCAAGATTTAACTACAATTACTTTCTCCTCTTAATGCATGGAAGTATGTGGGAAAAAGACTGGTCCAAAAGGCTGCGCTAAGGTGTGTCAGGTCAAAGTCTACCCAGAAGAGCAACCTGAGAAAGCCATCAAAATGTATGCCATTATAGTTGAACAAAGCAACAGTTCTTTATCAAAACCTAAATTCTTTAAAATCTTTGATATAAATGTGCAAACAATACCATATATCCTCAACACTTGCTCTGGTCTTGTAGAGAGTTTTGGTAAAAGGGCCACTGCGTACGTTGTTTCTTCAATCAAGGGAAATATCCATATAATCTTACCAATGTTAATTGAATGTGACTAGATTCTGCATGAAAGATAAAAAAAAATCCTACTCAAGAAGCTGCACATCATCATCCCCACTTAAGGCACCTAGTGGTTCAGACGATGCCTCATACACACAGAGATTTATTTAGGCTGGATATTTGTGGGCAATGTATGCCTATATAAAAGCAACAAACTATCTGAAGTTTACTTCTTTAAAACTTGCTCAAAATTGGTTGTACGGCCCACTTTAACCTATAATCTCAACATTATGAAGCAAAAGAAAGGCTCTCTAACCTCATCCAATTTATTCTCAACAATGCAGGCGTCAGAAGACATAAATCATTTTGATCAGCATGATCAATTCTACCAGGCAATATTCCTGGTTTAATAGGATTGATAATGCTGACAGAGGCTCTTTAACCACTATACTTTGCAGCCATCTACAGTCATGTGAAAAAATTAGGACACCCTTTGAAAGCATGTGGTTTTTTGTAACATTTTTAATAAAAGGTTATTTCATCTCCGTTTCAACAATACAGAGAGATTAAAGTAATCCAACTAAACAAAGAAAACTGAAGAAAAGTCTTTTCAAGATCTTCTGTAAATGTCATTCTACAAAAATGCCTATTCTAACTGAGGAAAAAGATAGGACACCCTTGCCCCTAATAGCGAGTGTTACCTCCTTTGGCTGAAATAACTGCAGTGAGACGGTTCTTGTAGCCATCTACCAGTCTTCGACATCGGTCTGAGGAAATTTTACCCCACTCCTCAATGCAGAACTTTTTCAGCTGTGAGATGTTTGAGGGGTTTCTTGCACGTACAGCCCTTTTCAAGTCACCCCACAGCATCTCAATGGGATTCAAATCTGGACTTTGACTTGGCCATTCCAGGACTCTCCATTTCTTCTTTTTCAGCCAATCTTTGGTTGATTTACTAGTATGTTTTGGGTCATTGTCATGTTGCATGGTCCAGTTCCGCTTCAGCTTTAATTTTCTAACTGATGGTCTCACATGTTCTTCAAGCACCTTCTGATACACAGTAGAATTCATCGTGGATTCTATGATGGTGAGCTGACCAGGTCCTGCTGCAGCAAAGCAGCCCCAAACCATGACACTTCCACCTCCATGCTTCACAGTTGGTATGAGGTTCTTTTCTTGGAATGCTGTGTTTGGTTTACGCCAAACATGTCCTCTGCTGTTGTGTCCAAATAATTCAATTTTGGACTCATCTGTCCAAAGAACATTATTCCAGAAGTCCTGGTCTTTGTCAACTTTATCTCTGGCAAATGTCAGTCTGGCCTCGATGTTTCTCTTGGAAAGCAAAGGTTTCCTCCTTGCACACCTCCCATGCAAGTTAAACTTGTACAGTCTCTTTCTGATTGTAGAGGCATGTACTTCTACATCAACAGTAGCCAGAGCCTGCTGTAGTTCTCGAGATGACACTTTAGGGTTTTTGGAGACCTCTTTTAGCATCTTGCGGTCTGCTCTTGGGGTGAACTTGCTGGGGCGACCAGTCCTGGGCATGTTGGCAGTTGTTTTGAAAGCCCTCCACTTGTAGACTATCTTCCGGACAGTGGAATGGCTGATTTCAAAATCTTTTGAGATCTTTTTAAATCCCTTCCCAGACTCATAGGCTGCTACAATCTTTTTTCTGAAGTCCTCTGACAGCTCTTTTGCTCTCACCATGGTGCTCACTCTCACTTCAACAGTCAGGAGCACACCAAACTAAATGTCTGAGGTTTAAATAGGGCAAGCCTCATTCAACATGCAGAGTAACGATCTACTAATTATGTGCACCTGGTGTGATATACCTGTGTGAGATCTGAGCCAATTTAAGAGGGAATACATGTGAGGGTGTCCTATCTTTTTCCTCAGTTAGAATAGGCATTTTTGTAGAATGACATTTACAGAAGATCTTGAAAAGACTTTTCTTCAGTTTTCTTTGTTTAGTTGGATTACTTTAATCTCTCTGTATTGTTGAAACGGAGATGAAATAACCTTTTATTAAAAATGTTACAAAAAACCACATGCTTTCAAAGGGTGTCCTAATTTTTTCACATGACTGTAGTTCAAATTGTTATATTAGGCTTTATGAAGTTATCTATGCTTATATTTAATTATGTCACTCATCCTTTTACACATCCTCTTCTGTGAGCCCATATCCTGTGTCCTTCCATCTTCTCCTGTTTGTCATACATGCATCACATAGCTGGAGAGAGGATTTTTCTTTGACTTCTATCATCATTTCTCAAGGTACATAAATTACCTAAATGCATATCTAGTGCATCTCCCTCAATGGACATGGAATTAGTGTCATTAGGGGAATGAGAAAGCAAGTTCTCTATCTTCCATTGCTTTTACAAGAGATTTACAAATGTCCTCACACTTGTGGAGGACATTTGTCCTCCTATATACTTCCATATTGGCTTTCCCAATGCATTAAATTCATAGGTCATCATAAAAAAAAATAGGAAAATAGATGACGCTGAACAATTGTATCTGAGGTTAAACTGGTGATTTCAGTAAACTATATTTTGCTTGGATTTATAAATGTTAGCTCTTTATAGAGCGTGCTTTGTGCTGCTAAAGTGGAATCTTGTGGAAGATGCATGCTGTGGTTTATTGAATTTCCTTTATTAACTATATTCAACTAAATAATTTGTAAAAAAAAAAAAAAAAAAAACTCTTACTACAAGAATTTCAATTTTTATTAAAGTGGAAGACTGTATTCACAGAAGTGTTCAACAATGCAAACTATAGGTGGTTGACAGAATAAAGATCTGTCTATGGATTGAAATGTGACAAGTTTTGTAGAATATAGTTTTCTACTTATTTTCCACATTGCATGTAAGCGCTGTATTTTACAGTTCCTAGATCCTTTGAGGCTCTGAAGGTTAGAGTCTGCTCATGCATGCACCACTCGATTATGTGTGGAGGACCTCTGTGCCGTTGATCTCTGTAGTTTGAAATTTCAGTATGACACTCAACATTGTAAAGTGGACAGGATGGGAGATCAGAAAGTGGACTCATGGCATAAAAATCTGCCAGAAATAGGCTGTATAAAGTCTTCTCCGATCTTATCCTATGGGGTGGAAAAGTATCAATCCCTGCCCAGTGTTCTGCTGCAGAATAATAATCTGCTGCATAAATAATGATGTTTTGTGTCTTTTCAATAAAGCTATTGAAAGATATGTTGCAGAATTTATAAAGTAAATTATACCTGGGTTAATGTACCTCCTTTTGTAAATTATAAGAATATTACAAATCACCAGTTATTTTATTGTGTAATATATTTATTTCTGATAATATACACAGCTGCTGCTGAACCTCTTTTTTTATAGGCAAATAGGCGCCTCATAACAGTTACTGATATTATAACATAAATGAGCTACATTTTCAGTACCAGCAACAATATGCCTTAATTATTTTTGTTTCAAAGCTTATCTTGAATAACCCTTTTTTATTTCAATAGGAGATCATTAATTTTAACTGCCGCAAGCTCGTAGCCTCTATGCCACTTTTTGCCAATGCAGACCCAAATTTTGTAACTTCAATGCTTACAAAGCTACGGTTTGAAGTATTTCAACCAGGAGACTATCTTATTCGAGAGGGAACTGTGGGCAAGAAGATGTTCTTTATACAGCATGGTGTTGTCAGTATCTTAAGCAAAGGCAGTAAAGAGACCAAACTCGCTGATGGATCCTATTTTGGTGGTAAGTACATTTAGATGCTGTATGTATTGCAAGGGCGGATTGGGAACTTAAAGTGGCCCTGGAAAAATAAAATAAAAGTGGCCCCATGTTGTAGGCAAGTCCAAATTGACAGAAGGTGAGGCAAAACAAGCCAAATGTAGTCAGGGACAACAGTAGTAGGCGGGTCCAGCAGTGCTGTAATGCAGCACAAAATACTGCCCTATCAAAACCAAATACGATAGTGCAGCATAAAATACTGCCCTATGAAACCCAGTGTGCATTTAGACCACTCCATTCTACTGTTACGCACTTCACTTGGCAACATTGCAAAATCCTCGATGACTTGGAGATTGAATGAATCCTTCCTCTCCAACCAACAATATAAAAGCCGTATAGAAAACGCCCTAACAGACAATTTTCAGTGGAACATAGATTACACACTACCCTTTACTACAATTTGGAAAGCCCATAAAGCAGTCATTCAACGTGAATTTAACTCAATAGCGTCACACTTCAATAAATCTAGACAAGGAACGGTAAAGAAACTATATAGCGAGATACAACTAGAACTCACACATAAATCGACTAACTCTAGAGATACCCTCTGAACACTAGTGTCCAAAAGACAACAACTGAGAGACATACTAAACGTACAATGAGCTAAATTTTACATGTCATGGAAAAACAGACTTTTCATACATGGAGACAAAATATCCAAATTAATTATGTCCTTCATTAACAAATGCAAAGCACCAATCTACATACTCTCAACGAAGCACCATTTAGGCCCACGTGTCATGGATGCCAAAGGTATATCCGATGCATTTTGCCATTATTTTAAATACCTATATCAACTAAGAGCACAAGACACTAACGATCAAACAAAAAAGAGACTGGAAGATATCAAAGACTTTCTCTCTTCTTTTCGTCTCCCAACATTGTCGGTGGATCAGCAAAAAGAGATCAACAAACCGTTTACGCTACTGGAGGCCCAGTCCATCCTGTCAAAAGCCCTACGGGCAAGAGCCCTGTGCCTGAAGGTCTACCTGTCTCATATTACAAATCCCTACGAGAAACTCTACAACCACTCTTCCTGCGCTTTTGTAACGCTATACTACAGGGCTCTGCACTACCGAGACAAGAACTTGAAGCACACATCTCCCTCATACACAAAGAAGGGAAAGATCCAGAACTATGCAGTAATTACAGACCAATATCCCTTCTTAATAACGACCTAAAAATATATGCTGGCCTTGTAGAGCAACGTTTAAGCCCCTTGAGCCCCTTGTTACAGAGTCTAGTCTCCCCTGAACAAGTCGGCTTTGTAAAAGGTAGAGAAGGCAGGGACAATTCCATCAGGCTACTGCATCTCATGCAACACGCTAATATATCCCGCTCTCCGTTGATCCTCCTAGGTACGGATGCAGAGAAAGCATTCGACAGGGTGGACTGGACCTTCATGACTGAAACCCTGACATTTCCACTTTCTCGACCCCTTTATTAAAGCCATCTCCCAGCTATACTCTCGCCCATATGCACAAATTCGGGCTAATGGTCTACTGTCAGACCCGTTTGATATCCTAATCGGTACTCGGCAAGGCTGCCCTCTGTCCTCCTCGCTATTCATCCTAGTGATGGAGACTGATTCAAAGCGTCAGACCACACCCTGCTATAGCAGGATATAAGGTCAATGCAGTAGAGCATAAAGCGGCAGCCTTCGCTGACCATCTTCTTTTGATTCTCACAGACCCTATAAAAGAGCTACCAGTGGTACTAGACACATTCACCAGATTTGGTTCACTTTCGAACTTCAAAATAAACCTTAAAAAATCTGAAGCACTAGGCATAAATATTTCTCAAAAACTAAAGAACAAACTTGAAAGCCAATTTTCATTTAAATGGCCAAAGAAATCCGTTCAGGATGTATCAGGATATCTTCAGTTTAGTCACTGAACGGCACTTTGGACGAAGGAAATACCGCAGCATGCTGTGGTATAATCTCCTTCCAAAATTCCGGATCATTTGCCGGAATGCCGGATCCAACATTAATTTACATTAAAAATGCATTAGCCCGGCAGTAAAAATACAGCAATGCCGGATCCGTCTGTGGCAGGCGCAGCACTATGAAGTGCCTTTTGCGCTGTGGCATTAGAAGAATTTTGATATCTCTGACTTTTAGTCTAATCAGACTGTCTATTACTCTGTAATTCCTCTAGCGCTGTGCTATGGAAACAGTAGGTTTAAAGAGCACACCAAATGCTTCAAATAACTTTTTTATTAACTTTCTTTCTTCATATATAATACTGCTGCCTCCGCAGCAGATAGTCCATGTACATAACACATGCTGAAAAGATATCACAAAATGGCGGTATGATTAAGATGGTAGTTCAACTGTTCAATCCTGTCATTCAACATAAAATGGCGGCTATATTTCCCTCTTGAGTATCTGTAATGTCACTTTATGATCTCTCAGAGAGGTATATCTGAGATTTGACCGATAGTTCTACTGATCTGTATGCAATTTGTATGGATTGCTATTTGTATGCTTTTTGTAATTTGCAATTGGTGGTACTGCAAGTAAACACATATAACCAGTTCAGTATACAGCTCTAATCACACTATTAACAATAGGAACACATCATAACTGCATTAAATACCTATTTTGGCATCTTTGCTAGCATTAAAACGGAACTGTGGCTGGATCTTTGTGTGTTCAGCTCCTCTCTCTGGTGAGTAATGATTCCAGCAGCTCCTGCTAGGGGAAATTCCCAGACAGGCTGTGTGAGAAGCTGGCTGTGTATGGTCTAGACTTCTGCCCAGCAACAACAGATTAACACTATGCTTTCTGTTGTTTCTGCTGTGTCACTGAGCTTACCTTAAATTATAAAATGAATCTTAAAGACATATTATCTTTTTCTGCTTCTGTGGACACAGAATATAACAGTTATATAACATCCAAAACATGATGTCACAGTAAATAACTCTGCTTTTGTATTTAAAACATAAACATAGGAACTGTAATAAGGCTATTGGCAGGTCTAGCTGTATACACATATAAGCTATATTATCAACCTAGGACAGGTCTTAGCTGGCCAGCTACACTCCCACCAAAATTACCTATAATTCTATGTTCTTAGTGGTAGGACTTGAACATGAATTTGAGGAATTTTTCATCAGGTTCTCAACTTCCAAGTGTCTTTTATCACTCTCAAGTAGAACAACTAACTTCTGTATAGGATTTCCAACTTGAGTGGAGTAGTAAGACGTTTTCCTTTTTTGTCAAGTTTTGAGTCTCCTATTTGTAACAACACTCTTCTTACTAGTTTGTCTTCATCCTTTTGAACTTCATGAACTTTGACCAATTTCCATTGACTTCTAGGTAAATCCTCTTCTTTTACTGACACTATGTCACCAACTTGGACATTTCTTCTGGATGTTTGCCATTTACTTCTAAGCATAAGATTGGCTAAGTACTCTTTCTCCTATCTATTCCAAAACTGTTCTGATAGATATTGAACTCTTTGCCATCTCATTTTAGCATATAAATCCTCTTTGGTGAACTTGCCGTGGCTGTATGTATTCTGACTTAAGGTGAAGTAGATGGTTGGGAGTTGGTCCACACTTGTTGGATTGTTGATGTCATTAACTGTAAGTGGACGACTGTTAACAATAGACATTACTTCATAGAATAGGGTCCTAAGTGAAGCATCATCTATTCTTCCTGCGTTCTTTTTTTAACACTGAACTTAACACATTTCTCACAGTTCTGATTTGTCTTTCCCAAACTCCTCCTGTATGGCTTGCATGTGGAGCATCCATGCAAAAATGACACTGTTTCTCTAACAAATACTCAGATACTTTTTCTTTATCAATCTTTTTTAGCGCTTTCTTCAATTCGTTCTTTGCTCCGACAAAATTAGGTCCTTGGTCAGGTCTAAGCTCTCTGACGGTACCACTAATGGCTATGAAACATCTTAAGGGATTGATGAATCCCTTTGTGCTGAATTGCTCTGGAGCTTAGACATGTAAATATTAGTCCATATCTCTTGTACTCCTTGTGGTTCTGTTTGGTGATGAATCGGCCAAAAAATCCATTCCGCTATAAAGAAATGATGGTGATGGGTTTACCACATCTGCCGGAAAATCTGCCATTCTTTGTTCTTCTGTAGATCTACATGCCTTTCTGCAGACTACACATTTACTTATATAATTTGCTATAACTTTGCTTCCGTTCACAATCCAGTAACCACCTTCTCTCAAACAGCTTTGGGTAAAGCTTCTTCCTTGATGCAAGGATTTGTTGTGGTAGTGATCAATAATCAATCTTTTGAAGGTAGAATTTCTGAATGCTTCACTCTGCTAGGCAATGATGCATTTTCCAGTCTACAATCCTACAGAACAAGATTAAGCTTGTACAATGGGTGGTTGGGTGGAAGGTTCTTGACTAAGTCTCTTCAACTCTTCACTGTAAAGTCTCTGTTGAATGAGTCTTATGACTTCATTTTTCATTCTTTCTTCTACATTCAATAATTCCTTCTTTCTGATTCCCTTTGCTAAACGTTGAATTCGAGCTACTATGTTTATGACTGTATTCCATTTTGAACATCTGGCTAGTCTTTCAAGTATGTCGTCTTGACACTTGGCAGAAGTGCTCAATGTTTGTACAACTTTTACTTCTGGATTGCCCATAGACAATTCTGTGTAACCTTTACTGGGCGTGATTTCCTTTTCCCAATTAGAATTTTTCAAATAAGTTACATTCAGGCCTCTTGAAGCATGATCTGCTGGGTTATGCTTTGTGTCAAGTGATGCCAATGTTCTGGATTTGTTATTTCACGCATTTTCTCAACTCTGTTGGCGACAAAGATATAGAATCTTAAAGCTTCGTTGTATATGTATTCTAGGACAACTTGTGATTCTGTCCAAAAATATTCTTCATCTATTTTTAATTCCAATTCTTCTCTCAGAAACTTGCTTACAACACCCCATCCTAGAACAGCTTAAACAGCATAGGGTTCACCCCTTCCTCCTGTGATCAGCCTTCGTGGCACCAAGGCCTCAGGACAATCTCAGCCCATCAACAGTCCAACCCCAAACTCCTTCAGCGGGGACACCTCATGAGACATGACAGATAGGTGCTCCCATTCATTGGCTGTTTCACAGGTAGGTATGCGATCTCGATCTAGAGGTATATTGTCTTTTGTATAAGCTGGAGGTAGATCTAATGTGCAGTTTGAATGTTGAAGTCCTCTAACTCTCAGTCCTTTGACCCTTTGACTGTTCACTAGTGTCTCTCCCCGTCATTGTGGTGAGTTTTAGCGTCACTGGTTCTATAGCCACTTGTAATTTCTTGCAGATTTCTTGATCAATGAAGGTGACATCACTCTGGGCATCCAGTAGCGCATAGGCATATACCTTCTTGTTCCTCCTTTTAGGATTTGAAATGCACACTGGTACAACCATTGATGTGCCGTTGCTTTCTCCTTCCCTCACTCTGCAAGAGAATACCAATACTTTCTTTCTTTCCTCAGTATTTGGACGTATTCTTTGGATGTTCTTCACGTAGTGGTGTAGGATGGCGTCCTTTGCAAATGCTGCATGTGGCCTTTTTCTTACACGCCTTAGTAACATGGCCTTTTCTTAGGCATCCGCATCCGAAACACAGTTGGTTATCCAGTACAAATTTTTTCTTTTCATCTGGGGACTTCTCCTTCAATTGTTGCCACTTGTGTATGGAGTGGTTCTCTCCACAGAACATACACTTGAAGGTAGTCTGAAGATTTGTCAGTTCTGTCTTTGTGATTTTGAACTCGCTCTCGTAGGTATCTGGACCTTTAGCTGCTGTGTTTGTTGCAAAGCTAGTTACTCTTGCACATCTTATCTCTCTTGCAGGCCTTTCTCATAAGGATTTTAAGAGGTAAGATGATGTTACTGGATTAGATGCTATCCGTTCTTCCTCATTGACAAACTCAGAGAACTCTTTAAAACTGGGGAAGTTCTTACCTAGATCTGTTTAGTCACATAGCAATTCCATCTAGAAGCCACTTCTTCAAGTAGCTTAGTTAGCATCCTGTAGTTTTCTAGATAGTCGTTCAGTACTTCCAGTCCTTGACCATGTGGGATGGCATTGCTGTATGCTTGCAGGAAGTCACCATACTTGGAGTCTGGAGTATTCTTTAGGACCTATTTTAGGCCAGTTATTCAGTTTCTCTCTAAAGGCTCTTTGTACTAAGAAAGAATGACCATATCTTGCATTCAAGTTTTCCCAAGCTTGCTTTTAGGCTTCTTTGTCTTTTCTATAGAAGTTAACTTCAAGATCTTTCTTTGCTTCCCCACCAACATATCTCTGAAGGTAGAATAACTTGTCAACTGGACTCAAGCAATGATGCTCAATGATCATTTCAAAACTTGCCTTCCACTCTATAAACTTCAGTACATCTACTGAAAATACAGTTGGTTCCAGAACGGGAAGTCTAGCTAGGACTCTTCTCTGTGGTCTTGCTGGAACAATGGTTGTAACACTCTCCTGAGCATTGCCATGGCATCTAGGAATAGAATTATCCGGTTCTATTTTCTCACTTACTTCTTAGATGAGTCCTTTTCTTCATTTTTTTCCAGTAGAGATAGAGGGTAAATTCACACACCTTTTTCCTAACACTGGACTAGGCCTCTCTTTGTTTTTATGAGCAGGGATGGAAGAACAATAACTTCTTTCTTCACTGCATGCTGGAGATTTCCTTCCATTCTCCAGGGCATATGAAGGAAAGTAGGAGTCTGTTTCTTCACTTAGTACAGATTTGAACCTATGACTACTCTGACTCATATCCTCCTCATGTACTCTGAGTCTGGCTTCTATGATCTTAACTTCTTTCTGCCTTTCATGACTTTTCATCTGTTGGCGCTGTGCTTCGATTTCAGCTTTCATCTGATGGCGTTGTGCATCCTTTTCAGCTTCCTTTTAAACCATCAGATGGCTCTGCACCTCGATGGCAGCTTTCATTTGAATTTCTGCTCTAAACTAAAAGAAAAAGAAAATTAAAAAGAAAAGAAAATACTGCCCTATGACCATACGGAGGACAGTGATACAGTGAATTCAGGAAGGCACCTGCGGCTGCTGGCCATGGGCATAAGTACCTGATGCTTTTAGCATTAATTATTGCTGAGATCATTAGATCAATATGTACCCAGCCAGCGGCCATGAGGAGGGATTGGGTGGTCCCCTGGGCAATGGCCCACAAGAAAATTTCCCTATAGGGTCTATGGCCAGTCTTCCCCTGCTGTGAAGTACAGTATATGCTGCACATCACAATAGATAGATAGATAGATAGATAGATAGATAGATAGATAGATACAACAATGTTAGCTCAAACAACATTTGTAATTTATTTAAAGGGATTTCTGGGAATTAAATATTGAGCTTGCAGTAAAATTCCAAGAGACTATACAGTATGCAGAGCTATGCTAGATACAGTGTGCCACAGCAACCTCTATCAGCTCAATGGTGGGGGACCCCCATCAATCTGTTGTTGAATATAGATCCTGAGGATCAGTAATCAATATTTAGGTCCTGGAAAACCTGTTTAAAGGGGTTGTACTAGAAAATTAAAAATCTCAGACAAGCCTTGCAATAGCCTAAAATAAAAAAATCATCTTATACTCCCTCTTTCCCTAGAGTCGTACTCTGCAGCACTGACGTTCACTTATGTTAGACTATTACATTTTTCATTATCTCAGACAACACCTTTAAGTACAATTAATTTACCAGTTATGACAGGAAGGTGTACAAAATGGCTAAGGCAACAAAAGTGTGTCTTTTGTGTACTCCAATTTTTCTTGTTCTGCCATTAGGCTAGAAACTTCGCCAATATGTGTTGGTAAGTATAACATCTCACTGATTTGTTTTAGCAAAACAACCTGCTAAACGAAAAGCAATCAAGCAACCCGGACCTATTGTAAAAAATAGTTAGGATGGTGGTCTTGTTCTTTCCCTGAATCCACCCTGGCAATCCTAACAATTTGACAGTAGGTCCTCCTACACCACAACTACAGACTGTAGTGTTCTTATCTTTAATGTTTGTAATGCTAGGCGAATTACTCCAAAAAATGTATGCGCTTTTATGCTTACCAGTAAAGGTTACGATTTAGTTTAGTAATAGAGGCTATAAACAAAACTGATATACCTTAAAACCTGTATTTCAGAAATCTGTCTCCTGACACGAGGAAGGAGAACTGCAAGTGTAAGAGCTGACACGTACTGTCGATTGTACACACTGAGTGTAGATCACTTCAATGAAGTTCTTGAAGAGTATCCAATGATGAGGCGGGCATTTGAAAGTGTTGCACTAGACCGTTTAGACCGAATTGGTATGATTTTCTATTTGACATTAATTATGTATATTTCTTAAAGGGGTTGTCTCATCTGACACAATGTGGGCATATCGCTAAGATATGCCACCAGTGTGAGATAGGTGCAGGTCCCACCTCTGGGACTCACACCTATCTCCAGAATGGCCCCCAAAAGTGAAGGAGAGCGCATCGCGCATGCCCAGCCTGCTTTCCCTTCATTTCAATGGGAGGTACAAAGTAGCCAAAGCAGTGCGCTCGCCTATTTTCGTAAGTCCCATAGAAATTAATCTGGAGTGCACCTCGTAAGTGCAGCCACCGCTTTAATCACTGCTGTGGGACTGCCGGCACTTGGCAATTTAAACATTCTCATAGAAATGAATGCATGCAGAGCTCCTCTCCGCTCCCTTTGGGGGTCCCATTCTGGAGATAGGTGCTGGTCCTAGCTATATGCCACCAATGTCTTAGATGAGACATCCCCTTTAATTCAAGACTAGTTATGCTGATGTTTAATCTACCCAAGCGTTTCTTTTTATTAATGTATATATTAACCTACTTTTACGCCATTTACACCAATTAGTTCCTCTCCCACTTCCTTAAAACTCAACATTTGTTTCTTTCAATGTTTAGTTTTTGGAAGCCAAATATGCTCTGAAATGCTCCGATGCTCATATCAGGGGGCTGCCTGGGTGAAAAAGGGGGTATGTCCAGTTTCAGCTCTGAACCCGGAAAACCCCTTTAATTATGGGATTTTGGGTTTTCTGTGTATAATTAAGGATTTTTGTTTATATGAACAAGGTTGTGGGCCTATTGGATGCCCCTGGTAGTTAGTGATGCGATTGAGGAGATAGATTAGAACTGGGAGGCATACTGTTATAAAGGTAATGTGTCACCAGAAAATAACCTATTGTTTGAATAAATTTTTTGTAGAAGGGGACCTAAACCTCTGCATATTTGGTTTGTATCAGCTCAATATGCAGAGTACAGATCTTATAAAATTTGTGCAGAGATTGTAGCTGCACGCTGCAGGAGTAGGTAGTCCGCTGTCAGTGACAGAACAGCTACCCATAAAGAAGGCAGGTTTGGTTTTTCACTGTCCCCACCTTCCCTATTGCTCTATAAATTTTAAAAAATGCCACCACAGGCAGCAACTCAGCTTTTAGCCCCTCCCCCACCCACAGTAACGCCTCTTGTATATCGTCTTATCTTTTGGGAGACAGCTATGTAATTTCCCGTCAAAAAATTACTTGCTGGTTGAATTAAAGTACTTTTAAGTCAAAATTTGCCAGGGGTATGAACAATTATGGGCAACATTGTATATCAAAATGACCATTATGGAAAGGGGAATTCATAAAAAAAAAATTTGCTACATGTTTTGCTATAAACAAAAAAAATAAAAAACTGTTAAACACAATTTTTTTTTAATGAATTCCCCTTTCCATAATGGTCATTTTGATATACAGTGTTGCCCATAATTACCCATACCCCTGGCAAATTTTGACTTAAAAGTACTTTAATTCAACCAGCAAGTAATTTTTTTACGGGAAATTACATAGGTGTCTCCCAAAAGATAATAAGACGATATACAAGAAGCGTTATGGTGGGTGGGGGAGGGGCTAAAAGCTGAGTTGCTGCCTGTGGTGGCATTTTTTAAATTTATTTATAAAAAAAATATTACACTTTGTACCTTATTTGTACCTAACTTTTTTACAGTTTTCTTTTTTATAAAAAAATAAAAACAAAAAATACTAAAATAAGAATGGCAAAAATAAAACCCCATGTATCACAATAAAAAAGACAAAAAAGTTATTGCTTTTAAAGATGCATGTACTAAAAAATTGAAGATGTGTCTGGTCTTGGCGGGGGGGGGGGGGGGGCATGAGGCACAATGGGAGTGGGTTGTGAATGCAGTTGGTGAGGTGTGATTCGGAAAATAGGATTAAAAGCCTTTCATAGGATTAACATCACAATTTAGTTTTCCGTTCTTTTGATCCATCAGAAGAATAGAAAAATAAACAAAAAAAACGGATGCTGTATTTTAAGCATCCATTGTGCTCAGTTATGCACATTTTGCATCCATTTTAGCCATTTCTATCTGAGATGTTATTTTAGATGGGAAAGAAAGTCCTGAATGCGTTCATATGTTTGTCGGCTGCTGAAAGATGTCTGATTTTGGCAGCACATCTACCTGTATAATCAGGGACGTGTTGCCAATAATCAATAGAAGAGAATGAGAGAGGAATGACTGAAAGTTAGTTATTTCTTCTTTATCTTATGGTACCTATATATCATCATATGCAGAGCTCTACAGACATTGTAAAAGCTCTGCGCAATTTTGAACCTTGGTCATATGTGAACTCAGAACACAAGTGCTACTAGGTTCCAGTCTATAGTATTTTGGTAACAGTAATTGATAGAACTTTGTCTTTTTTTTTCAGGTAAAAAGAATTCCATCCTTCTTCATAAGGTGCAGCATGACCTCCGGTCAGGGGTGCTTAACTACCAGGAAAATGAGATAATTCAGCAGATTGTGCAGCATGACCGTGAAATGGCCCAGGGACCCCGCTGCACAAATTCTGAGACAGACTCTGCCCCAACACCTCCAACTCCTGTAATATGGACACCATTAGTTCAAGCACCATTACAAGCAGCAGCTGCTACGACATCAGTTGCCATACCTTTAACTCACCAGCGGCTGCCAGCCAACATCTTCAGACCTCCAAATTCTGCATTAGGGATAACAGCTCGGCAATTTCAATACAGGCAAAGACAAACTTTTTCTTCACACATAGCAGGACCTGAGGCACAGTTGTCACAGCAGTCCTCTTACCATGTACATCAACTGGCAGGTTTCTCTGCAGCAGCTTGTGTGAGCCCTAGACCACCATCTAATATACCATGCTTTGACAAGGGTCCAAAACAACAGCCATTTCCTACTAGTTCAACCCCTGCTGCTTTTGAAACATCACAGTGGTCTCCAGGACTAGAAGTATCCTCTTGTCAACCAAGACTATCAAAATCTAACCAGCAACTCCCAACTCCCTCCTCTAGACAATCTCAAGGCTTAAAAACCCAGTCACCGGGTCAGCCTTTACCTGGATCTTCAGAGCCATTATGGGTGTTACCACCTCCACTTCAGAGAGCAGACTCTCCTGGGAGTTCACCCTCAGGACTAAGTCCAGGTCTAAACCGAACCACTCAGGTTTGTGGTTCTTCCAGGTCTCTTCTCCTTCCTCAAACAGCTCCCATTGTGTCTCACCCAAGCAGCTGCATAGCTCTGCCCCTTAACAGACTTAGGCAAGACGGTCGGCCCATTTCTGTTTCCCAGCCTTCTTTGCCTCAGCCAGCACCAGGCTCACCACACTTTCCCCAGCAGTTTACTCCAGACTTTACTTTATTTCCTAGAGAAGGAAGCCCAGATCCAAAAGGCCATACCACATTGCCACAAAAAGGGTCTGCAGAATTTTCATTTGGAACAAGTGTTGCTGCTGTAGAGGACCTACCCTTTCACTCAAAACTCCCGTGTAACCTCTGACCTTTTCTATTGCTAGAGATCTGCAGAACAATTAATCCCCAACAAGAGACATGTAGAATATTTTTTGAGGTTGCATACTGCAGTGAAAAGGTAGCTGGAAGGCTGAATATGTATTTTGCCACTAATGACTTGGCATTTGTACAGCACATTCTAATAACATCGGTGCAATCAATGCAAATGATTCAGATCATTACAACACCTATATGATCAAAACATATGGTTTCTCAAGCTGTTACAGGACTAAATAGCTAACTGTAATTCATCATGAGGTTGCAAATGTATATTGCCTTTTCTGTGGAGATTACAAATTGCTAAATGTGTGTTTTCAAGACACTGCTGTATGCTTCTCTAGCTGACACCAATCTACGAATTCCTCTAGTCTTAGGCTCTTGACTTAGGCAAAAAAAATAATAATTAAAACAGCGTTGCAGATCTTTTAGCAATGAATAAGGATTTAAGTTACTGGAATGTATTAGTTGGCATAAACAGTGCTTAAGATGTAGAAGTCAAGTGTCCTCTTTCAATGGTGGGAATAACCTGCCCCTTGCAATAAGGCACCTACTTTATCTGGACACCATTCTCATAAGTATTCTGCATTGATCAAATATTATGTGCTGAAGACAAATGCACGTGGCTAGAGTCCCTTACTCTATGTGACCCCTTGTCATTGCCAGGGACGCAGACAATATTTCCTAGAGATATCTGCAAGAGGTCTGATCTCTCTAGTTTTTGTCACGAGTTTGAAAGCACATGATTCATTGGTATACACCTTTCATTGCACCTGGTGTGTGTGTTTTTGTGTGGTTAGCTAGAGGGACATCAAGGCAAGTACCCTAGTGCTTGCCTGCATAAGCAATATTATGTAACATTGTGTCCTTGTGCCTTCACTTCCCCAATGGAGTCAGTAGAACAGGTATGACCCTTGGGGAGCCCCATACTGTCCGCTAAGAAAAGGCATCTGTGACATGGGGAATGCCATAACTGCAGCCTCATGCCAATTTCAGAATCTGCGCTTTCCTTGTTGTAATAAGGCACTGCCTTGGCATGGGTTGTGCGATGCAGACACTCGTATTGGAGAGTGCCTTATTGCTGCTGAATTACAGATCAGCGGTGTGATTTCCAGCTAGCATTTTGCTTTATTCCTATGTGCACACGCACTCTATACTTCACCAAGTGGTGCTCCTAATCCAGGGAGCAATGTGACTGGATGGGACTTGTCATGCTGGAGCCATTACTTTCTTTTGCATTTACATGGAATTGATGAGTTAAGCTTTGCTCACCGTTTCTCTGCCTGAGGTGTGTCTCACTTTGTAAATCTGTAGCTGCAGAAAGGAGTTTATTGGATTTGCATATTAAACTGATAAACTCAAAGGAGCCTTTTGGATTCTAAGATCTTGACCAACTACAGTGGAAGAATTTCAAGTAGGATGAACTAATTAATCATTGTGTTTGTCTTCTCTTCTACCTCCTTTCCTCAATCTCCAGTCTGTTGTCATACGCCCTACTTTTGCCATAAATCATACGTTTCCTAACTATTTTCTTGCTTTTTTGACAATAACCTTATAATCCTGTGCTATTAGGAAGTCATTGTACCTATCTTCTGTTGTGGTCAAACGTGCCTTTCTTCCTAGTACTCCTTCAAACTCTGTTACTATTTTACCTCCAGCATTCTTCTCCCAGGTCCCTTCCTGCTCACCATTCAAAACCAGAAAAAACTTGCAGTATAACGAAGCCAGCATCTTCTCTATTAATATTGATTAGCCATTGGACTACATTTTGCAACATTGTATTTGCTAAATCAGGTACATAGAAGAAACCATTTAGACAGAGGAATACATGGGCTATTTCTCAATGTTTTCATAGCAAAATATTAATATTCCTTCATAAACAGAAAACGGCATCTCTTCACCTCCTTGTTTCCATGTGTAACTAGAAGATTTGAAAATCCTTGAAGACAAATTATTTGTGCACTCTTCTGGCAGTAAAAAGGTTAAAGGATGTCTTGGTTTAAAAAAAAAAAGAAAAAAAAAGAAAAAAAGTAATAAACGGTTTATAATAGATTATTATCATACAGTTATAGCAGCAGGTAGCTCTTTACAAAGAAAAATAACTCTCTATAAGCATCACTTCTCGTGTATTTGCCAATAACCTCTTTGTTTTAAAGGGGTTTCTGCTTTCTTTTTTATAAGTAAAAATAAATTAAAGTATTTAAAGAAAAAAATATTTAATATATATATAATTATATATATATAAATATACACACAATTTCTGGATTTCAATAAATTTTCATGAATAAAATGTGTGTAATGTGCTTGATTTTGTTCAAATATTAACAGGAAAAAAATTGTATCACATTGGCATATGCATCACATTGAAAATGCATATTTTATTGATGGTAAAAAACTGGTATAATTACAAATATTTATTTTTACCAGCTACCCCTCTTCCTACTAGAGCACCCAGTGTCCTGTACATCTTCTGAAGGAAAGGGACCTCAGTTAGGAAGGAAGACTAATGAATCTTTTGATGCATGTGTCTTTACAGAGGAAGAGGTTCTAAGTCAGCTGTCTAAAATGAATACAAATAAGTCACAGGGGCCTGATGGGATACACCCAAAGCTATTAAAAGAGCTTAGCGGTAAACTAGCAAAATCATTAAAGGGGTTGTCCAAGTTATATTTATTGATGACCTATCCTCAGGATAGGTCATCAATATCAGATCGGCTGTGGTCCGACACCCCGCACCCCCTCCGATCAGCTGTTTGAAGAGAAGGCGTGCGCGGTGTCAGCGCTGTTTACCTTCTAGCCGTTGCATCTGCAGTGGTGAGCAGGTGTAATTACACCCAAGCCGTCCCATTCATTTCAATAGGAAGGCTTGGGTGTAATTACACCTGCTCACCACTGCAGATGCAACGGCTAGAAGGTAAACAGTGAAGAGGAGGCAGCGCTGACACCGCGCATGCCTTCTCTTCAAACAGCTGATCGGAGGGGGTGCTGCGTGTTGGACCCCCTCCGATCTGATATTGATGACCTATCCTGAGGATAGGTCATCAATAAATATAACTTGGACAACCCCTTTAACAGATTTATTTAACCCATCACTGGTAACAGGAGTTGTCCCAGAAGATTGGAAATTAGCAAATGTTGTGCCCATTTACAAGAAAGGTAGTAGGGAGGAATTGGGCAACTACAGGCCAGTAAGCCTGACATCAATAGTGGGGAAATTAATGGAAACCATACTTAAGGAGAGGATTGTGGAACATCTAAAATCCCATGGATTGAAAGATGAAAAACAGCATGGGTTTACTTCAGGGAGATCATGTCAAACTAATCTTATAGATTTTTTTGATTGGGTGACTAAAATAATAGATGGCGGAGGTGCAGTAGACATCGCTTATCTAGATTTTAGTAAAGCTTTTGATACTGTCCCACATAGAAGGCTTATCAATAAATTGCAGTCTTTGTGCTTGGACTCCCATATTGTTGAATGGATTAGGCAGTGGCTAAGGGACAGACAACAGAGGGTTGTAGTCAATGGAGTAAATTCAGACCATGGTCTTGTTACCAGTGGGGTACCTCAGGGATCTATTCTTGGACCCATATTGTTTAATATCTTTATCAGCGAAATTGCAGAAGGCCTCGATGGTAAGGTGTGTCTTTTTTCTGATGACAAAGATTTGTAACAGGGTTGATGTTTCTGGAGGGATACACCAAATGGAAAAGGATTTAGGAAAACTAGAGGAATGGTCAAAAATCTGGCAACTAAAATGTAATGTTGATAAGTGCAAGATAATGCACCTGGGGCGTAAAAACCCAGGAGCAGAATATAAAATCAGTGATACAGTCCTAACCTCAGTATCTGAGGAAAGGGATTTAGGGGTCATTATTTCAGAAGACTTAAAGGTAGGCAGACAATGTCATAGAGCAGCAGGAAAGGCTAGCAGAAAGCTTAGGTGTATGGGGAGAGGCATTACCAGTAGAAAGAGGGAGGTGCTTATGCCGCTCTAAAGAGCACTAGTGAGACCTCATTTGGAGTATTGTGCTCAGTACTGGAGACCATATCTCCAGAAGGATATTGATACTTTGGAGAGAGTACAGAGAAAAGCTACTAAACTAGTACATGGATTGCAGGATAAAACTTACCAGTAAAGATTAAAGGACCTTAACATGTATAGCTTGGAAAAAAGACGAGACAGTGGGGATATGATAGAAACTTTTAAATACATAAAGGGAATCAACAAGGTAAAAAAGGAGAGAATATTTAAAAGAAGAAAAACTGCTACAAGAGGACATCGTTTTAAATTAGAGGGGCAAAGGTTTAAAAGTAATATCAGGAAGTATTACTTTACTGAGAGAGTAGTGGATGCATGGAATAGCCTTCTGCAGAAGTGGTAGCTGCAAATACAGTGAAGGAGTTTAAGCATGCATGGGATAGGCATAAGGCCATCCTTCATATAAGATAGGGCCAGGGGCTATTCATAGTATTTAGTATATTAGGCAGACTACATGGGCCAAATGGTTCTTATCTGCCGACACATTCTATGTTTCTATGTTGCAAACCTGGTCAAGAACTATAGGAAACGTTTGACCTCCGTAATTGCAAACAAAGGCTTCTGTACCAAATATTAACACCGATTTTCTCAGGTGTTCAAATGCTTATGTTCAGCAGTGCAAGACAAATAAATTCTTAAAAAATCATACAATGTGATTTCCTGAAGTTCGCCAATGACCATCTGGATGAGCCAGGGGAGGCATGGGAGAAGGTCATGTGGTCAGATGAGACCAAAACTTTTTGGTATCAACTCCACTCGCAGTGTCTGGAGGAAGGACGACGAGTACAACCCCAAGAACACCATCCCAACTGTGAAGCATGGGGGTGGAAACATCATATTTTGGGGGTGCTTTTCTGCAAAGGGGACAGGACGACTGCACTGTATTGGGGCCAAGTATCACAAGATTTTGGCCAACAACCTCCTTCCCTCAGTTAGAGCATCGAAGATGGGTCGTGGCTGGGTCTTCCAGTATGACAATGACCAGAAACACACAGCCAGGTCAACTAAGGAATGGCTCCTTAAGAATCATTTCAAGGTCCTGGAGTGGCCTAGCTAGTCTCCAGATCTGAATACAATCGAAAATCTTTGGAGGGAACTGAAACTCAATGTAGCCCAGCGACAGCCCCGAAACCTAAAAGATCTGGAGAAGATCTGTATGACATCTGACCTCTGTAATTGCAAAGAAAGGTTTCTGTACCAAATATTAAGTTCTGTTTTCATATTGTATCAAATTCTTATTTCATGCAATAAAATGCAAATTCATTATTTAAAAAAAAAGTTGTACCTATGATAAAAATTACAGACTTCTCCATTCTTTGTAGGTGGGAAAACCTACAAAATCGCCAGTGTATCAAATACTTATTTTCTCCAATGTATTTCTAGAGTGCAATAATATTATAGGCTATAGCTACTAGAGAGAGATCGTTGATCCAGGGAGTTATTCTGATTGCCTGATTGGAGTCGGGAAGGAATTTTTTATTCCCCTAAAGTGAGGAAATTGGCTTCTACCTCACAGTTTTTTTTGCCTTCCTCTGGATCAACTTGCAGGATGACAGGCAGAACTGGATGGACAAGTGTCTTTTTTCGGCCTTATGTACTATGTTACTATGTATGTGCACCAAAAGGCTTTTTAAGCTACTCCCCACTTTTCTAAAGTGGTAAGAAAGGGGTGGGGCTCACCAGATTCACTATAACTTGCACCATAAACTGACGCAAGTTATGGATGAAGTCTTTTTTTTATTTCTTCATTCCAATATACACTCACAGGAATTTATAGACTGGAGTTTTACACCAGTCGATCATATCCCCTGCACTGCCTGGAGGATGCATCCAATTTATGGTGAGGCGCATGCTTTATCATAAATTAGTGTCACTGAATAAATTATTTACCCTTAAAATGTCACTTTAATTGAGAATATAAAAAAAATACCCACATCAAAAATAAGTATCTACAGTGGATATAAAAAGTCTACACACCGCTGTTAAAATGTCAGGTTTCTGGGATGTAAATAAATGAGACAAAGATAAATATTTTTATTACTTTTTCCACCTTTAATGTGACCTATAAACTAGGTAGAGGGAAGAAAAAATATAAAAATAAAATAATATGGTTGCATAAGTATGCACACCCTTAAACTAATGCATTGTTGAAGCACCTTTTGATTTATTACAGCACTCAGTCTTTTTGGGTATGAGTATCAGCTCGGCACATTTTGACTTGCCAAGGTTTGGCCACTCTTCTTTGCAAAAACACTCCAAATCTTTAAGATTGCGAGGGCATCTCCCCTGCACAGCCCTCTTCAGATCACCCCACAGATTTTCAATTGGATTCAGGTCTGGCTGGGCCATTCCAAAACGTTTATCTTCTTCTGGGGAAGCCATTCCTTTGTTAATTTGGATGTATGCTTTGGGTCGTTGTCATGTTGAAAGATGAAGTTCCTCTTTATGTTTAGCTTTCTAGGAGAAGCCTGAAGGTTTTGTGCCAATATTGACTGGTATTTGGAACTGTTCATAATTTCCTCTAGCTTAACTAAGGCCCAAGTTCCAGCTGAAGAAAAACAGCCCCAAAGCTGCCACCATCATGCTTTACTGTGGGTATGCTGTTCTTTTGGTGATGTGCAGTGTTGTTTTTGGGCCAAGCATATCTTTTGGAATTATGGCCAAAAAGTTCAACCTTGGTTTCATCAGACCATAACACCTTTTCCCACATGATTTTGGGAGACTTCAGATGTGTTTTTTCAAAATGTAGCCTGACTTGGATGTTTTTCTTCATAAGAAAAGGCTTTCGTCTTGCCACTCTACCCCATAGCCCAGAAATATGAAGAATAAGGGAGATTGATGTCACATGTATCACACAGCCAGTACTTGCCAGATATTCCTGCAGCTCCTTTAATGTTGCTGTAGGCCTCTTGGTAGCCTCCCAGACCAGTTTTCTTCTCGTCTTTTCAGCAATTTTGGAGGGACGTCCAGTTCTTGGTAATGTCCCTGTTGTGCCATATTTTCTCCTCTTGATGATGACTGTCTTCACTGTGTTCCATGGTATATCTAATGCCTTGCAAATTTCTTTTGTACCCTTCTCCTGACTGATACCTTTTAACAATGAGATCCCTCTGATGGTTTGGAAGCTCTCTGTGGACCATGGCTTTTGCTATGGAATGCGACTAAGAAAATTTCAGGAAAGACCAACTAGAGCAGCAGAACTTTATTTGGGGTTAATCAGAGGCACTTTAAATAATGGCAGGTGTATGCTGACTCCTTTTTAACATGATTTTGAATGGGATTGCTTAATTCTGAACACAGCTACATCACCAGTTATAAGAGGGTGTGCACATTATTTTTTTTTTTTTTGTTTTCTTTCCTCCACCTAAATGATTTATCTTTTTCTCATTTTTTTTACAGCACAGAAACCAAACATTTTAATAGGGGTGTGTAGACTTTTTATATCCACTGTATATAGAAAATGACTGTAAAGGAGAAAGTTATTATAATGTATAATGTTACATATATATAAAGACCAGGATGGGCAAGCTGTCCATCTTTCTAGCGAAATTAAAACTCTGGCTACATGTGGATCAAATAAAGAAATGGCAATAGGAGACTACTGCAAAAAAAAAAAAAAGTCAAGGGTCTCTAAACAGATAAAACCCAACCTAGTTGTTACAAATTAGGTAATTCTTTATTGTACCCAGCCTATATTTTGCACTTCTGTGCATTCAGCTCATATATTAGCACTTTAGTGTATTCAGCCTGCATACAGTACTTTAGTTCTTGGAACCTACACCAAAACAGTACATCAAACCGGATATACATGACAGTCTCCTCTCTATCCTTGTGTACTCAACCATTGTATATATAGTAGTATATGCATTCAGCCTGTACATAACACCTTGATATCAACTATAAAACCATTCAACCAGTCTATCAAATTGTTTTTAGACCAAAAATATAAATAAATACGTTTTTAAAACGAATAACCTACTTCAATATATACCAGATGAGAGTGTGCCATCACAACTATATCTTTCCAATTAGTTGTTACAAATATTAATGGTGTTAGATCCTTTCTTGATCAAATACATCGCTTTTAACCGGTCAGTTCACTTAATATTAAATTGCAGATTTCAATATATGTTGTATGTGATCTAGGATCACCAAATTCCCTCCTTTATATTCTGGTTTTATTATGATGTTATCATTCTAATACAGTCATGGCCCTTATTTCAGATTTGGTGAGATTTGGTCCCTAATCTACATTTTTGTGCTCTAGTTTCTCAAGTTCCTTAACAGCAATGCTAAGAAATAAATCTATGGTACTGGGAAGATCCTCCACAGGGATTCCCAGGGGGAGACTTTCTTTCATGTCATTGTTTTTAAAGAATTTGTGCCACTTCAATTTACGGCAAAATAAATGCATGTCCTTAACCCAATGGAAAGCATTGTACTTTGTGGTGGGAACAAAAGAGATACCCTTGGAGAGGATGCTAATTTCATCCTCAGTGAGCTTTCTACTTGAAAGATTAATGATTTGTCCCTCATCTGTTACAGGTATCTGTCTCCCCCCCCCCCCCCCCCCATACTCCAAAAAAAAAAATGATCCAGAGTGTCTTGAGGGTTGTGAGGAGTCTAGGTGTCTTGATGTATCTCTGTTTTGTGACCCCCATATTCTATATCTACCTCTAGTACAACCGCCTCTACCTCCTCTGGGCTTGAATTTACTGTATCTGACAGTCATCTTTTTCTCTGTAAGATTAAGATATGCGCTCCTTTCTCTAAACTCCAACAAATCCCTCCTAAATTGTTAATATTTTCGATCCTTTATGGAGGCATGGAACCTCTCCACTGATGTTTGCAAACTAGTCTCACGTTTTGAGAAATCTGGATCAGTCTTATATTTTAAGGTTTTTTCAATGATCCAATTTAATTCAGTTGATATTCTTGACAATGTTTATTTTTCTTCATTCAGAAGCAATTTCATTAAATTAATTTCGCTCTCAGTTAATGTCTGTTCCCATTTCTCAATTAGTTCAGGTGTCTGAGAACGTGCTGCAGGTACCAGTGGAATCCTCAACCCTTTTGGAACTATTTTAGCTTTTATATAGTTATCTAAGGACTGTGTTTTCCACCAGGATTTTATATTGCGCTTATATCCAACGTATAAATCCTTAAACAATATTTTAAGGTTAGAAAAAACTTGAGAGGTTTCAACTAGCCATTTATTTGTATTGATGGGCCCAGTTAAAAAGCTAGCCATACTTAACTTACAAAAACTCACTGCAAGGTTTTCAATATCACAGCTAGGTAAGTTATCACAATGTAGGGATATACTTTAATAGGCATAACTTATTACCACAAGTGTGGTTACTCACGGTACTTTGGACCTCGGTGATAGAGAAATATTGTTCACCATATATCTCAATGGAGGTACCTGAATGCCAGATGTTGCAGCATTATTCAATGAATCTTGAAGGCATCCAGGCGGGATACAGACAATAGAACCGAAAGAAAGAGGAAAAAAGGCCTCCCTATAATACCGTAAGTAAGGGCAAACAGAGAACCAATCATATAAACCTAAAAGTGTTGCTAAAAAAACAACCATGGAATGCCCAATAGAAATATAAATACTTTATTGAATCATCAATTGATCAAAAAATTCATAAAACATATTACACAGAATTACTATGGAGAATAATCAGAAAAACAACCTGAATGCAGTAGTCCCCCCCCCCCCGTCGGTGCCTCAAAAACCCGCCAAACAGATGGAATACATGTCTGTGCAATATGCAGTGAGGTGATTCACAAGTAGAAAGTATCAAATAAATATCCGCTACAAGTGACTGTGATGTTCAACTCACTGCACAGCCCAGTGGAGGGTTAAATGTGTAATAAAACAGCCCAAAATAGTAATACTATAGAGCACATAATCACATGACATCCACTTAGTAAATCCAAGTGGGATATGCCCATATACAACAAATCATAAATAACAGGCTGCAAAATAACAAACTCCTACACAATAGTATCCACTGGGAACGTGAACATAGCCCTTCATCATGTCTGTGGGTAAGACACCGAACACAGGGCAGACAAGAACCCCGACGCGCGTTTCGCCTCAGCTTCGTCAGGAGGATACAGACATTGGCTGAATCAAATCCGCTTTAGGCATCGGGATGCTATCCCTATTAGTCTCTGCCGTCCCTGCCCAAAAGAAGAGTAATCGCCCCGAAAGGGGCGGCCCCACTTTTCGGTGGCTGTTACCCCTCCTGAAAATCCCTACCTCTCCAGGAATTCCCATATATGATGATGCCTATATATTAGGTCAATGTCCCAACAATGCGTAATATCTCCAAATAACAAAACACCCCGAAGCGTTTCCCCTATATTCAATGTGTCGGTTCATCAGGGGACCAATACAATAAGGTGCACAAGGGCACTTTGATGAAGAAAGGCCAGTGGATGCACTGATCTGCGGCAAGAATTGGTTTACCTCCGCAGGTTTAAATATCCTTCACCTGATCAATGCCGACGTCTATCAAGGTCAGTTACACATGCGCCAGTGAAGCGCGCGCATCTCTATTGTGCATGCGCCAGCCCGATGCATAATCATGGGGCAAAATCAATTGCGCATGCACCCGCAAATGAATGCGAGCACTACTGCGCGTATGCCAGCTCAAAGATTGAAAGATACATACTCATGACGGGAAGCTTCAAATCGCCATACTGCATATGTGTTGGAGCAAGGTAGTATCGTTCCGTTTAATGCGATTTAGCGCTTAAACCGATTATTACGGCTTACAAATAATTAGACATATTGATGGCTATGTAAACAAATAAATAGGCACACAGGGGGAGGGAGGGGTTGGCGAAGGGCACCAAAAAAAAGAATGTTTTTGCCCAACTCAAAAAGGCTAAGAATAACTCAAACCAATACATGTGAATGGTTTTAATTATTTAAATCTCATAATGAACTTAATATCCTAATAAAATAAAGAAAAAAGGATGTGAAGGAGATGTTTAATATATATATATATATATATATATAAAAAAAATATATATATATATATATATATATATATATATATATAAAGCCCAGGATTTGCATACTGTCCATCTTTCTGGCCAAATTAAAACTCTGGCTACATGTGGATCCAATAAAGAAATGGGTAATAGGAGACTACTGCTAAAAAAAAGTCAAGGGTCTCCAAACAGATAAAACTCAACCTCGTTGTTACAAATTTTAATGGTGTTAGATCTTTCTTGACAAGATACGCCGCTTTTGACCAGTCAGTTCTTTATTGTTATTATGGTGGCCATATAGTGAAACCTACTTAAGATCTAATTGGGGAGACTTGGAATTTTAGATTACAGAAAACTAATAAATGACAATGTTTCATTAAGGCCCTGTGGATCTGAACATCCACTTAGTCTCTTACTGAAGGATCATTTTCTCTAGGTCTCCACCCCTTGTTTTGGATGCCCTTCGCGCCCCTCCCCCATGTATCTATTTATTTATTTACATAGCACCGCCATGGCCCACGATTGGTTGCAGGCAGCGTCAAAATGGATGATGACATCTAGGTACCTGAGCAGAGGTTGGAGACCACCGGAGCTGAGAGCCAGTGTTAGGAAGCAGGTAAGGGCCAGTTCACACTTCAGTTGTTTGGTCAGTTATTTCCATCAGTTATTGTAAGCCCAAACCAGTAGTGAAGGCTATTCAGGGGAAAGATGTTCTCCTGTTATGTGTTTTTGACCTGCATCTGGTTTTGGCTCACAATAATTGATGGAAATAACTGGTGTGAACTAAGCCTAAGAGCTCATGCAGACGGCCTTTGCTTGTCTGCAATATGTGGGCACCGACCGTGTGCCCCCCCATCACGGATCCACTTGAATGGGTCCGCAATCCAAAAGGAGCAGTGTGGAACGGAGGCACGGGAGCACTATGGAGTACTTCTGTGGGGTTTCTCTTCGTGCCTCTGCACCACAAAAAAATAGAACATGTTCTATTGCAGTGTGGACAGATCACAGACCCATTAAAGTTGCATGGGTCTGTTTCCATCTGCGGCAACTGCAAATTGCAGTCCCCAATGCACGGCTGGCACACGTTTGTGAGCATGAGCCCTAAGTGTGCTTCCTTTAGCAAGTTTGCCCAGGAGACCTGCTTAACTCTCTTAAATAATCAGAAAACACCTGAAAATAGTCACTGTTACCAGTGCTTTGTATATAGAGACAGTAGGGACATGGAGATAATGTGTTCTCTGCATTCAAAATAAAAAAAAGTAAATAACGAAAAGAAAGAAATATGAAAAAAGTAAAAATGAAAAAAAATGGATTTCTTTATTCACCGAAACGCTCAATGGCATTGAGTGTTGGGTGAATAGAGGAATCAACTTGTTTCACTGTATGCTGCCTTTCTTCCATAATTTGAGATAGATATGAGATGGGGGGTGCAGAGGACAGGTCCTGTACATTCTCTGCAGGCTGTCTCCCGTTCTGTTAGTCTGGGGTCTGGGCTGTCCAGGCTAAAGGAGGTTACCACAGTCACAGTGCAGTGCCTCTGGTGAGAGAGAGGAAGCGGGCAGGGCCAAGGCCTGTCTGCTGTGGAGTCGGGAAACCAGTGCTCCTTGCTGTACTGTCTGTGCTCTTCTCAGGTGCAGCCACCAGCTCGCCTCCACATCTGTCTGGGCAGCTCAGCAGGGGGCCCAATTTAGGGATTGGTTACACCCAAAGTGAAATGGTGCAGTTTAATGCAAAGCTCCGCTCTTAGCCAGGGAGAAGACGCTCCAGTTCTCGCGAGACTTCAGAGAACCAGTTCTCTGAAGTCTCGCGAGAACTGGAGTGTCTTTTCCCTGGCTAAGAGCGGAGCGCGCTGATTGGATGCGCTCCGTGCCAGGGAGAAGATGGAAGGCACGCCGGGGAGAACTTTTAAAGCCAGCCCATTTGAGGCTGGCTCATTAGCATAGACGGCGGGAAGTATTCCGGGGGGCATAGCGGACAAACGGGGGCACAGAATGAAAAAAGAATTAACGATCAAGAAATCATGGGGGCATGTAAGTAACGCTATGGTCTTAATTTAATTTTTTTTTTTAGGTGAAAGGTCCTCTTTAACCACTTCAACCCCGCTAGCTGAAACCCCCTTCATGACCAGAGCACTTTTTACACTTCGGCACTACAGTCCTTTCACCGTTTATCGCTCGGTCATGCAACTTACCACCCAAATGAATTTTACCTCCTTTTCTTCTCACTAATAAAGCTTTCATTTGGTGGTATTTTATTGCTGCTGACATTTTTACTTTTTTTGTTATTAATCAAAATTTAACGATTTTTTTGCAAAAAAATGACATTTTTCACTTTCAGCTGTAAAATTTTGCAAAAAAAACGACATCCATATATAAATTTTTCGCCAAATTTATTGTTCTACATGTCTTTGATAAAAAAAAAATGTTTGGGCAAAAAAAAAATGGTTTGGGTAAAAGTTATAGCGTTTACAAACTATGGTACAAAAATGTGAATTTCCGCTTTTTGAAGCAGCTCTGACTTTCTGAGCACCTGTCATGTTTCCTGAGGTTCTACAATGCCCAAACAGTAGAAAAACCCCACAAATGACCCCATTTCGGAAAGTAGACACCCTAAGGTATTCGCTGATGGGCATAGTGAGTTCATAGAACTTTTTATTTTTTGTCACAAGTTAGCGGAACATGATGATGATTTTATTTTTTTATTTTTTTCTTACAAAGTCTCAAATTCCACTAACTTGCGACAAAAAATAAAACATTCTAGGAACTCATCATGCCCCTCACAGAATACCTTTGGGTGTCTTCTTTCCAAAATGGGGTCACTTGTGGCGTAGTTATACTGCCCTGGCAATTTAGGGGCCCATATGTGTGAGAAGTACTTTGCAATCAAAATGTGTAAAAAATGACCGGTGAAATCCGAAAGGTGCACTTTGGAATATGTGCCCCTTTGCCCACCTTGGCAGCAAAAAAGTGTCACACATCTGGTATCGCCGTACTCAGGGGAAGTTGGGGAATGTGTTTTGGGGTGTCATTTTACATATACCCATGCTGGGTGAGATAAATATCTTGGCAAAAGACAACTTTTCCCATTTTTTAATACAAAGTTGGCATTTGACCAAGATATTTTTCTCACCTAGCATGGGTATATGTAAAATGACACCCCAAAACACATTCCCCAACTTCTCCTGAGTACGGAGATACCAGATGTGTCACACTTTTTTGCTGCCAAGGTGGGCAAAGGGGCACATATTCCAAAGTGCACCTTTCGGATTTCGCAGGCCATTTTTTACACATTTTGATTGCAAACTACTTCTCACACATATGGGCCCCTAAATTGCCAGGGCAGTATAACTACGCCACAAGTGACCCCATTTTGGAAAGAAGACACCCCAAGGTATTCCGTGAGGGGCATGGCGAGTTCCTAGAATTTTTTTTTTTTTGTCGCAAGTTAGTGGAATATGAGACTTTGTAAGGAAAAAAGAGAAAAAAAAAATCATCATTTTCCGCTAACTTGTGACAAAAAAATAAAATTCTAGGAACTCGCTGTGCCCCTCACGGAATACCTTGGGGTGTCTTCTTTCCAAAATGGGGTCACTTGTGGCGTAGTTATACTGCCCTGGCAATTTAGGGGGCCATATGTGTGAGAAGTACTTTGCAATCAAAATCTGTAAAAAATGACCGGTGAAATCCAAAAGGTGCACTTTGGAATATGTGCCCTTTTGCCCACTTTGGCATCAAAAAAGTGTCACACATCTGGTATCGCCGTACTCAGGAGAAGTTGGGGAATGTGTTTTGGGGTGTCATTTTACATATACCCATGCTGGGTGAGAGAAATATCTTGGCAAAAGACAACTTTTCCCATTTTTTTTATACAAAGTTGGCATTTGACCAAGATATTTTTCTCACCCAGCATGGGTATATGTAAAATGACACCCCAAAACACATTCCCCAACTTCTCCTGAGTACGGCGATACCAGATGTGTGACACCTTTTTGATGCCATGGTGGGCAAAGGGGCACATATTCCAAAGTGCACCTTTCGGATTTCGCAGGCCATTTTTTACACATTTTGATTGCAAACTACTTCTCACACATATGGGCCCCTAAATTGCCAGGGCAGTATAACTACCCCACAAGTGACCCCATTTTGGAAAGAAGACACCCCAAGGTATTCCGTGAGGGGCACAGCGAGTTCCTAGAATTTTATTTTTTTGTCACAAGTTAGCGGAAAATGATGATTTTTTTTTTCTCTTTTTTCCTTACAAAGTCTCATATTCCACTAACTTGCGACAAAAAAAAAAAAATTCTAGGAACTCGCCATGCCCCTCACGGAATACCTTGGGGTGTCTTCTTTCCAAAATGGGGTCACTTGTGGCGTAGTTATACTGCCCTGGCAATTTAGGGGCCCAAATGTGTGAGAAGTACCTTGCAATTAAAATGTGTAAAAAATGACCAGCGAAATCCGAAAGGTGCACTTTGGAATATGTGCCCCTTTGCCCACCTTGGCAGCAAAAAAGTGTGACACATCTGGTATCGCCGTACTCAGGAGAAGTTGGGGAATGTGTTTTGGGGTGTCATTTTACATATACCCATGCTGGGTGAGAGAAATATCCTGTCAAAAGACAACTTTTCCAATTTTTTTATACAAAGTTGGCATTTGACCAAGATGTTTCTCTCACCCAGCATGGGTATATGTAAAATGACACCTCAAAACACATTGCCCAACTTCTCCTGAGTACGGCGATACCAGATGTGTCACACTTTTTTGCAGCTTAGATGCGCAAAGGTGCCCAAATTCCTTTTAGGAGGGCATTTTTAGACATTTGGATCCCAGACTTCTTCTCACGCTTTAGGGCCCCTAAAAAGCCAGGGCAGTATAAATACCCCACATGTGACCCCACTTTGGAAAGAAGACACCACAAGGTATCCAATGAGGGGCCTGGCAAGTTTATAGAATTTTTTTTTTTTCGCATAAGTTAGCGGAAATTGATTTTTTTTTTGTTTTTTCTCACAAAGTCTCACTTTCCGCTAACTTAGGACAAAAATTTAAATCTTTCATGGACTCAATATGCCCCTCAGCAAATACCTTGGGGTGTCTTCTTTCCAAAATGGGGTCAGTTGTGGGGTGTTTGTACTGCCCTGGCATTTGAGGGTCTCCGCAATCATTACATGTATGGCCAGCATTAGGAGTTTCTGCTATTCTCCTTATATTGAGCAAACAGGTAATGAGATTTTTTTTTCCGTTCAGCCTCTGGGCTGAAAGAAAAAAATTAACGGCACAGATTTCAAAAAAAAAAAGGAGGGGAAAGGCGTCTGCCAGGACATAGGAGCTCCGCCCTACATCCATACCCACTTAGCTCGTATGCCCTGGCAAACCAGATTTCTCCATTCACATCAATCGATGTGGATGAATAAATCATTGCCGGGATTTTTTATTTTTTTATATATATATATACAAAGTGTTTGCCAAAGCATATGAACACCGCCGCCTCCTCAGCTCATATGCATCGGCAAACGTATCTGTTACTGCAGAGTAGAAATCTCATCTTGCAGCGCCGCATACACCGACTTTTGTGTAATCTGACAGCAGCGCAATGCTTCTGTCAGAATGCACATCAGTGCTGCAGCTAATCGATCGGTCCACCTGGAAGGTAAAAAGACAAAGAAAAAAAATGAAAAAACCAGGCCGCAACGCAATAATTTTATTAACTTTGCAACAGAACATATAAACTTTAACTTTTTTAACTAAACATTAACCTTTTTGCTTACTGGTGTTTTTTTTTTTTTTTTTACCTTTATAGAACAAACCTCTCCTTCCCCATGGGTCAATGTGCAAAGCGCAAATCGCCCAAAGATGTGGCGAAGTGCGTTATGCACTTTGTCCCAGGTGAAAGGAGACGTTTGCAGCAGCTGTGTGTGAATGGGCCCTAATAGCCCTGTGTGCCTGTCCTGGTGAGATGATCCCTATGCTAATAGTGTACCTGTGAGTGGTACTTCCGGAAACACTCTCCAAAGCATAGGGCAGGGTGGTCAGGACAGTCAGGACAGAAATAGCGGGTGTCACGCCTTATTCCACTCCTGCTACAGACACGACATCTTTTTCGGGGTAACGGTTGGGTTGAGGTACCAGGAACGACATTGGGTAAATGTCGCTCGTGTAGACGGCTAACTACACTGGTGGATGGGGCCACGGAACCTCCTGGGTACAGGAGGTTCTCGATGATCTCTTCCTGAAATTTGAGGAAGGATCCAGTTCTCCCAGCCTTACTGTAGAGAACAAAGCTATTATACAGAGCCAATTGAATTAAATATACAGACACCTTCTTATACCAGCGTCTGGTTCTGCGGGAAACTAAATACGGAGACAACATCTGGTCATTGAAGTCTACCCCTCCCATGAGCAAATTATAGTCGTGGACTGAGAGGGGCTTTTCAATGACACGGGTTGCTCGCTCAATTTGTATTGTCGTGTCTGCGTGAATGGAGGAGAGCATGTAAACGTCACGCTTGTCTCTCCATTTCACCGCAAGCAGTTCTTCATTACACAGTGCGGCCCTCTGCCCCCTTGCAAGACGGGTGGTAACGAGCCGTTGGGGGAAGCCCGCGCGACTAGTTCGCGTGGTACCACAGGCGCCAATCCGTTCTAGAAACAAATGCCTAAAGAGGGCCACACTTGTGTAAAAATTGTCCACATAAAGATGGTACCCCTTGCCGAATAAGGGTGACACCAAGTCCCAAACTGTCTTCCCACTGCTCCCCAGGTAGTCAGGGCAACCGACCGGCTCCAGGGTCTGATCTTTTCCCTCATAGATCCGAAATTTGTGGGTATAGCCTGTGGCCCTTTCACAGAGCTTATACAATTTGACCCCATACCGGGCGCGCTTGCTTGGGATGTATTGTTTGAAGCCAAGGCGCCCGGTAAAATGTATCAGGGACTCGTCTACGCAGATGTTTTGCTCTGGGGTATACAAATCTGCAAATTTCTGGTTGAAATGGTCTATGAGGGGCCGAATTTTGTGGAGCCGGTCAAAAGCAGGGTGGCCTCTGGGACGGGAGGCGGTGTTGTCACTAAAGTGCAGGAAACGCAGGATGGCCTCAAAACGTGCCCTGGACATAGCAGCAGAGAACATGGGCATGTGATGAATTGGGTTCGTGGACCAATATGACCGCAATTCATGCTTTTTAGTTAGACCCATGTTGAGGAGGAGGCCCAGAAAAGTTTTAATTTCGGAAACTTGGACTGGTTTCCACCGGAAAGGCTGGGCATAATAGCTTCCGGGGTTAGAGGTTATAAATTGTGTGGCATACCTGTTTGTTTCGGCCACAACTATGTCTAAGAGCTCCGCAGTCAAGAACAGCTCAAAAAATCCCAGGGCCGAACCGATCTGGGCTGTCTCAACCCGAACTCCAGACTGGGCAGTGAAAGGGAAAACTACAGGTGCGGCTGAAGTTGGGGACTGCCAATCAGGGTTTGCCAGCACCTCAGGGATTCTAGGGGCTCTACGGGCACGTCTTTGCGGTGGCTGCGACGGGGTCACTACTGCACGTGCCACTGTACCAGCTTCAACTGCCCTTCTGGTGCTCGCTACTTCACCAGGTTGTACGGCAGTGCTGGTACTAGGTCCAGGGAGGGCTGGGCTGCTGGTGTATGCCTCACCACGTAATCCGACAGCACCAGCCCCACTCTGCTGCTCTTGAAGCGGATCCTGCGCAACCTGTGGTCTAGCGACACGGGGCCGGGTACGCCTGGTGCTATCAGGGACCTCAGCCTCCTCATCCGAACTTTGGGTCAGAGAGCCACTGCTTTCTACAGGTTCGTATTCTGACCCGCTGGATTAATCAGATGTGGGTTCCCATTCCTCATCTGACTGGGTCAGAAGCCTGTAGGCCTCTTCAGAAGAATACCCCCTGTTTGACATTTTGGGCAACTAAATTTAGGGGTATTCCCTGAGACTACCCAAGAAAAAAAAAGCAAGCCTGTCTTACAAAGGGGAGGCTAGCGAAGTACCGGAGGCCGCTGCGGTTGATAAAAAATATCAAAACTGATTTTTTTATCGCCGCAGTGCGTGTAAAGGTATTGTGCAGTGATAAAAAAAAAAAAATTTTGGCACTGCGGTGGGGCGGGCGTGGGTGAACGCACGTGTGGGCGACCGATCAGGCCTGATCGGGCAAACACTGCGTTTTGGGTGGAGGGCGAACTAAAGTGACACTAATACAATTATAGATCTGACCGTGATCAGTTTTGATCACTTCCAGATACTATAAAAGTACAAATGCTGATTAGCGATACGCTAATCAGCGAATAACGGACTGCGGTGCGGTGGCCTGGGTGCTAACTGATCGCTAACTACCTAACCAAGGGGCCTAAACTATACCTAAAACCTAACGGTCAATACCAGTGAAAAAAAAAGTGACAGTTTACACTGATCACTTTTTTCCTTTCACTAGTGATTGACAAAGGGGTGATCAAAGGGTTAATTGGGGTTCAGGGGGGTGATCTGGGGCTACGAGTGTACTGTTGGTGTACTCACTGTGTAGCCTGCTCCTCTGCTGGATCCAACCGACGAAAAGAACCAGCAGAGGAGCAGGCAGCCATATAACAGATCATATTTACAAATATGATCTGTTATCTGGCTCTCTGATTGGATTTTTTGAAAATCATCAGCTTGCCAGCCGCGATCATTGGCTGGCAAGCTGATGACGAAATGGTCCTCTACGAAATGCCGGCCCGAACTGCGCATGCGCGGGCCGCGAAGCGCGTCATCTCGCGTCTCGCGAGATGACGCGTATATGCGTCGTTGTGCGCAGCGCTGCCGCCTCCGGACCGCACATCTGCGTTATGCGGTCCGGAGGCGGTTAATACATTAAAACTCCATTGTTAAAACCATTAGGCCCCTTTCACACGGGCGAGTATTCCGCTTGGATGCGATGCGTGAGTTGAACGCATTGAACCAGCACTGAATTCCAACCCATTAATTTCTATGGGGCTGTTCACATGAGCGGTGATTTTCACGCATCACTTTTGCGTTGCGTGAAAATCACAGCATGCTCTATTTTGTGCGTTATTCACATAACACAGGCCCCATAGAAATGAATGGGGTTGCGTGAAAATCGCAAGCATCCGCAAGCAAGTGCGGATGCGGTGCGATTTTCACGCACGGTTGCTAGGAGACGATCGGGATGGAGACCCGATCATTATTATTTTCCCTTATAACATGGTTATAAGGGAAAATAATAGCATTCTGAATACAGAATGCATAGTAAAATAGCACTGGAGGGGGTAAAAAATAAATAAAAAATGATTTAACTCACCTTAATCCACTTGATCGCGCAGCCGACATCTCTTCTGTCTTCTTTCTTTGCTGTGTGCAGGAACAGGACCTTTGGTGACATCACTCCAGTCATCACATGATCTTTTACCATAGTGATGGACCATGTGATGACCGGAGTGACGTCACCACAGGTCCTGTTCCTGCACACAGCAAAGAAAGAAGACAGAAGAGATGCCGATCAAGTGGATTAACCCCTCCAGCGCTAGTTTACTACTCATTCTGTATACAGAATGCTATTATTTTCCCTTATAACCATGTTATAAGGGAAAATAATACAATCTACAGAACACCGATCCCAAGCCCGAACTTCTGTGAAAAAGTTTGGGTACCAAACATGCCGATTTTTCTCATGTGAGTGCAAAACGCATTACAATGCCGCCCGCCCTGCTCTGCCTGCTACAGGACATTTAGTAAGTAGTACAGATGGGGCTGGGGATCGGAACTTCAATTAAAGTTATTATTATAAAAGGTTTAGGCATTAGGGAAGTCAGTAAGTGGCGGGGCCGGAGTACAGTGACCGCACCGGTCCCTCCTCCCTCCCACAGGTTTAGCTCCGGTATATTAGGGCATCTGTGGATGCCACTATTATGGGGTGGGGGATATGTGAATGGCACTGTTATGGGGTGGGGGATCTGTGGGTGACACATATATAACAGTGCCATCCACAGATCACCCCCCCATAACAGTGCCATCCACAGATCACCCCCCCCCCCATAACAGTGCCATCCACAGATCACCCCCCCATAGCAGTGCCATCCACAGATCCCCCCGATACCAGTGCCATCCACAGATCCCCACGATAACAGTGCCATCCACAGATCCCCACGATAACAGTGCCATCCACAGATCACCCCCCCCATAACAGTGCCACCCTCAGATCCCCCCCATAACAGTGCCATCCACAGATCCCCCATAGCAGTGCCATCCACAGATCCCCCCCCCCCATAACAGTGCCACCCACAGATCCCCCATAGTAGTGTCATGCACAGACCACCATTAGTTCAAAACCCACCAAAAGCACACCTTTTGGTTAAAAAAAATTTTTTTCTTATTTTCCTCCTCAAAAACCTAGGTGCGTTTTATGGGCCGATGCCTCTTAATGGTACATATTTTTTATTTAGATTCCAATTGTATTTTAACCTGGTTGTTGAAGTCTAAATTGTCCGATTAAAATTTTATTGAAGACCGGTTTTTAGCTGTCGAAATGAGTTTATTTCCAATAATCCAGATGATCTTCACCGAATCTGGAAAGAAATTATAACAATAATAATAATAATTCGGGTCTAACATACAATTTGCATCTGTTTGAGGTCTATCTCCCTATTTTTTCTTATTCAAGGTTTTATTAAGTTTTCCAAGGTAAATAGGACAAGAGCAATAAAGCGTATCTGAACATACAGCATGTGGTAATCAATCAAGAACAGTGAATATCAGTCTTCAAAGCAGAGAACATCAGAGGGTCCGCCCCTGTATCAAGAACATATTCAGTAAAGAAAAGGCATTGGGGAAAGGAGCATACAACGGAGACAACAGGGGGGACACACAAGGAAAAAAGGGAAAGGGGAGGGTGAGGAACAGACACAAGCGCTGGTTACAAGTGTGCAGCCTGGTACTCACTGGAGGTGCGAAACGTCTGCCATGAGCTCCACATCTTCACAAAACGGGTGACGACCAATGGGGAAACGCAGATTAGGTCCTCCATCCTTTGGTGGAGAGCAATTACCTCAAACCACTCCATTAGTAGGGGGGGGGGGGGGATGACCGTTTTGGCGGCTTGGAGCATATATTTCAAGAGGGAGACCTTATAGGCTGGGATAGTGAGGTCGAAGGCGAAAAGCAAGAGGGATTCGGGGGTATTGGGAATAGGAATGCCTGTCACTTTGCGCACAATAGAATGCACCGAGTCCCAGAAAGGGCGCAGGGCAGAGCATTGCCACCATATATGAATCATGGTGCCCTCTTCTGACAAACATCTCCAGCATCTGTCCGGCACAGACGGAAACCACTTGTGGAGAAGAGTGGGCACTCTGTACCACCTGGAGAGGACCTTGTAGTTTGTTTCCTGCGCCTTCGTGGAGATTAGCGCCTTGTGAGTCAGAAGGAAGGCTCTCTGCCATTGGAAGGGGATGAGTTGGACACCTAAATCATGTTCCCACGCCGAGCAAAAGGGAGGAGGACTGGAGGAGTGTTGCTGAATGAGCAAATTGTATACAGTGATGGAACCGGGCACATTTGCTCAAACTTAGTGAAGGCTCTGGATAGGTCATGGGTTTTGCGCAAGGTCGAATAAAAATGTTGAAGTTGGATGTGTTCAAAGGTATGCCTGGGCGAATGGTGGAGGGTTCTAGCATCTGATTGAGGGGTTTCAGCGAGGACCCTGCGTAAAACATGATAAAATCGGAGAGGGCAAGTGCTAGTACCTGACAAGAAGGTAGGCGAGGAGCGCCCCGGTGGGAAGTCAGGATGGTCCGTAATTGGACTCAGGGGACCTTTAGCATTGATGAGCGAGTGGCAATTACGTGTGGAGCCGAGTATTGCGAGGGTATGGTTAACCGTAAAAGAGGGGGTGTGGGCGGGGACGCTGGACGATCCTATCAACCAAGGGAGCGTCGAGGGTGGGGTAGGTGAGGAGTCCCTAGCCATATAGACCCACGCCTTGGCGGAGTCTACTCTCAACAGGTCCAGCAGCCTGGCATATGCCTCGGAGAAGTAATACAATTTACAGTCCGGCAGACCCACCCCGCCCGTCACCTTAGATCTGGTCAGTAGTTCTTCGATTATCCACGGTCTGCCGGAGCCCATACAAATCGAGTGAAGAAGCGTTTCAGTTGCAACCAATAGGTCGCCGGTATTCGGATAGGGACGGTCTGCAAGAGGTAGAGCAATTTCCGCAACAGGTTCATCTTAAGGATACTGACCCTGCCAAACCAGGAAAAGTCGCGGCGATGCCAAGACTCAAGATCCACCTGGAACCACCGGAGAAGCGGGGAGAAATTCAGCTGGAACAGCTGAGAGAGGTCCGCCAAAACTTTAATGCCTAGATATTTTATGCCTGAAGGCGGCCAGGCGAACGGGAACGAAGTATGGAGGGAGGGGAGGAGCTCTCGGGGCCAAGAGACATTTAGTGCTTCTGATTTTGACATATTTACTTTAAAGTTCGTCCAGTTGCCGAAACGCGCGAGTTCGCGGAGTAGGGACGGGAGTGCGATACGCGGGTTAGTTATGTATAATAGAAGATCATCCGCAAATGCGGCGCACTTGTGCTCCGTCTTACCTATCTTGACTCCAGTGATATCCGGGTTCTCACGGATAGAAGCGAGAAGGTGCTCCATCACTATGACATATATGAGAGGGGACAGCGGGCAGCCTTGGCGCGTGCCATTGCGGATGAGGAAGGGGTGGGAAAGCGTGCCGTTTATCTTAACGCGGGCGGATGGGTGCTGGTATAAACAAAAGATTTTCCCCAGAAAATCCGGGCCAATCCCCAGTCCTGAGAGGGTAGATCGAATCGCCTGCCAGGAGACACGGTCGAAAGCTTTTTCCGCATCGAGGGACAAGATCATGAGGGGGGTATTGGCCATTTTTGCATGGTGGATTATATCTAGAGTCCTGAGGGTATTGTTGCTGGCTTCCCTCCCAGTGATAAAACCCACCTGGTCGGGGTGTATTAAGTGAGGTAGGAACGCGTTCAGACGGTTAGCGAGAAGCTTGGCAAATAACTTAAAGGGGTTATCCCACTTTGCGTTTTTATACTTACCTGTTGCCACCGCGCGTTCACTTCCTGGATTCTGGCTGGGGGCGGGCTTCATCTTGATTGAAGTCTTCTCCCGGCCGGGCCGCGCGCTGGACTGAACGCGCACGCCGCCGCGCATGCGCCATGGTGACTTATTTCTGGCCAGTATAGTACAGAGCCGGCGTGCGCGTTTGCAGCTCTGTACTATTCTGGACGGGAAGAAGTCACCGTTGCGCATGCGCGGCAGCGTGCGCGTTCAGGACAGCGAGCGGCCCGGCCGGGAGAAAAAAAAGGAGTCTTCTAGGCAAGCGCGACCATCGGGATTTTGGAGAAGAGCGGTGGTCGTAAACCAGGGGAGACCGAGTCACAACAATAAGGTAAGTGGGGATGAATTTTATCCTAATCGGTGGGAATTTGTTAATAAAGTATATTTACAAAAATGATCACTGTCAAATCATTAACAGATTTAACAGTGATCATTATGATGGGATAACCCCTTTAAGGTCCACGTTCAGCAAGGAAATGGGCCGATAGCTGGGGCAGAGATGCGGATCTTTGTCAGGCGTGGGAATAACCGTGATATGGGCCATGGTCGTTTGCGCCGGGAAGGGGCACCCAGCGGACACATTGTTGAAAACCTTCGACAGAAAAGGAGTGAGGGAGGCCGAAAGAGATTTGTAAAAACTAGCCGTGAATCCATCGGGACCTGGGCTCTTGCCACTCGGCATGGACTTAATCGCCTCGTGCAGCTCCATCTCTGTGATAGGGGCTATCTCCCTATTTTCTTTATGTTTTTTTCTTTTAGACCAATTTTGGATGCCGAAGTAGCTGCTCCAATTCTGAATGAATGAGCCAAAATGTTTTCATTTTGTAAACCAGCTTTGTTTTCACATTTAAACAGAATAACGTTGAACTGGAATTTTGTTAAAGGCGAATTATTAGAATGAACAAATAGAGGCCCTTGAATGTACGACCTTACCATTAACCATTCTTTCATGGCTTGAACTGGACAAAGATGAAGTGTATCCAAGTACCAATTCCTGATTGGTCTGTTTTTGACCTTTTTATAAATAATTTGATGTAATTTGACTGGATCAACAAATCATTAAATAATGGTGCTTCTGAATTTTTATTCGCAGCTGCAATTTCGTTAATATGGAGTGCTCCAAAAACCGCCAGTAAAAATGCAGATTTGAACAGGAGAACTCCGTAATGAGAAATACATATAGAAGGTAAGTACTATAAGAATTTATCTAGCCGTTGCAATGAAATTGGCCTGGCTTTATTTTTGGTTGTATTACATATTTTCTGTATGTAATCAGCTTTACGGCTTTTTTTTAAATAAATCTACAACGACTTGGATGCCGTTTACAATCTTGTTATCTAATACCTTTATATCATTGGCGGAACAAAATTTCCTCCAATTGTTCCATGCAGCTGTGTGCGCAGCCTATGTATTAGGAGCTAAAGATTTACTGACTATGGCCTCAGGCACACGACCATTGTTTGGGTCCGCATCCGAGCCGCCACCTATTCACTTCAATGGGGCCGCAAAAGATGTGGGCAGCACTCCGTGTGGTGTCCGCAGCCGTAGCTCCTTTCCGCGGCCCCGCTAAAAAAATATAACATGGCCTATTCTTGTCCGCGCTTTGCGGACAAGAATAGGCATTTATATTGCCGCCGCCCGTTCCGTTCCGCAAATTGCGGAAGGCAATACGGGCGGCTTCCGTTTTTTTCGGATCCTCAAAAATCTAGGTACGTCTTACAAAGCAAAAAATACTGTAGTTTTCTTTGACGATAATAAATTCTTTAATGAAATTTGAGATGAGACAATTTTTTCTTCTGGTACTTTAAATTACATATCAATAAAAGAGTAGAAAAATACGGCTCTTGAACAACAGGAGACACTTATTTGCGGTAAAAACTCCCAATCCTCATAGGCAAGGGTATAGTCAACGCGTTTCGGACCTTTGTATTTCAGTCCTTAATCATGACAAAAAAACTAACAAACTAAACAGTTACCTATATACCCCTCCCGCACCAATCGATGGACGTTGAGGTATCACATGAGTATTTAACTGTTTAGTAGGATTTAAAACAGACATGGTATTAAAACAGCTTGTGCATATATTACTAAAATCAAAGTAGAGCAAAAATCAACAATGGCTAGTACATTGCAACATAATCTAGAAGATACTTAGTTGTTCTGTAAAATTAAATCTGGTCTTTTGTTTAAACCTGCTGGAAACTTTCTGGATCACCACCGGACAGATCGCCTCCATTCGGTTTCAAAAGTTGTTTCTTATTGGGGAAAATCAGAGCCGGTCTGTCCAGTGATAACGCCAAATTCCTCTGACCTGTCAGTAATTCTGGGGGATAAAGCCTTTGCTCCAATCTTCCTCTAACTTTGTTGGACTCCTTTTTAAGAGGAATTTGGCATCATCACTGAACAGACAGGCTCTGATTTTCCCCAATAAGAAACGTTTGAAACAGAATGGAGGCGATCTGTCCGGTGGTGATGCCATCATATTCTCGACTGTCTACAGTGAGGAGTACAAGGACACATATCATATAATCAAAAAACATCTCCCTGTTCTGAGTTTTGACAAGGATTGGTTCAAGTTCATAAAGGGCGGTATTAAATGTGTTGCACGGCGTGCGCCAACATTGGGAAATCTACTCAGCCCCAGCCTTTATGTTGAACATACCGGGTTGCAACCAACCTGGCTTTGTAACAAAGGCAGTTTTAAATGCGGACATATTAGATGCATTTGTTGTGGGCACATGGAGAGAAGCAGTACTTTTACATCTACTGTGAATGGGAGACAATTTGCAATCAAGACCTATTTGAATTGCAATACCAAACACGCTATTTATTTAATTACATGTCAGATCTGCTTACTCCAGTATGGGTTGCACAACAAATGCACTAAAAACTAGAAGTAGAGAACATATCTGATATACCGCATTTTAAGACAAGGAAAATCTCCGCTGTCAGTCTGCATTTTGCCTTAGAACATGGAGGCTAGGGTAGTTGGTATTGAAAGGGTTACAGCTCTCTTACGGGGCGGGGACCACAGAAAACTCCTCAATAGAGAAAGTTTCTGGATGTTCCAGTAGGTTTAAACAAAAGACAAGATTTAATTTTACAGTACAACTAAGTATCTTCTAGATTATGTTGCAATGTACTAGCCATTGTCGTTTTTTGCTATACTTTGATTTTAGTAATATATGCACAAGCTGTTTTAATACCATGTCTGTTTTAGATCCTACTAAACAGTTAAATACCCACGTGATACCTCAACGTCCATGGATTGGTGGGGGAGGTGTATATAGGTAACTGTTTAGTTTGGGTTTTTTAATGTCATGATGAAGGACTGAAATACAAAAGATCCGAAACGCGTTGACTATACCCTTGCCTATGAGGATTGGGAGTTTTTACCGCAAATAAAAGTGTCTCCTGTTGTTCAAGAGATGGATTTTTCTTCTCTTTTAATGGTTTCTGCTATGGCCGTGTCCAGGTTGGTTGCCGTGCTCACTACAGGTGCAGCAGGTGAGAGCTGCTCAACCGTCTCATTTATTCTTTAAATTCCATATTTACCGTATCTATAGAGATACCTAAAAAGGTGAAATTAGTGGGAAGAACTGTTTTATTGAAGTGTAATATTTTAGAATTTTCTTTAGTAGGTTGTAACAATTAGCAGTTCTATGTTTTCGTCCAGGTAGTGGATTATGAAACAGTCACCTGAATGACTTTCTAACATCCATTGCAAAAAACAGGAAAATGCCTCGAAGTAAAAACAGGAAAGTGAGAAGCCCATTGGTAGTCCTTTGTCATAGTAGTAATCAGTGATGGCCAGTTCGCCGTGTTCGCCAACAAACACATGTGGGCTGCCATCTTAACTCACAAGTCCCATGATGCCCAGGTAAGCCCTTAGCTGTGCCTGTATCGGGAGCCGGTCTGAAACAAATGCGTTCACCGGGAGGAGGCAGTTCCGAGAACAGCCCGATAAAGGCACCCGGCGGATGATCTCGGAACTGCCTGCTCCCAGTGACCACATTTGATTTCAGACCGGCTCCCAATACAGGCAAAGGTAAGGGCTTACCTGTGCATCGCCGGACTTGTGAGTTAAGATGGCAGCCCGTATGTGGTCGTTGGCGAACACTGCGAACTGGCCATCACTGGTAGTAATTATCTTCAAATTGGAACCCCAGGGAGTTATAACGCTCTGGGTTAACTGGTAGCAATCTCAAGGCCGATTTGATATCCGTTTTTGCTAAAATAGCATTCTTTCCTGCTTTGTTTAATAACTGCAATGCTTGATCAAAAGCATGACTAGTGTATCGAAGTAGTATTTTTATCAATTAAGTCCTTTAATGAATGGTCTTTTGGATATGAAAAGTGGTACTTTCCCACTAGCATTTTTGCTTTCCGGTATCGAGTTCCGTCACAGGAGCTCAATACCGGAAAGTTTTATCCTAATTCATTCTGAATGGAGAGCATTCCGTTCAGGATGCATCAGTTTAGTCCCTCTTACGTTTTTTTGGACGGAGAAAATACCACAGCATGCCGCAGTTTTCTCTCTGGCCAAAAATCCTGAACACTTGCCGGAATGCCGGATTCGGCATTAATTTCCATTAAAATGTATTAATGCCGGATCCGGTACTAAGTGTTCCAGAAAACTAAAACCGGTTTCCCGATCTGAACATGCACAGACCTTTAAAAATGAGAAAATAAATATTCCGGATCCGTTTTTCCTGAAAGATAGTACTGTTCTATAAAGGGCCAGCTGTTCTGACAGCCCCCTGGATCTCACAGAAAGCAGGCTGTAAGTGTATTACAGTGTGTAATACACTTACAGCCAATGCATAAAACAGAAGTATTGTAATGCATTGTAAGGCTACTTTAACACCTGATTCTGGTATCTGCACAGACGGATCCGCACCTATAAATGCAAACGATGATATCCGTTCAGTACGGATCCGTCTGCATACACCTACACTTAGTCAAAAAAAAAGTCTAAGTCAAACGGATCCGTCCTGACTTTACATTGAAAGGGAGGGATCAGTATTACTCAGCACCGCCAGGTGGACACCAAAACGCTGCAAGCCGCGGAATGAGCGGAATGGAGGCGGAACGGAGCCAAACTGATGCATTCTGAATGGATCCGCATTCATTCAGAATGCATTAGGGCTAAACTGATCCGTTTGGGGCCGCTTGTGAGAGCCTTGAAACGGGTCTCACAGGCGGACCCTGAAACGGCAGTGTGAAAGTAGCCTAAAGGGGATAAGACCCCCCAGAGTGGGACAAAAAATAAAGTGAAAAAAGTTGTTAAAAAAAAGAAGTTTGACAAAAAAAAATTGTTTCATGTAAAAATAAATAAAAAAAAGCTCTATCAAAATATCACATTATCTAACCTCTCAGGTGAACACCGTCCAAAAATAAAAACTGTGCTAAAAAAATAAATAATTTGTGTCACCTTACATCACTAAAAGTGCAACACCAAGCGATCAAAAAGGCGTATGCCCCCTAAAATAGTACCAATCTAACAGTCACCTCATCCTGCAAAAAATGAGCCCCTACCTAAGACAAATCGCCTAAAAAATTAAAATAAATATGGCTCTCAGACTATGGAGACACTAAAACATGATTATTTTTGTAAAACTTAAATAAATAAAAAAAAGAAGTATACATATTAGGTATTGCCACGTCCGTAACGACCTGCTCTATAAAAATATCATATGACCTAACCCCTAACACAGTAACAAAAAATATAAAAACAATGTCAAAAGGCCTTTTCTGTCACCTTAAATCACAAAAAGTGTAATACTAAGCGATCAAAAAGTCATACGCACCCCAAAATCATTCCAGTCAGTCATCTCATCCCGTAAAAAAATGAACCCTACATAAGACAGTCGCCGAAAAAATAAAAAAAAAAGATGGCTTTCAGAATATGAAGACACTAAAAAAAAATATATTTCAAAAATGCTTTATTACTGTATGGAAAACAAACAAAAGAAGTAGTATATTTGGTACTGTCGCGTATGTAACAACCTGCTCTATAAAAATACCACATGATCTAACCTGTTAGATGAACATTGTAAATAACAAAAAATAAAAACGGTGCCAAAACAGCTATTTTTTTTGTTACCTTGCCTCACAAAAAGTGTAATATAGAGCAACCAAAAATCATATGTACCCTGGTGCCACCTTATTCTGTAGTGGAAATGGGGTCTTTTTTTGGAATTTCTATTCTAGGGGTGCATCAGAGGGAATTCAAATGTGACATGGCAACTTCAAATTATCCCAGTGAAATCTGCCCTCCAATAACCATATGGCGTTCCTCTCCTTCTGTGCCCTGCCGTGTGCCCGTACAGCAGTTTACAATCACAAACAGGGTGTTTCTGTAAACTACAGAATCAGGCTAATAAATATTGAGTTTTGTTTAGCTTCTTATGGTGGGGGGCCCAAAACTAAATTCTGCACAGGTCCCCAATTATCCTAAGGCCAGCCCTAGCCTTGCTGTACTGTCCTGATTTCATACAAAGCAGCAAAGATTGCAGTGGAGACTGCTGGACATAGAGTGGCGGTGGAGTAGGAGAAGTAAGTTTATTTATTTTAAGGGCTGATCTGAGGTCTGACATGAAGGTCTGACATGGAGATCTAAAGGGGTTCTGACCTGAGGTCTGATATGGGGGTCTGACATGGAGGTCTAATGGGGATCTGATCTGAGGTCTGATACAGGGTTTTGACATGGAGGTCAAAAGAGGGTCTGAAATCTGGGAGGGGGGAAATCGGACATTAAGGTCAATTGGGGGTCTGATTTGAGGTTTGATATGAGGGTCTGAGGATATGATATTGGGGATCTGATCTGAAAGGTAAGGGGGTATTTTTTAGGCTGAAGCACAATATAAGGGCTTGTTCACACAACCGTGCCTTTTTTTGCAGATCTTCAAAAACGGATGCCGCCCGTGTGCCTTCCGCAATTTGCGGAACAGGAGGCCCATTATAGAAATGCCTCGGAACAGAGGACCATGGGGCCACAGAACAGAGCAACGGATGCGGACAGCACACAGAGTGCTGTCCGCATCTTTTGTGGACCCATTGAAATGAATGGCTCTGTATACGGACCATATGCAGAACGCAAAATACGTTCGCGTGAATGAGCCCTAAGAGGGAATTTTTTGTACTGGCGCACATTATAAGGAGGTATTTTTTTACTGGCACACATTATAAGGAGGGATTTTTTTTTTGTACTGGCACACATCATAAGGGAATATGTTTTGTACTGGCACACATCATAAGGGAATATGTTTTGTACTGGCACACATAAGGGGGGATTTTTTGACTGGAACACATAAGTAAAAGTCTTAGGGTACTTTTACACTAGCGTTGCTGGATTCCGGCAGGCAGTTCAGTCGCCAGAACTGCCTGCCGGATCTGGCAATCTGTAAGCAAATGGATACCATTTGTAGACTGATGCGGATCTGTCTCACAAATGCATTGCAATACCGAATCCATCTCTCCTGTTGTCATCTGGGAAAACGGATCCGGTATATATCTTTTTCACATTTTTAAACCGGATCCGTTTTTCCGGAACACTTGGCATTAATGCATTTTAATGTAAAATAATGCCGGATCCGGTATTCCGGCAAGTGTTCAGGAATTTTGGACGGAGAAAATACAGCAGCGTGCTGCAGTATTTTCAGCTTCCAAAAACCGTACAGTGACTGAACTAAAGACAACCTGATGCATACTGAACAGTTTGCTCTCCATTCAGAATGCATTAGGATAAAACTGATCAGTTTTTTCCCCTGTATTGAGCCCCTAGGACGGAACTCAATACCGGAAAAGTTTAGCAAAAGTGTGAAAGTACCCTTAATACTGGGTGGCTATGTGGTAACACGATTAGTAGTATGAGGACAATGTGGGCATTATTACTAATGGGGGCACTTAACACTATGCATTCTGGGAGATAATTATTTCTATTGGTGGGACTTTGGGGAGCACTATTATTGGGGGGGAGGGGGGCACCCTGGCACAGTATCTGCTTAGCACAATTATTTTTGGGGGACATCACGTTTACCCTATTAGTGTCAGGAATACCATTTGCTGGGCGCAGTTGTTTTATGGCACTGTGTGCCAATAATTATTGAAGGGGGCACTATCTGCATGGTAATGGGGGTCTGTTTCTGCAGTACAGTATTGGGGAGTGCAGGATGGGGTGTTGAGAAGATGTGAGGATGATTGAAAAGCAGGAAATTAAGATGTCTGTTTGTTAAATTCTGCAGAGGCAAGAGATGGCAGAAAGAAATCATCATGGCGGTCTGGTCTGAATAGGGAAGATGAGGAAAGAGAATATCTACATCAGAAGAGACGTCACTGTATATAAGAGGTATGTGGCGCTGTATTACTCTATGTTTTGTAGCTCTGTATGTAATGTTTTCCAACTCTCTAACAGTAGGGCTGAGAATTTGGCATTGGGGGTGCAGTTTCCATTTTTACCTCAGGCAGCAGAAAGGCTAGGTGCACCCCTGCCGCTTGCTGCAAAGCACTCAGGGAAGGGGTGGGGGGCAAGCGGACCTTTTGCACCAGGGCCCAGGAGCCTTTAGCTACGTCCCTGAAGACAAGAAATCAGTACAGTGGTCTAAATGGTTTAGTATTGAGCACTATGGGTATAGAAACTAATTTAGCAAGACAACAAACCCCAGTTGCTTTGTCAAAAACAAAAGCCAAAGGAAAGTAAAATATAAACACCAGCGCCACACAAAATATAGGTTATACTGTCTCTGTGTGGACAGAAAGTAACTAGTGAACACCTGTAAAGAAGGTAATTAAAGTAATACAGCAACCAACACCAGCCAGATGTGTCTACATTCGTGGCGTGGGCGGGCCAGACTTAATTACCATTTTATTCGCCTGTTTCAGGTGTAGAAAAAGGATTATATGGCTCCATTGTCTTATAGGTGTGGGTCCCACTGCTGGGACCCGCACCTATATCGAGAACGGAACCCCGAAGGAAAGCGCATTGTGCATGCACAGCCGCTCTCCATTGATTTCTATGGGGCCTGTCCCATATAAATGAATGGGAGCATGGGCCGCGCATGCGTGGCACGCCCCCATTCACTTGTATGGGAGAGGCGGGGATTAGCACTTGGTGGTGGACGGACCCCGGAAAATCTGGGGTCCTCCAGCCACAGCGCTCCCCGCTCCGTTCTCAATATAGGTGCGGGTCCCAGCGGTGGGACCCGCACCTATCAGACAATGGGGGCATATCCAGGGCTGTGGAGTCGGTAGATAAATGCTCCGACTCCTCAGTTTTTGGTACTTACGACTCCCCAGTATTTAATATGCAAATGTATTTTATACATTCCTTGAAGGAAAGAAAGGCAACATACATGTCATTACCACAGAACTACTGGCCAGGAAGCTGCTGCCTTCTCCTTTGTGTGCTGATCTTCTGCTGAAGATTGGGCAGTGCGAGGATCCAAGAAGGGGAAGGGGCATTTATTGTAAAACATGATTTCCCTAGTAGAATCCCATAGTCATGTTTAAAGTTCAAGCTAACAATCTGAGTTTACAAGTTTGTATAGCCTTAGCTGAATGACAGCAGTTTTTCAAATGGTTTACAGCTTCAGTCTTGAACTATTGACTATCCGTTCCCTTCACTTATACAAGTGTCTAGTCCTGCAAAAAACATATTTACTTAATCAGTTATCAGTGAGAGGCTAGGTTAACCATGGGCGTTGCGTTCCCTATAACAGCGGAACACAACACAATGGAAAGTATAAGTATTGCCGCTCCTTAACTGTGCGTTGCGTGCCATATAGTGAAGCATATGAAAAGCATGCTTCTTCATGGTCACTTAACGTGTTCGTTTTGCAGTAACGTGACGCACTGCATGCATTGGCCTTTATTCTTACAGTAGAGAAGTACCGTATTTTTCGCAAAAGTAGGGGGAAAAATAGCAGTGCATCTTATGGGGCGAATGCTGCGACCATCCGGTGAATAGGCTGAGAGGGAGGAGGGGCTGGGGGCCGGCGTCTGTTTCTGTAATGTCAGCGGGGCCCGGTGCAGTCACTGTATTCTACTACACCGGGCCCCGCACACTGTAGTATACGGTAATCATATCTAACATGTGGGTATTGTTAAAGTATTCCAATCATCTTAAATCTAGCGCTGTACTACTTACTACTAACTTGGCAGTCAGGAGGCAGGGTGGGCGCTCGTAGCGTAGCTCACTAAGTCACACGCCTGCTCCGCCCATTTTGTGAATAAAGCAGGCACCGGGACCCGCTGCCATTACAGAAACAGATGCCAGCCCCAATTCACTACACAGGGACAGTTATGGGGGGGGTTCTGTGGATGACGCATAAGATAAGATGCTGTATGTGTGTCATCCGCAGATGCACAGACAATGATCCCCCATAACAGTGCCACCCACAGATGCCCCCATAATCGTGCCACCCACAGACTACCATTAGTTCAAAACCCACCAAAAGCACACCTTTTGGTTCTAAATATTTTTTTTCTTATTTTCCTTCTCAAAAACCTAGGTGCATCTTATAGGGCGAAAAATACGGTAATTAATTATAACCTTTTGTGAATTGGGACATTTAAACATGCTTTTTTTTTTATTCCAATTTAAATCTAGTAGGAGTTGGTTCATTTTTTGCCGACTCCAGGTACCCAAAATTGACTCCGACTCCTCGACTCAGACTCCACAGCCCTGGACATATCCTAGCGATATGCCCCCATTGTCTAAGACAGGAATACCCCTTTAATGTAAGACAGCTCGGAAGCTGTACTACATTTAGAAGTGGCGATGGATACGCCGAAGTTATGAAGAGGCCTGTGCCTTTGTTTGTTTAGTGCGAAATTTGACATGCTATGCGGATTTTGAAACCTGCAGCATCTCAATTCTTTGTGCGACTTTTTTTTTTTGCGGATTTCAACCTTTTTTTAAACCAAGGGTGAGATCTGCGGAAATCTATATAAAAACATGCAAGTAAAACAGTTTTTTTGTGTGAAAACGCACAGAAATCCATGCAGATTTTCTGTTTTGAAACCAGCCCCCCATGTGTAGATAGCCCAAGTCTCCATTTATGTGCTACTGTATTTAACGGCCTGTATTTATATGGTTTATTGTTCCAGGTCAGTGGTCCCCACGGAATGGAACCTAAGGACCCCATATAGATTATAATAGGGTCAGTTAGGTTTCCACTCAAAAGATTTTGGAGCGGAGACAAAAACAGTGCATGCAGGACTTTTATCTCCGCTTCAAACATCTTCTTCAGAGCTGAAACCTAACGGTCCCCGTTATAGTCTATGGCAGGGGTGGCCAACCTTACAAACACAAAGCCAAAAAAAAACACGTATGTCTACTAGGAGCCACAAACGAGCTACAATTACACACGAGTCAGCGTATTTTTCCCCTACAAGATGCACCTAGTTTTTAACAAAGAAAAATAAGAAAAAAAAATAAAAAATTCATCTGATCTGAGGTCTGAAAAATATATTCTCTTATTTTTCATTAGCAGAAAACAAAAGAAAAAATATATTTATTTTTCATCAGACCTTCCTCATCTGACCTAAAATAAGATCCCCAAACCTCAGACCTCCAAATAAGACCCCCAATGCTCGGATCAGACAACACAAACCGGACTCCCAGTGTCAGACCCTCGGTGCTCAGATCTCCCCTCTTCTCAGATCTGACCCCTGTACTCAGACCTGACCAATGCTCAAACAAGAAACAAGTACTATGTTCTCACACTGTGTGCATCAGGACGTAGTAGAGAGTGAGCTGGAGCTGAAAAGTAGCAACAGTGTCTGGTCAGGAAAAGAGATCGGAGCATGGGGTGGAGAGTGAGCCGGCCTGACTACTTTTCGGCTCCACAGCTAGAGCCGCACTTGAAGAAGCGAACCACCGTATGCGGCTCAAAAGCCATGGGTTGGCCACCCCTAGTCTATGGGGTCCTTAGGTTCCGTTTGGCTCAGTTATGTGCCGAACCCATCTTTTCCATTTTCCTGCTCCAACAGGAAGGCTGCACGGTTATGTGAACGAAGCCTTAGACAACCCCCTAGTAAACAGTTTTATTTTTTTATTTGTGTGTGTGTGGTGAGGAACAGTTCAGCTTTTCCTCCTTAAATGAGTTAGCGGCTTTAAATATTTTGCTTATATCTCTATGTTGTACAGGTTCCCCTTTTCGATCATGCTGCATTATTTTTCTGTATTTATATGCACAGTCTGTGATGGATACCATAAGAGTCTCGTTGTTGCAATGGCAGCCTGTGCTCACCACTGTCACGCTCCCTCAGGCAGGCATCGGTGCCATGTCACTCACCCATCATGTCCTCATTGTCTGCCAGTGGCTCACACCCACTTGCCCTTTGATTCCCACCAGCAGCGGGTCCAGCCGGCCGACGGCATCCCACGTGGCTTCTGCTTCTCAGTGACGGCATCCTGGCTTGTCTCTAGAGTGCGCCTGCATGCTAGTTTCCTTCGGCTTTTTACTTGAGAGCATTTAAGGCATCTTTCGCTATGGTACAGTACCTGAGCTTTAGGTTCCATAGCTTGCTAGCAACCATGGTAGGCGTGCTGGCCAGTTAGTCTGCTCTTGTACTGATCTCTGCCTGTTTACCGACTTACCCTCCCCTGCCTGTTCTGACCTTAGCTGTTTATGGTATTGACCCTTTACTGCCTGCCCTTTATTCATACACAAGTTGATTTCTTATTTGCATGTTTGCATCAACATAATTTAAAATACAGGGCGGGCCATTTATATGGATACACCTTAATAAAATGGGAATGGTTGGTGATATTAACTTCCTGTTTGTGGCACATTAGTATATGTGAGGGGGGGAAACTTTTCAAGATGGGTGGTGACCATGGCAGCCATTTTGAATCCAACTTTTGTTTTTTCAATAGGAAGAGGGTCATGAGACACAAACTTATTGGGAATTTCACAAAAAAAACAATGGTGTGCTTGGTTTTAAAGTAATTTTATTCTTTCATGAGTTATTTACAAGTTTCTGACCACTTCTAAAATGTGTTCAATGTGCTGCCCATTGCGTTGGATTGTCAATGCAACCCTCTTCTCCCACTCTTCACACACTGATAGCAACACCGCAGGAGAAATGCTAGCACAGGCTTCCAGTATCCGTTGTTTCATGTGCTGCACATCTCGTAACCAAGCACACCATTGTTTTTCTTGTGAAATTCCCAATAAGTTTGATGTGTCACATGACCCTCTTCCTATTGAAAAAACAAAAGTTGGATTCAAAATGGCCACCATGGTCACCACCCATCTTGAAAAGTTCCCCCCTCACATATACTAATGTGCCACAAACAGGAAGTTAATCTCACCAAACTATTCCCATTTTATTAAGGTGTATCCATATAAATGGCCCACCCTGTAGTTAGTTTTAAAGGTAACATTCAGGACTGTGGTCACATGACCATGCAGCTCTTACTTCCTGTGTAACTATAAACTAGCTGGGCATTGTTAGGAGCGGTGCTGGAGCTGTGGCAGAGAAAAGAGAACTACATCATGGGTTTGGTTGGATACAGCAACAGGACATGCTACATACAGAATGGAAACAAACCAGAATGATTTGTATACATGTGAAAATGGGTCAGGAGTGTCAAAACTGGAAAATAAAAATAAAAGACTTCCGGTTCCAGCGCTGGGATGCAGGATGCGGAGTGAGTGAGCTCCGGTGCCTGTCCCTCCATTACCTCCTGCACTCCGTTTCCAGTGGCATCGAGGGGCTCCGTAAGTCACCTGAGGGCACCCACACAGCGGCGGTCTCCGGTCCATGGACAGTTATCTACTTCGGAGTGACAGACGGCAAGTTAAGAGCGGGGCAAGGCAGACTGCAAGTACCACGCCAGGCAAGATGGCGGACTCCCGCCCCGAATCCCCAAATAACAGGAATGGGGCTGATAACACGGCTGATGGCAGCGGTAAGCCGACTGAGGACTTATTCAAAATTGATTACAAAACTTTGGCCATCCAAGTGGCCAAGTATCTAGCTCCGGACATTAAGGAGACTCTCTCTAAAACTCTCTCGCAGTCTCTGCATGAGCTACACGATACCCTGGCGAGACATGAGGCGAGCATTGAAGAGTTAGAGCAAAGGGTGGCAACAATGGAGGAGGATGCCTCCAGATATAATCGTGATGCCCAGGATCTTTTTAAACAGAATATTGTGCTGAAAGAGCGCCTAGAAGACCTGGAAAACAGGCCTAGGCGGAATAACCTACGGATAGTGGGCTTGCCAAAAAGCATCAAACAGCCAGCCCTGAAGGAAATCTGTGAGATTGAGATACCACAAGCCCTGAATCTGAGTGGGAGGCATAAGGTGGAGAGGGTTCACCGTGTGAGACCCGCTATGGACTCTCAAATGCAAAGTAATACTAATTCCCAGAACTTACCATCAAAACCGCGCCAAGTCATTATGCCATTTCTGGACTATACTGACAAGGAGTCCATCCTGAGGGCTTTTAGAGCTCGCAAAGGGCCATTAAAAATAAGAGGGTACACCATATTGATGTTTGCAGATTACTCAGCTATGGTGGCAAAGAGACGACGTGAATTTAGTAATGTATGCTCGGAGCTCTATAGGCAGCAAATCAGATTCCAGCTATTATACCCGGCGATTTTAAAAGTTACCACATTAGATGGCGAAGTTAAAACCTACCAGGATGCGGACGCTGCAGCGGAGTTTCTGCGTGCGAATATCCAAGAGGGTGAGCCAAGACAAAGAGGAAGATCCCCCGAAACAGCGACGGCAGAGCAGAGAAAGAACGAGGAGTCCAGAATGGAGACTTTCACCACCTACAGACAGGCGGAGGCACGACTGGGAGCTTGTCCCGGTGGGCAAGCGGATCCCTCATTCCAGAAGAAGGGGCTCATGGTCGCGATAAAGCGGTCACTACAGGTAGCAGAGTTGAAACTCGGCGCAGGACTCCTGCAGTTCGTCTAGGCCTGCGATTTGAGATGGGGGTGGTGTAAGGTGTAATGTAAGGGTAATGCATAGGTTAATGTGTTACAGGAGATGTCCAGTATTAGGAGGTGATCCTAGCAGGGAAAGGGGGGGGGGGGGGAGGTTGTAACAGATATGTAATCATCTTTCTGCATCAGCCGACGCTCGCTTCCAGGTAACAATCCTTGTCATTAGAATGTCCTATATTGAAAGTAGTTGTATATATGAAAATAGTTAGATGGAATGTAAAGGGCTTACGCTCGCCGCAGAAGAGGTGCATGATCCTTCGACACCTTAAGAAGAAGATGAAACCTGATATAGCACTGCTTCAGGAAACAGATTTGTTAGCAGGGGACTTTGGGAGAATGAAAAAATTGTGGGTCGGACAGGAGATCGGATCAGCTTCCTCTGAGCGGAGAGCGCGAGTCATGATATTGTTTAACAAGGCGTTTAATTATGCTCTGTTGGGATCGGTGGCTGACGACAAAGGGAGGTGGGTTAAGGTATCAATACGAGTCCAGAATATGGAGTATACTATCTTCAATGTATATGGCCTGAATTTCAATAACACTTTTTTTTTAGGGCGCTAGAGGGCAACCTACTCACAGATAGGGCCTCAAACCTAATAGTAGGGGGCGACTTCAATTCAGTAGCGGTAGGGAGGGAGGATAGGAGAACCAAGTCAGCGGATAATAGGGCAAGCATGGCTCAGGACGCAGTTTTAAGACCTATGATGGAGTCGGTAGGGTTAGTAGATCCTTGGCGGCAATTTCATCCAGATGAAAGGGCATTCACCTTCTACTCTCACACTAGGGATTCATGGTCACGTATTGACTATATTTTCACTCAGAGCTCCCTGTCAGGCTTGGTGGAACATGCTGATATTGGAGATATTAATATATCAGATCATGCTCCGGTAACCCTGGTATTGAGAGACTCTTTCTTAATGGGTACGGATTATCTGTGGAGGTTTCCCTCAAACTTATTAGATAATGAAGACTTCAAAAATAAACTAGTGGGTCGGTGGGAGGAGTATAAGGAGAATAAATCAGGCCCATATGGATGCGCCAGAACTTTTCTGGCATACATCTAAGGCAGTTTTGAGGGGGCGAATCATGGGTTAGGTGTTCAGCAGAAAAAAAGCATGTCAGCAATTATTAGAACAAGCAAGTGCTCGAGTCAGACAAATGTACAGGCAGTTTACAGAGGTACCCTCAGTGGAAAATAAGGTAAAATGGATAGAAGCATGCCAAGCCTTTGAAAAAAGTGAAAGGGACAGAGAATCTCAAGATAACGCAATTTGAAGCCAAAATTTATCGATATGGGAACAAAGCTGGCTGTTTACTGGCTAACTTAGCTAAAGGCCAGAGGATGCCTCTGTTTATTTCCAGCCTCAAAGATAGCAAGGGGAGGGTGATAATCGACCCGGCAGGTATAAATGAAGTGATAGGCCAATATTATGCGGCTCTATATGAGGACAGCCCCTCATCCCCGCTAGTTGATACCTTATTAGAACAGGTAAAATTGCCCACTGTAAAAATCAGACCAACTTCAGAGGTTAAATGCGGATGTGACCATGGAGGAACTTCAATTGGTCATTAAAGGCCTGAAAAACGCTAAAGCCCCGGGACCCGACAGATTTTCGGGAGAATACTATAAGACGTTAATTTCACAAGTATCCCCAATATTGCTGCAGCTTTACAATGACGTATTGAAGGGCAAGATTCACCCGGATAAGGAGAATGCATCTTACATCAAACTTTTACCCAAACCAGGGAAGGATCCCCTATCACCTAGCTCCTATAGACCTATCTCCTTAATTAATGTAGACACAAAAGATCTTGTCTAAAATTATGGCTGACAGGCTAGCCTCCTTTCTTCCATCCCCGATAGGGATCGAACAAGTGGGGTTTGTGCAGGGTCACTCGACGGTTATGAATATCAGGACGGTTCTAACAGTCTTAGATAGGGTCCGTCGCAGAGCTCAATCTGGGGAAACCCCAGCCGTGCTCCCCTTCGATGCTGAAAAAGCTTTTGATAATGTAAGGTGGGCATGGCTGGAGGCAGTGTTAGACAAAATAGGATTCAGGGGAGCTTTTAGAACATTACTAATCTCTATAAGAATCCGAAGGCACGGGTGTACACTAAGGGCTAGCTCGCAAAACCCTTTGAATTGAAGGGCACGAGACAGGGGTGCCCGCTCTCTCCTCTGCTGTTTAACTTAGCATTGGAACCCCTGTCACGGCTCCTATGTTCGTCAGATCTGTATGAGGGAATAGAGGTTGGATCGCCAAAAGTGAAGGCATTGCTCTTTGCTGATGTGGTCCTATTTCTGGCCAAACCGGAGGAACACATTCCAGTTGTCTTTAAAGCCTTGAAGGCCTTTGGAAGCTACTCGGGATACAAGGTAAACATATCTAAGTGTGAATTCCTACCTCTATTACCCATGAACGATGCCCTACAGCACACATCCTCAAACTGCGGCCCTCCAGCTGTTGTAAAACTACAACTCCCACAATGCCCTGGTGTAGGCTGATACCTGTAGGCTGTTCAGGCATGCTGGGAGTTGTAGTTTTGCAACAGCTGGAGGGACGCAGTTTGAGGATGCCTGCCCTACAGAAATTGAACAAGGTGCTGGGAATCACTTTGGCCAAATCATATATAACGTATCTGGGGGTAAAAATAGGGAGAGATCCTCATTCCTTGTATCAACTTAACTTTCCACCATTAATATCCCAGATTAGGGCTGACTTGGACAGATGGCAGGGATTGCCTCTTTCTATAATGGGGCGGTGCTGCCTGGTGAAAATGAAGGGGGTATCCAAATTGCTATATCCCATGCAGACGGCCCCACTTTTACTACATCATGCAGATGTTAAACTTTTGGAGAGTACAGTCGTGGCAAAAAGTTTTGAGACTGACGCAAATATTAGTTTTCACAAAGTTTGCTGCTAAACTGCTTTTAGATCTTTGTTTCAGTTGTTTCTGTGATGTAGTGAAATATAATTACACACACTTCATACTTTTCAAAGGCTTTTATCGACAATTACATGACATTTATGCAAAGAGTCAGTATTTGCAGTGTTGGCCCTTCTTTTTTCAGGACCTCTGCAATTCGACTGGGCATGCTCTCAATCAACTTTTGGGCCAATCCCTGACTGATAGCAACCCATTCTTTCATAATCACTTCTTGGAGTTTGTCAGAATTAGTGGGTTTTTGTTTGTCCCACTCGCCTCTTAAGGATTGAACACAAGTTCTCAACGGGATTAAGATCTGGGGAGTTTCCAGGCCATGGACCCAAAATGTCAACGTTTTGGTTCCCGAGCCACTTGGTTATCACTTTTGCCTTATGGCACGGTGCTCCATCGTGCTGGAAAATGCATTGTTCTTCACCAAACTGTTCTTGGATTGTTGGAGTGTTTTTAGGTACCATTCTTTATTCATGGCTGGGTTTTTGGCAAAATTGTGAGTGAGCCCACTCCCTTGGATGAGAAGCAACCCCACACATGAATGGTCTCAGGATGCTTTACTGTCGGCATGACACAGGACTGATTGTAGTGCTCACCTTTTCTTCTCCGTACAAGCCTTTTTCCCGATACCCCAAACAATCGGAAAGAGGTTTCATCAGAGAATATGACTTTGCCCCAGTCCTCAGCAGAAGATCAATCTATCCCTGATGTTTTTTTTGGAGAGAAGTGGCTTCTTTGCTGCCCTTCTTGACACCAGGCCATCTTCCAAAAGTCTTCGCCTCACTGTGCGTGCAGATGCGCTCACACCTGCCTGCTGTCATTCCTGAGCAAGCTTTGCACTGGTGGCACTCTGATCCCGCAGCTGAATCCTCGTTAGGAGACTATCCTGGCGCTTGCTGGACTTTCTTGGACGCCCTGAAGCCTTCTTAACAAGAATTGAACCTCTTTACTTGAAGTTCTTGATGATCCTATAAATTGGTGATTGAAGTGCAATCTTAGTAGCCACAATATACTTGCCTGTGAAACCATTTTTATGCAACGCAATGATGGCTGCACGCATTTCTTTGCAGGTCACCATGGTTAACAATGATTTCAAGCATCACCCTCCTTTTAACAGGTCAAGTCTGCCATTTTAACCCAATCAACCTGACATATTTATCTCCAGCCTTGTGCTCGTCAACATTCTCACCTGAGTTAACAAGACGATTACTGAAATGATCTCAGCAGGTCCTTTAAATGACAGCAATGAAATGCAGTGGAAAGTTTTTTTGGGGATTAAGTTAATTTTCATGGCAAAGTAGGACTATGCAATTCATCTGATCACTCTTTATAACATTCTGGAGTATATGCAAATTGCCATTATAAAAAAGTAAAATGAGCAACTTTTCCAATTTCCAATATTTATGTAATTCTCAAAACTTTTGGCCACGACTGTAGATTTGCGCAGTTTATATGGCAGGGCAAAAAACCAAGGATTGCTTTGGATAAACTGAAAGTGAGGAAGGACTTGGGCGGCGTCAACTTTCCAGACATTCGAGGATACAATATAGCTTGTAACAGCAGATATATACTGGACTGGGCAAACCAGACATCTTTCTACTCCAACCTTAGATTGGAAAAACAGCTAGCTAAGCATTGGGACTTGGTGGCATTGCTGCATACCAGTGTATCTAAACTGCCAGGGCCAATTAAAAAATCTCTCGTACTGAGGGACACAATTATTGGGTGGAAAATATTAAGGATGTATGGTTTGCCTTATCAAGTGCAAACATCTTCCAATATTAGCCAATCCTAATTTTGAACCGGGCAGGAGTAGTAATCTTATGCTGATTTGGGCACAGAAAGGGATTAGAAGAATGAATGACCTATTCCATGAGACGGAACCTAGGTGGATGACAGACGGAATTGAGAGAGAAGTGGAATTTTAAGGAGCCGTCATTTTTGCCGTATATGCCTTACGGTAAGGGCTTGTGCAAAGATCTGACCAGGGAATGGAGAGCGAATGAGCTTGACTCGCTCCTAAGGTTGAAAACCAGGCCGTCAATCTCACTTCTTTATCAATCTCTTAGAGACAAATGGGAGAGAGTGGATCCCAAGTAGATGTTCCGGAGATGGGAGGCACTTTTAGGAGTGAAAAACATACATCAACCTATATGTTCAGGTATAGGGGCATTATATAAAGCCATTCCAAATGAGCAATGGTGGGAGACCCATCTAAAGATCTTGCATCACGCAATATATGGGTTTGACATTCCCAGTTCTGATACATGACAGGATAGGTTGATTGCATGCCCAAAATGTGGCCTTTCAAAGTCGGACTTGTTCCATGGCTTATGGGATTGCCCGAAGTTGAAAGAATAATGGAATGACATGGTTATTCTGTTGAAAAAATGTTCTAGGAATGAGGCAGACATAACCCCTGCAACGGCAATATTACATGTTCAAATTATCAGATCCGAACAGTCGGATGATTATACAACGGCACCTGTCACGCTAATGGGGCATAAGATTCTACTAGGGGCTAAAAAATGTCTGTTGAAATTGTGGCTCCAACCTCAGGTCCTTTCTGTTTCTATGGTCACTATGCAACTCAAACATACATTCCACCTAGAGTGGCTTGAGGCGCTACAACATAAATAAATTCTGGGGAAAAAGTTGTACCTAACATGGCGCAAGTTCGTGCTGGGCCATATAGAACCCTGTGAATACACAAGAATTATGACTCCTTTCAAGTTGACGGCATGGTATTTGCCGGAAGATCTGAAGGATGAGCTGGGTGCTTTAAAGGTGATATGAACCCAATAACACGCTTGTATAGTTCAGTGACTGGATATGGCGTTTAGGCTGATGCAGGGGAAGGGGTTACTTTATTGTACATCATAATGTGATGCGCTGTATAAACATATTCATGATTCTTTTGATACTATGTGTTTATGATCGATATATAAGTGATGGAATATCAATGACAATGACATGATTGTTATTCTTTTTGATCGGGCTAAAAATTAAGTAAGAAAGTAAGCACATCTGATAACCATAGTAATCCTAGAAAACCCCTTTAAAAAAAAAGGGACACTGTCATCTGGATTTTACTTACTGAGCTATTATCACATCAGTCTCCACGATTTATATTAAAATACACTAGTATTACAGCCCTTTGTCTTTTCATTTGTCTAGAAAATAGCTTTTAATCATATGTTAATTACCTCGATAAGGAGCCCAAGGGGCTGCCCCTCAGGCCGTTGGAGCCCAGCCACGCCCATTATCTTGGAGCCCAGCACCGCCCCACTGCTAATTTATTCACTGCTCATCGCCAGCGTAATGTGTTTGTTGTGCCCAAAGTCTTGAGCAAGCACCGTGGATACAAATGTCAGCGCCCGCGCGGTGTCCTGGCATCGGCCTAACAGAATTAAGGGCGCATGTACCAGTTTCACTCGACCTGGATATGCGCGAGATTTTGGGCGCAACAAACACATTACGTTGGCGATAAGCAGTGAATAAATTAGCAGTGGGGCGGTGCTGGGCTCCAAGATAGCCGGAGGGGCAGTCCCTTGGGCACCTTATCGAGGTAATTAACATATGCTTAAAAGCCATTTTCTAGACAAATTAAAAGACACAGGGCTGTAATACTAGTATATTTTAATATAAATCGTGGAGACTGATGTGATGTTAGATGTAGGCTTAGGGTGGCACAGGATGAGGCTATGTAAGCTTAGGGTGGCACAGAGGGCTCTGCAGGGTCTGGATGGTAGGCTTAGGGTAGTACATAGGCACAGTGTGGTAATGTACTGTATGTAGTGCACATAGTGGAATGTAGAGCAATTGTCATTGTGTACCGTTATACTATTATAGCGTACATTGTGATAAAGCATATAGTTTCCTGGACTATAGTGCACATAGTTTAATAGCTGTGACATCTTTGTATCAGCCAGGAGGCTTGTGCTTGGCCCCGCACCGAGTACACAGGCACATCACAGTCTGCTGCATCTACAAGGTGCTGCTGCACCTCCTATTTTTCTAGCTACAGGACAATAGAATGACCTGCCCTGAGGGTCTCCCTCCCATGTCCTCACCGTCTTGTAGCTGGTGGTCAGACCCAAGTCTGAGGTTGGTGTTGCTTGCTGCTGGTCTCCTGTTGGCATGTCCAGCACTGAGACCCTCGCTGACATCTATAAGCAGGGGTCTGAAGCACTCAGCTACTTTTCCTCACTGCTGAGCGCGGTAGTGAAGACTGTCCCCTAGACCTTCTATTGAGGCCGTCTTCAGTACCGCACTCAGCAGGGAGGAAAGACAGCACTTGGCTGAACGCTTCAGATCAATATAGTGAAAAACAAGGTGCTCAGATCTGGGATCCCCACTAAATTTCACTACACAGCAAGGCCACTTCAGAATTCCCAACTAACGGCAGATCACAGGATGCACTGCCAGGATGCCGCCAGACCGCTGAGGACCAAGATTAATAAAGATGCAAACTCTGCTCTCAAGCATTACATTTCAATAGCAATTCTGCACAAAGCGATAAGCGTCGGCATCAATAACTGTAGGCAGATCGGATGCAATTAATTAAATCTAATAAATCATCAAGTTTTTGGCTAATCTACATGTGATTTGGAGAAATTTGTCACGTTTTGGGGCTTTTCAGTACTGAATTGGTTGCAATTAGTGGCTACATTTTTCTAGGCAATCAGACTAATTAAATTGTGAGCAAATAATAAAAAATAATACATTAACAGATCCAAGAACAAGGGTTTGGTCCTGATTGAATAAGAACCTGATCCCTCAGCACTGAGGCAGTCACAGCAATCAACACCGGCTGAATGGAGAGAACCGCATGCACCTATCAGCCTTGTAGTCAGTTTATTTTGCGTTCTCCTCCATGAAATAGTCAAATCCAAATGGATAATCCTGCCCCAAGGCCAGGCGGATGCACCATAGTAAGGTGAGGGCTAGAGATGTCAGAGTACACAGCCTCCTCACATGGGATTCAAAGCCACTCATTGCTGGACACAGTACAAGTTTGTTGGGAGGACACGGGGCTGCTCTTTGTGGGGGGGGGGGGAGGTTGCAGGTGGTCAGAGATGATATTTTTTTTTTGGGGGGGGGGGGGGGTAGATTGGGGCTGCAGGCCAGGTATAAGAGGTACAGGGGCATGGCTACATGGCTGCGCTCTAGTTAGGAGACTCATAGTGAATAACAAGGCACTCAGATCTGGGACCCACACTAAATTTCACTACACAGCAAGGCCACTTACCCAGTCAGCGACGATCGTGCGCCTCCTTACTCACTTTTCAGAGCTGAGTGCCATAAGCTCCGGCAGCCCGCTCAAACTGACCAATAACAAACAGATTCTTACTGAAAGGAGCTTTGTTATTGGTTGTTTCAAGCACACGTCGCTCACTGCACTGATGAATGGCAGGAAAATGTCTAAGGCGTATTGGCACGCCTTAGACTTTTTCCAGGGAGTAAAATGGGCTGAATAGGCGTCTATGACGCTGGTACAGGCGTTATTGCAACCTATGGTCTCAGGACACCCTTTTATTTCAGAAACTAAAAGGGAAAATTAAATATCTGAATACCACAGCAAGTAATCGGTGAGGAGGCTATATCCAGAACATGTCCGCCATATTGTATCAAAGGCAAATTTTTCCAAAGGGAAGGGGCTCATGTAGCATATGAAAGGATACCAGAATTTTCCCAGAAATCCATTGCCACAAGCCTATTTGCAATATCTCTTGTGGTTGTGCTTACTGTTTTTTGTGAGGAGTCACAAGAACTAGAGAGCGCCTTGCTGGTTTACAATCCGACCAGCAAACGGGACTTTGGACTGCTTCCGCGATCCTATGCCCACTCTCCAGGAGCAGTAACCGGGAGAAGAATATGCATCAAGTGAAGAGAAGAAATCTGGCGCAGTCAACAGGATTTCATATAGGTAATATATATTTCATACATATATGAAATCCTGTTGACAGCGCCGGACAAGTGATCTAGTTGTTCTGTTAACTTGATGCATAGTTCTCAAACATGTCTGGAACACCCTCCCTGCCGAGTGCCTATGTGCCAGTATACCTAGAAGAACTGCTGCTGTTTTGAAGGCAAATATTGATTTGATTTATATTTATTTTTTGTGCATTCACTTTACGTTAAAAACTATTGACTTTTTTTTAAGGCATTCTTACTTTGAAGCATTTTTTATGCCCCTGCTTAAAACTTTTGTACTGTGTGTCATATCTTATCCAATTACCATTCTAATCATATCGATCTAATTACCTGCATCAGTTTAGTGCCTAGTTTGATAAGAGGTCAGTGAACCAGCTAGGTTTGCCTTTGCAGTACCATGAAAGACATTGATAATGAATTTGATTGAATAAAAAAGTGTATTGAAATCCAATACCAAATAATAATCATGATGTTATTAAAAAAAAGTCACAATAAAAAGATACATTCTAAACACTACAGAGAAAGCAATAAAAAAAATAATGCATTTTCTGTACAGAAAAGACTGGGTGTAGTGGAGGATAGGACAATATACAGAAGAATGTGTAGGGATGGTCGATTTCATATACAACACAAGGAAGTCACACAAGATGGAAAATAGTTTGATATGTGAAAGTGCTGAAACCAGCTTTGTTAAAACAAGGCTCCTTTTTGCCTGTTCTTGTAGCCACTAATAAAATGTAGGACAGAGGGCTTCTCCGTGCTAGCAAATGAGGAAACCATTCTGTCTTTTCAGCTCACATGTACTGCACGGACCTCCCATCTATCGGCAGCAGTCCAATACAGTAACCACATTGGGTCTCAAGCCTCAGAAATGGACGGAGATGTGGAAAAAACATCTAGCCAAAATTTAGGAATGGTGGGGTAGTAACACTGTTTGAAGTCTCACAGAGGCTGGAGGGGGGAGTTGCTGCCAACTGATGTGCTTTGCAGCCTAGGAACACTGCACAAAAACCAACCGTCCTTTTTCATTCCTGCTGGCCACAAGGTAGGGCGTAACACTGAGCCACAGCAACAGGTTGATGACCCATCAGCGGTAAAAAGAACCAAAGCAATGGCAATACACAATATTCCTCCATGGATTACATAAAATTTCTCTTGTTTCATATAAACCCCCCAAAAATCTTATAAATCAGAGGAAATAAGGTACAGAATATCAGGCCTCAGCCCTTGGTGGTTGCCACGGCAGAAACAGTCTGGGATCCCCACTTGTTTTTTGTCTGTACATTTCCATGTGGCATAAAAGCCCATGATGGGCTGAACTGCCTCTGTCTATACAGTGTCAAGTTTGCCTCTGTGGTGGAGATATGTTCATTCATGCTGTGGTTATGGCGTTCAGATCCTTCATCAGGCCTTCAAGGTGAGCCATCTCCTTGCTTAACTCGTCTGGTTCATAGCTCTAAAAAAAATATTAAAAAAATGTTTTACAAAAAAAAACAAAAAAAAAACAAAACAAACATGGACAGTTGTAGGGATCAAAGTGATACTAAAATCAGCAACTGAAATACAGGGTGTCCCACAAAAAAGTAGCCCATCTCCAGTATAGTATGACAAGAAAAATATTTTTATTTTATTTTTAATTACCAACAAGTCACAAAAGATACTGAAAGTGGTCCCCTTTCACGTCTATGCATCTTTTGGAACATAGGATTACATTGGCTGATGATGCTTGTGATGCTGCAGATAGCGTTTGTGATGTTTTCCTTGATGTGGATTGTTAGCGTACATCTTCTGCTTTAAATTTCCCCACAGATGAAAAATCGCATGTGGATAAGTCTGAGGAACGTGGTGGCCATAACCCCTTGCTCACAGTTTGCTCCTCCGTAAACAGCTTATGAACCCGTGCCAGTAATTTCCATGAAGTGTGGCACGTTTTCCCATCTTGTTGGAAAAAGCAAGACATTTTTTCTTGTGCAGCATCACTGCTGAAGAGCTGCAAACCGTATCAGCCAACATTATGCAACATGCCCAAAGATGCACAGAAGTGAATGGGGACCACTTTCAGCATCTCTTGTGACTTGTGGGTTATTAAAATATAAAATTATAAAATTTACTTGCTTGTTCATCTTGTCATAGTATCGCTGGAGGCGGGCTATTTTTTCGTGGACCACCCTGTATTTTTGTAACTTTTTCTACTGTCACTGTCAATTTGATTTTCTCTACAGCATTTCTAAAAACCTAGTGTTGATGAATAAGTATCTTGTAGCATGATGTGACTTTTCAGAAAATCAGGTGCAGATTTTCAAGCTGATGTAGTAACCAATCTAAATTTCATAAGACAAACAGCAACATGACCTACATGTAACTAACAATAGATTTTTAATAAAGATTGGAGAGGGGGAGAATATACATACACATTCTGAGCCCTCAAGCATCCTGCTGGTCTCTAGTGGTTCAGGGGCACTGGGGACAGTAACTGGAAGCGGAGGACGTACCCTTCCCAGGGTCCCAAGAGATGCAGTTTTCACAGAGAGTGCAGAGGGAGCTGCAGATACAAAAAAAATACAAAAAATAAATAAAAACCCAAAAACATTAAATAGTTTAAAATGATAAATATTGCTAACATTTAAAGCAATCAGATGACAGAAAAAATGTTAAAAAATAAAATATCCCAGCATTTTCTCCCTTCACTATTGGTCCTATTTTGTCTCAAATTACAGTGAAAACTGAGAAATCTATAAATGCATCCTCTGTGTCCCAGGACATTAGCCATGCCCACCCTTCTCCTCCTCAATGCCCTGTGACAAGCAGTAAGGCAAGTGGCAGAAGGAGCCTCCCTGCAGTAAAACTATTGTTAATCTCTGCCTTCTTTACCAAAAATGAAGCAGATCAGCAGGAGATTAACCACCTTTTTCACTGCAGGATTTCCACAAGATTGTTTGTGCCAGGATCAAGTAGAAAGACTGACAAAATATTGAAGGCTTAGGGTTCATTCACACATCTGTATGTGTTTTGCAGATCCACAAAACACGGACACCGGCAATGTGCGTTCAGCATTTTGCGGACCGCACATCGCCGGCACGCTCATAGAAAATGCCTTTTCTTGTCTGCAATTGCGGACAAGAATAGGACATGTTCTATTTTTTTCACAGACCGGATGTGCGGATACAGAAGTGCAGATACAGAAGTGCGGATCCGGACAACACATTCCGGCCCCATTGAAAATGAATGGGACCGCACCAGTTCCGCAAAATTGCAGACGTGTGAATGGACAGTTATAGTGTTCCTTTAAGTTTACCTTGTTGTGCCAACAGGGGTGAGCTAGGCAGAGGTTCATAGGCTGAGCCAGGGGCTGGAACTGGAACAGCTGGCACCGCAAAGCTCTTCAAAGGATGAGATGGCCTAATATGTGCAGTAGGAATACTGGAACTGGCATCCTCATCCAAAGAACCAGGCAGAAAACTTCCTCCTGGAGGATCTGGGTCTTCAGGACCAGTCTGTGAAGAGGACGATGCAGCTACTACTGTATCACAGCTGGGAGTATGACGGACTGACTCTATAGAGTAAACGAAAAATATGATGGTTACTCTACTGATATGAAAAATGTGTATCTCAGTAATCTTAAAAATGTTATGAGTATACGGTGTATTTATTAATTACATAACATATATAACATTGATCAGGGAAATGTATACAACCCAACAGGAAACAAAGTAATATTCAGCAATAAGAAAGTAATGTCAGACAGCGACTAAATCTGTCCTGAAGGGGTATTTCCATCACAGAAAGTAATGGCATATGACTAGCATATGGGATTCCAGATGGGCACAGCTGGTGGCTAGGAGCAGTGTTTTGCAAGGGAATCAAAATCATTGCATATCCTATCGGTTCTAAGGTATAATAACTACATACATAAACCCCTTACTGACTGAACATATCTGTACAAATTATGCGATTTTATGGTAATAGTAGCAAATAAATAATTCAGAGGATTTAAGTCTGCTGTGTTCATGAGGGGTGCACTCCCTTACCCCTCTCAGAAGTTACTTATGGCTGCTCACTACTGCCTGTATTGTTGGTTAGCTGCCATCATTCAAAAAGCACATTTGTTTGCGCCTTTGGACTACTAAAGCAACGGATCCTTCCCTATAATATGCTGCTCTTAGAAAGGTCAGCATAGAATGTGCTATAAAAAGTCTTCAGTTGTGTCACCAGTAACTTCATCAAGATCTCCCTCCAGGAAATCCTTAACGTGACCTGTTGGAGGTTCTTCAGACTGGTGTTCTCTATAACTGGGCTTCTCATGATTTCATGCCTGTATTATATACCATAGCGCAAAATTAGTTTGTGACAGAATACAAGCTACTGATCAATCTTGTAATTTTTGGAGGCTAGAAAGCAGCCCATAGTAGTTTTGCAGAATGGGGTTTCTGGACATGCTCTGTCTAAAGGGCCCTTAACACAGAATCCGACAAATAATCGCTAAAGAGTGTTCATGGGAATGCTCGTTAGCGATTATCTGATGAACGAGTGAAACGATAGTTCATTGGTAATTGGATTATTTGTGTAGGCATCTAAAATAGTCTTTTGCCGGCAGCAGATTGTGCTGTGTAAACAGCCTCTGTTGCCAGCAAACAAGTCTGCATAGGGGTTGAGCGATGGCATTAGCGATCGCTATTCCTCATACTGTGGAGGAGATCGCTGCATGTAAATGCAGCGGTCTCCTTCACTGATGAGCAGGCGCTTGCCGGGAAGAAACACTTTGTTCCCAAAAACTATCTGCTGAATTGGCCAGTGTAAAGGTACCTTAAAAGATAAATACATGTCCAAACACAATCCTAGGTAGTTTTACTATTTTCACAAAAGCGTTAAATGGTTAACTGGCTTCCAGTGAAACTGGCCCTAGTATCTGTATGTCTGAGATAGGGAAAGAGAATGATACACTCGTTTACAATCTGTGGACAAAGCTGCAGAATATACTACCACTAAATAAGCAAATCAATATACAATTCTTTATGGGATTTCTTTATACTTCAACATATCAGCCCATGAAAAAAAAGTTGTACCCTCAAGTCGCATGTGTGGAATCTCAAGAGCCACGAAAGGAATGCGTAAAGTGGTTTTCTGAGATATTTTTTATTAATGACCTATCCTCAAGGTAGATCATCAGCTTGTTGAAGAGAAGGTTGTGCGCCATCCCAGCGCTGCCTTCCCTTCATTGTTTACATGCTCGCCGTTGATGTCGCAGCAGTGAGCAGGTGCAACAACAAGAAGCGTCCCATTCACGTCAATGGGACGGCTCTGTAGTATACACTTGTATAAGAAGCAGACTCTTCTTTTAATTACACCTGCTCACCGCTGGGATGTTGACAGCGAGCAAGTAAACAATAAAGGGAAGGCTACGCTGGCATGACTCAGCCTTCTCCCCAAACAGCTTATCAGCACCCTGCCGACCTTATATTGATGAACTATCCTGAGGATAGGTCAACAAAAATATCTCGGAAAACTTCTTTAACCAAATTCAATCCAATAATATTTTTTTGTCTCACCTGCAGCCTGAGGAGCACCACCCAGCACGTGCAGCATAAACCCAGGTACAGAACGGAAATGAGAATTATCGATGGAATGGATGGGATGGGCACTGACAACCGCTGCAACAGAGACAGAATGGTGAATGCTTGCACAATGGAGTGCTGTAGTGCGATGGCAACATGGTGAAATAGAGGGTGTTGGTTAGAAGGCAGTAATAAAGGTCACACTGTAGTATGGGATCAAGGGAATAGGTGGGAAACAAATAATAGTAATAAGAAACTGTGGATGCATGTATGGAGAATGCATGGAAGGATTTGCAACTGGCACATTGTAACAGTTAGTGGAAATGGGAGAAATAAACAACCACATCCAACACCAGATACACATTTAATCGCACACCTAACTATGAATCTGAGCTTCTTTCACTGCTTACCAACATTTCCCAATTCTAGAACTGAAAATTATCACAATGGATGTTATTCCAGATGTTAGAAAGTTTCAGTTTGCAAGCATGAACTCAACAGCTGACTGATGCATACAGCGGATTCATTGCTTCCTGCAATGTAAAGTGGAGACCCTTTCCAAGTACTCACGTTGCGGAGGTTGCGAGTCAAATGGCATCATTATTTTAGGTCTCATCCCTCGACGTCCAGCAAGTGAGGATACAGAATCCTCAGATTCCAGGCCTAGAAAAAGATGCATCCAAATGTTTCATCATCATTCCAAATTTTATGTTTAATTGGTATATATCTGGAATATATAGTAGCTGACAAAGTGTCACCCTTGCTAACATAATGTACACTATTTTTCTCATCACCTCGGTAGGAATTGCTGTGCTGGTGGATGCTGCCTTCTGTGGTGCTGTCTCCAGGGGTCAGATCCTGTGGTGATCGAGGAAGGGTGCTGTCTGTTAGCATTGGGTTGGTCTCTGGGGATTTATCCACTGGTTTTAGCTCCAGTCTTTCATGATGAATCCAAAGGTCGGGGGGCTTTACATCCTTAGAATTACCCTTGTATTTATGGGATCCATTCACTGATTTACATGCAGCACGTTTCCTTTTAATTAAAATCAATACAGACAGAACAGTTAATACACTTCAACTAATAAAAAATACATAATCTACATTTCTGAGATGAAAACCATGATTCGTAAGGCAGATAATAAGAAAACTCACTTTTTATGATGGGAGCTGGAGCGACGAGAGCAGATAGCTGCAATGACCACAGCCACCAAAACTGTTATAACTCCAAGAGACACAATGATCGTGAGAAGCATGTTCTGATCTAGGGAGGTGGGACTCCCATGAGGACTATTACTGCCTAAAGAAGTTAGAAAAAAACCAATTTGACTATTTTAGCATTTATTTATGGCCTAATTGAGCTAAAAGAATACCAAAGAGACCAATACCTCCAGGTGGAGGACCACCATTTGCTCCTGAATCTGGAGAGCGGCTTCCTTTTCCAGTTACACCTGATGCTGAAAGAAAGATCTCTATAAGATAAAGGCGTAAAAAGGGATATCTCAAGGCAGACACTGACTGAATACATATACAGTGGATATAAAAAGTCTACACACCCCTGTTAAAATGTCAGGTTTCTGTGATGTAAAAAAAAACGAGACAAAAATCATTTCAGAACTTTTTCCACCTTTAATGTGACCTATAAACTGTACCACTCATTTGAAAAACAAACTGAAATCTTTTTTTTGTTTTCTTCCCTCCACCTAAAATAATGTGGTTGCTTATAACTGGGGATGTAGGGGTGATCAGAATTAAGCAATCACATTCAAAATCATGTTAAATAGGAGTCCGCATACACCTGCCATCATTTAAAGTGCCTCTGATTAACCCCAAATAAAAAGTTTAGCTGCTTGGTCTTTCCTGAAATTTTCTTAGTCGCATCCCACAGCAAAAGCCATGGTCCACAGAGAGGTTCCAAAGCATCAGAGGGATCTCATTGTTAAAAGGTATCAGTCAGGCGAAGGGTACAAAAGAATTTCCAAGGCACATCGAACACAGTGAAGACAGTCATAATCAAGTGGAGAAAATATGGCACAACAGTCACATTCCCAAGAACTGGACGTCCCTCAAAAATTGATGAAAAGACGAGAAGAAAACTGGTCTGGGAGGTTACCAAGATGCCTACAGCAACATTAAAGGAGCTGCAGGAATATCTGGCAAATACTGGCTGTGTGGTACATGTGACAACCATCTCCCGTATTCTTCATATGTCTGGGCTTGGTTTCTTCATATGTTCAACCTTGGTTTCATCAGACCATAACACCTTTTCCCACATGCTTTTGGGAGACTTCAGATTTGTTTTTGCAAAATGTAGCCTGGCTTAGATGTTTTTCTTACGAAGAAAAACATCTAAGCCAGGCTACATTTTGCAAAAACAAATCTGAAGTCTCCCAAAAGCATGTGGGAAAAGGTGTTATGGTCTGATGAAACCAAGGTTGAACTTTTTGGCCATAATTCCAAAAGATATGTTTGGCCCAAAAACAACACTGCACATCACCAAAAGAACATCATACCCACAGTGAAGCATGGTGGTGGCAGCATCGTGCTTTGGGGCTGTTTTTCTTCAGCTGGAACTGGGGCCTTAGTTAAGCTAGAGGGAATTATGAACAGTTCCAAATACCAGTCAATATTGGCACAAGACCTTCAGGCTTCTGCTAGAAAGCTGAACATGAAGAGGAACTTCATCTTTTAGCATGACAACGACCCAAAGCATATATCCAAAACAAAGGAATGGCTTCACCAGAAGATTAAAGTTTAGGAATGGCCCAGCCAGAGCCCAGACCTGAATCAGATTGAAAATCTGTGGGGTGATCTGAAGAGGGCTGTGCACATGGAGATGCCCTCGCAAATCTGACAGATTTGGAGTGTTTTTGCAAGAAGAGTGGGTAAATCTTGCCAAGTCAAAATGTGCAATGCTGATAGACTCGTACCCAAAAAGACTGATTGCTGTAATACAATCAAAAGGTGCTTGAACAAAGTATTAGTTTAAGTGCACACTTATGCAACCATATTTTATTTTTATATTTTTTCTTCCCTCTACCTAAAAGATTTCAGTTGAGTGGTACAGTTTATAGGTCACATTAAAGGTGGGAAAAGTTCTGAAATGATTTATCTTGTCTAATTTTGACATTTTAACAGGGGTGTGTAGACTTTTTATATCCACTGTATATTGCAAGGGTATGAAAAGCTGGGTGTGATGGATCCAACTGCAATGATGTCCAGCAATCACAAGAACTTGACAGCTGCATTATAAACCACTTAAGATGCTCTATAAATACAGCTTTGCTATTATATCATGTCTCACCCTAAAACACAAATCTTAAATCTCATAAGTCAAATAAGTTGTAAAGAAGTGATTCTTCACAAATATTACATATAAAAATATTTATATTGTTTCTTCAAACAACAAGCACCCTTATAAAACGGAGATGCAGAAATATGTCCCGTTGCCCATGTCATGACTTACTAACAAGTTTTTACCTTGATTGTTAGGTATGTAGGGTGTTGATTCTGCCATGGGGAGGCGTTAATAAAAACAAGTTGGAATCGTCAGTAAAAGTTAAAAAGACATTTCAGATGATTACCATAAATAATTTGAAAATGTCTAAAATATCTGGTAAGCAGTGAATTTAATATTAAACTGCAGAGACTATATAACAGCTATCTAACCAGCTGGATCTGGCCGGCCATGGCATCTCAAATGCTGTAGATTGATCTCACTAGCCACAAACCTGGTTACACTCATTAGTGTAGTTAACATATCCCTGGTACTTCAGGCCTTGCACAGCTTTATTCAACTGTCTGATAATTCGCAGATCATAAACTTGGTCCTGCTCACCTTTTGGAGTGCGAAATGGAACAGCTTCTGACATGGGTCCCATTCCTTTTGAGTTTCGAGCCTGGATCTTGAAATAGTAAGGAGTGTCCAATGTCAACTCTTGTATTTGGTGTGTCAAACGGTTTCCAACAACTGGCTCTATAACCCAGTCATGAAGCTCTGCTTGAACATCTGTGCTATAATATATTATATAACCTGCAGAGAGCAAAGCATAATTCAAGGTGCTGGACTGCATGAATGTTCTTTATAAAAAAGTGTAATGAATTCTGAACACTCTGAAGCATAGTTTTCTTCCAAAGGACAAATCATAGGACAGGAGTTATTCAACCCCTGCCAAGAAAATGACTCCTCACCGGTAATTTTGCCATTGGCTTCAGATGGGGGCTGCCAGTTCACAATTATGGTACGTGGTTTTCCTTCTTTGCTTACCACAGTCACGTCCTTAGGAGGTGAGGATGGCACTGGAAGAAAAGTGGCAGACAAAGATGACACTGTGCTCAAGACTAGATATATTCATAAGAAATCCAGAAGACTGATGACAAACCTGACTCAAAGGTAGTTCCATGAGCAGTCATGCTCCATGTACTTGACCGTCGGCCTTTAGTTACCATAACTGAAAATTCATACAATGTATTTGGCTTCAAACCAGTGACTAGGTAACTTAGCGTGGTGCTGTTGGCCATCTAAGAAGCAACAGGATAAACATTTTCAGGAAAACGTCACATTGTACAATACTTTAGTTATATTTCGGATGAAATCTTTTTCGCACATCTCCTACCAAGCTGAAAAAAATATTCCTGAACAATTCACTTTAACATCCTAAATGCTCACCTTGTACTTTGTATTAGCAGGAATATTAGTTTTCCACCTTGCTGTGTAGTATCTGGCATCTGTGATCTTCTGGTTCTTAGGAAGGGAGTTGTCAGCCCAGGTAAGGCGCACTGTATCACTGGTGAGGATAGCAGCTTGGACCCCCACAGGGGGCATCATGGGAGTAGGCTCTGGAACTGGGGTGTATGAGGCATGAACAACATAAACGTCAACCTCAGAAGTGTCTAGGTCATAGAAACATTGCAAAAACAAATTTGGCAGGAGTGTAACAAAAATAAAACGAGAATGAGGAAATAAATAGTTAATGAGATACATAAATAGATGCAAATGCAGGGAATTGAAATGGGCAAATAAAAAATAAATAAAAATGTTGTGAAATGTATAAAAAACAAAAATATATAAAAACAAAAAGGTAAAGGGATAAAATAAAAATGCAGGAACAGAGAAAGGAGAGAAAGAGAAGATATTGTTAGTGTTAGAAACAAATAAGCTCATTATTAACATGAATTAGTGTTAATATTACTTCCACCAAGGACAAATTATAAACTGCGGATTACCTGTATGCTGGCGGGTAATGGCACTTTCATATAAAGGTATACCTTCTCCCACATTATTAAAGGCTTTTAGGGAGATGACATAATGTGAGCTGGGCTCTGCAATGAAAATATATAAGTTTGTCAGTTTATTTATAAAAATCAAACCAGTACAAGTGTCCAGAAAGTCCATTGCTGTAGATCTTCACATTTTAGGAAATAAAATTGTGCAGATGTAAACACATATTGCGCACTTCCGCAAAAAAGAAATTTTGTGCTTCGTGTGACTGCTGTCCAATATGAACTGTAAACAAATCACAGTGGAATTTATAGGGTTACGAAAAGTTTCAATATAGACATCACAGAGAAAAATGACTTTTCATATAAAACATAACTTTTACTGTTGTTAGTTAAAATAATACCCCTTCTTAGTATATATATTAGGCTACGTCAAATAATTAAACAAGGCCTTACTTGGACATATCAGGATAATGTAGTCCGATGTATAGAAAAATTTGCGGCAACTTACAGTTAGATGACTGTGGACCTGGCCAAACGGTAGAAAGAGAGGTGGTGGATAAGGGGAGGGAACAATATCCCTAATACAACCCTCAATGTACCCCTGCCTACAGGCGGAGCACCCGCCCCGAAAGGGGCGACCCCACCTCTCGGTGGCTAAACCCTCACTGTCGCCTATTGATACCCTGCCTAAACGGATCAATGATGTTCGTCCCTTCTTTGGCAATATGTCCCGACGCGTTTCCCCAGACGTAGTCAAGGCTGGTTCATCAGGGGACTCAGGATAGTTGGTAAATTCTTGCAGGTTTCAATAGATAGATGCCCAACTGATAATAGTGGGAAAAGCTCTGATAGTTGCATAGCAGACCTCCAGGAGGTCTGCTATGCAACTATCAGAGCTTTTCCCACTATTATCAGTTGGGCATCTATCTATTGAAACCTGCAAGAATTTACCAACTATCCTGAGTCCCCTGATGAACCAGCCTTGACTACGTCTGGGGAAACGCGTCGGGACATATTGCCAAAGAAGGGACGAACATCATTGATCCGTTTAGGCAGGGTATCAATAGGCGACAGTGAGGGTTTAGCCACCGAGAGGTGGGGTCGCCCCTTTCGGGGCGGGTGCTCCGCCTGTAGGCAGGGGTACATTGAGGGTTGTATTAGGGATATTGTTCCCTCCCCTTATCCACCACCTCTCTTTCTACCGTTTGGCCAGGTCCACAGTCATCTAACTGTAAGTTGCCGCAAATTTTTCTATACATCGGACTACATTATCCTGATATGTCCAAGTAAGGCCTTGTTTAATTATTTGACGTAGCCTAATATATATACTAAGAAGGGGTATTATTTTAACTAACAACAGTAAAAGTTATGTTTTATATGAAAAGTCATTTTTCTCTGTGATGTCAATATGAACTGTAGCCAATATTTCCCAGACATTAGTATAACATAGAAAATAGGGCTCGAGATATTTGAGTCAGTAGAAAAATGACTAACTCTGGAGAAGCTGACTACATTTTCATGGGCTATTATATAAATAGTCCATTCTAGTACCATGTTTGTTCTGTAGCACACCATGTCCTTGGAACATATAAATTTACCAACTGAACGGCAGTTTAACTGTTCATTTTGCATCACACCCGTGTGTGTGTGTGTCTCATATGTCTCTCTCTCTCGTGTGTGTGTGTGT